>NC_134700.1:104510999-105145061 GCF_043290135.1 Rhipicephalus microplus
GCAACTGCACTCTCTGTAATAAACGGCGAGATGCGATGCCCCTGAACATTTCAAAGATGAAGCGTGCTCTCTAACGAGAACATTGATGCACCTTCCCGAATAGCCTCCTATTTGTACTTTACCACAGCTAAACGGGATAATGTAAATGATGCCCATTGCGCAGTTGTCCACAAAAATTTTTGCTGTGTTTTATATGACATTGGGGAAATTCTCTGTGCATGCACAACCATGCATATTGTTACGTAAAAAAAGACGGGACGTGACTATTTGCCGGTGTATTTACACCAATAAAATTGGAGCGCAGCACACATAGCGAGCAAATCAGTCCCCTTCGCTGTCTTTTGTACACAGAATGATTCACCCTTCATGCGATAGCTACTTAGCATTACCCCCCACCCCCCGTTGTAGAAGCACCGGCTCAGTGCACTTCATACGTGTTCGTCAGGAGGAGGGCGATATGGTTTCAGCCTACTGACGTGGATACGTCCCTGGGGGAGTTTTCAGACAGGTTAGTTCCGGAGACTATATTGACCTCTTAGGTAACGTTCGTTATCCGTCATATGATACAATAAGATCCCTTGTACTGATATAGCAACTTTTTTGACGATTCAATGCGATGAATTCGGCACCAGAAAAGAACTAGAGAACCAGGTTAGAAGTCATCGTAGACATGCTTGCTATCTTAAAGAGCCTTTTGGGTTGCTTGTGAAGCCAATATCCTAGAGCGGGCAATCAGGCGTGCGGGGTTAGCACGCGCGATATCATCACGTAGGTATTCACTCAGCGGAGGTGTCGGTTTATCATGACAAGATGAATTATAGGTTTATCATGACAATTTATCGGTTTATCATGACAAGATGAATTATAGGTGAACGTCACGTGAGGTAGCGCTAGATCTTAGTCATGGTGGTCAGATGAGACATGCACCGAGAGCATATCAATGAGGCTGCGATTTAGGCGTTTGGTAAGGTCTTTTGTTTGAGGATTGTAGCAAGTGGTCAGTTTGTGTTGCGTTGAGGGAGAGCGCGAGAGGTCGTCGAGTACACGTGACAAAAATGCACGTGCATGATCGGTGAGCTAAAATTGCCGAGGAGTGTCATGGTGTAGAATTACATCGTAGAGCAAAAAGTCGGCATTATCATTAGCAGTGCTTGGGGGAGCGCTCTAGTGATGGCAAACCTGGTCACATGGCCTATAGCAACGGCGACACACTTGTTCCCAGAGTTTGATTCAGGGAACGGTCCGACGAGGTGTACACCACCACGAAAGAAAGGTTCGGTAGGGATGGAGATCGGGTGAAGGAGTCCATCAGGGGTGCAGCAGGTTGTTTTCGACGATGGAGTTTATCAGGAGGCCACGTAACGTCGAACAGACCACGCGAAACGACGCCAAAAGAAGCGGTGTCGGACGCGGTCGTGCGTGCTAGATACGCCCAAGTGGCCGGCAGTTAGTTCGTCATGAAGCTTATTCTAGACCGCTGAACGGAGATGGTTAGGCACGACTAGAAGTAGCTCAGGGTCATCTGGCTGGACGCTACGACGGTACAGCGTGCCATATAGGAGGAAGACCATGCGGAGTGACACGTTGATAGGGTCAGATTCCAGACGGACAATAAGTGACCGCAAGGAAGCGTCGCGACGCTGTTGGTCACCAATCTGACGAAACCTGGACATGGACATGGTGCTGGGGCCAGGCTTGCCAACCAATTCATCTGGTTGGTCAACAGGTTGCGGGACAAGAAATCGGCGTGCAGTGGAGGCGTTCTGACTTGTAGGCAACTGAGTAGGAGCACTCTTGAAGACGCAACTCCCAAAGACCGAGTCGTCAAGAAGGGTCCTTCAGTGAAGAAAGCCAACAGAGGGCATGATGATCTATGACGACAAGGAATGGGTGGCCATACAAGTAAGGACAAAATTCCGAGGCTGCCCGGACAAGGGCAAGGCATTTTGATTCTGTTATATAGTAGTTACGCTCAGACTTTGAAAGGAGACGACTTGCATTTTCAATTAAACGATCAGTGCCCCGCTGAGCTTGGGCTAAAACTGCGCCGATGCCGTGACCGCTAGCGTCTGTGCGCACTTCTGTAGGAGCATCTGGGTTGAAATGTACAAGTATTGGTGGTGCGTTAGAGCGGTGATTAGTCGATAGAAAGCGTTAGCTTGAAGAGGACCCCAACAAGACGGGATGTCGTGTTTGAGAAGGTCTGTGGGTGGGCATGTGAGTGCTGCAAATTCTTTCACGAACCAGCGAAAGTAAGAGTATAGGCCTACGAAACTGTGAACATCATGGATAGAGCGTGGAACGGGAAAGCTTATTACTGCGCGTACTTTTGCCGGGTCTGGTCGTACACCAGAAGGGCCTACAATGTGGCCCAACAGAGTAATTTGACAAAGACTGAAGCGGCACTTAGAAAGATTCAGCGGGAAACCGGCATGTGGGAATGTTGATAGAATGGTCTAAAGGCGTTCAAGTTGTGTGATGAAGATGAGTGAGAAGATTATAACGTCATCGAAGTAACACAAGCACATCACTCATTTAAATCCTTCAAGCAGCGTGTCCCTCATTCTCTCGAAGGTTGCTGGGGCGTTGCAGTGACCAAACGGCACGACCTTGAATTGGTAAAGGCTGTCGGGGGTGATGAATGCAGTTTTATCATAATCCATTTCGTCTACAGCAATTTGCCAGTAGCCAGATTGGAGGTCGGGTGATGAAAAAAAAAGTGGGGCCATGAAGACAGTCAAGTGCGCCGTCAATACATGGAAGAGGATACACGTATTTCTTGGTTATTTTGTTTAGGTACCAAAAATCAATGCAGAAATGCCAGGATTCGTCTTTATTCTTTAGCAAGACCACTGGGGAGGCTAAAGCTCTTGACAATGGTTCGATGATGTGTTTTGCTAGCATGCTGCCCACTTACTTCTGAATCGCTGCTAGTTCTGATACGGACACGCGGTAAGGCCGACGGCGGATGGGCGCAGAGTCACCAGAGTTAATTCGGTGCTTGAAAATATTAGTATGGCCTAAGGGATGATCACCGGTATAAAAAAATGTCACCGTAGGAGGCCAAAACGCGGCAGAGAACATCGGTCTGATCAGGCGAAAGGTCTGGTCCAATCATATTTTGAAAGATGGCTTCGGCAGAACTGGCTAACCGAGAGACTTCAGCTTGGTTCAGAACAGTTTCAGTGGCAACGTTTATGCGATCCCTTATGGCAGTGAGCTGAGCAAACGACATCTGGTAGGGCAACACTAGAGGAATGAGGCCGAAAATTAGGAGCGGAAGAAACACACAGTTGTCCACGATGGTGGCGATGGTATGCGGCACTGTAACACTGCGCTTCAGTCGTGCGTCTGTTATCGGTGTAAGGATGCAGTCTCCGTCGGGAACTGGAGGGGTCGATGACAGACAGACGTACGTCACAACTCGAGGCGGCAAGTGAACAAAAGTGTTTGTGCCCAGGCGGCTGATGGGCTCACAGGCATCAGAGAGCAGGGGAAGGTCGAGGATGAGCGTGCCAGAAGAACAGTCAATTAAAGCCATGTGTGCTGAGAGAAAATCAAGGCCTAGTATGAGGTCATGGGAGGCAACGATCTATAATGGCAAAATTGACTACGGCGTGACGACCAGCATTGTTGACACTAGCAGTGCACATTACGACGACGTATACGGCGCTGCCATCGGCAACACGTATGCTTGATTCGTATCTCCTCCAAACGGTGGCGTAGATGTGTACTCATAATAGATAGGTGGGGGCCTGTGTCAACAAGGGCAGTAACAGGAACATTGTCGACTTTTACTTCAATGAGACTGTGGTGTGGGGGCAGCGTCAGTAGAAGAATTCCGGGCGTCGTTGGTATTGCAGCTTCACTTCCATAAGCTGTAATATATAGTTTTTCTGCTGCAATTGTCCAGAGAAGCTCGGCGAGGAAAAGCGCTGAGGTGGCAGAAAGCGGGATCCGCTGCGTAGCGGCGACGGGGAGCAGGAGCAGCGGCAACCGAAAAGAACGTCAGTGGGGAGACGCTCGTGAGAATGCGGCGAGTAAAAGTTGGACAGTGTAGCGTCTGGACGTCCAGAAGTCGTAGGGCACATATAAGTAGGGTAGCTCTGACGTGGTGCGTTTAACCAGTGGCGAAGGCAATAACGAGAAATATGTCCAGGTTGATGAAAGGAAAAGCAGATAGGCTGGTTGTCGGGAATTCGCCCTTACGTAGGGTTCCAAAAGAACAATGATGGAGGAGATTGGCGAGCGTTACCCGATGGGTATGGCCGTACGTCAGGGTGCGTCACGGGACACGCTGATGGACGACTGAGATTAGTGAACTTCTGCCTTACCACAGCTTCAATTAAGGCTACCGATGGTGGTGCTGGATCAGATGCTTGGGTTGTAAAAACAGGCTGTTGAACGACAACTGGACAGGCAGCTTCAAGCTCCCGACGAACAATTCGGATGACGAGGTCATCGGTGGGTGGTTGGCGAGCGGCTCCACACGATGAAGTTGCGGCCGTGTTGGGCAGTCGTGTGAATCTCTCCGTGATACGACGGCTCTTGGCGTGTTCAAACCGCTGTCACTTTTTGATGACTTCATCGATGGTAGTGATGTTAGTGTATACAAGCAGGTTGAACGCATCGTCGGCAATGCCTTTGAGCCCATCCGATACCTTCTCCGGCTCGGGCATGTGTTCGTCAACCTTGCGGCAAAGGGCGATGACCTCGTCAATATACGCGACATAGGCTTCTGTAGACATCTGTGCTTGAGTAGCGAACTGATTTCGCGCAGTTATCTGTCATGCAGCGTTGTTCCCAAAAAGGGCACGGATCTTGTCCTTGAAAGTGTCCCCGCTGGTAATGTCGGCTTCGTGCGTCTCGAACCACACCCGTGGAGGGCCATTAAGGTAAAAAAGCACGTTGGCAAGCATGAGTGTCGGGTCCCACCTAAAGCTGGCGCTGATTGGTTCATACACGTTGAGCCACTTGTCGACGTCAAGGCCAACTTGTCCGGAAAAATACGCCAGGATCACGAGCAGGAGGTAGGACAACGTAAGTAGGAGTCACAGAAGAAGCACATGGTGAAGTCGATGTTCCTTGAACTTGTGACATGGTAGAACCCGTGATGATGTGGCCGTTGCGGAGCTTCGTGATGGGTACAGGAAAGGACCAACATGTCCACCACAAATATGTTATGTAAAATGAGATGGGACGTGACTATTTGCCAGTGTATTTACACCGATAAAATGGTTGGTTGGTTGGTTCCTGAACACTTTGGCGCAACCCACGTAGGAGGATAGGCCATGAATGGGACGGTGCCTTGCTTTTTAAATTAATTCACTTCTTGAAAGAGAGGGTTGGATTAATTAGGTAATGTAGGTAATAATAAAAAGGTGTTAAATTTCTAAAGAAACCTTGAAAAGAAAACATATAAACATACAAAAAATTATACATAAATCAACTGAAGTTACTTATTTTTAGCATTCTATTCTTTTAGATTTTTCGTAAGAAATTTGTAACAGCGGTAAAAACTCTCCTGCGGCTGAATCCAAGTGCGACTGCGCCAAATGAAAGAATCACCGGAAGTGTCAAGTTTAAGCTAAAAATGGAGGCGCAGCACTTAGAGCGAGCAAACCAGTCCTCTTCGTCGTCTTTTGTCCACAGAATGGATCATTCTTCATGCAATAGCTACGCAGCAATATTAATTAAGGAGCAGAAGTGCTGATTCGTAGTTGACTATCTGCATTTCCGGGTGTGTGTGTGTATGTTTTTCCTGCACTTGTATATCCGTTTCTTTCTCGCCTAGTTTTCCTTTTTTTTTCTAAGCGTTACACACGGTTTGACGATCAGAGCACGTGGTTTGCGAATGTTGTGATGGCCAGCCTTGAAGGCAGTGTACAGAATTCTACAAAAGTCCACAACAGAAACTCGTATGACCAACATTAGGACTTGCATCTGTATAATATGATAGATTGCACCAGTATTCAGTGTAGAGTTTCAACTGTCGATAGTGACATATCTTCCTACGCGCGTAGCCCCGCCGCGGTGGTCTAGTGGCTAAGGTACTCGGCTGCTGACCCGCAGGTAGCGGGATCAAATCCCGGCTGCGGCGGCTGCATTTCCAATGGAGGTGGAAATGTTGTAGGCCCGTGTGCTCAGATTTCGGTGCACGTTAAAGAACCCCAGGTGGTCGAAATTTCCGGAGCCCTCCACTACGGCGTCTCTCATAATCATATGGTGGTTTTGGGACGTTAAACCCCACATATCAATCAAATCTTACGCGCGTAAACTTACAGCTAGCATTTTCAGCAATGGCTTCCCACCAACTGTACTTAAAAGTTATTAGCTAGCATACCAGCCGCTCTTGACTGAACTTCAAAAAGGCTGATTATTAAGCCATCCCCAAGATTTCGGGTCCTTTGCATGTTGCGCCATCTCTCGATGGCGGCCAAGTGCCCCACCATAACTAAATGGCAATCACACACACCCACCCCCCCACACACACACAGATATATATATATATATATATATATATATATATATATATATATATATATATATATATATATATATATATATATATATATATATTTATATATATATATATATATATTTATATATATATATATATATATATATATATATATATAGTCACGTGATCACAGAACGACCACAGCGTCTGTTCACAGGAGCAACAGCACTGGACGTCGAGCCGAACCGAACGTTAGAGCACGAGCACACACAAACAATCCTCTTCTTCTTTCACACCATGGCACATACTCGCATTGGTATGGCTAAACCTCGTTCCATGCCTGTGGCATTACCCACCTTCGAAAAAAAAGTACCACCCCGATGACCAATGCCGATTAAAAGTTAAAGTAGTCGCGTACACGCACAAAGACACGTTGAGAAGCAGTGTCAGCTTGCTCGGGGGTAGTGTGGCTTCATCCGTGACACATGAACAATGTCGGGCTGCTGGGAACATCGAGATCGCTGAGCTGTGTCTTCAAGCAGAATTTCGTAGTTGACATCTGTGAGGCGCCGTAGTACTCTAAGGGACCGAAGTAGCGTTGAAGTAACTTTTCCGAGTGGCCCCTTTTGCGAACGGGGATCCACAGCCAGACCAGATCACCGGGTTGGTAAATGACATGGCGATGACGGGAGTTGTACCTCTGCGAGTCGAGTCATTGTTGTTTTCGGATCCGCTTGAGTGCAAGCTGGCGGGCCGCGTCGGCGAGCCGGAGAAAGTCGTTCGCATCAGTAGCAATATCGGTCGTGTCAGGCAACAGCATGGCATCAAGCATCGTAATTGCTTCTCGGCCGTGAAGCAACCGGAATGGAGTGAAACCCGTAGTCTCTTGAACCGCAGTGTTGTAAGCGAACGTTACGTATGGCAAAATTGCGTCCCAGTTCTTGTGAGTACGGTCGACGTACATAGATAGCATGTCAGCGAGCGTCTTGTTTAATCTCTCCGTCAGACCGTTGGTTTGTGGATGGTATGCGGTTGTTTTGCGATGAGCTGTTCCACTAAGTCTCGTGACGTCTTGCAGCAATTGGGCTGTAAAGGCTGTTCCACGGTCAGTGATAAGAACAGTTGGCGCTCCATGGCGGAGGATGATGTTGTTGATAAAAAAATACGCAACCTCATTGGCGGTGCCTCGTTGTAGGGCTTTCGTTTCGCAGTACCTCGTTAAATAGTCAGTAGCGACTACGATCCAGCGGTTGCCATCATGTGGCTTCGGGAAGGGCCCAAGCAAGTCCATGCCGATTCGTTCAAACGGTTGTGACGGGGGTGCAACAGGCTGTAATAAACCAGCAGGGCGCACAGGTGGGGCTTTACGGCGCTGGCAATGATTGCATGTTTTAACGTAATGCTTGACATCCTGGGTGAGCTTTGGCCAGTAGTAGTGAGTCCGAATCCGGGCAAGGGTACGTGCGAATCCTAGGTGGCCGGAGGAAGGCTCGTCGTGGCAGGCAGATACAATGTCAGCACGTAGCCCTGGTGGAACGACGAGGAGGTACTCAGTCGCATAAGGTTCGAAGTTCTTTTTGTAGACGATGTCGTTGCGGAGACAAAATGACCCTGAACGTGCAAATGCCGATGGTGGACTTGAGCTGCGACCTTGAAGGTATTTGATAAGTTGTTGGATCTCTGAATCATTCCACTGTTGTTGGGCCAAGTCGGATTCACTGACTGCACAAAGAAAATGGCCATCGGTGTCATCGTCCTTCGATGTCGTCGCGAGGGGTGCGCGCGAAAGGCAATCAGCGTCAGTGTGCCTGCGGCCCGACTTGTAGACGACTGTAACCTCAAATTCTTGAAGGCGTAAGCTCCACCTCGCGAGCCACCCTGAAGGGTCCTTGAGATTGGCCAGCCAACAGAGGGCATGATGGTCCGTAACTACTCTGAATGGACGGCCATACAGATACGGTCGGAACTTTGTTATCGCCCAAATAACAGCAAGACATTCCTTCTCCTTGGTCGAGTAGTTTGTTTCCGCAGATGACAAATGCGGCTAGCATAAGCGATGGGACGTTCAGCGCCGTCTTGCCACTGGACGAATACTGCACCAAGACCGATGTTGTTTGCGTCAGTGTGAAGTTCGGTGGTGGCATCTTCATCAAAGTGCCCTAGTAAGGGTTCACTCTGAAGGCACTGCTGAAGCTGGGAAAAAGCGGCTCTCTGCTCTGGACCCCACACAAAAGGAGTATCCTCCTTCGTTAAACGGGTAAGGGGTTCAGCGATGTTGGCAAAGCTCTGGACAACGCGCCTGGAGTAGGCGCAGACCCAAAAACCGGCGCAAATCCCGTTTGTTCGAAGGTGGAGGAAATGCAGCAACAGCCATGGTCTTTTCTGGGTCTGGTCTAATGCCATCGTGACTGATAAGGTGGCCGAGGAACTTTAGTTCTTCGTAGCCGAAATGACACTTCTCCGGTTTTAGAGATAGGCCTGCGGATCGAATAGCGACGAAGACGGACTGTAGTCGTTGTAAATGTTGCTCAAATGTTTTGGAAAAAACAACGACGTCGTCTAAATACACGAGGCAGGATTCCCACTTCAGACCGGACAGGACGGTGTCCATCATCCTTTTGAACGTTGCCGGTGCAGAGCACAATCCAAATGGTAACACTTTGAATTCGTAGAGGCCATCGGGAGTTATGAATGCTGTTTTTTCCCTGTCACGTTCATCAACCTCGATCTGCCAGTAGCCGCTTCGTAAATCCATTGAGGAAAAATATCGGGCATGTCGAAGTCGATCCAGTGAATCATCTATGCGTGGGAGAGGGTAGACGTCTCTCTTCGTCACTTTGTTGAGCTTCCGGTAATCGACGAAAAATCGAAGAGTGCCGTCTTTCTTTTTTAACAAGTACGACGGGTGACGCCCATGGACTGTTCGAGGGTTGGATGACGTCGTCGTCGAGCATCTGTTTCACTTGAAAACGTATTGCCTCTTGTTCTTTTTGCGACACGCGGTAGGCGTGCTGTCGTGCAGGCTGTTCGGTAGGGTCCGTTATAATGTGGTGCTTCACGGTTGGGGTCTGCTTGATTTTGGAGGTGGACGCAAAGCAATCACTATACGTACGTAAAATCATGCGTATCTGCTGTTGCTGCGCACAGGATAGCTGGCAATTCACGTCAACCGTACTGGCTATATCAGTGTTACCTTCGGCAGCAGTGGCAATCGGAGCGTTAGTGGAACATTCTGCGTCATCGATGGCTTCAAAGTTCGCGATTGCTGTTCGCTTTGCTAAGTGTTGGTACTGGCCGCCGAAATTCGTGATCAGAAGCTGAGTCCTCCGATGTTTCAGTTTGACGATAGCACGCGCGACAGAAATCTGCCGAGCCAAGAGCACCGAGAGGTTAGTTTCCGCGATGCCACTACTCTTGTTGTCACAGTCGCTCTCCACCGTTACCAACATACTGGCTCGCGGCGGCAGTGCGATGGTGTCGTCAGCAATTCGAAGTGTTGTGGTCGGCGCAACTGCATCCTTTCGTAGGGCTGTATGGTCGTTAGATAACGTTATGTGCAGGTCGCGAAGGTTAATAATGACTCCATGCTCGCGGAGAACATCCATTCCGAGAATAAGGTTTTGGGAGCATTCGCGCAATACAACGACGGAAACAATGTACGTCGACTCACGAATTCGGAGGCGGGCAGTGCACATTCCTAGCGGTGTGTCAATAGGTGACCTCCCGCAGTCCGGAGGTTGGTTCCATGTCCCCAAGGTGTCGTTACCTTTATTAGCTGTGCAGCGAGGTCAGCGCTTATAACAGAATAATCGGCACCCGTATCTACCAGAGCGGTCAGCGGTTGGTTGTCGAGCAGAACAGAGATACGAGCAGAGACCTGTTTGTCGTCGATGGCGCACGTCGGTGAAAGAATGTCGTCGGATGTAGGCAGGCAAATCGGGGGAGGGTCTTGTAGCGGTCGATCAACAGCGGCCTCAGCCCCAGAGGTCGCTGTTCTTAGTTTCCCCGGCGCGGGCTTGTGGATCTAGGTGATCTTCCTGCAAGGACGTCCGCAAAGGTTGATTGTTGGCCAGGTGACGTGGAACGCCGTGGAGATGGTGAGCGGGATTGGCGACGCGGAAGGTTTGAAGATCGTTGGCTTGCCAAGTATTCGGCGATAGCACGGGGCCGCTCACCATCTCTGGGTCGACGAGCATCCGGACGAAAGCCGGGAAGACCCATGTGCCTGTAGGCGCACTCACGGTAGATGTGACCTGGTTCACCACAGTGATAACATAGAGGCCGGTTGTCGGGAGCACGCCATACACTGGATTTCCGTGTAAGGGGTGGGTTGCCGTACTGCGGTGGTCCCGAGTAGAACGACGGTGCCGTCTGCAGGGTGGACGGACGGGACGGATAGCCAACAGCCGGTGCAGGAGTACGCAGTGCTTCCGCGTACGTTAATAGCGGAGCTTCGGCTGGACGCGGGGCCGTCATGGGTTGGACTTCGGCTGCACGCAGAGTCATCATGGGGTGCACCAGCTGCCGGACCTCTTCGCGAACGACATCCGTTAAAGCAGCAACATGGGGCGGAGAAGACACCACGTGCAGCTTTTGCAGCTCCTCGCGCACAATACTGCGCACGAGCTCCGTCAGGTCTTTTACAGTCGTGACGTCAGGTGTTTGTAGGGCCGACGACACTGACGAAAGACTGCCAGGACGTTCATACTGGTACGAACGCTGCCTTAGCATTCTCTCCATTGTCGGGGCTTCGCGAAGGAAATCCTCTACAGTGCCGGGAGGGTTCCGCACTAGTCCCGCGAACAGCTGCTCCTTCACTCCCCGCATTAGGAGGCGCACCTTCTTTTCTTCCGTCATTGAAGAGTCGGCTCGCCTGAACAGCCGCGTCATGTCCTCAACGAACATGGCAACACTCTCGTTCGGACGCTGGTTTCGGGAATTGAGGAGCCGTTCCACTTGCTCCTTCCGGTCAGAGCTTCGGAAAGTATTTCGCAACTGGTTGCAAAACTCTGGCCAGGTTGTCATAGTGGCTTCATGGTTTTCTAACCAAGTGCGCGCAGAGTCCTCGAGATCAAAGTAGACGTACCGAAGCTTTCGCTGCTCGTTCCACTCGTTGACGCTGCCGCAACGGTTGTAGTCGTCGAGCCAGTCGTCGACGTCCTCATAAGGGT
This sequence comes from Rhipicephalus microplus, assembly GCF_043290135.1. Taxonomy (NCBI): domain Eukaryota; kingdom Metazoa; phylum Arthropoda; class Arachnida; order Ixodida; family Ixodidae; genus Rhipicephalus; species Rhipicephalus microplus. The sequence continues at coordinate 104,522,631 of NC_134700.1, forward strand.
CACCGTGGAACGGCTTCGGAGTACGCGGGACGTTGAAGAACCATGGAGGAGGCAGCGTTGATGTTTCTTGGGTCTGCGTTCCCGCACTAGCCATAGTACTGCCGAGTTGAGGAAATGGTCCGAATTCAGGAGGTAGGCCTAGTTGTCGCCTGCTACGCCGTAGGTCAGCTGTTTCTTCCTAGTCGCGGCTAGTGTCGGGACCTTGCTGCTGATTACAGTGCATACAACACTACCCAGCACCTCCACCAGAAAATGTCACGTGATCACAGAACGACCACAACGTCTGTTCACAGGAGCAGCACTGGACGCCGAGCCGAACCGAACGTTAGAGCACGAGCACACACCAACCATCCTCTTCTTCTTTCACACCATGGCACATACTCGCATTGGCATGGCTAAACCTCGTTCCATGCCTGTGGCAATATATGAATAAATAAATATATATATATATATATATATATATATATATATATATATATATATATATATATATATATATATATATATATATATATATACATATATATATATATGATTTGGGTGCACGTTAAAGAACCCCAGGTGGTCTAAATTTCCGGAGCCCTCCACTACGGCGTCTCTCATAATCATGTAGTGGTTTTGGGACGTTAAACCCCACATATCAATCAATATATATATATATATATATATATATGTGTGTATATATATATATATATATATATATATATATATATATATATATATATATATATATATATATATATATATATATATATATATATCTTGTTCAGAAATATAATGAAAAATAACTCCCGGTCTCAGATACTAAGAAAGAGGTAAGATATTTCTGGCGTCATTCTCATCACGTGCCCAAAATGCCTACTATTACTGGCCATTTGAAAATATTGCCACACCGCATACAAGAACTGCGTAAATGTGGACCCATTACGAAGCTTTCCCCTTCAATGAAGCTTTCCCCATTATTACATCTTTCCCCTTCAATGGCATGTTTGAGACAATGATTTAAAAAATGACGGCGCCTTTATGTTGGCTGAGGAGCGCTTTTTTTATTGGTATGCTACTTTATTATTGTAGCTACAGCTCTGTAACTTCCTCGATCACTTAACCGGAACATGCTTAGTAGCATCACCAGAAGCTGATATGAAGCACTGATGCTCGCGAGGCTGCTGGTCCTGGGCACTGCTACATAAATCGACTTCAGGGCATGGTAACTAAACACAATTGACGTTAACTCGACGTGATGGCTGTAATAATAGAGTATATATGTAATGTTTATAAAGTTGGGTAAGGATCACTGCAACCACTATGGACGTTCGACGAATATTACCGTATATTTGCCGAGAACCAGCCTAGGTCTGTGGTAGAATGCCTAATTGCCATGTAGAATGCTTGGGTTCGATTCCAGCTGGGACCCTGACATTTATTCTTTGCATTAGCCTGGTCGACTCTACCGATGTAGGGTATTTCAGAATACTCGCGCGTTAAAATTGCTCATGTGTGTCCCCGTCGTTCTTACACAGATACCAAGCTTCAATCACCTGTGGCACATACCCGCATACCAGCGGCACATACCCGCCCGTGGGTGTGTGCCACTGTCTGGGGGGAAGCGTTTGATAACGTACGCGACGGGATTATGACATTACTCATGTCTTAACCAGCGCGTCATATTTGTCAAACCATCTTACCCTCCCATGCTAATTTTTGTTCACGCCAAGTTAAGAGGGTCACCACGAGAGCACCCAAATGTAAGCGGCTAGATAGATAGATAGGTAGATAAATAGCTAGATAGATACGCTCAATGTCGCCGAAGTTCACGAAGAAATGTTTTTCATTTAAAATCTGTTCCTACCGGTCTCAGTGCTGAACATGAGTTCTTGTACAATTCTTGAAGGCAACATCTCTGAGCGACCACCTGTGAAACTCTCTACTGTGTGTGTGGTGTGTAATGTGCATCTCCAGTCTCTCTCTTTTTCACTCCTTTATTCCCCTCTCCCCACAGGTAGGGCAGCAAAGTGAACGTCATCTAGGTAGCCTCCCAATCTTTTCTATCTTCCCTCTCTTTCTCCTTCCTCTTACTGAAACTGTTATTAAATACAACGCTCGGGAGCGTGTGCTGAAAAATGAGACGAGAAGAGTGCTTCAACGCCTGTGTGAGACCACCTTGCTACTCCTGCAGGGCGGGCGCGTGCTATATTGGCTTCTGTAGTCGCACCCTGTGACAGTTTCCTTAACTAAATCAGTGTCCCCAATGCCTCAAGGTGCCCCTAAATTTCTCACAGCGCACAAAGTCAATGCGGTCCATGCAGTAATGTTCCGTACGACGCTGAAGAATTCCTATTCAGAGACATGAAAATTCTCTTTGATAAAATTTTTTTCCTGCTAACGTTGATGAAATTTCCATCATGTTCCCCGCAACACAGTACTGATTTTCGCCCTCATCTAAACGCACACAATCTATAATTACACGTGTATGACGTACTGGCGTCTTTTAAAAGCATGAGTGGCCCCTTCACTGCCCGCACAACAAAAGCATGACTTTAATAATTCATATACTGTGAGTACACTGCACATTGTGGCCTTCAAGTTCAACACCAATGGTGAACTAGAAATCTCTCGATGTAAATATCCGAAAGAAATCTGAAAGGCTATGTTTGCGTGGTGCACGCGTGAGAACCAATTACAACAGATGAGGGTGCACTTAACCGCCAGTTATCAGCCGTCATACAAGAATTTAACCAGTCTTGAAATACCATGCAATATCGGGAAGATTCCCTTTTTCTCTACGGCTTAAAATGGCTGGCGAAAATTCTCTGAAGAAGGGAAAATGCCTGCATGAAGCATCACTGGGTCAATTGCAAGTCGATTATTCTTTTTCGCTACAGATGTACAGTACGATTCACTGTTAGAGGGAACACGCGAGTGCGTGGCCGGCGGTCTGCGGGGCGCAAACTGATGGCGAGATTTGGAAATGCGGAGCATGCGCGCAGAATCGCAAGGGCGGTACTTGCCCGCATCGTCTGCTACTTCCCCGCCCTAAGTTCGGCGCGCGCCCGCGACAATATTTCGGTGCTCGCTTCATCGACTATCAATTTCCATGTTTGTTATCAAAAGCGGCTGGCTGGTTCGAACAGCGTTTGGAAAGCTTACAATTTGCTTAAGCTTACGTTTGGAAAGCACAAACACCAGGCTACGCGAGTGATAGGCTGCGTTATTACTTTCACGGAATTCCTCAGCTGAGGGCGTATTTACTCGTTGATCGCATTTTCAACAGAGCTAGTTCTTAGAAGCGGCAGAGCTAGAGTACCTGGACGAAAGACTTCGAATAGTCGAGCAGTACACCAAAGAATAGAGCCAGCGTGCTGTCACTTCCATTGCGAAAAGGCCACTTTCTGATTACCAGCGTAATCATCAGCATTACGACAAGTTTTTCAGTGCATAGTTCTGTAATGCGTAGTCCTATTTTGCTTACACAGATGTGCATTTTATTTTGTGTTTCGAGGCTACAGATCTGACCTCACTCGACATGTCTGTCACAAATGTTTTAGAAATAAAATTTCTTTGTTTACTCCGTAGTGTTCTACGTACACCGTTTTTCAGTGCACGTATTGATGAAACGTAATGATTCTCGGAAAAGTGAATGCTATCGCATATTTCAAATAAGGAGATTCTAGCATTTTCGCTTCAACGAAGAAAACGAAATGTAACGCGAGTTGTAACTAACATTTGCTGGATATTGCAATTCACAATAATTATATAATTTTGTGTCTCGCCGTAGTGAGATGCATGGAAGTAATTTCAAACACGCGTTTTTTAACGTTTTTCGAAATACTATAGGCACATGGCCTTTTTTTTTCATTTCGCATGAATTCTGAAATCGGATGCTGTGGCCATGAATGGAATCGCAACAAAGCTGCCGATAAAGCAAAACAACAAATGAACGGCACTTTTTTTCTGCACGCTGATTACCCGGGGAGGAGCAGCGAGTGTGGCGTGGACATGAATCGCATCGTGGAAAAGCGAACGCGGTATCCAGCGCACTGCAAGCACCGGAGTGGAAAGTAGCAGCCGAAACGCGGCAAGCCCCACCCTTTCACGTCTATTCGCATGCGCTGTGTTTGCAAATCTTGCCACCAGTTTGCGCCACGCGGGCCGCCAGCCACGTGTTCCCGTGTTCCCTCCAAGAGGGGACCATACTGTACGCTCAACTGACATAAAAAAGATGTCCAATTAAAATACGATTAATATTTTTGTATAAAACTCAATAGAAAATGTGGAGAAATTTTCAATTGAAACATAACGCAAATTTTCGGGGTAGTTTAACAGCCTGACTAATTATTACTACAAAGAAGAAACAAACAAGACAACACCTTATTTGCATGCTTTTTAGCCAATGGGACAGATAATGCTTAAGTCAGGTGTATTACAAGAGTATATATAGCCAGTACAATTGACCTCATTGTGCGCTAAGTATCACTAACATCATTGTCTCCATATATTTATTGCTTTGGCGACCATAGGCGAATAGCAGGCGTGAGGTTGGGCCGAAGCGGGGGGCTGCGTCTGCACTGTTACTGCCATGTTGACTTCCAAACCCAACCACTAGCGCTTACGGCAACGGACGCTTCTGTTGGACAACTGAATGGGAGAAGGCCAGTTTATGGCCACGTGACCAAACATGGCAGCGCACTGGTGCCGCGCGAACAGCGAACGTTTGTGCAGCGCAGACAGTCGGTTTTTACAGTGAAAGCTGTTATGAGATCACAACTCGGGTCACGCGCAGTTGTCTGCCGTCGCCACTGCCGCCGCCGCCTGTGTTCGTAACCACCACGTGCAAATTGAGAAAAAAACAACCTACCACACAGTGCGGCTCAAACCCAGATCCGCTGGGTGCCAGCCCAATATTCGATGACTGAGTTACGCCAGTGCTTGTAACTTGTTAAGCTTGCTTTAGGCAGGCTTGAGTTAGCACCAATGACACAGTAGGGCTCGAACCCGGGTCCACTGGATGCCAGCCCAGTATTCTACCACTGAGCTCTTGTAATGACTTCTTGTCAAACTTGCCTTAGGCAGGCTTGATGTCATGAAATCAATCGCGTTATTACGACTTATAAAGCGTTTTAAACACAATGCGAATAGCGTAATGAGTGGGCCGTCCAATGCTCCAACTCATCACAAAAGCTTGTTTTTCTTCCCATATTAACTATGGCGCATACCAACTTGAGGCATAATTCCTCTTAGTCGTCAGCCACTGCATGAACAACTGGCACAAAATTCGTTGCAAGTGTTTAGCGAGTACCACGCTTCTCAGAATAACGAAAAATAGCAGAACGATAGCCGGCCTACTACCCAAATAAAGTTATTAATAATGACGTAGTGGGTATCAAGCATGTGTGCTTGCAGTATTTACCCAAGCAGCAGCCAAAGCCTTCGACACGCGACGTGCTGAGTGAAGGTCACCCAGAAAAAGAACCTGCTCAACCTGCTGGGGTGTTCTTGGCTGAAAATTGAGTGGTTTTAACTTTCTGTCTTAGAGTCCGATTCTATAATTTATCTGTTTCAGAGTCTAACCATATCTCTAGTGCTCATGTCGACTACTTCTCCTGGCCAGGCGTGATCCGCCTGGTCAGCGTCCCTGCCGTCTAATGAATTACCGCTAGACTCCTTTTTCCGCAGTGGTATCGACAGTATTCCCGTGGCACTGGTACCTAGAAACGGAGGCTTCATCAGACTTACAAACCCTCAGGCGGTTCAAAAGGAACTTAAGAAAACTTCAAACCATTTTCAGACCATCACAGATGTGTGCCATTTGGGCGAGGAGGTATTGTGTGTAGGTCGCTGGATCAGACCTGCGTGCAGGATCTTCTCAAATGAACCTCCTTTGCTGCTACTCCGGTGAGTGCTTTTATTCAGCCTCACCTTGCATGTACCTAAGGCCTTGTACGGGGAGTCGACTCCAAGCTGAGTCCAGCTGAGACCCTAGACAGGCTCTCTGGAGCAGGCTAATTTCAGTTTACCGGTGTAATCGCCTAGTAGACAACGAGAGGGTACCAACCGAATCTGTCATCGCGACATTTGTGGCCACAACATGCCCGTCAGAAATAAAATTATGGCCACTGATCTTCCGAGTAGAACCCCTCGCTTCTCGTCCGATTCAATGCAAGAACTGCTGGAGATTCGGCCACAGTGCGGGAGGATGTAAATCTAACGTTCGTTGTAGCACCTGCGGAGAGAGCCATCCTTCAAGCAAGTGTACTGCAACAGCGGAAAAGTGTTGTCTCTGTGGGGGAAGTCACTGCGCCGACAACTCTGACTGTTCCGATCGTTCCCGGGAGGTTCAAATCCTAGAAGTTATTGACCGCCGCCACTGTTCTCGAAGGGAAGCCATTGACATAGTTAGAGACAGGGCTTTTGGATACTCTGGTATAACAGCGCGCTGCACTTCCAGTATGGACTCAAACCTCTCGCAGGCTTTTGAAACTGCCGTGGAAAAGGCAGTGAGTAAAGCAATGGATTAACTCATATCTAACCTTTCCGACTGTTTGGCGCAAATCCTTTCAAGCCAGATTGGACAAACAGTACAGACTAGTACAGAACCTGCAGTATTAGACATCACAAGCGATGCCACACAGCTACGCAATGCAGTGTTGGATAAACTTTCTGGATCGGCAGGCAAGGCTAAGCAGTCAGAAACCCAGGTGCACTTGGACCGATCTTCGCCTCAAGCGAGCAGAAGTACTGCTACAGATACGGAACTCGATATACGATCTAATAAACGCACCAGATCCCCAATCTTCACCGATCTCAAGTCCAAATCTAAACGGAATGAATCAGCTATTTCGCGTGAAGATGCTAGCAAGGGCGCGACATGCGCCTCTGCGGTGCGCTCAACACCATAGGTCAGTTGAGGGTACTACAGTGGAACTGCCGTTCTATATTCTCAGCCTCAGCCAACTTACATTACTTTTGCAATAATTTTTATCTTGATATTATAATTATCCAAGATACTTGGCTGACACCAGATAAAAATTTCCGTCTTGCAGGTTTTCGTTCTTTTCGATCAGATTGCCCATCACGTGGTGGTGCTTTATTGATCCTTGTGTCAAGTAAATTATGCCATAGGGCGAAAACTTCCTTCACAATGTTAGACTTGGATTGTGAAATATTAGCATTAGACTTGTGTCTTCCCGGATACCACCCTTTTTCAATTGTAAATTGTTACTTCCCCTCCGGTGTGCAAAGTACGCGTTATCTTGACAGCGTTTTGGTAGCATGTAGAAAGGAAATTGTACTCACAGGAGACTTTAATTCACATCATTTGTCTTGGGGTATAAGGACAGATTCTTGTGGTAGGCGACTGTGGAAATGAACTATTGATCACAACCTCTCCTGTCTGAATAAAGGTCATGCAACATTTGTCCGAAGTCAAACTAGCTCAGTATTGGATTTAACGTTTTGCTCCAATGCAATCAAGGTTTTGTCATGGGCTGTTCTGGATTCGGCAACTAACAGCGACCATTTTCCTGTAGTTTTTGATATTATTTGCCCAACAATAACTTTAGATCAGCCAAAACGCACATACATCAACCATAGCAAATTTCAAACCTGCCTCCGTTCTGCCATTTCCAAGCTTGTAAATGCTAGTACTAAGGAGATTGCATTTACGATTGGTTCAATGCTGGAGGGATCTAGAAAAAATTCCAAATTTTCTATTCCATCCAATAAACGATCCTCCTCTCGTTGGTGTAATGATGAGTGTATGCGCGAATATAGAAGACAAAAAGCCGCTTGGAAAAAACTTCTTCTTAATCAGAGGCCAACAAACTGGAAGGAATATCAATTCTTTGATGGCGTATTTAAGCGTACAGTGAACCGCGCGAAAGAAGAATACGACAGTAGACATTTTGATTATCTTTCTAGATCTAAAAATAAGCGTGCTTTGTTCGTTTATCTTCGGACAAGAAAAGTACTGCCAGCACATTTAACGTTGCAGTCATGTGTCTTGACGCCGGAAAAAATGAACACATCTCTAGAAGACATAGCGCAAGGTTTAAAACGCCAGTTCACTGCTAATTTTTTGGCTATTTTGCCCGTTCTAGTGAACTTGCATGGACTTCCAGAGGTTTGTTTAGCTGAATTGAGTCAGACAGTATTATGCTTACCGAGGACGGCTCCCGGATCCGATGGGATTACGAACTCTATGTTGAAATGTTTACTCCAGGAATCACCTAATCTTTCGCTAGAACTAGTGAATCATTTGTTAGGGAACACAAGGATACCTCTAGAATAGAAACTTGCCAAAATTGTATTGTTGCTAAAAAATGAAAATGATGCATACACGTTGGATAACATTAGGCCGATCGCACTGACATCAAACTTAGTGAAATTGGTTGAGAGAATCGTCAAATACGAATTAATGAACTTATTACCATGAGGTCAATTCTAAGTCCCTGTCAAAATGGGTTCAGGGCTGGTTGCTCAATTTGGGATGCCCACGTTGATTTAGAGGGTCGGCTTCAATTAGCTCGGCTACATAAAAAAATGTGCAGCTTTAGTTACCTTAGACATCGCTAAAGCATATGATACCACGGAGCACTGTATTTTGATAGATCGATTAGAATACCTTGATTTTCCATCATATATAGTAGCGTGGGTTCACAATTTTCTTGCAGACAGGAAATTTTATTGTTTTAAAGATGGGTTTTCATCATCTACTCATACCCAAACGAGGGGAGTACCGCAAGGCTCGGTGCTTTGCCTGGTGCTATTTAATTTACTAATGAGCACCATTCTACGTAAACAGGATACAACAACTTATGTTTATGCAGGTGATATCGCATTTTTTGCAATGGCAGATAACATTCAGACCTTATATGAACGGCTGCAGACTTACCTTAATATATTGGAGAGCTGGCTCGATGGCAACAGCTTTTCACTTAATCCGAGTAAATGTGCCCTCCTGGTTTTCCCGCTGCAATACCCTGTGAACATCTCTCTGTCTTACCATCATGAGGATATACCACAGGTGGAATCTGTTAAATACCTTGGAGTAATTTATCACAAATCGCTTAACTGGCGACCTCATATCGAATATATCGCCGGAAAAGATGTGCGGTCCATTGGCATATTACGTAGGCTAAGCAACTACCACATAGGTATGAGAAGAGACACATTAGTAATGATATATCGCATGTGCGTTCGTCCCATTTTGGAATTTGGTTGTGTACTTTTTTCTGGAGTTCCAGCTTACAAGTTGCGGCCTCTAATTGTTCTGGAAAGAGAAGCTTTGCGCTTATGCCTTGGCCTTCCTAAAACAGTTACCAACAATGTGTTGTATCACGAATTGAGGGTCCCTCCGCTTTCTTGTAGAATTCGCCTACTGACTGCTCAGACATTCTTAAGAATTTATGAATCGCCATTACGACATTAAGAAACAGCCTTTATTTCCACCCCGGAATCATTTTTTGGTGCTGGATGGCCGCGATTTTACACGCCACATATTATATTTGTGCAAAATTTACTGGAGCCTCTAAACGTACGTATATGCGACATCATGCCGAGTCGTGATAATTTAGCCCCGGTGGAAATTCAATTCGATGACATTTTTCCTAATACTGCCAAATGACTTCCCCATAATATTTTGGATGGTTTACTACAAGATCACCTGCGCCGTATTACAACGAACGTTATTATTGCCACAGACGCATCGCAAAACGACGAAAAGCCAGGGGTTGGTATTTTCAACCAGATTTTAAATTGGATTTATTCTCTTTGACTACCCGATTTTGTACCCGTTTTTGTGGCTGAGGTTCTGGCAGTGGTGCTCGCCTTACGCAAGTTAGATACAGCATATACATCAGCTGTCATAATAACGGATTCCCTATCTCTCTGTGCGGCACTTTCTGTTGGTGCTGATAATCACGTAACAAAGGCGTTCCGTGCACTTGTACCTGCGCATTTGAGAAAAGTACGATTAGTTTGGGTGCCTGGACATAAATGTTTGTTTCTAAATGAAATAGCCGATTCCTTAGCTAAGTCGTCAATCAGCGAACCAATTCTACCGCTCTGTCCATCATCCGCTTATGTGACTGCTGCTCGATTCCGCAGACGTACGTTTATGCAAATCTTTAAAGGTTCAGCACTAATAAACTCTACAGAATATCGCCATTTATTATATCGTTGGCGAAGAGACTTTTGCCGCACTCGAAAACAAGAAGTAGCTATCACAAGGCTGCGTTGCCGGGTCCCAAATCTAAATTTCTATAAACACAGGTCTGCTCAGGCACCTTCGCCACTGTGTACATTCTGTGATGAACTGGAAGTAATAGACCATTTCTTTTTGACCTGCAGGCAGTTTAACACATCACGAAAAACCATATTAGAAATACCTTTACGTGGTATTGGTATGAAGTTATCTCTGCCTGTCATTTTGTCTTTTGGAGCTTCCATTTCTGGTTTCTGTGATGCGACAGTATGCGCGGCCGTCCGGGACTATATTGATGAAAATAATAGGTTGACTAATTAACCAGTTTCATTAACCTAACAGGTGCACATAATTATATACGTATAAAATCAGATTATTGCTCTATTCTAAGAATAAATTCGTCTATGTAAGTATTTGTATGCATTACAATAAGCACCACACTTTCCTAGGCTATCGGTAATATTTCTGTTAAACCTCCATCATTCCAAATCTGAACATCAAATTTCGAAACCACTCGATTCTTGGCCAATCCCCCGCAGTGGGTATGCGCCACTAGCAATAGGAGAACAACAACAACAACAGCAGCCGCAGATCGGGTATGAGAAGAAAAGCACTTCTGGTGATCTACAATATGTACGTACGACCGATATTGGAATTCGGCTGTGTTCTTTTTTCCGGTGCGCCAACATACCAGCTTCGGCCACTAATGATATTAAAACTACAGGCTTTAGGGCTGTGCTTTGGTCTTTCAAAATATGTGGCGAATGCAGTATTATACCTGAAAACAAGAACACCCCCACTGTTAAACCGATTTAACCTACTTACGGTGCAGTCATTCTTACGGTTGTACAAAACACTGTACAGCCATACCAAAATAATTTTCATTTCCAATCCAGATATATTTTTCTCCGAGCACTGGCCTAGATTCCGCAAGCCACAGATATTTGCACAAATATTACTCGATTCCCTGAATGTACAAATTCGTGATCTGCGTCCTTTGACCATGGAACCTAAATTCACAGACATTGTCTACCGCGATATTTTTCCGAACCAGGCGAAATTATTTTTTCACAGAATTTTTAATGGACTATTACAAGAGCATCTAAATAATCTGCCAAAGAATATGGCTTTTGCACCAGATGCATCGCAAACTGAAAAAAAGCTGGCATAAGAATATTCTGCCCTCAACTTGACTGGTATTTTTTGTTGCGACTGCCGGATTTTATCTCAATTTTATAGCTTAATTTATGGCATAATACAAGCACTCCGAAAGTTACCCAGTTTAAATACAGTAGTAGCAATCATCACTGACTCATTATCTGTGTGTTCTTTTCTGTCTGCATCTGGTAAAACGCCTCTTCTAAAGCTTTTCAAATTATTAGTCCCCGCGCAACTACAATATCTCCACTTAATTTGGGTACCAGGACACAAGGGTTTGCTTTTAAACAAAAGCGCTGATTCTTTAGCAAAAGCGGCCGGCGCTTTTGATGCAAATAGTTCCGGTTTTGCCACTGACAACATACATGACAATTGCACGATTCCACACCTTAACTTTCAAAAAATGCTTTTTAGACCCAGTCTTGACAGCTTCTTCAGAATATAAGCATTTATTATTTCTCTGGAACAGCAAGTTATTGCGGTCGAGAATAAGGGAAGTGGCCATAACCAAACTTTGCCGCTGGGTTACCTTCCTCCACTTTTACCTGCATAGAGCAAGTCAAGCGTTGTTTTCTCTATGTATCATCTGTAAGGAGGAGGAAACAATCAGCCATAACTTTCTATCCTGTCGCCGGTATACGTCATTGAGAAGAAGATTCATAGCACCACTCGTTCAAAACTTGGGTCTGGAAATATCTGAACCAGTTGTTCCATCATTCGGCACCTCTACTCAGAGCTACAGTCACAGGGATGTTTACAACGCTATGAAGGAATTTATTAGTCAGACTAAAGTAATATAGAGCTGAATTCTTCATTCTTTCAAACATTTAAATATCATTATTCAGTAATTATTTGTTGTGTAGCCTATCCTCCCTAGCATATACGAGTAGAATTGCGAAGAAACAAAAAAATCACCTAACACTTGGCCGAAAATCCTGCATTGCGTAAGAGGCATGAGAAAAAGAAGAAGAAAAAGAAGAAGAGAAGAAGAGAAGAAGAAGAAGAAGAAGAAGAAGAAGAAGAAGAAGAAGAAGAAGAAGAAGAAGAAGAAGAAGAAGAAGAAGAAGAAGAAGAAGAAGAAGAAGAAGAAGAACAAGAAGAAGAAGAAGCAGCAGCTCAGAAAAGGCTCTGAAGGGCCGCTCTTCTAGCTTTTGCTTTGACTGTGCTGTGCCTTTCGCACAGGCCCAGGCCTTGAATTTTTTAATAGCAGACGCTGCCTGCGTTGGCCTTGCTAGACGAGAGAGAGGAAGGGAAGCGACTGAGCCGGCACGAACTTCAGCATGCAGCACGAGATGACACGTGAGTTTGAGCAGCAGGGGTTTACGGAGGGACAGTGTTACACAGGCTTGTCAAAGAGCTGCTTCGCATATAAATGTTACTGCTTCCTGTACCAAACTAGAAGTTCATAGGTAGCCAAATGGTCACCATGGAGCGTATTGGACATTTACATCACCAGATATAGTCTTAAAGTGGTCAGTTCGATGCAAAGTAGCCACCAACATCAATTCTGCCGAAGAAGGATGTCGAAATGATGGGTATATTCATACCATACAGAGATGCTGTATTCACTCGGTTCATGAGCTGTTGAATGCAGGTTCCTTCATGTTATTAGGGGCGAAGGTCCCTAAGCCGTGGGTCGTGCGTCTGCGATGTATGTAGTAGTAGTAGTAGTAGTAGTAGTAGTAGTAGTAGTAGTAGTAGCAGTAGTAGTAGTAGTCATAGTAGTAGTAGTAGTGCGTCGTAGTAGCACGTAGTCACCTTTACGACTGGGCTTGTGGAGCGGCACGCGCGCACTAATATTTGAATCAAAGAGGAAACCCGCGCACGTTAATCATGAATAAAAAATAGTAGTTTCTAATGAATCTACTTACGGAGAAGAGCATTCCCTATCGGAAAAATTGCCATGGCGGATACTGGAAAACATGGTGGGCGTAGTAGAAATAATAGTGGGCATGGTGGAAATAATAGTGGGCATGGTGGAAATTATGATGGCTATGGTGGGACGTAGTGGAAAATATGGTGGTTATGCCGGGACATACTGGGTGGTATGGTGTACAGACGATGGGTAAAGTGGAAATGATGATGGAAAGCAGAGGCTAGATTTTATTTATTTTATTTGTAGATACTGCAATCCCACATGAGGGATTATAGCAGGGTGGGAAGTACAATCATAAATGTTCCTAGTTGAACAAGAACAAAATACGGAAGCAAAGTACCGTTCTCGGAATTACAAAAAAAAGGAAAAACTGATATACAAAATTCACGAATACATGATCAACCATGGCGACAAAATACAATTCAGAATGTACAGGATAATAAATATTCCAGAAACAGAGTCAAATACGCAAGGATTGGAAAAAAAAACACACGGGTGATAATTCTACACAATTTCAAATATATACACATATATACATACATATACATACACACATATGCACACATATATATTATGCAGTTAAACACAAGGCAAACTTTTCAAGTGATGGCTGTAAAACAACGTCATTAGTTAGGTTGTTCCATTCCCCGACTGTTCTCGGAAAAAATGAATACGTGAAGCAGTTATTGCGTGTTTGAAAGGGCGTAATGGAGAGGTTATGGCGATGCCTTGTCGGATACCCAGAGGAGAAAGACAATAATTTGCTAGTGTCTATCTTATAGTGCTTCTTAATTAGTTGATATAAAAATTTGAGACGAGAAATTCGGTTTCTTTCAGTTATTGGTGGAAGATTAGCTCTCGCTAGCAGTGCACTAACAGATGTGCGACCATAACTGTTGTATATAAAACGGGCTGCCTTTCTTTGTATTTTTTCAATCTTCTTTTTATTAGTCAACGTAAAAGGATCCCATATAACGACTGCATAATCTAGAATGGGTAGAACTGTTGATTTGTACGCCAGCAAGCGCACAGTGGGAGTGGAGTGCTTGAGAACTCTCCTAAGAAATGAAAGTCTTGTGTTAGCACAAGCTGCAACATAATCGATATGCTTATTCCACTTCAAGTTGTTTGTAATGTAAACCCCTAGATACTTGTAATACTGCACCTCAGCAAGGTATATATTGTTACAGCAATATTGGAACAAGAGGGGCTCTTTTTTGTGTGATATGCGCATAAATACGGTTTTTTCAAAGTTTATGGGCATCTGCCAACTGTCGCACCAAGATTTAACTTTTTGAAATGCGGCATTTAACTTTATTTGGTCATTAGAATTTTTTACCTCGGAGTAAATAACGCAGTCGTCTGCATAGAGTTTTATGTTAACGGGTATGTCATTCACAATGTCATTGATATATAAAAGAAAAAGAAGCGGACCAAGTACCGAACCCTGGGGGACGCCAGATTCCACAGAAACCCTCTCAGAGCATTTATCTTTAAATACAACATATTGCTGCCGGCTATGAAGGTAAGATGAAATCCATTTAGTTAACTGCTTGTTTTTGAGTATGTTGTCTAGTTTGAAAATTAATTTTTTGTGAGAAACCTTATCAAACGCCTTTGAAAAATCCATAAAATTACGTCAGTCTGCTCACCATTATTAATTGTCAATGCAAAATCGTAAACGGTCTGAACTAATTGGGTACAAGTAGAGTAGCCTCTTCTGAATCCATGTTAAGACTCGGATAGGGCATTATGAGCAGTTAGAAATTCCGAAATATGATTATGAACTATATGCTCGAGCAACTTACAAACTGTTGACAATAGTGATATTGGCCTATAATTACTAATTTCATCTTTCTTACCCTTTTTATGAAGTGGTTTCACTTTGGCTGTCCTCCAATCGATTGGCAGCTGTCCTTCTTTCAACGATTTTGTAAAAAGAATGCAAAGATATTTGGCGACCCATTCAGCGTACCTTTTGAGAAAGGCATTGGGTATTTCGTCAGCACCACCAGATTTTTTTACATCAAGTTTCAAAAGCATGTTGAAAATTCCCTTTTCACTTACGGTAATGTCAGGCATCGGCGGTAATGGTGACACAAAATTAGGCAGTTTGCCATCATCATTAGTAAAGCAGGACTGAAACTGCCTATTGAATGCATTTGCAATTTTTGTGGCATCAGTAATTTGGACACCATTAATGGTAAAAGCATCCACATCAGTATAAGATGGGGAAATTGCTTGCCAAAACTTCTGCGGCGAACTAGTAATGAAACTAGGTAAAGAAACTGAAAAATATTTGTCTTTGTCAGCTGCAACTTGTGTTTTAACTTTGTGAGACAAATCTGAAATTTTGGATTCCAGGTTTACGCAGTCGCCTACAGATCGACGTTTTTTCTTTAACCTCTTTAATTTTCTCTGCAAATGTATAGTAGAACGACTTATCCAGGCATTCACACGTTTGTTTTTCTTGCGTATCAATGGCACAAATTGTTCAATACATTCATGTATAAGTTTTGTAAAAGAAGCCCAAAGGTTGTGAACATTTGCATCAGTGCGAGAGAAATTATCTAGATGAAACGAAAGCACGTCTATTATAGCTTCGTCATCGGCTCTGGAAAAGTTTCGAAAATATGAAACTTCGTTAGCTTTGTCGACTTTAACATTGCTGAGGCTAAGGAAGACGGCCTGATGATCGGAAATTCCTGGCATGATTTGAGATGTGGCGTTCTCGAAAATGCTACCGCTTACGAAGAAAAGATCTAGTAGAGTCTTACTGCTATCCTGAATTCTTGTGAAGCCTTCAACAACTTGAGTAAGGTCAAAGGCAAAAGCAATATCAAGCATTGCCTCTCCTACCTTGTCATTACGACTTTTGGGGGACATTGTTAGCCAGTCAACATCAGGCAAATTGAAATCACCAGATAGGATTATCCGATCATCAGGTTTGACATGGTCACATAAATACTCCTTCAACACATCCATGGTAGAAGCATCAGAGTTAGGGGGTCTGTACATGGCACCAACAATATACGTAAGGCCACCACTATAGGCTTTGCAGAATAAACACTCAATGTAGGCAACTTCAGGCATCAAGAATACATTAAGCGCACTTTTGTAGATTATACAAACTCCACCACCCCTACTACCACGGTCTTTCCTGTAAACTCGGTATCCTGATGGAACGAATTCACTATCGTATATTTCATCACTGAGCCATGTCTTAGTCAGTATAACAATATCAGGAGCGATAATTAGCCCCTCAAGCTCTGTGCTTTTATTGACTACGCTCCTACAATTGATGTTAAGAAGTTTCAAGAATCGATCATCATTTTGCCTTTGTCAAACCCGCCTATCACTTTTCAGCCGAAAGCGGCATTTCTTGTCACTGTCCCAACCGTACATAACGCCGTTTACACTTAGCTTATCATAGATAAGCTTTACCTTAGCCCCTTTTTCCTTTTCGTCTTGAGCAGTTTTCCAAAGCATCCTTCGCTGCTCACGGACATGATGCGAAAAATCTTCCGCAATAGACAATGAAGTGCCTTTAAGTTTATGCGAAACTTTTAAAATTGACAGCTTTTCTTTATAATCCAGACACTTTATTACAATTGGACGATTTTTATTTTCCATACTGCGGCCTAACCTATGAATTCGCTCAATGCTGACCGCTTTAAGTCCCAGTTTATCTTCTACAATGTCCTTATTAAATTTCTTTTCCAATTCTTCATGTGTCTCATTCTTGGGTTCATAAAGACCATAGATGATTAGATTATTTCGGCGACTCCTATTTTCTAAATCATCTACTTTGTCCCTAAGCGCCACGAAGTTTCTATCAAGGTGGGACATTTGGTCTTCTAAGTTTTTAATCTTATCGCCCAATGTGGCAAGACTAGACAGCTGTTTCTCCATTGCCTCCATTCTGTCGCTTACTGAAGACAATTTCTTTTCTATCTTCTCATGAGAAGATTGCATAGATGCCATGGTTTCCATTATTTTTTGTTGTCCGGCCAGTAACTCACGCAACGTATCACTTTGAGAGGGACCGGGGTTTGTTTCAATGTCGCCACAAAGTAATAAACTTTTTGCTAGGGTGAAAATATAAGTAACAACATTTAGTACAAAGTGTGGGCAAGGCAGCAGCAACAAATAAGGGTTGTCACTACGAAAACAATGCGATGGCCGGTTATCACCAACCTGAAGAACGAAGCAGAAGGGATTACTGAGCATCCCGCCGGTAGTGCTGCTGCCTGGCCCACTGGGGTGGCTCGCCGGTTCACGCCCTTTTGTAGCTTCCAAGATGGACACGTGATGTGACGTCACCGAAGATGGTCGCAATGGCCATCTTGCGGTGTGAGGACTTTTGATGCTGCTGATACCGTAGTCGGCAAGCGGCGGTGGCTCCGGTCCATATCTGCGTAGCAGTTCGGCTTGCTTGATTCCAGGGAGGCAGCCGCGCTGTGATAGCCGAATTTCTTGAAGCACAGCCAAAACCTGAAGAACGAAGCAGAAGGGATTACTGAGCATCCCGCCGGTAGTGCTGCTGCCTGGCCCACGGAAATAATAGTGGGCCAGGCAGCAGCACTACCGCTATTATTACACTATTATTTCCGCTATTAGCACTACTAATAGCGGAAATAATAGTGGAAATAATAGTGGGCATGGTGGAAATTATGATGGCTATGGTGGGACGTAGTGGAAAATATGGTGGTTATGCCGGGACATACTGGGTGGTATGGTGTACAGACGATGGGTAAAGTGGAAATGATGATGGAAAGCAGAGGCTAGATAGTGGGCAATAATGGGACACTCTGCCCACCATTGCGATAATGCTGGGAAGCCCTAAGCATATGGTGGGTGGTGCTTATTATGGTGGGCTACATGGTGTACCAAGCTGAGAAACTCTTCGCACCATTGCGATAATGCTGGAAAGCACTAAGCAGATGATGGGTGCTGCTTGTTATGGTGGGCCACATGGTGTACCAAGCTGAGAAGTTCTGCCCACCATCGCGATAATGCTGGGAAGCAGTGAGCAGATGATGGGTGGGCTTATAATGGCGGGCAATTTATATAGTGTACCAAGCTGGGATCTGTACACTACATGATCTACCACCATGATTTCCACCAAAGGTTAGGCCTACTGACCGAGCCCGTACAATTGTGTTATCCGTGCTTCCGGGTTTCAGAATACACGATTACGACGATTAAGTATGACGACACAGCGCTGCCATATGGCGTCAATTAACCTAAATGAAGCATTTATCATTGTGTATGGTGTCCACTCAAGAAGCAACAAACATCGATGCGACGCGATTAAAGCACTCCCAGAGAACGTAATTAAGTGTCTTCTCACCGACAGCCGCCGGTCGCACTCGCCGGCACTTCTCTAGCTTTTGTACGAGAACTCAGACGTGGCAATTCGTGTGCTTGGTGAACCAATATGATAGCGTAATGTTTCCGGCACACTGCATTCGTTTTGGTCAAGCCATTGTGTAGTTGTTGCTTTAGCGAAAGAGCTACAGCATTGCGCTGCCGCGACCGCCTTCTACATTGCGCGAAAAGCATCCCAATACTCAATCAAATAAATTAAGCGGGCGTATCTATAGAATGAGCCTAGAAGCGTCATAAAGCGTGAGTAGATGTCGCCCTTTAGAACGAGCGCGAAACGGATATTAAACTTGACAGACCCCGCCGGTAAACTGTTGCTGCTCCCCAGTCCACTCGGTTTTTTTTTCTTGAAGTTGTGAATTGTAAAAAAAAAGCACTAGGGCCATTAACATAGTGGCAATCGTTACAGACCGCAGTTGTTTGTGTTTAATAAATGTGCAATTTTTAGTAGCAGGTGTAGATCTTGTCTATGTTGTGTACACGACAAACATAACCTAAATTGAACCTTAAGTTTGTATGCCAACTAAGTATTTAACACACGATCAACGTCATGTTGGTGTGGCGCAGTGGTTAGCGTATTCGAATGGGAATCCGCAGGTTGCACGTTCGATCCTCCGTGGCGCCTTGTTTTTTTTCTTTACGGGGCGGGTGTTTTTTATACCGTTTTTATAGAATTCTTTTTTATTTTTTGTGGCAGATCGTCACGGTGATTCTGACGTCATTTTGCGCTCAAGTGTTGCCGTCGCTGCAGCACCCACCATACCCACCATGCGCCATGCTGGGCGTTTTCCACCATTCACCCACTACATTAATCCACTATAATGGTGGGTGGTGGTTTCCACCATGCCCACCATTCGTTTTTTTTCCGATAGGGTTGGTTACATAATCTCAAATAGAATTTGTATTGAATTTGATGCTTACTAAAGAAAAGACTAGCAACAGAAGAACGCACTTTGCGCACAGGCTTCTTAGTTTCGGCAAGGTTTAGCAAAGGTTGGGCGCAGTGCCACAAACTAGACAAGAAGCGCAGGTCGTAAGAGAATGCACGCGTCCAGCCGTGCGACCTCTTGCTTAATTCTTGAAAAAATATCCGCTGAATAGCGGTATTTCTATATGATGAATATATGATTAAAAATACGAGATGGTGGTACTTGGAGTGCTCACTACATGAACGGATGGATGGACAGACACACGGACAGCCGGGCGAATAGACGGACAGATGCATAGATGGACGGATGGACGGACGCACAGACGAACGCATGAATGGACGTACGCATGGACGGGTGAACAAATGGACACACAAATGGACGAATGCAGGGACGGACTAATAGATGCACGAAGGGACGCTTGGATGGACGAACGCAGGGATGAACGTATAGACGCACATATGAACAGACGCACGGATGGATGGATGGATGGCTGCACGGATGTTCGCACAGACTGACGCATGGGCGGAAGCAAGAACGAAAGGATGGACGGGAGCGCTGACCGACTGTCCGATGCTTCGCCCCACTCATCATCATGCACTGCGTGGATATGCTCTGATTTTTTTGTGTGTTAAATGCCAACATTACACT
Source organism: Rhipicephalus microplus (assembly GCF_043290135.1). Taxonomy (NCBI): domain Eukaryota; kingdom Metazoa; phylum Arthropoda; class Arachnida; order Ixodida; family Ixodidae; genus Rhipicephalus; species Rhipicephalus microplus. The sequence continues at coordinate 104,542,831 of NC_134700.1, forward strand.
TTTAGTTCCCGAATGCACCTGATTTCTTGGTGAGTACAATTAGAGGGCCACATGTATTTTAGTGACCGGCGGTATAAGGATAGCACTTAGAGAGCTTAAATTGATGGAAGTATGACCACTTTTAAAAAAACAGTTAAAAAAAAAAAGAGAGGAAAAAAGCAGGGTTGTTCACCAGTGTAGCGCATGCGGTATGCTACACAGCACAAGGAAGAGGACTGGGAGAGGTTGAAAGACAACTAAAAACAGAAAGAAAGAAAGAAAGGGAAAGCATGCGCAAATACCGTGACAAAGCAATGTGGCAGTCTAGTTTGGTGTACGACATTGTTATGAACGTACAGCCACTCGTGCAGGACCGCTGTTCTTAGAAATTGTAACAATGTCTTCGTTGCTTTAATTTGGGACAACTGTTTGGAACTCGTGCTTGCACCGCGAATGCAGCGAGCTGATTAGCTTCTTCGTACTACCGCGGTGTAAGAACGTGGTTATACATAGCGGCATATGCCCCGCTGTGGTGATTTATTGGCTGAGGTACTCGGCTGCTGACCCTCAAGTCGGGGATTGAATCCCGGCTGCAGCGGCTGCATTTCAAATGGAGGCAGAAATGCTGTAGGCCCGTGTGCTCACATTAGGGTGCACGTTAAAGAAATCAAGGTGGTTGAAATTTCCCGAGCCCTCCACTAGAGCATCTGTCATATTGAAATAGTGGTTTTGGGACGTTAAACTCCACATATCAATCTATCAATTAAAAAGTGACATGCTCTCTTTAGTCAACGAGTCATTGCTTCACAATAGCAGCAGTGGAGCAGTATCTTGGGCAGCCATGAAGCAATGCATCGTCCAGCGACGAGAACACAGTAAGGCTGCTGATACAAAACGTGCACACGTGGTCGAAACATGGCAGGATAGTACAAAAGCGTCGTTCACAAGGCCGAGAATACCATTACGTCATACCCGTAGCCAGAAATGTTTTCGGGGTTTGTGGAAGCCACTGAACAAACCCATATTTTTGCTCTTTAAACTCCAAATTTCCTCCCTTTATCTGAATTGTGAAGGGGTCGCTGGTACCCTCCTTCCTTGGCTACATGCCTGCATGGCGTCTTCGCCTAGCTACTCACGCATGCCGCTGGGGTGAACCTACGGGAAATCACCGCTTCTGTTTCGGAACTTGAACGTCCCTTTTCATACATTTCTTTTCCTTTTCTTGTTTCTTGGAACACACATGCGAGCGACTATTCTACTTTTACGACTCGACGGGTCTGATTTCGTTGTTCTCTCTGACAAGTAAGTGGGTGGGAGCCATCAGATCGTCGAAGGGAACCTTTTCTCGCCTGAGCGTTATTGCGGTGGCCGCTTGAGATCAGTCGCCTTTTCTTTTTCCTTTCCTTTTTTGCACTGCATTTTTCTACAATTCCGTCTCTGTCCACTCCGCAGCATTCAGTACGACAACGTATATAAGTCGACGGCACACTAAAAAATAATTCATTAGCACGTTCATAAATTTATTAGGCATATTGAGAATTGTAAGGTGTTGAAGGGCTGCTGACACGAAAATTTTCACTTCTTGTTTGTGTGCGTAAAATAATAAGTCCAGGCCTTGGCAGCGCAAAAAATGTGCCGGTAGACGTGATTGAGGCCTAGAAAATAATTTACAGCATGCTTTTAAGAGCTGGTTTTGATGCCTATTCTACAACGGCGTCACAATAATGTATGCTGTGCAATGAGGTGGTAATATGTGCACGCGCAAGTTTTCGTGACGTAACCTCGTTGGTGCGCCACTTCTTCGATCACCTGCCTCAGTTGCTGCACGCTGCACGTGTGGCAACTGTCACAGTAGGGGGGCGCAACGTCCGGATGTCACCACTTTCAAGGCGCAGGTTCTTCGTGAACAATCGAGTCGGTCAGCAGCTGCATGTTCCGCGTGTACGCGTCTGCAGACAAGGGCACCGATTAGAGTAAGCTCCGCTTGGTTGGCGCCTAGTCTCCGCCTTGGCTGTGGCACGTGGACAAAGGAAAGTGTTCGTGTCTGAAGCGACTACCGCTTTGCGGCACATCACTCCTTGTTTGTATGCTTTTTTTTCTTTTTTCCGTTTCCCTTTTCCCCCAACCTCCAAGAACATTTGGAATCACAACCACCTAACTTGAAATGAAGTGAGGGCTGCACACCTCTGCTTTACAGTTTTTCTTTCTGTTAAGACGGTGATTACCAACAGGGACACACGACACCATCAGGAGATGACGTCACTACTAACCCTCTTAAAACTAAGGTGCAAGGATGACATGGCGCCTTTGACCAAGACAGGTTCTCCTATTGAAACGTTGACAAGCCTGTCTGAGGCACTTCCATGGTTCACCCTGTTTATTCTACTACATGTTATGAAGACGTTTACCTTAAATCGAACCCTCATGCGTGCACACATACACAGTTTGTTGATGTAAGCAGCAAATTTTGCTGTGAAATGAAATGAATTTAAGACAGGTAAACAAAGAGTACAGTGTCTTGCTCCGCTTTAGAGTTCAACGCAGCAATAAAGCATTCGCATCATAGCCAATGGTTTTTTGTATAAATGTTTTCTTGGTTCTTTTGATATAGACGTTATTTGCTTCATATGCTTGATTTATTTGCTTATCTTTTTATTTGGTTTGATTACAAAGAAAACACGATGACACAAAACAAATAGAAAGGAATCAGGCTGACAACTGCCACCTGTAGGGGCACAAAGTAGAACAACATGTCCAGTACGCACTGCACGATGCCGCAATAGTCAGAATAAATTAAACCACCATCTGGCTGTCACCGAAGCTGAGTACTTACGCCGTCGTAAGCCAGTGATACTGCGTCCAGATGTCATGCAAGCCTTTCTCTGTGTTCTGGCCTGATGTGCAAATATGTAAAGTTGTTGGACGGTAAACACCTGCTCCTATTCGACTCCGTGAGTACAAGGTGTTTGGTATTACATCAGACATCACTTTTATTACAAAACCCTATATAAACCTGTTGTATCGACATTAGCCAGCTACATCATATGCGTTTTTCCTTACCTATGTCACCATCATTCTTCACAGTATTTTGTGACCCCGCCGCGGTGCTCTAGTGGCTAAGGTATTCGGCTTCGGCGGCTGCATTTCTGATGGAGGCGAAAATGCTCTAGGCCCATGTCCTCAGATTTGGGTGCAGGTTAAAATCCCCAGGTGATGTAAATTTCTGGAGCCCTTCACTAGGCATTCCTCATAATCATATGGTGGTTTCGGGACGTTAAAACTCACGTGTCAATCAGTCACAATACATTGTAGCTGCACCACATCTCCAAGTTAAACACACAATTTTTAAAGTTGGGATTTGTCAATGAAAAATATGTAATTTCTTTAAATAAGGCCGTTTCATAAAGCTTAGAACACTGCTTCCCAGTGAGTCAAACAAGTTTGACAATGTTAAGATTCTTAAATAAACTGCTCCACGGCGCAGCAACTGACCAACTATGCTTTAAAAACCTCAAGTGTTTCTTTGCCAGAGATGGAGTCAACGCAACTGCGTGTTTTCTGGCGCCCGAGTAAAGCAGAACTTTTCTTTTCGCTACAATAACTTTCACTTTGTGCATTGTTGTGTTACGAAGGCCAAAAAATGCACACTCTTTTTACCAATCACCTACTGAAACACAGGCGAAAATATTGCCTCTAATTTTAGCATTACGAACTAAATTTATAACTTTCAGCAACACGCTTTGTGGTTTTTAAATCTAGAAATTTAGTATTATTAGAAAATAATACTTGCAGTTAAAACTGGTGTTCTCTAGTGAGCTTAACTTCCGCCATTCATGCAGATATCTGCTGGGGGTAAGTATTGCTGTACTACTTGCAGTCCAATCAAACTTTAGTGCGTCTATTGGACACATAAATGCCAGTAATGCGCATCACCTGCAACGGTACTCATGCAGTCATTTTCGTACTTATTTATCTGAACCACTGCTAAAATAATTCCCATATAGTTGAGACATTTTGGCACACACATCTCTCCCTTACATCTGAATACAGATATAACAATACTTACACAGACCAACCAGCTATCCAGCATTCAACACCAGGAATACAATTTTTTTTAATTATGTAGATAGAGACGTGTGGATCAGTCGTTTCACAACGTTCAACACAATAGCGACTGTGCCGAGTAGGGTGAATAAATGTGGGAAACTTAGAATAGATAAGTGACTGAGTTCTGAAACTGGGTACCTGAATTTCCGCGTTTGCTGCAACTGCGAATGCGCGAAAAACGTTTATTTGTTAGTACGCATGTCATTGCCCCAACGTTAGCACGTGCATCCTGTGCTTTCCTAACGGAATTATTTAAAACTTAGGAGTAGACAGAATTGTGGGTCAGACTCAAATTTTTATGCCAGCGAAAGCTCATCGCAAACTGCATGGGGCGGAGAACAATGAAGGCCTAACAACTAGAGGGTACCAGCACCATTCGCCGCGTTTCATTGTAACGCTACTATTATTAATTTTTAAATGAGCTCCAAGGGGTCCATTTTGGTACCTGAACTATGCAACGTCATTTGTTCATTCAGGCATACTTTTATAGAAGTGGTGGAATGTCCTTCCCAACCTCTTCAACCTCTCTCTATCCAAAGCCAGCTTCTGCAGCTCTGTTCGGGACGTCACCATGTCGCAAGAGTAAGCCCAACCGAACCACCTGCCGGCCCAACCACCCACCGCCAACCCCAGCCCGGTCAACAATCCCCCTCGGGAGCCTCCAATCTTCTCCGGTCTGCCTGGCGAAGATATTGAAGACTGGCTCGACAACAATGACCGCGTAGGTGTCTACAACAACTGGAACAAGCCATTAAAATTAGCACGCGTCCAGTTTTACGTCTCTCAGTTGGCAAAGACGTCGTTCCTAAATCATGAGAGTGACTTCCGCGATTGGTCTTTCTTCAAAGACCAGCTCCGACATATTTTTGGCACACCGACCGCCCGTTCAGAAGTTGCTTGAAAAAAACTGGCAGAACGCGTTCAACAATGCGGTGAGCCCTATACTTCTTATATTGAGGATGTGCTTGCACTCTGCCGCCGTATTGACGACACCATGCCAGAAGCTGATCGTGTCCTACACCTTCGGAAGGGTATCAGTCCTACCGTTTCAGCGCCCTCGCCACGCACACTCCTTCGATGGTTTCCGACGTCGCCTCTGTATGCCAGCTTCCTGACACCTTGCAGTCAATCCGCCTGCTACCCGACTTCTCTGAGAACACCCTGGCAAACAGTATGAAGCTCCGACCCATGATTCGAGCCATAATTCATGAGGAATTTCATGCCTACAGTGTACCTCCTTCTAACAACATTGCCGCTCAAACCGTCATCTGCGTGGCATTATTAGGGAAGAAATGTCAGCCTTTCAAAGCACCCACCACGCTCCACCTTTCCCCCAACCCGCTTCGTATCCACATATCTCTTCAATGCAACCCTCGCCGTATCAAGTACCATCACCTGTGCCTGATCACGACCATTTCGCAACTCTAGTCGCCCGTCCACTGAACCCTACCTACCATTCTTCCTGGCGGGCTTCTAGGCCTATTCGCTACTACTGTGAAATACTTGTACCTATTTCCCGGTTCTGCCGACGTCGGCAGCAAGATGAACGTCATGGTTATGCCGCTTTTGAACGGGATGACACATGTGCTCGAGGTTGCTACCGTTATGCCGAGAGTCCCTCCAACCACCAATCCCCATCTCCTGTGCACATTGCCAACAAGACCAACGATGCACGTGGCTCCCGACCATGCTCGCTTTCGCCACTCCGACGCTCTGTTTCACCACTTCGGCCTGTCTCTTCACTGTCTGCCCAGCAATCGGAAAACTAAACAGTGAAATTTCGGAGGGAAAACTGCATCGAAGCGAAATGACGAAAGTCCTCCTGAACTACCGTCAAACATGTTATTGGTGACTGTGCAAGGTGTGCCGGTGTTGGCTTTGTTGGACACGGGAGCAGCATTTCAGTTATGCCTGCCGACTTTTGTTCTCGATTGTGAAAAGTGATGACGCCCTACCTAGGATCCGCCTTAATTGGGCCAATGGAGTGATAATTCAACCATCGGCCTAATGTACAGCACGTGTCTTCATTGACGGTATTCGTGATCACATCACCTTCGCTGTCTAAGTTTCATGTGCTTATGAACTAATTCTAGGTAGCGACTATCTCTCATCAGCATCTGCATAATTTCCTGCTGTCAACGTGTAGTCCATATGACCTAGATCGATCACTGCAGCAAACGCGGCGATGAGAAACCACTGCATTTTTTCTGGGCTTCCGATTCCGTACTGCTCCCGGGTCGGGAGCAATTCATCACCATCACTTCTCCAAATATTGCCAATTGTGACGTCTTTATCACCCCCTTCCATCCACTGTCTAGCTCGCGGCGTTGTACTCCCCTTCAGCCTGCAGTGGTTCAAAGACAGTGCTGCAATAATCCTTGGCCTGAACCCTACCCCGGAGCATCTCCTCCTACCCGAAGGTTCTGCAGTGTCCTGTTATGTGGATACGCAACCGGCATGTTTGGTCTCTCTTGACGCCTTGCCAGCTCAGACACAACAGGGCCAGCCTCTTACTTACTCGTCTTTTCCTCCTTGGATAAATCCTGACCTGCCTGCTTCTCAACGTGAGGCGTTGTTGAATTTGCTAACGAAACACCAGGCCTCCCTCGACGACTATGCTTCAGCACTAGGACAGACCGCAGTTGCGCAACATCGCATTGACATTGAAGGTCAGACTGTTCCATGCCGTCGTTCCTACAGTCTTCTTGACCGAGCAAAAATTCATCGAGGAGAACGTGACTGATATGCTAAAAAGAAACATCATACGACAATCTACCATCTCTTAGTTATCACCCGTTGTGTTGCTACAAAAGAAGGATAAATCGGTATGATTTTGTGTTGATTACCGTGCACTCAACAAGATTAACCGAAGGGATGCATATCCGATGCCCGGTATAGATGATGCACTTGACTCATTGCAAGGCACCCAATACTTCTCCACCCTTGACCTTCGGTCCGGATATTAGCAAATTCTAATGGACGAAGCAGACAAAGAAAAGACCGCGTTTTCTACGCCGGATGGCCTTTACGAGTTTAATGTAATGCCATTGAGCCTACACAATGCCTCCGCCACACTTGAAAGGATGATCGACACTGTTCTTCATGGCCTCAAGAGGAAAACTTGTGTATGCTACCTTGAAGATATCGTAGTGCTTTCTTCCACTTTTGTTGATAATTTGCAACGCCTAGATGAAGTGCTTACATGCCTCTTCAACGCTGGACTTCAAGTAAACACAAAGAAGTGCCATTTTGGTAACACAGCTATAAAAGTTCTGGGAGATTTCGTTAGTAAAGATGGCATCCAGTCCGACTCGGACAAAATTTCCGCAATACTCAGTTTTCCGTGCCCGTTTCATTCAGAAAAACTACGCAGTTTCTTTGGACTCGCATAGTACTTTTGCCTCGTCAATCGAAACTTTGCCACCATTGCCCCTCCTCTCCACAAGCACCTTGCTAGTACTAGTTCCTTTGATTCGAACGATGAATGCGAAGCCTCATTTCAATAACTCAAGCACGCACTGACATCCCCAGCGGTGCTGTGTTGTTTCGATGGCAAGACACCTACGTTACTACACTCTGATGCTGGCGGACAAGGAATCGGTGCCATACTCCTTCAGCACGACCATGCCTTTCACGAGAAAGTTGTCGCGTAGGCAAGCCGCACTCTGACCTCTGCAGAGAAGAGGTACTCGATAACCGAACAAGAGTGCTTGGCTGTTGTTTGGTTCATCCAAAAATTTCGTCCACATCTACATGTTCGACATTTAACTGTTGTGACAGACCACCATGCACTTTTCTGATTGTCGACAATCAAAACTTGTCGGGGCGACTCGGCCACTGGATTCTCCGGTTATAATCGTATGATTTTGATGTCATTCACAAGACCGGAAGAGAACAACCAAGATGCCGACGCTTTGTCACGATGCTCTTTGCCGCAGTCTTCGGCGCACGTTGTATTCCCTTGTCAAATTGGCTATGGGTAGGACGCCAAGTCTATATCATCCATTTCTTCCCTCCCTTCATCCACCCGTGTTTCAGTACTTACCACTCACCAACGGGCTGATTCTAACTTCACCGACCTCAACGGTCACGTTACCGGTGCTTCGTCTTCACCAAATGCCAGGCTTCGGAAACAACTCCGACTATTCAAGTTGGAGGACGATGTGATATACCGACACATTTTCCACCTGGAAGGTCATCAATGGGTTTTCGTCGTACCACGCGCACTACGCACTGAAGTTCTGCGTCCATTACACGACACCTGACGTCAGGCCGCTTTGGTTACTATGAAACCTATGAGCGCATGCGCAGTCGATTCTTCTCACCAGGTCTTTCCACGACGGTAGCTAAGTATATTGCCTCATGCGCACATTGCCTACACCGCAACCGGCCCACTACTGCTCCAGTCGGGACTCTACAATCACTTCTTTGTTCAGCAGAGCCGTTCTCTGTCGTCGGAAATAACCTCTTTGGGCCCCTCCCAATTACATCATACGGCAAGAGATGAATCATCATCGCGGTTGATCACTTGACCCGGTATGCTGAGACGGCCTCGATCACTTCAGGAACTGCTTCCGAAGTAGCAACTTTCCTCTCAAATGCTATTTACCTACGTCACGGGGCCCCTTGTGTTCTTTTGAGCGACCGAGGCACGGCATTTCTTTCAAGAATGCTCAGTGAAATTCTTCAAGCATTAAAAACAGTTCATGAAACAACATCTAGCTATCACCCACAAACCAATGGCTTAACGGAGAGATTTCATCGCACACTGTGCGACATGCTGTCTATGTATATCCGACATGACCATCGCAAGTGGGATGCCATTCTACCCTTTGTCACGTATACATATAATACGTCAGTTCAAGGAAGTGCAGGCTATTCTCTATATTTCCTAGTATATGGACGCCAACCGACATCACCACTCGACGTTTCTTTCTTTTCTGGCCCCGTCAAGTCTTCAACATTTGTTCGCGACCAGTTTCTGTCCCGTGTTGCTCAATGCCGTCGTCTCGCTCATGTAAACACCGAAGCTAGCCATGAAGATAGCAAACATCTTTACGATGCTAATCACCGCATCGTTCTTTACCGCACTGAAGACGATGTACTTCTGTGGACTGCTGCATGAACGCCTGGCTTATGCGAGAAGCTTGAGTCATGCTACCTTGACCCCTACAATGTTGTCAAACCAACCTCACCGGTAAACTACCGTGTCACGCCTGTTCATGCCGCCATTGACCAACGCTACCACGGGACAGAAATTGTGCACTTTTCGCGTATCAAGCCCTATCGTATGCGTCCCACAGCGTCATTCGCGGCCAGGCTGGCCACTTCCGTCGATGGGGCAAATTAGTGTAAGAATTCAAAGGATTTCATCTTCCTCATCTGTAAACAACCATCATCAGTCTGCACGTCGTTCCTGCACGTCATCGGTGCCATCTTGCTGTTGCTTGAATAAAGCGTAAGCGGAACCGTGGTATTTCAATATATTGTTCCTAATCAAAAGATGCCTAATATTGTTTACAGAGTTGACAGCTGCTGGTCTAGAGAGCTCGCGACATAGCTCCACGCTTGGTCTCGTGATGCAGGTAATTGAGAACTGCCAGCATCACTACAAGTGTGGCCATATCCCGAAATGGAATTCATATGTAAGCAGATTCCCATCCGCAACAATAATATTTTCTAAACTAGAATATACTACAGCTGTGAGATTCCAGCTATGATAATCTAATGATTGCAACAATTTGCATACACCGCGCATGTTGTGTGGTGAAAGTAACTACCAGGTGGCACAGATAATAATAGTGCATGTGAGTAAATACGAAGTGCATGGGGCGCATTTTTTGCCATAGGATCTTCTTTAAATGCATATTTATATGTCATAAAATGCTGTAGACTTCATTGCCGCTGTGTGTTTTTTGTTTAAATACACGAAAAACATTAGATAGGTGCTGGTATTTTTTTCACCGTGTTTAAGGTTGAACTTTCAATCTAAATACATCCACATATTTCATGTTACGTTTCCTTCATGTGTTGTTATGATTATTACAATAATGTAGTTGACGTCTTGCTTAGAGCCCATGCACAATTTTTACTCTATAGTTCACAACATGAAAGTGAGAGCACTCACTCGCACTGCAGCCGCTGCCGTCTCGGTGACATCCCAGTGGAAGCCTGAAGGGACACCTTTCGGGCTTTTTGATATTCTTATGATTACATTTTGTAAAAAAGTATCTTGAAAAGAGAATTGGTGATTAAGTTAACGAACGAAAAAAAGAAATTCAGTTTATATTCAATATGTTGATAGCTTGTTTGCTCGTGAAAATGATTGTAACTTCACTGATCACCATCATTGCATTTCATGCTTTTGTTGCTTAGTAATTTGGTGACTTCACTTTCTTCTACGTTTCAGCACCCTTCAGACTAGCTGCTTCGATGGAACTTTCGTCTACGGCAACGGTGAAAGCCGCTATTTTGGTTGTTATTATTTGGCTGGTGATTGTTTCATTGAAGAAGGCGTTTGGAAGACCCAGTGGGAGCATTCCCAATGGCGCCCGTCTGCCTCCTGGGCCCTCAAGCCTACCTTTACTGGGAAATATCGAAACCCTGATTAATGGCCTAAGTGCTTGTCGTGCACTCGCCTGGTCCCGTACCTACGGGCCGGTTATCAGGTATCAGTACATTTATTTGGAACTCTCTGATCAGAGAGTTCCTGGGCATTATTTGGGCTTGCCGACAATTGCAGGATCAGTTACGGCGATTTTTATTTTATTATTTATGCTTTTTTTGTAGCTTTCTCCCCAAGACTCCTGAAATTGAATGCTAATGTCGTAACCTGTCTTGCCATCAATGCAACCACCATTTATCATTACAAATCGTGGCGTCCCTCGACATTCCTAAAAATACTGAAAATTGCTCAGCCTTGTTGACGTTCTTCAATGAACCTCTATGCACTGCCATTAATTAAACTTAGAGGGCACAGGAGTGGTCATTATTATGCTAATGCCAGCACTGCAGGATTGCATACTCCTGGGCTACGCATGAATAGAAGACTGTGGGGTGGACTCCAATCATACATGAAATGCGGTGCGCCTAAGAATGCCTCGTCTGTTAGTTTAGATTCCACCATGTAAATACTGTTTATAAAATATGTTCTCTCTTCAACTCGTCGTGATAATGCTTCGTGCACGACTACTACTCGAGGTCTTACCAGCTACGCTAGAGCATTCGCAGCAGCTGCCCCCTCCTCCCTCTCTCCCTGCAAAGCTTTTGGACACTCGTGAGTATAGGAAAGGCGAGAGACAATTCTTCGCAACTCTGCTGAAACAGCTTGCGACAATTCCGTGTAACGCTGCTGAAACATCACGGGGACGAAAAATGTCCCCGGCAATCGATTCCCGACTGCACTTATGAAGCTATTTGATGAATATTTAAGAGCGTGTTGCAGCGTCTGTTGAAGAAAGTCACATGACACATACCTAACGCTATCACACACAATTTAGCTCGTAGCGAGCTTTTCGTGAATATTTGAAAATTTCACGTAGCACCTGTATTCAACATTTCTAAATATGGGACGGACTCTCCTCATGCATTTCTAAATATCGAGCTCGATGGCTGTGCGTTAAGTATTTATGATTCAGAATACTGACGCTGCTGATTATGCATTCAGGGTTCAATATTTGAATATATATAAATATATATATATATATATACTTATATATATATGTATAAATATATATATATATATATATATATATATATATATATATATATATATATATATATATATATATATATATATATATATATATATATATATATATATATATATATATATATATGTATATATATATATATATATATATATATACGTAGCGAGGAAGGAAGCGCACTGACTCTGTAGTAAAAACGGAAGCGAGAAAGCACGACTTACGAGGAAACACTTTTATTAATTACATATATATATATATATATATATCATACCTGAAGACTTGATGATCTTTTGTTAATGGGCAGGAGTAACACGTGCCAAATATGTGGCAGCAGAGCATTTTTGTGAGTCGTATAGCGCTGAGCAGTAACTTTGTTCACATTATCATTTTTATCAATACAGAGTTATGGCTGGCGTGACTGAAACAATTGTATTAAATGACCTGAACTTGATCCGAACATTCCTGAACCACAAGGACCTGCTTTATCGCCCTAGAAGCTGGATCCTGAGTGAAACAGTTGAGATGGGTAAGCTTTCCCACTCTGTTAGATATCAAATAAACAAAATGTATTTTACGAAACAAAGATCTCAGTACTAACACAATTTTGTAGTTCAGCTGCCAAAGTGTTCTTCTTTTGCTTTCCATAAGTTGTCCATGGTTCTCATAACTACGATCAGGAAAAAAAAAGTTCTGTTGCCAGAACACCTAAACGAAAACGAAGGATTGCAAAGAATGAATGGTATCGGGCTTAAGCGAACAAATTATTGAATGATTAGATACTCTAAACACCCAATGTCGTTGTCATACCAGGTACTCAAAGGACCTCCATGATAGAATGGTACTACACTGGAGCTGAGCTACCAAAGTCATGTGCAAAATGTAGTCCATAAACTCCTAAGAAGACAATTCCTCTACTACTGTCTCCTTTTGAGCTTTGTAATCACTTATGACATCGAAAGACAGTCAATCTTGCATGCAAGTAGGAAAAAATGCAAGTAGAAAAAAAAAAACACAGGAAAAACGTGGACAACAAACTGGCGCTACGTCCATTGTCCTCTCTTTTTATTGATATGTAGTTTTTGCAATATAATATTTTAATAATAATGAATAGGCCAGTGTAATAGCAGTTAAAATGCCACGTGTACCACGGATAAAAAAGAACTAATGGAAAAAGAAATGCATGTTCCATCTGCAAATGAAAGTTCTTGGCGAATGAAAGGTTCATTTACCTAAACTGTACGTGTATACACGTAGATAACAGCCACGTCGAAAGGATAGCACGGGAGGGGTGATTGAAATATAGAAATTACAAATATTTTTATGCTCAGTCGTCAACAAATATAATGAAATTTCCAGCTATTATGGGGTGCATGTACTAGGGTCAGAAATAAATTTCAACTCATAAGCAACGCCATTAACCTCCAGATGTGAGCGGCCATTTCATTTCATCTAGCCGTGAGGAGAGCTCAAATTAAACTGCAGAAAACAAAGAAAACGGCAACGAGATATCATAATCTAATTACCTGCGTTTTTTTTCCTTTTGCCGTCTCTTGCATACTGGCGACATATTCAGTTGCAGAGGTCTTGTTTTATTCAAAGTAGGTTTTTCGGAACGTTAGTGAAGTAACTAAAAAGATTGGCTGAATGTTACACTATAATACTGAAAGGCAAAAGCATGTTGTTTCCTTTGTAATGCAGTAATTGATCCAGTCGGGGTTCACACTTCTTGCATGACGTTGGGAAGTCCGAGCCCGAGAGACACTTGCTAATAAAATTTGACGCTGAAGGTTAATTACAGACTGTAAGTGAACTAACCCCCCCCCCCAGACTTTCTGCACATACCATTTCTGTACATACTTTCTGCCCATACTTTCTGCACATACCAAAAAAAAAGAAAAACAATGCACACAGAAAAAGTTGCGTAAAGCGTATTGGCACTACGTATAATTTTTTCGTCCCCTCTTTTTTGTTTTTTGCTGTGAAAGGATGTTTTTTTGTTATATACTCGTAATGTTCGGGGATATACAAGTATACGTAAAGTCAGCTTAGCTCTCACGACGTTAGACAACATCTGTGACCAGGTTGCCTTCATCCCAGCCATTTTATCATGCGATGATGTCATTACGTGAGTCCAGATGCATTAGGTCACTGCGACACCCTCCTGTGGTGAAGCCATTGCATGTGATCACCAGTGACGGAGGCTATGCGGACTTTTAGGAACTTGTCCGGCAAGATCCTATTGCTCGCGGCTTGTCCGGCGCCGGCTGCCGGCGTGTGCACCGGTGTTGCTAGTGTATCCTTCTCAGGTCGCCGCTCAAGGTCGATATTCTATCAGCCTCTCTAATAATTCCAACAGTGCGAGATGGTGCGCCACCAACCAAGACGTCAGTTTTCGATAGCTCGTGTGCTCCCCTCCTTACAAATACGTCCACTATGTTCTCGTCCCTTCATAGGCAAAGCAGCACGTGACGAATTTATCCGATAAATGTTACACACAGGTACCGATATTTTCCCGAGACACCTCACCTTCCTGTTCTCAACCCAGCTGAAGAACGCCTGATAGCACCACGTCTGTCATTTATGAGCGTTAGGCATTTGACTGGCGGCAGCGGCCACTATGACATAAAGAGGCTGGTGGTTAAGCGCCGACCGACGTGGCAATACTGTGCAATGCCGGCCGCAGAACGTGCCCCACAACGCCGTCGTGGAGGTACATTTGCATCATGCGCCCTCTTGTTAACGAGCAATCCTGCAGAAATGGTATCGCCAAGGAACCTACAAGAAAGCTCCTCTAACATCATCCACTTCGGAGATACGGCAGTGATTTATTTTTGCATTCCGTACGACGCTAAAAAGCCTCTCCACAAAGCACTTAGGGTGTTTGCCTAAACATTGGAAGCCGCTGCTGCATGCCAGTCGTGAAAATAAAGCCCACAAATTTCCTGAACGGTATCTTTTTCATTCTTAGTTTATGCGTTTGAAATTCGTGTGAAAAAAGTAAAATACAGTGAAGCCTGCGAGTGACAGCAGCTTGCGCTTTCTTGGCGTGCTCAAACATGTGTGTAGCTTTGGTACTTATTCAACATCATTATCCACTTCGTTCATTCTATGTCATTATTAAGTCTTTTTAGTGTAATGCGCTGTCCTTCGCCACGATTTTGATGCTTTCTTTCTTGGGCTTTTAAGGTGAATGAAATGTCAGCCCTCACTTAAATCAACTATAAATGATCCGAGACTAAAACTATTTTGTAATGCATTGCCGCTTTTGTACGATAAACATATGAACGCGGAAGTTCCTAATGCAGCTTAATGGCCAGCTTTGTCCCAACGAAGACTGCAGCAATCAGGAATCGAAAAAATATACGCAGAGCTCAGTGAAAAAAAATAGAGGCCTGCTATCAGTTCATCTTATTGTTGCGAAGCTCATTACTGTAACATAGCACGCCGATTGGTTCTCGCTAAAAAGATTCTGTCTGCCATCAGGTCATCTTGGAGAGAGGGGCCAAGTCTTGCCATACCTTTATTCAGTTGTTTGTATAATATTTTGGTCGATGATGGCCACGGAAGGCCTCTGACGTTGCGATTCAGTAACAGTTCACTTTCCACACGATCTTCAGGAAAGCCAGAGATTAAAAGAAGCGATTGTGCGAAGGTCATGACTGCTTCACTGACATTTTTCTTGATTTGTGAAGTATGTTGTCTCTTAGATATGCTCAACGATGTAAGGAGCGCTGCAGGTTAATTTTGTTCCTCCCCGTCCTAATAGGTTACTCTATGCATACCTATGACGTTTCTTCTCGCAAGTTATAGGGTAAGCTAGGTTTCTGCTCTTCGATACACACGACGCTGTGCTTCAGGAAAACGGTAGGCAGCTTGAGCCATGAATGTGGGAAAGCATTCTGCAGGTGTTTATTTTGCTCCACGAAGGCACGATCTTCATGAGTGAATGTCGTCGCCTTCTTGTGTTGTTCATCGGAGCAGCTCTATTATCTGTGGTACCGCACTCAAAGTAGTAGGTGGTGGAGAAACGACGTTGAGCATGGAGAAGCTGCCCTACTATAAGAACAAGCTGTTAAACAATAATACCACGCGAAAGACAAATGAAATAACTTCAAAGTTGCATACCTTCAAATGCAGTGACCATCCTCGCTGCAAGCTCGTCCTGTGTGCATTCACTAGCACGCAGTCGCCTTAACTTCATCACCACTAAATCACTCCATAACGGCCTTCTTTTGGTGTCTTGACGCAATAGTTCACTTCACCGCTAGCACAAACTACATAGCCTGCAGAGAGAATATGTGAGAGTTATAGAGAGAATGTGTGAGAGTTATAAAGTGGATGCGTTTGGAGCGCCTCATATCTGCGCGTTGGTGGCAGAGTAAGTAGAGCATCTCGCACCTATCGCCACCTACCTGTAAGTTGTAGCTTTTATTAGTAGGTGTCTCTTTTTTCATTCATTTGTATACATTTTGCCAGCATTGAATCTGTGGCATAAACGCGTCACTGAAAACATTGATGGACCCCGGCATGAAACGCCTAATTTTTATAAAGGTACATTTCTATGAAGGCACTTTTCTCTTATATAGTGGTAAAATAAAAGCCTACAGCAGCACATATAAAGACAATATAGACTTTTCAGCTAATCAAGAAACGACAAAGTAACGTTTTATAAGCAGCTTTTAGAATAGTTTGCTGAAGAATACCGAATGCCACAAAAAAAAAAAAAATGCCATAACGCCGCGCTGAAGCGTCCCCCTCCCCCATGCCCCCCCCCCAAAAAAAAACGGAATATAGTTGTCTACAAAGATATTCTATATGTGGTCGTCCCTTATAGATCACCCAGGAAAGATTTTGCACCCGTGAGCTCCGTTGGTTACCCATCCTCAAATTGTGAAGTGGTGTAAAATATTGCATGTATTTTGCGTGTAAACATGAATGTGCACAAACACACGCGGTAACATTCACATGTTGTTGAAATACCTGTTTCCCTCCACACTAGATTTAAAGTTCAAGGTTATCAGGTTTTCTGCGTCCCCTTCATAGTTATAGCAAGAGAGACAGGGACCTGTAAGTGAAACGTACAGTTCATTTACGAATTTATTACTTTAGAATATTATTTATTAAATGCGAAGCATTTCTTAGTGAACTGCGGCGACTTTGAGCAGATCTGTCCGTCTCTCTCCCCGCCAACGACTTTTAGCTCTGCTAGCCATTTCGATAATGGTATCGATACCAAACTTGCTATGGCATAACATGACTGTATTAAGAACATATTTGACTAGTCATAACATGAAAATCCTAAAATGTTTGTTATGAATGTTATGATTTACATTTAGTGGTCCTGCAGCTCTTGCGGTTGTTTTGTTTGCATGGCATGTTTTAAAACTGGCATGGTATGGCATGATAGCATGGCGAACACAAGCGACAGACCTTAACATGAAAATCATGACATGCGTGTCACGTAACAACATGACTACGCGCCACGCTCATGATGCGCTCGCAGCGTTTCGCTAGCGTAACATATAACACATTTGGTATTACAGTATGTGAATGGATGACGAGAATATGTGACTGGTGCAAACATTATAATCATGAGATGCGTGTCATGTGAGAACATGACTAGAAGCCACTGTCAAGGTGCCAATACATTTTGACGTGACGTGGTGCGCATGCTCGCCGGCGTTAATTTCATCGCGTCATGCCGGCGTTGCCACGCCAGGCGCCGGCCCTGCTATATACTTGCAGGCGTGCGCCGCACTGCGTAGCTTTGATGCATGCGCATTTCAGCACGTCCGGCATTTTCCGTCATGAAAAGAGGGAAACGCAGTGTTGTTTGGGTAACGCATGGGCGTGAAATGAAGCATGTCGCATTTCGCACTGGTTGCCGTCAGGCAGTGCCGACAGACGTTAGTCAAGCCTGTCGTCAGACTATAGGGTGCTCGCGTTTGCTTACGTTGCGTCGCTGTGCCTAAAGTGCGCTCACTTCAACGCTACATTAGAGTATATCAAGCCCTTCCTGATGCGCCCGCGGCCATTTCGCTAGCTCCACATATACCAAATTTTGTGTTACATGACGTCAATTGAGGACAAAATATATGAGTGGTGCAAACATGATAATTCTGACACGCGTCTCATGTAAGAACATGGGTACATACCATGCTCATAGCGTGCTCGCGGCCGCTTCGCTAGCTCCACATATACTAAATTTGTTATCACGTGACGTGAATAGATGACGAAGATAAACGACACATCCAAACATGATAATCATGACACGGAAGTCAGGTACGGCATCATTTACCTCCACCTCGTAACGTTGTACTGGTTTTAAAGAGACATATCAACAATTCTCATTCGTGCTTCGCATATCATCGATTCCCACTGTACGTGGGATCTCCCAATTTATTTACATGAAAGTCACGCTATGATGTGGGACTGCACGGCAGTGGAGCCTACATCTATGCCAACAGCAATCAGGTATTGCTATTAGCGGCATCCCACCTTCGTGAAATTCAAGACAGCACTAGCCGAAGCAGCACCTGGCTTTACCTTTTGTCACGCACAAGTTCACCACGCCTACCACCACTGCGGTGCCGTGGCGGTATGTGTTGTCAACATATTGATCCTCATTTGATGGAACAGGACAGCTTTACACAAAGCATGTTTATTACAAAACGACAGCTTGGCTCACGACAAACCCGCCACCACCATCGTTCTAGCGAGTGCAACAGAACTCCTTGCACCGACGACAAACACGTATTTTAAATGTGACGCATGCCTTAGTGAACCTCGATGACTTTGACCGTATCTATCTATCTATCTATCTATCTATCTATCTATCTATCTATCTATCTATCTATCTATCTATCTATCTATCTATCTATCTATCTATCTATCTATCTATCTATCTATCTATCTATCTATCTATCTATCTATCTATCTATCTATCTATCTATCTATCTATCTATCTATCTATCTATCTATCTATCTATCTATCTATCTATCTATCTATCTATCTATCTATCTGTCTGTCTGTCTGTCTGTCTGTCTGTCTGTCTGTCTGTCTGTCTGTCTGTCTGTCTGTCTGTCTGTCTGTCTGTCTGTCTGTCTGTCTGTCTGTCTGTCTATCTATCTATCTATCTATCTATCTATCTATCTATCTATCTATCTATCTATCTATCTATCTATCTATCTATCTATCTATCTATCTATCTATCTATCTATCTATCTATCTATCTATCTATCTATCTATCTGTCTGTCTGTCTGTCTGTCTGTCTGTCTGTCTGTCTGTCTGTCTGTCTGTCTGTCTGTCTGTCTGTCTGTCTGTCTGTCTATCTATCTATCTATCTATCTATCTATCTATCTATCTATCTATCTATCTATCTATCTATCTATCTATCTATCTATCTATCTATCTATCTATCTATCTATCTATCTATCCATCTATCTATCTATCTATCTATCTATCTATCTATCTATCTATCTATCTATCTATCTATCTATCTATCTATCTATCTATCTATCTATCTATCTATCTATCTATCTATCTATCTATCTATCTATCTATCTATCTATCTATCTATCTATCTATCTATCTATCTATCTATCTATCCAGTCAGCAATGACTTTTAGATCTCTTGGCCGTTTCGAGAGAGAAATCTATACCAAAATAGGTATGCCATATTATGCCTCTACGACGAGCATAAGTGACTAGTCATAACACGAAAATCGTGATATGTATGTCATGATTGCCTTGATTTACATGTCATGGCCTTGCTGCTCTTGCTCAGCTTTCGTTTATATAACAGATCGCAAAACTGGTACGGTATGACGTGATAGCAAGGAGAACATAAGTGACAGACCCTAACGCGGTAATCATGACTTGCATGACATGAAAGTAATAGCTACACACCGCGCTTATGGGGCGCTCGTGGTCGTTTCGCTAGCTTCACATATACCAAATTTTGTCTCACGGGATGTGAATGAATGACGAAAGTATATGACTAGTGCAAATATGATAATCAAGGCACGCCTCATTCCCAACGATCACTGCTAGCATCTTCAGAGAGGGATCTCTTGCAGGCTTCAGCAGAACACATAAAATGTCATTTATTAGGTGTTTTTTATTGCGATAGCAGTTATATGGACATGCTCGGCTAGATATTTCCGCCGGCGTCGGTGCCACTTGCCGTATATGTATGCGTATCTATATTAATGAACACGCAAGAAAGAAAGAAATCGTAAGAACATGACTACAAGTTTTGTATACGTGAAGTGAATGGGCGACAAACATAAATTACAGGAGCAAACAAGGTGATCATAACACGGAAGTCATGTATGACAAAATTGACGTCCGCCTCTTAACGTTGTGCTGATTCAAAAGTGTTACATGAACGTTCCACATTTGTGCTTCTCATATGATCGATTCCCCGTGTGCGACTTTTTTTCGTTAGCTCCTCTCCTTCCAAAATTTTACACATACCACAACGAAGGTCCTTACCTGTGCTGTGGCAGCTCCCCAACGGCGTTTTATGTCATGATAGAGTGCGCCGCAAAATCGCTTTCCCTTTCAGTCATTCTTCACTTATTATTCACCAAACAGCTCCGGGTTGATGTATTTTGGAAGGGAGTTCCTAAAGGCCATGGCGCATTACTACGATCGGTCGATGTGATTGCCAAGATCTACTAGGTACCTTTAAGTGAGGTTCCCTCACACAAGCTTGAAATATTTCCTAAATGTTTCCCTCTTTTCTCTTGGTAGCTGGAATACATGTGGCTCCATAAGAGTTCTTTTCAATTACAACACAATTAGTTGTTTTGTCAACTTGCATTCCTGAAATAGCTAACAGAGAAACGTACAGCTGGCAGTGAAGGGCTCCTGCATTATAGAGAAGCTTCTTACAGCCATGCTGCTAACTTTTAGGGGCTGAAATCTTTTACCCGTACCTTAAATGTGGATCAGCCTAGATGCGAGTTTGTACAACACAATGACATGAACGTAAATTGAAAACACTGTCTCCACCCCCCCCCCCCTCTCGATTTTAACGACTCTCCCAAGCCACCACTGGCACTCTGCACACAAGTTCATAAAGCGCAAGCTAAAATAAATGGCGGAACATTTTACCTTCCATTTTATTTCGACGTTCAATTCCAAAGTTTGAGTAGCTAATGGTCACGGCGATAACTTTTAAGTGATCTACGATTCCGAGACTTCCCCAAAAATATGTTTTGTCACACACACGCACACACACACACACACACACACACACACACACACACACACACACACACACACACACACACACGCGCACACACACACACACACACACACACACACGCACACACACGCACACACGCACACACACACGCACACACGCACACACACACGCACACACACGCACACACGCACACACACGCACACACACACACACACACACACAAAGTACATTGTAACCTCGTCGCTTTGTGGTAGGACACGCGAACTACCCGTGTTTGATCCTCAATGAGACAAAACATTTTGTTCTTTATTTTATTTGCTTCTTTCTCGCTTTTTCGCTCACGAAAAAATTTTTGTTCACAAGCAACGGTGCCGACGCCGACGGCGAACTTTCTGCGACACAAGCTCTCTAACGCTATAGCGTTAAAATTGGACTTTTCTGGACCACGTAAGGTTCGCGTGCACAACACCCATGCAACGTACGTCACGAATGTACTTTTCTCTGTGTGGCACCCTTTTGGCGCATTCACGCTTAATGAGTGAAGAGAAACGAAAACGCCAAAGCAGCCGGTAAACCATGACCGTGCGCGTCGAAGATGTTCACATTCGTTCTGCTCCATCGCGCCACCGCTTGCGTCAATACCTTGGAATTTAACATCAATTTAATCTGCTTACTGAAAACTAAAATTTTTACCGAATTCTAGTTGTTCACGCAAAATATTGAAAAGTAACGGATCACGCCTTTTCAAATGTCGTTAAGGGAGATAATCCAACAGAAACAACACGAGCGAACGCACCAGCAGCGGCGCATTCAGTTGGATGTACACGACCGCGAGACACGTTGGGGCATTCCGAATCGCTGCTGCTGCACCGTCTAATTCCAGAGTTCTCGTTGATCGTAATTCAAACCAGAATCGGAATGAACGCATCCTCGTTGAGGCCGTCAAGTTTTGTCGGGCTGCTCAGGTAGTTTGCCATTTGTGCTGATGTGAGCCACCACCGACGCCTTTGCCACCATGTTGAATGTGCGGCTAGCTGGTTAGGTCACGCTGTTCGATCTAGCGCAGCCAAGGTCGTGAAGTGAATACCGGACCCGCATTCGCGTGGCGGGAAAATCGGTCTCGCACCGAGTTTCACGCGCTGGCCACGCGGCGTGGTTTTCCAACCGATCAGCGGCGAAACTATTGGCCGGAGATGATTTGATATGTGTCGTTTAACTTTTCAAAACCACCATATGAATATGAGAGACGCCGTAGTAGAGGGCTCCGGAAATTTCGACCACTTGGGTTTCCTTAACGTGCACCGAAATCTGAGCACACGGGCCTACAACAATTCCGCCTCCATCAGAAATGCAGCCGCTGCAGCCCGGATTCAAACCCGCGACCTGCGGGTCAGCAGCCGAGTACCTTAGCCACTAGACCACCGCGGCTGGGCTATTTGCCGAAGAGTTTCCCCGCTTTCGCACTCATCGAGGCAAATTGTAAACATGCCCTTTGTGCTTATTTTTCGCTGTGTTTTTTTTTCGGTGTAGAAAGCGAGAGATGAATACATGAAAAGCCAGACGCAGAAAAGTTATACCTTGGTAAAAGTAGCCGGTATGCTACCCTGCACTAGGAAGAGAAAAGACTGAATAGGAACAAGACAAAGAGAAAAAAGAGATTTAAAATAAAACTAAATAACGAAAATCACAGGATATCCATGGGGTGAATGATGACGAGTGGGCGAAGCTCCGGAGGTAATCATTGGTAAAACCACGAATCTTTCATCTGTAATTCGCCCACTCAATCATCGTGTGAAGACATCATAAGAACATCATAAGAAACACTGTATGCGTATACATAGAAGGCAACTCCTATTGGTGCGTAAGAGTAAAAGGGAATGATTACTGCCCCTTACCCAGCCCCTTGCACAGGTGGAAACGCGCTAGCACGTGAGCACATTATGGCAGCGCTTGGGCCAGCTACTGCGCATGTGCCGTAAGGGTGGTCACGCCACAAATTACCGAATTGGACTCCACCATAGTATGCGTTGCACGGACAGACACACGGACTCTACTATACATGGTCACACGTCAGGCACACAGAACCTTGTGATCAAAACCGTCCTGATAGAAGTAGCGGTTGCAAAGTTTCCTTCTGGGATGTTACAGCCGGTTTGATCTTCCAGTTAATCAAATGCGTTTTAAAGCGACTACTTCTGAGATCCGTACAATTCGTTGGTGTAATTCGCGTATTTAGGAAAAATTATGCGTTTGTGTCACACAATATTTTTGTGTAGAAAATATTCAGTTGTTTTGCTAACGAAAACATAGTCTCACCGACCCACCCCCCACCTGAAAAGAATTCCGGTTGCACGCCGGCAGCAATGCCATCATATACAAATATTTACGAATATACGATTCCAATTACTGAAACTTGTTGTATGATGTCCTTAGCAATACACTTTATTCGCTTTACATTTATGATACGAAACTATGCACTTTCTTCAAGAGAACAAGCAGTGAACACTGCAAGACAAATCGCCGCAACAAAGATGCTTTAAGCGGTTTGTAGCTGATATCCTTGCAACTACCGATATTAGACGCTTGTTCATTGTATGCTTGCTCATCAACTAAGGGTACAACACGCATTTGTTTAGCACAAAAGTGTTCTTTGAACGGTCCACGAAGACTTCAGAGACGTATTCCTGTCACGCAAATGACGACAAAAAGTAGGCATGATCTCATCTCAAGAGAAAGAAAAAAATTCATATAGTAAAAGCTATGTCCTCTGGGTCTGCTACAACAGATTCCGGGCGAGCCATTTACTGCACCATTGCCACGTGCTTCGTATATTTATAATATGCGTTTTAGGTGTACTGCTAGACTATCGCTGCGTTTTCGGTATATTGCAGTAATGTATCATAAAAAGTGAGATCCGCGATCATGTCCTTCAATGCATCGCTCATAAGAATCCGTCCCATTAGGCACGTTGCCAAAATTATAAGTGCAATTTCGTCAATGCCGCAACACCCTCAAGCAGCGACCACACCCTAAGTGCCAGCGTTACTCGTAGCATGCATCCGTTGCAAAAAAAAAATCACAGAATGTTCCCGAAGTGAATGATGAGTGGCGCGAATCGTCCCTTCATCCGTGCGGACGGACACGTGCACGGGCGGAAGCGCGATGGGACAGACGGAAGGAAGCACGGACAGACAGATAATGTAACGAATGGATAGACAGACGCATGGACGAACAGGTAGATGGATGAACTTGTGGACGGAAGCATGGACGGACAAGCAGATGGACGGAAGAACGCATGAATGAACAGACAGAAGTACGGACGAACGGAATCACTTACTTGCGGGCAGGCAGATGGACGGACAGAAGCATGGATAGACAGACAGGTGGATGGTGAGACAGACGGACAAAATGAAAAGACGGAAGCATGGACAGAGAGACAGACGGGCTAACGAACGCACGCACAGATGGACGAACTCACGGACGGAGGTACGTATGCTTAGCCCCACTTATCGTCATTCTCCCGCGAATATGCTGTGAAAACCACTAACACCATCTAGTTAAATAACTCCCAAGGACATCTACACACAACGCCATCAATTGAGCAACTCATAAACTAGGAGTGGCTACTACTATGACTACAGATGAGGGAACGACGCACGGGCTACGGAGCTTCGCCCCTAAAATAGCTCTGCGTCACCTAGATCCCCGTTCCCTACTTACGGTCATCTGTCGAATAATCTCCGGGGCCCAAAGGAGAAATACTACATGCGTTGCGTTTCCCTCTGGTCGCATGGTCACTACTACGGAGCCATATTGGGGCATCGATGCCCTAGTGTTCACATACTTCCCAGTGTTGGCCAGAAATTTATCTGCCGAAAAGGTGCTGCGCAGAACGCATCAAGAACGAAGGAACCACCCAAAAAGCCTCTGAATGGCCCGAATAGTGCTTCCCCGATCACCTGAAGCTTTTTCGAGGTATAAAACAGTAATCTCGAAGCAAGCACTAGTGCACTTCATGCCAAATAACTATACACAAAATAAAAGCAGCCGAAAATACACCTAATTTTCAATCGGGTCGTTCCATACCGCTTCTATCTGACGCATACTGGCAGTGCCTCCGAGCTAGTATGGCACAATCCCCTCACTGCGCTCAATTAACGTACATGAGAGGCCTGAGTTGCAAATCTAAGCTAAACAACCTCCTCGTGGGAAATTACTCTGAACCATATTGTCACAACTCGGCTCCTGACCTGCAGGTCGCGGGATGGAATCTCGGCTGCGGTGACTGCATTTTCGATCGAGGCAAATATGCTGTGTTAACTATTGTTCAATATTTAGGACAAAAAAAAAGAGAAATAGGTGTGGGCAAGAGAGAAGGGTTCGTGCCTGCAGTGTGGGCCGAACGAAAGTTTGCCGGTACCCTACTGAAACGTTGCGTAAGATGTGGAGACCTCACATACGGAATTATTGGAATATGGAAGACGTATGATGCGGACTCCGCATAAGACGTATGATGCGGACTCCGCATCTTATGGAAAGACGTATCATGCGGAAATTACTGAAATGTGTGCATGTTACGTCTGAATATAGTGCAAAGCAATATAATGTGTAAATTGAATAGACGTCCACATCTTGAGTACATGCAATACTGTGTACAAATCACAATATTTCTTAAATGTGCATGATGAGGGATTGGATCATCGGCATCTTACTAATTGTCGTGATGCGGAAGCAAAATTACCTTTTAAATAAAATACATTACAAACCTGCTAAATCAACATGCTAGCGATCATAAATGGTGCTTACATTGCAACACATTAATGCAGTGTTCTATGCAAGACTTAAAGAACTCATAAAGTTATTATTATCAATAGAGAAGCATTATTATACACATCAGCCCTGCTACAATCAATTTGTTTGTTTATTTGTCTGTATGCTCCAGCTGTGAATAGTGACATTGCAATGTTGATCTTGCACAAATGAGCTGACTGCACCACAATTTCACGAGCTCCACCTAAGCCACAGAATGGTGGCACAATGTAACAGCAATTTTAGAACGAAATGTTTAAACATAAATAATAATCATAGCACTGTCAAAGTGTGGCGCTGTGTTTATCTCATGAATGCCTTGTGGAGATCGGTGAAATGCTGCTTGAGGCTCCGGCATTACTGTAAATTTCGAAGGTCACTGCGATAGAACTTATGTGTCCTTCATAGGCACCTGGAAATGAAAATAATTGGCACAAATAATGTCAGAGACACATGTTAGCACAATAGTTTACATGCACAAGAAATATAACACGCAGAATGAAACTGAAAATTTAAGGCACACAATCCTTCATGTTACGCATATGTGAATAATAGAAGGAATGAGTGTATAAATTAGTTCTGCCACATCAAAAAAAAACAGCATGCTTATCACAGTGAAAATAACTAGGTTGTCACGATTTTCAATGGTAGAGATAATCGATTAATATGTCCTTATGAAATTATGATTTAAACGCTTCCTGCACAGTAAAACTTTAGGAACTGCAAGTGAAAGCTCTCAATGTTCATTTAATAGTGTGTGCATGTACATCTGCTGCCTTTATACTATACAGTTTGTGCACAAAATTGGCATCTTGAACAATTTTGAGAGTTAAACCTATGCAACTTATGAAGGTTAAGATCACCATGAAAGCAAGCAGGACCAGGCAGGTGCCATTAAAAATCTGTGCAAGCCAGATAACTATAACCGAACTGCACACATATAGGGGAGCAAGAGTAACAGAAATTCAGCTGCTGACCCGCATGTCGCGGTATCAAACCCCGGCTCCATTTCCGATGGAGGCAGAAATGCTGTAGGCACGTGTGCTCAGATTTGGGTGTACGTTAAAGAACCCCAAGTGGTCGAAGTTTCCAGTGCCCTCCACTACGGCGTCTCTCATAATCATATAGTGGTTTTCGGACGTGAAACCCCACATATAAATCAAGAATAACAGAAATAAACTGCCAACAGAAAGTTGGGTGCATGTGCTATCTGTAAGTGCTTACACCTTACTACATACAGCATGCTCATTCCATTTTAAATACCGATATTGAAAATAACTGCTCTATTAGGAATGTAAAAAGTAAGGTAGAACTGAACGACTCTACAAAAAGTGACCCTATTATGACATCACGTTTTCTTATAACAAAATTGACTAAGACTCTCAAATATCATTATGCAAGGAAAAAATCTTCAAAAGAACAATCAAGTTTGAAGTCATAATTATTTATATGGCTACTATGACTATAACTAAGAAATCGACCTCAACATGGCTAATGTTAGTTTTTAAAGCCTATGTTCACTAGACAATGAACTATACGACAAAAAGCACAGCGTTCAGGCAAAGCACCACACAAAAAAAGAAAGCAGTCCTTTTTGTTATTACCTACAATGCCTTTAAAATGGTATTTTTACCTCTACTTTCCGCTTTTTATCTAAGAAACTGGTGTGAAACAAGATAGCTGAAAATGCACTGTGCCTCCAAAACCTGTTGGTTGAATCTGAGTTTTTAAAAAATGGTGAAACTTGCACTAAATTAGGCTCCACAAGCCTTGGAACAGTGAGACTACATGACTCTTAGGACTACTTTAGTTACTTGTGTTTTGTTTCTGGGCCTAAGCATAAAGACAAGGGCTTAACTGAATTGCTGCTAATAAACAAATGCTTTCGAAATTGCCCGAGCGTCAAAGGATGCTCAGCCATTGGTTGGTTTTTGCACTGGGCTATTCTACACCAAACACACAAACCATACTGCCTGGCGACCATCACAGATGTATAGTTTAAAAAATGATGGTAATTTACTCTTCTGAAAATAGTTATTTGCAGAAATGTTTTGAAGAGAAAAGAGTAGTGGTCACGTGGGTACCCTAAGAATTTCGCAGAATGTCGTGCGGGTGTTATTTGTGAGAAAAATTTCAAAGTACCGCTTTTTCTTTCCATATCAAATTTGATCTACATATTAGTAAAGATGCTTCTTAAAGTATTTGAAGTCAAGTAACATTAGTTCAATTTTTCTGCTACATAGACTTTGAAGAATTCAGCCAAACTGTTTATCGTTTGCATTTTTTGTATGGCAACACTGCATTTTGTATGAATATTTGAGCCACAAATACTCACTGCACAGAAGTTATATTTTACGAAAAAAAATAATGTTAGGTCCAGATTACAAATATAACTATATAATCGTTTTTTTCCACATTGAGATGCAATTTGAGCTGTGTGCTTGTCTAATTGAAAATTAATTTTATATGTAAGTTGAAAGCAAATAAACAGTTCTTGTTACATGGCAAGTGTTATCATTACAATTTTTGTTTAAATGAGGAAAATGATTTTTGAAGTCTCCTATTGAGGGCCATGGGGAACTTCGGAACGGAAGCTGTCGTACATCAAATGCAGAAAACAGCCATCATAAGAAAACTTCAAAAATTCATTTCTACTTTAAGACAAAGTGTAATCATATAACTTGCCATATAAAGAGAACTGCTTCCTTGCTTTTGATGTGGCGAAAAAATTGCACTAATATTACTGAGCTTCATGCACTACACACAATCACCTTTACTTAATACCAAGACCGAATTTGGTGTAGAAGAGGCAGTATTTTTGAAACACTTTACTTTTTACAAACAACACCCAGACGACATCCTGGGAAGTCCAGAAGGCACCAACGTGGCCTAATATTTTGTTCTCTGCGATATACTTTAGCATTTTGTTGTTTTCAGAAAAATACAGTAAACGAGCACAATATTTTTTTAAACACATTTAGGACGGTTGGCAAAATGGCTGGGATGTTTGATGCGTAATTGCCTCACTGCCAGCACTTATTCTTCCGAAGCTCAAGCTATCACCTCTCTGTTACTGCCTCCCTCACATACAATGCCTGCATAGGAAAGAAAAAGAAAGGCAGGTCCGACAAAGTTCACAAGGCAAGATATTTTCATGTTGGATAAATTCATTACCATAAACAGCAGCAAAATAACATTCATTTTGAGTAGTCCCAGACACAAGCTATATATACCAGCATACTAAGAGTCAAGCACAAACTTTTCAATTGAACATGTGTGGTGATAGACAGGAAGCACTTATTGCAAGACTGATCAGTCTGTAATTAACTAAATGAAGTACAATGCACTGTTCAATCCAACACCACATAGGCATCTTTGCTATAGCAAAGCCATGTGTCATTGATTCATGCACTAGATGGGACAATGCAAATGTAACAAAAAAGGTGAAAAAAGAAAACAAGGGAAAAAAAGAAGAAAAGGGGAGATGCAAAGTAGAAGCAGTGTAGCACTACTTGTACTTTGCATTCCCCTTTCCTTTCTTCTTTTTTCTTCTTTTCTATCATTTATCTTTTTTTTGCTTCTCTTACCTCCAACCTCCGACAGGAGAACACTTTGTATCAGCGCAACCTAACTTGAAAAGAAGCAAGGGCTGCACTCTTCTGCGTTATAGGTTTTTTTTTCAGACAAACATTTCCAACAGGCACACACGCCTATACCAAAAGATGATGTCATTACTGACCCCATTTAAACTAACACGCCAAGGATGACAAGGTGACTTCTAAAAAATAGGTCCTCCTATCGCAACATTGGTCAGCCTGTCTGAAGCACTTCTACTGCTCACCCTGATTACCCCACTAGATGTTTCCATATGTCGACTCACATCTTCATTTTGGATAACACTAAGACGAGCTTACATTGATGAATACGCACGAAAGTTTAGTGATGTATCATGTATCAGATTAAGCAACTCTGTTAAAAAATTATTGATTGCTTGCTTCCAGGCTTTTTATACTGTAGCCTGAAACTTCGTAATGTCTTCTATGCACATGAACCAGATTGACAACGTAATGCACAACATGCTTAAGAATACTGCGAGGAACAAGATAACGACAAAACGACCAGCCACCCAAATTTTTTGTTGTACATGTTTATAAAATGTTCATGTACCCCAAACAAGGGGCTTATGATACAAGCCGAAAAACCCTACAAGTAGGGCCTTGAAGTCTTCTGGAAGTAGACGTGTTGCATTTTTTCTGTAGAGGGCTTTACACCCATAAGTGAGGAACAAAACTCCTGTGTAATGAAGAATGTTGGCAGCTATCAGTTATAGAAAAACCTAATGCAGCCAATCTTCCCCGACACATCTGTACATCTAGAGCGGTGACGTAGCTTCTGTGATTGTGGCAGTAACTCCAACAGGACCAGTGCAAAAATTGGCACTACTTGGCTAGACAAATGTCCAAACATGCCTGCCCGACTCCCTCTAGCCATCCTGGCTGAATCTGACACATGATTTCTTAACTGCTGGCTGGACAAAAACAAAACCACTGAAGCACTCACAATACACAGCGTGAAGTTCCTCTGGAGTGGTCAACTTCGTCTTCTGCGATGAAAGAGCAGCACAGTGTACTGATAAGGCACTCCTTGCAATGGCTTTCAATGCCACACAGTGACTATGATGTTCCTGTCGAAGAGAGCTTCGGGAGCTTGGAGGGTGTTTGCTCTTTTCTGGGGGCTGCTGGTGCTCCTCGTTTTCTGCTCAAAGTCAACCTGCACGAAGTTGTAGACGAGGCTTTAAGAGTTGTATATAATGATATACAAATTTTTGCTGAACACACATTTCCTCGTGGCACAATGAGGAATTTCTTATAAAACTTAAGGCCTCGCATATGCAAACATTTACAATCGATCCGAAGATGCACTCGACTCTAAAGAAGCCAGTTTGTTATATAGTGTATATAAAGAAAGGTCATTCAGCACAACCACAAC
This sequence comes from Rhipicephalus microplus, assembly GCF_043290135.1. NCBI lineage: Eukaryota > Metazoa > Arthropoda > Arachnida > Ixodida > Ixodidae > Rhipicephalus > Rhipicephalus microplus. The sequence continues at coordinate 104,573,640 of NC_134700.1, forward strand.
TACAGTTGCACACGAAAACGACATTTTACATGATCCTGTTTATTTACATGGTCCATTTTTTTATTTACACGGTCCATTTTAAACAGTCCTGTTTTACACGATCTGGTCTGCATGAACTCTTGAACCGGGCACCATATAGGTTGAAAGACACACACAGACTTTGAGACAAACCTAGTTTCCCGTGGAGCATCCTCTTGCACTATAACAACACATCTCAATCTAGTTAGTTTGTCAGAACGAGGTGAAAACAGCTCGCACTTGAAAAGCACGGGCAGAAGGAATGACGCCTGCACCCCGTGCTTTCTGTACATTCTCGTTGAGGGTGCAGTTTTCACCTTATCGTTATGCAATTTCGCATTTATAACATTGTTCGCTGCATAATCTTCGTGGCGTTAAAGTGTGTGATACCGTCATGTGTATCCCATGTAATTTATAAAAATAGAACACAAAATAGCTTGATTCAAAAATAACAAAGTGCATCCAGCGCCATGTCCTGTAGCCATTCTTTAGGCAAGTGGCAGAATGATTTATTCTTCAAAACATATCTTACTTGTAACCACTACAAGAGCTAACTCGTAGACTGGCACATTCTGTTTGCCTCTTCAGATTATAAGGTACCCTTTTTGCACCAGAAAATCTTCAAGAAGAATAGAAGTGTTGTAATTGTGAAGAAAGAAAAGTAGAACGAAAAAAAGATATTGATTGATTTGTGGGGTTTAACGTCCCAAAACCACCATATGATTATGAGAGACGCCGTAGTGGAGGGCTCCGGAAATTTTGACCACCTGGGGTTCTTTAACGTGCACCCAAATCTGCGTACACGGGCCTACAACATTTCCGCCTCCATCGGAAATGCAGCCGCCACAGCCGGGATTCGAACCCGCGACCTGCGGGTCAGCAGCCGAGTACTTTAGCCACTAGACCACCGTGGCGGGGCAGGAAAAAAAATATGACCTGCCCTGTACAGGGACCGAGCTTGCGAACTTCGAATAACATGTCCGATGCTCTATCAACTGAGCTACCATGGCGGATACCTCTTCCATTTTGTACGGTATATATGTGCATTTATACATGGAAGAGTCAGTCAGCGCTGCCTGTTACCATTATGGCGAGTGTGGGACACCTTTTTTTGCCTACTGGCAATTACATTACGATTGCAATTACGTTACGATTACTTCTAATATCCCTATACTTCTTTGGCAGCATTATGCATCTGTCTGTTCTCAGAAAATCTGCTAGTCACAGGAGGAGGCAATAGTTCGCCCTCCCACCTAAATGCATGTACTTGAACATATGCACAACTGATCAAAAAAAAAAAAAACAACTCACACACCGCTAAGATTACTGAGATTCACTGTTTCAGATTCATGAGTAAAGGAAAGAACTATAAATTTAAGGGCTTGTTGTCTTTGTTGAACACATTTTAATGAGAACTAGCAGAAAATGATGCCAAACAAACTATAGGGGATGTTATCAAAAGTAACTTTAACAAAATTGTGAAAAGAAAAGTGAACAAAAACGTAACTTGGCAACGTTTTTCGACAATTGCATTGACATTACTTTTTATAACATCCCTTTATTTTACTGGGTAATGTTGTCGGGTAATTTTCATTATTAGAGTGGTGAGTAGGCTGACAAAGAAAGTATATGGCACTGATACTTCTTTTGAACACCTAAAAGTTTGAGGAACTTAAAAGAGTGGAAGCTACTTTGAGTAGACCAGAATATTTAGTTGGAGCGAAAAAAACGTACACACATTTTTACCACGCTTTTTAACCTATTTTGAGACATAAAAGTGTATGCTGCCAGTAATGTTAAGTACCATTACTTTTGTCACACTATGCACTGTAGCAGGTGTAGTTAGAGTGGTGATAGTGAAGGATTAATCAAGCACGCCACCAACTGCGTTCACATCAATGGTCACGTATTTTAAAAATAAACCTGCTGTATAGTAAAAAAATTTTAGAGCATTTATGATTTTATCCAAATCAAGTTAAACCGACTGGGTAAGCAAACCATTTGCATAAAATCAAAAGGCATAAAGTGATTCATGTATTATAACTATGTGAACAATTTCAGCAATGCAAGGAAAGTGACAACAGTTCTATTAAAAACCCCTCTCATTATAACATGCAGGAAAAGCACCACACCAGAATATTTTATAGTGCATGTAATATCGAGACTACTAGACTGTCTATTGACCTTTTAGAAGAAGGGTATCTCCTTCACATTCAAGGGGCAACCACTTAGCCTTTTCCTGAGATTTTCTGTGAATATTTCCTGAATTTCAGATATCATTAGTATTGATTTAGAGTAAACAGATTTTGCTTACGCATTGAAACCTAGTTCTGTATGTAACTGCAATTATGGGTGCCAAACCATCTCCAATTAATTTTTAACATTTAACTTATTTTTTAACTGCAGCAGCACAACTAGCTATGGGTGCCCAAAAAGTAGCTAGAAACAATATCTTTACCCCTTTAAGCTTTTTGGAAGTGTTCAGCTTCTCAGTGCTCACCTTACAACATTTTTTTTAAATACGTGTTTGTATGCCCACTGCTCTTGCTCCTTGTACAGTGAGGAGGAGCACATGGCAAGAAGAGACAAGAAAGAAGCATAACGAAAAAAAGCGAAATAAGCGAGGACCTCTTTTGTATCGTACAATGTGTGTAACATTACTATTGCGACAACATATAGACAATTTATCACGGCTATGTATCCATTGTAGAGTCATACACAGCTGCAACACCACGACTAAATTTCAACCTTGTGTTGGTTTAGGATCCCTTTATAGCGGCAAGCTAATGATATCTGCATTTGTTTGGCACATACTAAGATGCAGTGAAATGTGATATGGTAATCTCATTTAGAATGCACGTCATATGGCTTCATTGTATATGTGGCCACAAGTAACTCTGGTTGCAAAGCAATATGGCAGAGCCTAAAACAGACGTCACCGACCACTCCAATCTGAACTTGCCTTTGCTACTTGCCCATTATCATCCCAGCAAAAAATAAATAATTGAATCTGCTACAGATAAGTGCTAGCTTATCCTAAGGACCAAGTATGAAGGGTGCTTTGTCATTATTGAGATCAGTTATTTGTTCAAGAACACTTGCTGTCAAACACAAATACATTGCTGTCGAAGCATCAAGACCCAAATATAAAGCAAAAAGAAGTGTCTCTTTAAAAATTACAGGCCACAAGGCAAGATAAATATTTGATATACTTGGGATGTAAGGCACGCACAAGAGGTGCTGCCATAATATACTTTTCCTTGTGTTGAAACCTGCTAGCTTTACTCACCCAACACATCTGTAAAGATGCCGTGAAAACACCAAGGAGCTGATGCAGCAAGGTTGAACACATGTCCAGGGATTCCACCATTCCTAAGCAGCCCTACAGCCTCCACAGTCCTGCAACCGTTTGTAAGATAAATATAGTTCTACCCAAAGTTCTTGGTTTACAGACACATATGCAAGACGCATAACCACTCTATAGGAAGTTTGCATGATAATGCGCTGGGTAGCAAAACGGATGCCAATATCAAGTATCCCGGCCTGCCGCTTCTTTCTTTCCGTTCTTAATTATTCAATCCATGGTTATTAAATGTTCCCTCAATGTGAAGTGTACTGGCAGTCCGGTGAAGAATTGCAATGTATTTAGAACACAGTCCAATTCATGGCAAGTAAGCATGCAATAGCGTTTTGTCAGCTCTTAGAGAAAAGAGCATGAAGTTTAGCTAAAACCCATGTTTTTTATAAACACCATTCAATTTGATATAAAAGTTGTGAGCATTATGTAAAGGAACACGGATTCATGTTTAGTCAATGATTTCTTATAATGTACTGATATGAATGCAACTAACTGAGTATGAAACGATAAATTTTGCTCGAGAATTTAGAGTTATGAACACTATCGCACTTGCCTGCTGCATCTTGTCCAAAACAGAGGCAAGATAGGATAGTTTGTGTAGGTGAGTAGTATTGAGCAGTGCAAAGTAACAATAAGAAACACCAGTAACAACAGTATGGGGCAAGCACAGACTGCCAACTGTATAATTTATTACACAAAAGTTCGCCTGAATATCAGTCAGACAACTTGTGCAAATGAAGGTCCAGTTGGGAATGAACAAGTTACGAAATCAACAATGCCTGCTTTCACTAACAGGACCCTCATTCACATAAAGTATGCAGCGATAGGCCCCTACCGAGGTACGTCACAGCATGATGTCACTGGCACATGTAAAAGGTGTGGCTGGAAAAACACTCCCGCTGGTGGCTCAGCCCGGTACAGTCGTGCGGTGTTTGGGGCAAGTTTTAATTTTTCAAAGCTTACACTTCACGTTACAATGTCGACATTGGCTGTAGTATGTGTCAGCAAACATCCAGCTGTGTGGTAAACTGTGTGGTAAAATATTTGCCATGCTGTCTGTTTATCTTGAAGAAGTGAACACACGTGGTGGCCTGTGCGAGCAACAGCGGCATAGTCTTCAAAAATGTGCACTGTTGATTGCGGCATGTAGTGTGCATTGAAAGGTATTGAGAATATCGGTTCAACTGAGAATACTGAGTGTGGTGTGCGCAGTGTCAATAACAATGTGTCTTGTTTGCGAAGACTAGCACTCATGGCAGGGACCGGTCGATGAAAAAACTTGATTCGACATTTTAGTCAAGGTAAATATGCACTTGACGTGACCATCTGCGAGTGGGTACATCTCGGTGTTTGCGCTGTGTGCAGAAAAAAATTGCAAGGCCACCGGGCTGGATGATACCATTTGCTGAAGCTGCATGTATGAATCGCCCCGACGAGTACGCAAGCTCAATAAAGGTATAACTCGTTTTATCGAAGGCCTCATATTTCTTCATGTAATAAGCAGAGATTCTTGTTTCACATATACTCAGTACCTTTACCGCTCGATATTCATGAAGTGACAATGCAAACAACAAGTTTGTGTGTTAGGTCCTAAGGGAGCAATGTAAATATGCAAATAACTTGTAGGTGTCAGATGCAGCAATGTAACTGCACAAAAGATTACGTATATATTAGGCTACAGGTTTAGAATCGCATACATCTCAGTGGTCTATCAGGAACGTCTCAAACAACTTCCTTGCCAACCTGCCCTTGCACAGAGGGAGGGAATGGCCGGCACGGTGCTCGAAGTGACATAACACTATTTGCAAACATAGAGAGGTTTCTTACTTAGGCAACATTTTGCACAATATATTTTTTAGATGCAAGACTGTACTCATCCACATTGATCATACTGATGTCTTTTGTTGTTACTTTGTGCTGTGAGTTACTAGGCATTTAGTCACCATGATCTTTAAAAGCTAATTTCATTGTTCTCTCTCATATTGCTGACAACTGTTTTGTTGCATAAATTGGGCAAAAAAGCAACACAGAAAGGCTGTCACAATAAATACACCAACATGGGTATTCCCCTGCAAACAAAAGTCGGCACTGGTCCTGTCATTACCCGTCTTCCTTCTCTCTTTGCCTTGTTTGTGCTGAAACAGCCAAATACCCGATGAGTTAGATGAGAAATATTAACTCATCAAAACTATAAGTGCTTGCATCAGCAACTACACAACAGCGTGATAACCGCACCTCTGCCACACAGCAGCGAAACATATTTTGAACATGCTGGCAGTGTATTATTTTATAAAAAGCAACTCTGGCAGATTACAAAATCTCACATTGTGCATGCAAGTTTTCTTCAAAGTCAGGCGTACAATGTAGGTGCTGACCGGTACATTATTAGTTACAAGCAAAGGCGTCTTGCAGGTACACATGCAGATTGCACGAACACCTCTCTCTCTCTCTCTACACTAGGCACACACATTATATCTTTCAACAAGCACACGCCACTGTTTAGGGGCATAATAACGCTCTACCGTGAACGCATGCTAATCAACCCACTTAGGCAGTTGGCTAAGTGAATCGAGCCAAGTTACGAATTGTATCGCCCGCGAACGTAAACAAAATGCTGCTTTGCATCAAATGGCACTGCAGGCTTCGTTTAATCAACAACGTAGCAAGCGCCGTGTGCGTCTTCCTCACTACATTGCACATATGAAAAAATCGATCATCATACACATGCATGTTGCCGCAGTTGTCTCGAATTAGCTCCAGTAAGGCCGCGCCGATGCGCCATGGCTCTGCTGGCGTTCGCGTTGTCAAAGCGAATCGGCAACCGCACTCGCAAAGGCGCGTAAGGTTGCCGTTTCACGACGCCTCGTTCGAGTGCAGCAACACACACTTGCACTGAGTGGCATACTTGGTCTACATAAAAAAGTGTCCCCCTTACCTTTAGTTTCTTTCACACTGTCCTGAGAGAAGCGACCACAGGCGTCAGCCGTCACCTCAGAGTCCTTCGAGCGCCCGCCCAACCCGCCAATTCCTTGGACGACTCGCACTTGATCCGCACTCGGACAACCGCGGGAATAGGGCGCAATCTTAGCACATCACATGAACGAGGAACGGCGCTTCCTTGCGTAAATTTAACATTTCGTGCTCTCGTTTGTAGCAGCGCGAACACATGAGACACGCACCGAAAAGGCATGCCCACAGAAACAAAGAAGACAAACAACATGTGGCTTTAGCTGTGAATGGATTTGACTTGGATATCTGTGTGAGAAAAATAAAAAAAACATCTGTCGCTGCTATAAACTGAAAAAAATGTATGTTATCTGGCAAAATAACTTTAAAAGTGATAAACGGTTATTCAAAAAACAAGTTACAACTTATGAATATTTTCGCAGGTCTTTGTTTTGTTTTTGTTCTAGCAGACGACAGCCTCCTACTGCTTCTACGACAGACGTAGTGCGGTTTCACGTTCGGTGCGTGTCGCCGACGCAAAGCTCTACAGTAGTGATATCAGAGTTATCAATTCTCAATGAATCATAGGATGGCTACAAAGCAGTAACATTTTGACATAGTGCAGTACGCAATCTTTCAAGGTATGACATTTCTTTGCTCTGAAGCAAATCGAAGCAAGCCGGCCGGCGCAATCAGCTGATGTCGCCGCTACGCGAGGCATGGTCGTGCGCAATAGCGTCGCGCCCCGCGCTCGATTTGTCATCAAGCGATAGAGCTACTAAGTGGAATACAGCTAGATGCGGGGATTAATGGCGTATCACTCTAATTCCCTGTGGTGGCCGACTCAATCGCAAGAGAGCCCCGGGAAACAACCTTCAACTGCTCAAGCTTGTGTGTGGGTGTAAAAATACTTGTTTTCATCCGCGGCGGGGCAGCAATCTATAGTTGAAAGACATGCGAAAAGCATGTGACATATATACAATCCCAAAACATATGCACACAACAATAGATACGATCGCATGTCGTGCATAAATATGCTAACACATAGCGTGTAAAAAGCAAATTTATATACATACCTTAAACTCACATGCTACCTTCAGCGCGAATAGTTTAGCAAGCAAACGCACTCAGTTCACGTACGCGAGCACAACTAAGTGGCGCAGCTTCGAGTCCCGCCAAGTTTAATTTTTTTTGTTTTTTTCAACGTTTTTATTGTACTGCTATCTTTTCTAATGCCTTAGGTTCTAAAACAAAATAAAAGCAATATTGCGTTCAAGTACGTATGTGGGACTGTGTTTTTTGAGCAACAGTTATTAGTATTTTTATTTTCATTATTAATTTTTTTATTTATTTCATAATACAACAAAATCAAGGACTAAGGGGAACAATGGGTCTGCTTGAATGTGGAGGGACTCGAGAAGTGAGAAAACTCAAACCAAAAAATTTATTTGAGAAAAAACTGAGCATTTCCCAGCCGGACCAGTTTTTTCAAGGGTAGGCCCTAGGTATGCGCGAGACTTGCTATATGACTCATCTCAAGCTGTGGCAGTTGAGGGAAGGCAATATCACCGAGAAGCAGTTCCAAAATATATTTTGGTTGATGTTTTTTGATTCCTCCAAAATAAGGGCTGCACAATTGTGATCGAGCCAAACCAAGAATTGCGGGCACGAAGTCATCAGACAGAAAATGAATAATGTTGATTGTTTGAAAAATTGCCCTTAATAAAAGGAAGAATTATGGAGTGCTACGTAGCTTAACTCGCAGTAGGAATTTTATATATACATATAGATAGTTTGAAATGGACAATGTTGCACACACAGACATTGGTTAAATTTCTTTGCAGCACAGTTGAAGCATCTATGTAGAACTGAAGCATCAAGAGAAGCTCATGCGTCCTCACTTTATTGCGCTTTACATAGCTTGTATGCGTCCATGCAGCCATGATATGATATATTTTAAAGCATTTGTTTAACCTATAATCTTCTTATTCATTAAAGCTGGCCCATAAGTTGTGTCCTATGTAGCACTACAATTGAAGCATAATCTGCATGGTGGTCTGAAACAATGCTTTTGAAAATCTCAAAACGACCCAGCTTATATACACGACCATCCGTGTATCAGTGATAAGCACCATTAGGTGTTTGTACATATCAGTTGTGCTCTCATACTTAATTATTTTTCTGACCACTCCCTCTGCCCCTACCTCGTTTCTGTCGTGAAGCTGTGGCAAGTTGTGTATAGCTGTATTTATATTGTAGGAGCACATACTATCAATAAAAATTTTTTTTCAGGCTACATGCAATTAGTTTTCATAGATTTTAATTTCTTTTGACGGTGCTCAGGAGAGCTAAGCTCATGGTCGATATTTTAAAATGACATTTCTCTTTGCCAATGTTAATGAGAACAGTTTCATTAATATTGACAAGTTTATTCACATTGAATTTAGTTATCATTATTATTGTTTCTACCAAAAAACGAGCCCTTGAAGTTATGCTTTTTTTGCTTGATTTGTTTTCGTGTGACAGCATGCAAGTAAAATGACAGTTATTGTCATTCCATGTGAATGACACATTTTCCGTGTGACAGACTTTAGCACATGGTCATCTGCAGAAGTTGTATTCATTCTGGAAAAGGGCGAACAGCGGTGACTGACAACACAGACTAGCCTGCGTTATTCTTTTGTACTATATATGTCACGGTGCATTCATTTATAACTTTAGAGAGCTCGGATTTCCTGCTTAAAATGTGACAACAACTGTAGAGTTTCCACATTTTTGCAACAATCCACATGCCTTTCATACACTATTGCACATTTTCGTAAGCACCTTACAAAATCTGTATATTTCCGTAAGACCTTACATTCTGCATTTTCCTTACGAAAGCTTCTGTACACTCCATACACTTTCCTTATCCTTCCATATCTTCCATCATGAACTCTCCATATGCTCCATAAGTTTCCTTATCTTTCCTTATCCTTCCATTTACTCCATAAAAAGCTTTCCATATATGCCATACACTTTCCTTATCTTTCCGTATACTCCATAAAAAGCTTTCCGTATACGCCATACAATTTCCTTATCCTTCCTTATACTGCATAAGAAGCTTTCCGTAAATGCCATACAACTTCCGCATATTTCCATAAAACTCCATATTTTTTCCGTATGTAGCATAAGAAAATGTTACGGAGTCCATATATTTTCCGTACGATTTCATACGGAACGTTTCAGTAGGGCAATGAACACATTTCTTACCTCTCTGAGTATTAAAACTTAAAAAGGTGGAGACAGCTTTTTTGTACATTTTGTGGTGCCGAGAAACCTGAAAATTGTGACATAAGCAACTGGAAAACGAAAAGACTTCCATAGCTACAAAGATGAATTGAATTAATGGCGAATGAGCGCCCCAACGAGGTTTGCACGCGTTTCCGTAATGAGGCAAGCTAACTCATTGAATTCAGCTTTTTTAGCAACCCTGCGATTCGAGTTCTACATGACCGATTGAAGAAGTGCAACGATGAACTACGCGTGTTCAACGAACAACTGGAGGCTTTACTCACCGACGAGCAAGCAGCTGAGGACTACCTACTGGTCTTGGAGTATGAAGACAACGCATCAGCAACGCTGTCCCCTCTCTCGTATCACATCGAGCAATTTCAGCCTGAAACGACGGTGCACCGAGGCTTACGATGAAGCGACTCAACTATGGTTTCCAGAAATCGTTCCATCGATGATTCTTCAAGTCTACCGAAGCTTGACTTGTTTCACTTTAATGGAGCAGAGATACAATGGCAGCAATTCCGGAATAGGTTCAGGAATGGCGTCCATACAAACGCCGGCTTGAGGAACGTCGGAAGATTTCACTACCTGAAATCCCTTTTAGTTGCACCAGCGACCAAAGCGACCGAGGGAATTGAGGTGACGAATTATTCATATGCAGATGCTGTGGAAATTGTGACAAATTACTTCGGAAACATGATGAGCATTGAGCAGTAGTACTTGGAGAACCTAAGAACGCTCAAGCCCGTACGAAGGCTGACTGACGTGACCACTATGAGAAGTTTCCTATATAATTATGGTGACCGTAAACGTGAAAGGTCTCAAGGCAAGTGGACAATTGGAGCTTTCAGATAGTGCGATGCTTCTTGAGACTAAGACCAAGGTGGTCCCCAATGACATCGTGGTGAAAAACTTCAAACGGCGGAGCTCATCAGCAATGCCCAATGAGACTAATTTGTCAGAGACACAGCTACGTCAGCTCTTAGACCATCTGCGGCTGCAGGTAGAAGCCTATGAGAAAAGCAGGCAGCACGTGTCCTGTATTTGGGACACACCTTGAGGAATGCGTGCCATGAGTCTCATTCTGGTGCCTACCACTTCCGTCGTGAACAGCGACTCCTAGATGAAAGCGAAGAATACGGAGGCAGCATCACAGCCGCGAATGAGACAGCCCGGACAACAATGAAATGAGAATGCTGGTGTGTATAGGGTGGACGAAATGAAGACGCGAAAACTGAGGAGACCCTTCAAAAGTACCTTCGCCGATTTGGAATGGTCGACAGTGGATGCGCTTACGCAACGGTGCTCTAGGCAATAAATCGCCCTGTTTTCTATCTTTCCGAAGAGGAGGCTTCCTTTATTCTCCATGCTGTTGGCCCATGTGCTCAAATTTGGAAGCACGTTATTGAAACCCAGGTGGTCCAACTTTTCGGAGCCCTCCAACACGGCGTCTCTCAAAATTACATGGCGGTTTTGGGACGTTAAACTCCACATATCAATCAAACCATATTGTTCCAAGTTCATGACAAGAACAAAGAAATCAGACTGAATGTTCATATGCAAGTGTTTATTTGGCCGAACTTGTGGCCACGAAAAAGAAAGTCAGATTACAACAGACCCTTGCACAGATAGCGACGAACATTGCTAAACTAACAAGCGGTGAAGCAAGTCAGCATTTATACAGTTACCGTCGAACGTTCGAGCGTTCTCGCTTGGGGCCGCGTAAGTTCCAGAATATAGTGTAATGTTCGTGAACTGGGTGCAATCCAGATAAACAATCTACTACAGTCCTAAAGCTTCTCCATCACTGCAGGCGTGTTCTGTGCTAAAAAAAGTAATGACAGTGTAACGGGGAGATAACAAAACTGAAGGAAAGAATCTGACATTGCGGCCCTCTGAAAAAAAATTATCCTGATGCTTTAACATAAGATTAAAGCGCAATAATATAGTAAGAAAATATAATATAGCTACAAGCAATAAAGTGCAGTACCAGCCGCGAAAATACAGTCCTCAGGTTCATTGATGCACATAAAATTGCTTCAGGTGGACGACAAGGGTGACTTCAGGTCGTGCATGGCGCCGTTGAGAGTTCGTAATGCATTCGGGAACAACCTCGTAGTCGAGTGGCTCGAGACGTTGAACTACACTGTACGGCCTGAAGTACCGTTGCAGAAGTTGTTCGTTATGTTAATGTCGGCGCATCGGCGTCCTCACCCAAACGCGGTCAATGGGCTGTTATTCCATGAAGCTTCGACAAATATTGTAACCGCGGCTGTCGGCCATCTGTTGGTTCTTGATGCGAAGGCGGGCGAGTTGTCGGGCTTCTGCGGCGTGCTGCTGGAAAAGGGTGACGTCGAAGTTTTCTTCGTCAGCAACATTAAGGCTTCGAACGCCATTGCAGTGTTTCTGCCGTAGGCAAACTTGTATGGCGTCCTGCACGTCGTCTCCTGCACGGCCATGTTGCATGCGAAGGTCACGCACAAGAGAATGGCGTCCGACGTTTAGTCAGCAATAAACGCCATATGTATGTCGCTTATGAGAACGTCAGGAGTGGTATGTCTAAGTGCGATGTTCTCGACAAAGAACTCGGCTACCTTAACAGCCCTGCATTCTGCCCGGACTTTTGTTTCGACGCAGCGGGTGAGATAGCCAGTAGTAGTAGCTACGATGATTCATTTATTTCTGCAAGTCGGCATTGAGAATGACCCCAGGAGATCCATCCCAATTTTCTGAAATGGTTGCAAGGGAGGATTTATTGGCTGTAGGAAGATTGCTGGTCTTGTGGGCGCTGTCTTTCACCGCTCACATTCTTTGCACCTCTTTACGTAGTGAGAGACCTTGGCGGCAAGTCGCCACCAGCAGTCTTTTTCCTGTATTCTTGTGAGCGTACGGGAAACGCCCAGGTGTCCAGCTGTTGGGTCGTCGTGTAGAGCTTGAAGAATTTTTGGTTGCATTGCAGAAGGTACAATGATGAGATAGCTGGCTGAGGCCATAGAGAAGTTCTTTACCAGGACACTGATTTTCAAGAAAAATGACGCCAGTGTTCGCCTGAATACTTGGCGACAACGCTTGTTAGGCCCTTGGGGCATTTCGCTAGGGTAGCTCAGTCCCGGGTCGCCTCGCAATCGCTCGGCGAAGTCAGCGGCACCCATAGTTCCTAAGAAGCACTCATCATACTGGTCGTCCTGGGGTGGCGGATCGAAGGGGGCGTGAGACAGGCAGTCGGCTTTGGAGTGTTTTTTTCCGGCCTTGTACACAACAGTAGTGTAGAATTATTTAAATCTCAAGCTCAAAATGTGAGACGACCTGGAGGGCCCTTCAAGTCAGCCAACACAGGGCGTGGTGGTCGCTCATAACCTTAAAAAGCCTGCCTTAGAGGTAAGGTGGAAACTTTGACGCTGCCCACATAATGGCAAAGCCCTTTTTTTCTTTTGTGGAATAATTGGTCTCAGCCTTCGATAGCATAATTGATAATCTTTTCTAGGCCATTGGGTTTTTGCATAAGGACAGCAGGGAACCATAAGTTGCTTGCGTCTGTGTGCATTTTTATCTCGGTGTGTTCGTAGAAATTCTCAAGTATCGACAGTGCCGGGAGGCGTCGTTTAGGATCCTGAAACGCTTGTTCTTATGCCGTTTGCTACCTGTATTTGACGTTGGTTTTAATAAGGTGAGTTAACGACTTGGCACTTCGTGTGGATTCCTTGACGAAACGTCTGTAATAGACACACAGTTCCAGGAATGGGCGTACTGCCTTTTTGACGATGGGCGGTGGGAAATCGTCGATAGCGGTCGTGAAACAGCAGAGTGAGTGGTCATATGAAACTTCATTTGGCCGAACTTGTTGTCAGTTAAAGAAAAGTCAGATTACAGCAGACACTGGCACTGATAGTGGCGAACAGAGCGTCGGGCGTAGATAATGTGACCAGCGGTGAAGCGCGTCGGCATTTATACATATGCCTTCGAATATTCTAATATAGCTAGCCGATGCGTATGTTCCTGAATATTCTGTAATATTTGTAAAGTGGGCGTCATCTTAACAAAACGATCTACTGCAGTCCTAAAGGTTCTCGAACACTGCAGCTGTGCTGAGTGCTGAGAATCAGTAACAGTGGAACGGGGAGAAAACAAAACTTAAAGACTGCATGTTGCAATATGCTAGCCATCTCAGAGGACGCCAGTAAAGCGCCACCTTAGAGCTTAGACTGGGACTTTAGTTTCTGAAGTAAATGTTTCTCTCTCACTCTCTCTAGTCGGGCAGTCGTGTTCAATATCTTTAACATGCCGCCAGTAGACAATCTTAGCCTAAGTTCGGCGCCTAATCAGTCAAGCTCTTCGGGCGGTCACATCATTTTCTATGGTTCGGCGCTCACCGTTAGCTATTACCGCTATCACAAGCACTTATGACCACAAGGGTTTATTTATTCATTAACAATGAACGCCAGTCGTTGGTATGAAGATGTATGACTAAGCGTGAATGTGAATGCATCTACGATAAGCGATACTCTAGGTGTCGAACATCACAAGTATTGCGTAAGCTCTTTGATGCCAATGTGTAGTAAACAGATAAACTACTCCTGTAATAATAATAATAATAATAATAATAATAATAATAATAATAATAATAATAATAATAATAATAATAATAATAATAATAATAATAATAATACATTTTATTTCTTTAAATAAAACAGTACATGTGACTGGGCCTGCCAAAGCCAATTGGTGGCTTGAGTGGCAGAGCCTGGCAGGCAGCAAAACAAACCGGACGCGTTACAAGATTGGCCTAATAGGGATGATAGGACAAAAAGAACGTGCATATGAGATTAGAAACAACAGGGCATATAAGCAATAGTTACAAGCATTATACAATAGTTACAGCAATTGAAAGTGAAAAGGTGTAAAGGAAAAAAAGAAAGAATTAGAGAAAATGCTTCTTAAGCAAAGTAACACACTGGATAATTGTGCAGCATCATGCTTGCGAATGAGCGTATATGAAATAACACACGACATGCATTACAATTGTGGACAGATACGCCGTAGCAGTTTCTTTAATTTGTATTTTGTTTTTGTGCGAAAAATGCTGGGGGAGAGTACATTGAAATAGGTTGGTACATAATGGGCTCGTATTCTAGTTTCATACTTTGTTGAACACCGCGGCCTCCAGTAACGTACTTGGGGCCTTAAAAAACGAGAAGTAACATACGAAAGCAGGAATTCTTTGGACCAGATATGTTTTAAAACAACCGTTTGCATTAACAGATCACTGAAGTTTGGCGTAAACAGTATTTCGAAAATGTCTTTCTCAGAATTAATCTTTAGGTCGTAAGATATATTTTTAAAAATCGAACGCAATATCCTGTTTATTTTATTGTGCCAACGGACAGCACAGTATCCGTAAATGGTTATTCCGTAACGCAGTATACTGTAACCTAAAGCATGTGCTATTATCTTACGTACTGAAAACGGCATTTTGTATCTTATGTTATATAATAGACATGACACAGCGCGAAGTCTTTTTCAAACATAGTCAAGATGATTATTCCAGGAAAGGTCGCTGTCAATGTATAAGCCAAGTTATTTCACAACAGATAAATACTGTAATGAACTACAAGAGCAGGATCAACAGTCAGAACAATGCAAAATGAAAGGATAGTCAAGGGTTACTTTCTTCAATGGATTGTGGAGGCAGATTAGATTAGTTTTAGACACATTTATATTAATAAGGTTGTCTCAAAACCAATCCATGGCTTTAGTGGCAGCTGACTGAAGAAGAGTAATCACCTCATAAAAGTTGTTTGCAGTCGTCACGATCAGAGTGTTGTCGGCGTTTGATATAGAGAAACCGGTATCGCGCTGTGAAGGTCATTTACAAAAGTATTGAATAGCAGCGGACTAAGAATTGATCCCTGTGGAACGCCGGTTTTAATGATTTGGAACGCGCTGCGAGATTGTTCAACGGGGACAAGCTGACGCCTGCATTGGAGGAAACTTGACAACAAAGACCAGAAAGCACCCCTAAATCCTAACTGAAAAAGTTTATCCAATAATAAGGTAAGATGGACACTGTCGAAAGCCTTGCTGCAGTCAAGAAAGAGCGCACAGGCAACTTTTTTGTTATCGAACGCCTCGTTCAACTGATCAGAGAAGTCTTCCAATAGCGTCTGAGTACTTTTCCCCTATCAAAAAACCATACTGGCAAGGCGATAACATGTTGTGACTATCGAGAAACCTTGTCATCGTTAACAACAAATGTTTTTCTAGTATTTGTGGTATAGAAGGCAGAATTGATAACGGACGATAATTTTCAAGCTGATCACGCGCACCGCATTTGTGTATAGGTATAACTATTGATGTTTTGAAGTTTATGGGAAATTCTCCACTAGAAATAATGCGATTTATTAGTGCTAGCAGAACTTCATGGGTGTATTCAAATGTACGGTGCGAGTCAGTTATAGAAACACCATCAATACCAGCAGATTTTTAACACTTCAAACTGAAAATGATAGATCGTAAGTCCTCATGTGATATTGAAGGTAGATAAGCCGATTCGCCAACACTGTGACGTAAAGTGCACGGGCCTATTTGAGAATTTGTGTTTTTACTTGTTCGAGCGAAAAAGTTGTTAAATTCATCAGCAATCTCCTCTGCGTTATTGGCTTGACTCGAAAAAAAAGTTATTCAAAATATTGACGCGAGTGTTTGCGCCTCTAAAGGTGTTAATTAACGCCCAGGGTTTTTTGCTGCTGTTACTCGCATCCTTAAATTTGTCTCGAAAATGGGTTCGTTTAGCCGAGCGAATCATAGCATTAACCTTGTTTCTGCGTTGATTAAATTTGGCTCGCAAGTCTTAACAGTTAGGATAACGCTTACATTGTTTCCAAAGCAAGTCCGTTACTTTTATTGCAGCAAGTATATGTGTTGACATCCATTTATTATCCAATTTACGTTGTTTAATGTGTATCGTTCGCGTCGCATTTTCTTTTAAGCTTATGAACGCTTCTACAAATTTATTGTAGAGGTCAGTAGGAGACGTTATTGACAACAAAGAATTCCAGTCATAATGAGCTACCAGATTATCAATTTTTTTAATCTAACACCGAAATCAGTTTTTTGTATCGGTTGGCATCGTCGTCATATGTGGGCAGCTGACTGAGCCACAAACAAAGCAATGGTCAGCTATCTTCGTCTGTTTTAGAGCGGTTTATGTAAGCAGGCTCTGCGCACGCACGAAAACGTGGTCAATGCACGACACGACGAGCTTGCCAGCCTAAACTTCTTCTCAAGTCGCTTGATTTATTCGGCACTCTAAGCCCCATTTAGAAAGTATGTCTAGATAATCAGTAACGAGGACTACAGTGGGACGCAAAAGGTCAATGTTGACGTCTCCTGTGATGCACACATGCTCTTTTATCGATAAGGATGATAGTGTGGACTCAAGTTCAGATAAAAAAAGCCGCGTATTGAATGACACGCTTTAGCTTCGTGTTTTACTGATTTTTATGACGTACGGATCAACCATAGTTTTTGTAAAGTTTGACCTAGAGCAGGGGAATTAAATCCATTGTGTATTCAATGCTATCCTTACTATGACCAGGTGTTTCGCGGCCAACTTCAATGATTTTGTTGAATGCAAATATTTTAGGTTTGTGAACAGAGTCTGAAAATGTCTTGATTGCCGGCACATATATTTATAGGGTTCGCCGCTTACGGAGGCAAGTCATGGGACGAAAACCGCCGTTTCTCATTGAAACTGTTACGTGGACTAGGATTTGGAAGACCGGCCATGAAAGAAGTCATCGCTGTAAGTGAAATCCTCAGAAGCAAGACTTGTTGTTTGGCTAGCTAGTTAATACTCTTTGGAAAAGTTTTGGAGCATGTTGCAACTTCTGTGTATTGTCGCTGCAGTTTTCGGAAGATGTCATAAGCTTATTGCTTGGGAGTATTAGCAGAAGCCCCATGGTTTCATTTTACACCACAGTTCGGATACATGACGTCAAACACAAAATCTTGTAAAACTAACGCTCTGCTGTAGCTACGAGCATGGGATATATCCAACAACTTCGGTGTCAAGCACGGCGCTGCTATTACGTCGTTTGCAATAGTGACTTTTATGTCTTCATCTATAACTGTCGTGGCCCTTCCCACCTTCCGGTGCGTCGAGTTGCAATGACTCGTTCATACTAGCAGCATGGTGGCTAGCGGTATGAAGTTCTCAGGCTACCTTGCCGTAATTAGATAATAGCTTGAGTGGAGAATGACAGAAGTGACAGATTCGTGGCGTTCCCTGGCTGTCGGAGAGAGACGTGGTCAATCAGTTACTGTGGAGCGAGATCGGTGGTGGGAAGTGTCGTCTACTTTCAGTTTTCCACGTTGTCTGTGTTTGCCGCGGGATGCTTCGAGCTATGTGCTTCTTGTTCTGCAGTTTTCCAAGATCAAACAGATTTGGCACCTAGCGTCCAGTCGAAGAAACCTATTCGTGTTGGCATAGTTTGCAAGAATGCGTGCCGGTTGGTTTCTCTGCGACCGTCTCAAATGCCACGCTCCCCAGTGAAAAAAAAATAAAACTAGCAGTTGTTGCGTGTGGGTATACGACCCATAAGCAAGCTTTTGAGAAATAGGACACAAACTACTATGCGCCTTATGTCACTGCTGGCTTTGTCGAAGGCTTTAGAATATAAGGTCGGCAAGAAAAGCGTAAGCAGCGCGCGCAGCGCAGTTCGTTCTTCACCATTAACCCCCTTCCTCCCCCCCTCTTGTCTTCCTGTCTCGGCCCAGCCAATAGACCAACCACTTAGTGCACAACAGGAGCTTCTATAAATAAATAACCTAATGTCTTAACTACTCATGCTCACATCGGTTGAGGTGTTTGCGAAATGTTCTTGGCAGATAACATGATTGTCAATAAGGCGTGTTTGATTCAATTGCTTTTGCGCCAATTCCGCGCTAACCCACGTATATCCTACTGCTGACGTGCATGCTGTTTTCTCCCCATAAGACTGATAATAAAAACATTGAGCAATGAATACTGAGATGACTTCACA
The DNA here is from genome assembly GCF_043290135.1 of Rhipicephalus microplus. Classification (NCBI taxonomy): domain Eukaryota; kingdom Metazoa; phylum Arthropoda; class Arachnida; order Ixodida; family Ixodidae; genus Rhipicephalus; species Rhipicephalus microplus. The sequence continues at coordinate 104,592,279 of NC_134700.1, forward strand.
GAAGTGTTGTCAGATTTTTAGACGTTGATTAAAAAGCACGTAGACTGAAGAAGTGTATAGATTCTCTTTTGTAGCCATATATCTTGCTTATGAATGTTTTTACGACCTTGGTGAAAGCAAACCATCAAGTCGTAGCTAAGGTAATATGTGCATAATTTGCCCACTCCTACGAAAAGGATTACCAGCCACGGCTATAGCACCGACATTCTTATGTAGGTGGAATATGCGGTACCAGTATTGCTCTTTCTTGTTGTGTTCAGATTTCTTTGGCGCATTTAGTCCTGTTGTTTTGAGAATACTATACGTTTGCTTAAGAGGTTACAGATCGCTGTGTTAATAAATCTCATCTGGGTAAACGAATAGGGTTTTGTGAGCAGACTACACAACACTCGCCGAAAACGAAATGGGCGCACAATGTTAATGTAATTTAGTTGCCCCCGCCCCTATGATTGCATCTTCAACAGAACACATTTTCTGCAGGAAGGCTGTCGATTGTTGCTGAGCGAAATAGCAAAGTCTCAAGGAGAGCCAATAGACCTGTTCGACCTGATCTTAGCCAGCACTTCCAGCAACATCTCAGTGTTCCTGATTGGCTACCGGTACCCACTAGGACACCAAGAACACCAGCGCCTCTGTAGAGCTCTGCGAAATGAATTCACCACTAGTCGGAGTGTCTGCGGGGTGTTGTCTTTTCCGTTCCTGACAAGGACAATATCCCGGTACCTGCCACTCTCTCTGATGGGCAAAATTATTGGAGCCATGAGGACGATAGAGGATTTTGCAAGGTGAACTGAAAATTTTGAAAATTGCAGGCACAAGCAGTGCTATTCTCTGGCAAAGTTGGAGCGACGTGTGCGAAAACGAATTTGCATGACATGCGGGACAAAAGACATAGTACAACAGGACCAGTTGAGCAGGACCAGCACGATTCCTTTTTTTCTGCGCCTTTTGTGCTGTTCTATTCGCGAATGCACGACCAGGAAAGAGGGTAGGATTTGCACCTAAAACAAGTAGTGACACAAACATTTGAGTATTATTTTAGCGTTACATCGTACTGGTGGGAAAATATAAGGGCTATGTCTATAAAACTTTGACCCTCAATACAGCCTAAGAGTATTTTTAAAGACTTTAAATGTTTGTTTACGCGTCGAATTGGGAGTTGAAGGAAAAAGTGATGCGTGCAAGAGCACTTTTGTAAAAAGCCTTCGTCACGAAAGCAAGCCGGGTTGTGAGAGGCAATTACCAACTGAACAACGCTAATAGTGACCTCTGATGATGCACATGTTTTCCAGAGAACCAGTATTATAACAATACAGCGATTTACGCACTCATGAACTCCATGTAAAAATCGGTGTAACCCTTGAGCCGCGCCTTAAAGAGTTGAACGTAATGCTAATATCCTGCGCATAGTGTGTATTCTTTAAAGAGGGCAAGAAATCTTTTTAAACTTGCTATGCACCCACAGTTTGGAAAAAAATTATTCACACTATGTAGAGAGCGTAAATTATGCGCGATGAATAAGTACTTGGGAATACATTCACATTTTCACAGTTGCCCATCTCATCACTATATGACAAAAGCACTAACATATTCAGATAGAGCAAACAGCAGAAATCAGATCAACAGAATAACAAATGCATACAACTCACAACTGACACTACAGGGAAAGCGTCGAATGAGTAAATGGGTACTTTTTCATAGCATACTTCAAGTTGATGGTAGCATCACCAGAACAAGATATTTCAAGGTGCCAAATATAGTTCAAAAGGTTAAGGCGACAAGTACATCAACTCTGACCTAATGGTACGGTTTAGCTCCATTTCGGTCGAAAAATAAGTTGAACCCGTTCAGGCTCAACGTTCACAAAAGGGCGTTATCAATGGCGCAGGAACCCGAGCTCTCCCAAAAAGAAGAGCTCCTCGGAAAGGAACGCAAGCGTCTGACGGCTCAAGCGCCCCAATACTTCCAATAAAGCATGTTAACGGTCATTCCCATCGACGGCTTCGCAGTGCTTACGTCAAAGCCTGAACAGGTAGGCAAGTACTAAGAGTGCCGCGATACGCCCAAGCGAGAACCGGTCACCAGACACGATGGCCACAAGAACCAGCATGAACCACATACAAAAAAAAACAAAAAAAAACAAAAAAAAACAAAACAAATCACAGCACATCCACCGAGTGCATGATGATGAGTGGGGCGACGTATTCGTCAGTCCTTCAGCGTTTCCGTTCGTCTGTTCGCTCTTGCTTCCGTCCATCCATGCGTGCATCTGTGCGTCCGTCGGTTGGTGTGCCCACCCGTCCGTCAGTGCATCCATCCGTGTGTCCACCTAAAATAATAAACTAGACTGGGCAGTACTATCGAATTCTCGGAAACTGACAGGAAGTTGAAGTTTTCGAGCGACAATCTTCGATCTACCTGCCATAGGCGAAATTTTATCGGTGGTGGCTATGGGTGGAGATTATATTAGATGTGAAGCAGCTCTTGGACTAGCCTTTGTAACGATGTCCCTCCATCCGCAGCGCTCCCCTCGCCGTAGGTGTTGGAGTGGTGCAGGTGTTGGAGCATACGTCGGTACGTCCATCCATCCGTCTGTGCATCTGTCTTTCTCCCCTTCCGTCCGTCCGTGCACCCGTCCATCTATCCATCCAACTAGTGAAGACTCCCCTTACCACAATCTCACATCTTTTCATCATATATTCATGATAGTAAGTTCCGCAATGCAGCAGACATTACAAGAAAAATGGCAGCATATCCACGAAGTATATCCACGAAGTGATGGCAGCATATCCACGAAGTGATGTAGAGTGGGGCGAAGCATCCGTTCATCCATTCGTTCTTGCTTCCGTCCATCCATGCGTGCGTCTGTGTGGCCGCCCTTGCTTCCATCCGTCCATCCGTGCGTGCGTCTGTTCGCACGTCCGCACGTCTATCTGTGCGTCCGTCCCTGCATTCATCCATGCATCCGCTCCTGCGTCCATCCATGCGTCCATCCGTCCGTGCAGCCATCCGCGCGTCTGTCCATGCATCTGTCTGTGTGTCCGTTCGATCACCTATTTAACACTCCAAGTACCACCGCCTCACAACTTTTCATCATATATTCCTCATATAGAAGCACCACCATCCAGAGGACATTTCAAGCACTGAACGAGAGGAGGCACACGCACACTTTCTTACGTCTTGCGCTTCGTGTCTACTTCCCACCTTTAACCACCTCGAGTTCATGGGATATACTAGTTCACGGTATTCATGGCACTGCGGCCAAACGCTCGCTAAACCTTTCTAAAACAACGGAGGTTACGCCCAACGAGTAAAACGTAGCAACCCTTTCTTGTCAGATAGTGCTCAACGTACAAGCCAATGGTTGCTAAGGGGGAATGAGAGACAGGAGAATTCGGCTTTTAGTTAACGCGCACGCTGCGAATTTTTTATTGTTCAACAACACACAGAAGAAATCTCCCACCAGCGCCCCCTTAAAGTCAAAATGTAAGACTGGTTACACATTACCACAATGACTACGAGAGATGAACGGGTACCGCTATAAGGAGCTTCGCCCCTGAAACGATAGGTGGCGCGGCCAAGCGGCACGTACGCACTTTCCAATGATCTGCATTTCGTGGCTAGCTCCCACCTTTCGCAGCCACTGGTTCATGGCACTGTGGCCCAAACATCGCCAAACAAACCTTGCTAAAACCAAGGAGGTTACACCAAGCGAGTTTAACGTGGAAAAGTTAAATAATGCTCCAAGTGCGTCCTTTTGTTACTAGTTTTTTTAGTTAGAAACAAATTCAAGGCAAAGTATTGTGAAGATTAAGTCAGCGATACTCGTCTCTGTAGGATGTTTTATCTAAAACAACTATCTTTTTATGATTAACGTGCGCGGGTTTTCTCCTCAATTCAAAATGTTGCGCGCGTGCCACTCCTTTAGTTCAGCCGTGGAGATGGCTACCTACTACTACTAAGACTACCTTTGCAAGAAAGTACTACTACTACAACAGCAACAACAACAACAACAACAACAACAACAACAACAACAACAACAACAACAACTACTACTACTACTACTTCTACTACTACTACTACACACATCGCAGGCGCACCACCCACGGCTCAAGGAGATTCGCTCCTAAAAGGCGGGAGACCAAACATTCTATCATCACAAGCCGGTAGGCCTCAACCATGACGCATTTAGGGCAAGTGGACGCGCGTACCACCTCTATCGTTGTAGCCAATCGTGAGTGGGGAGCAAGCCCTAGCCCCATCGCCAAGGTCACGAAGATGACTTGGCAACGCCGCTGCGGTCATGTTCTCTCATGGGTGACTCATGACCGCATGGTGGTGTAGGGGACGGTCATTGTGCCCACAAGGGTGGCCATTGTGCCCACCCCTTTCGATTCAGCTACATTGATTTGAGGCATGCAGTCTGTTTTCGCAATGAATGAATGGATCGATTGATGTGGCTGTACCCTTTAGATCGGGCGGTGACTAACGCCACCAAGCCGCAATACTTAGTGAACCACAAACTAGATTTATTTTTTTTTCTTTAAATAGTGAGGTTTAGGAATCGTACTTTGCAGTGAAGGGTTTAAATTCCATTCGTGCCTTGACTTTAGCCACCATTCAGAAAACCTCCTTCTAGTTAATTCTACCCGCTTAAAGTCTATTTTGCCCTCCCTGTCCCTAAACTCCAGTGCTTTGAAAAACTCTGTGCCATCATCTTGAACTATAGGGTGAAGCCGTTTACAGAACATTATCAAGTGTTCGGCAGTTTCTTCCTCCTCTCCACACGCACTGCATACCGTGTCTACCCCTTCGTATTTGGCCCGATTAGTCTTGGTTCGCAATACTCCCGTCCTGGCCTCAAACAGTAGAGAACTACCCCAAGTATTATCATAGATTTTTTTCTTGGGAATTTCCTGCTTAAAAGTTCGATAGATCTCTAGTGCGGACTTCTCAATCATGCCACTTCTCCACATATCGGTCTCAGCTTTCTTCACCTTCTTCTTAACCGATAATGCTTTTTGGTTTGGCCCCCTGCTGCTTTCTAAGTATTTACCAGTCAATTTCCTAGTTCATTTCCTCCATTTTGTATCGACATTCTTCAAGTACAAGTAGCTGAATACCTTCCTAGCCCAGCACTCCTCCCTCATTTCTCTCAATCGCTTCTCAAATTTTATCTTGCTGCTAGCTTCCCTGCCCTGAAATGATGTCTATTCCATATCACCTTGTACTCCCTCATTTGGTGTATTCCCGTGAGCTCCCAAGGCAAGCCTACCTATTCCACGTTGCTTAATTTCTAATCTTGCTTGAACTTCTGATCTCATGCACAAGACAACACTGCCGAACGTCAAACCAGAAACCATGACCTCTTTCCATATTCCTCTCACAACATTATACCTTTTGTTTTTCATCACCGCTGCATTCGTGTTACCTGTAGTCGTCACGCTTATTTCATGTTCCCTTAGGTACTCGGCCCCATTGCTTATCCCTACACCCCAATATTTGTATTTATCTGTTATCTATAGCGTGACCTTCTGTATTCTATGCTTACTACCTTCATTATTATTAAAAATCATGACTGCTGATTTTTCTTTACTGAATCTGAAATCTAACCTATCTCGCTAATTTACCGCAGATGTTCATCAATCGCTGCAAATCTTTCTTGTTGTCGGCCATTAGCACTATATCATCTCGTACATCAATACTGGTAGTGCCTGTTCAATGAGTTTTCCTTGTTTGACGAAAGAGAGGTTGAAGCCCAGTCCACTTTCCTCTAAATTGAACTCTAATGCTTGTAGGCACATCACGAATAACAAGGGTGGCAGAGGACACAGCCCTGCCTAAGCACCCGTTTTACTTCTGCAGGCTTGGCTACCTGTTTTTCCCACTTTATAACCGCCTTGTAACCTTTCTAGATATCCTTTAAAAGATTAGTGACTCCATGTTCCACACCTAGTGTGTCCAGTATTCCCCACCAGTACTCTTGAACCACGCTATCGTACACACCCTTGATATCCAAAAATGGTAGCCACAGGGGCCTGTGTTCTTTTTGTGCTATTTCAATGCACTGCGTCAGTGTGAACAGATACTCTTCCGACCACCTGTGTTTCCGAAACCCATTCTGCAGTTCCCCTAGAACCCCCTCATCCTCTATCCATGCCTGCAGTCTTTCCTTTATAATCAGCATCGCCAGCCTGTAGACCACTGATGTCACTGTTATAGAATGGTAGTTGTATATGTCAGCTTTCTCCCCCTTTCCTTCATAGATCATGCTCATCCTGCTAAGTTTCCATTAATCGGGGACTTCACCATCGATTATTATTTTGCTCACTGCCTCTCTCAAAGCCTCCCTATACTTCGAACACAATGTCTTTATCAGCATAATTGGAATGCCATCTGGGCCTGTTGATGTTCTACTAGGAACCCCCTTCTCAGCCCTTTCCCATTCTGGTTGTGAAAATGAAGCCATTGCACCACTAGATTCATCCTTGTCTATTGTGGTGCACAAAACACTTCTTTGTTGAATTTTTTCTGTCACCCTTGTTCTTATATATTCAATAGCTTCGTCCCCTTTCTAGCCTAACACCTTGAGCTGTAGTAATAAGTCTCTGCTCTAGGCTCGTTTCATTTCTTAGGGAGTTTAGATGGTTCTAAAATTTCGCAGCTGCCTTTCTGTCTTTTTTATGTACTCCTGCCAGCCACTGAGATCCCTTTCTTCCAATACTTTCATTGATCTGAAGGGATGCTTCGCTTCTACAGCTTAAAAAGATTTCCCATTTTCTTTCAACATCATCTATCGGTTCACCCCGCTGCTTAGCATGTCTGTGTTTCCTAGAGACTTCCTGACGTTTTGCTATGGTGCTCTTAACTTACTGATCCCACCAACTCTTGGGTTTGTGTCTTCTTTTCCGGGGTGACTAGTCAAGTGCCTCAGCAAGGTCTAGCTCAAACTGTCGAATTATATTCGTGCATGTCCACACTGTTTTATTATCCTCAGTGATTAGTCTCTCAATTGGTTTAGTAGCTATTTCTATTTGCCTTTCTGAATAAAGAGTTCACCGTAATAACTCATCTTGTCTCCTTCCCACTTTCACTGCTCTTCCAAAACTTAGCTTGATACGTTTGTTATCACTACCCAGACTTGTGGAGCCACCTTCGTCTATGTGCATTCCCCTGAATGCTCATAGACTGTCGTGCCGCCTAGCCGAATTTAGAAGCGTCCTCTCAATGATGACCCGTAGGAGGACGCTCCTAATGCTTCCCTTGTTCGAAAAAAATACGTGGCAACTTGCGATTTTATTTACAGCCCGCAAAGTACACATATCAGCTTCGTGAAATTTTCCGCGGCCGCTTTGGATAGTTAAATGTTATGGTCTGACCATTCTAGTAAAAACTCGTCTTGTTTTACGCGCGTATAGAATTCGTCAATGCTTTTGTAGTGCATGAGTCTCATAACACTCATTTAATGCGGAAAGTAGTGCAGGCTCGCGGTTTGCGCTTCCAAACCTTGACCTACTCTCTGCCGCTTGTTTTTTACGTTCGTTGACAGATGGCAGTACACTGCAAGCGATTATTTTCTTGCCGGGTGTCGGAGCGAGTTTCTGTGGTTATCCCTGGTAAACGCGATGAGTGACGCCATGTGAGGGTTGTGAATGACGAATTACGCATTGTTGATGCTATTGAAGTCGTTCGGTGGAGACAATTTCTCAAGTTACTTTCAGGAGTGATGTTTCTAGAAACATTCTTGAAGTCGAAAATTTTTTCACTGCTGAGAGTGACAGTGACGATGAACGATCAAATGCTAGCTCAGGAGCAGCCAGTTGCATTTCCCGTCCCGTCGTGTGTTAATGTTTTTCACGCTGGTATGTACCTTTGATTGTGTAATGTTCGTTTAGCAAGCTCAAAAGAAAAGCATACTTTTTCTTGTGCATTGAATGCATCGCCATAGCAGTGGATATTACAAAGCGCCGCATGCTGTGAATATGTTCGAGCTCTACCAGCGAAGTGAAATGGTTAGAGCAAGGAAATATGCAGTTACGATTACACTCCTCACTAACTTATACTGAACTTCGCCGGTGCCGGCCAAGCGACGTTGTTGTTCGGCAAATGTTCGCAATTTTGCCGTTGGGGAAAGCGTACTCGTGTCGATATTATTGTTTCGATTGCGCTGAGGGAACCTGCAACATCCGAGTGCAGGGAATCGCGCACTGTTAGGGTCTGATCATGTCTGCGACACAAGCGCTACCTAAAGGAAAGTTGAATTGCCGTAATAGACTGATTTGCCGGTGAATTTTGCCGTAATAATTGCCGTAATAGACTGATTGTGACAAGTACCAGCTTTCCAAAAGGGAAAAATGAAAGTGCTTAGCGTCATCAATATTTTGTGTTATTAGCGTCAAAAATATTTGTGTGTTAGCGCATCTGTTATCAATATAACAGATGCGCGGAAAGTTTTCTTTATACCTCAAAGCAATGTCGCACCTTGTCTCTCCGTGGTGGAGGTCCACTGCAAAGACGTGATGTTTAGACGTATGGAAGGGTTTCTCTTAAAGAAATACTGACTTTTTGACAAGTTTAAACGAGCACCAGACATCACACCAAACAGAATAAAGGTATTGTGGGCGTGTTGCAATGACTATTTGCTGTGTATGTACCATGGCGTTAAATATTTTGCGGAACACGGGAGCGCTTGTCCAACAGCACTGCTGCACCTTGTGACGGCTGCCTGTGAAGCTCAAAAGCGCGCATTGCGCACGCGTACCCACTTTTTTTACTACCAGCCTGCCGGTTCGGTCTCCTGAACAGCGTGTGCAGCGGAACGCTAGAAGGCGCGCAAGGTGTCAGTCCGGCCAACAGCGCGTGGACCTTGTCAAAAAAGCCGATCATCGAATAAAAATGACAGATCCCAAGTACAGTGGGAATTGATGATATGCGAAGCACGAAGGGAGAAGGTTGATAGGTCGCTCCAGAATCAGCACAACGTTACGAGGCGGGCGTAAAATACGCCGTACATGACTTTCATGCCATGATTATCACGTTTGGACATGTCATTTACCTTCGTCGTTTATTCACGTAACGTGATACCAAATTGGTATATGTGGAGCTAGCGAAACAGCCGCAAGCGCACTCTGAGCGTAGCAAGTGGTCATGTTTGACATGACACGCATGTTCTGATTATCATGTTCGGACGTGTCATTTACCTTTGTCATCTGTTTGCGTCACCGAATACCAAACCTAATATATCTGAGGCTAGCAAAACGATGGTGAGCGCATCACGAGCGTGGTATGTTGTCATCCTCTTATATCACACGCATTTCATGATTATCATGTCTGCATTAGACATATACATTTGTCATCTATTGACTTGACGTAACGCAAAGTTTGGTATATGTGAAGCTAACGAAATGACAGCGTGCGCACTATGAGCTTGGCACGACCACATGCTGTTACATGATTTACATCTCGAGAATATCAATTTTGCACTAGTCATGCAGTCCTCATGCATTCAGGTTGCGTAATACAAAATTTGGTATATGTGAAGCAAGCGATACGACCGCGAGCGCGCCGTGAGCGTGGCGTGTAGTCATGACTCATGACTTATATAAGATGCATGTCATGATTTCTAGGTTAAGGTCTGTCACTTGTGTTGGCCATGGAGTCATGTCATACCATACCACTTTTTCAAGATGCCCATGAAGGAAACCCACGCAAGAGCAGCAAGAACATGAAATGTAAATCTTGAGATAAATATCCTAATAACGATGTTATGACTAGCTAATTATACGCGCCATATAGTCATTTATTGCCATACCAAACTTGGTATCTATACCATAAACGAAACAGCCAGGAGTTCTAAAAGCCGTAGGCAGCTATATATATATATATATATATATATATATATATATATATATATGAGATCTAACAGAGAGCAATGCCAAGGAATGTACAGGGGAAGTTATTAGAACCAATGAAATGTAAATAAGAAAGAAAAGTGGGTGAAAAAATAACCTGCCGTGAGCAGGAATCGAATCTACGACCTTCGAATAACGCGTTCGATGCTCTAACCGCTGAGCTATCCCAGCAGCCTTCCCTCCATCCAATTTTTTGGGGTTATATGTGAACTTAGAAGTAGGAGTGTCAGTCAGCGCCTTTTATAAGCCAAGCGACGAGTGTGAAACACTCTTTTATGCGCAGATGTGGCGTCACGTAGCACGTAAACTTATTACGAGCGGGCAGCTGATTAATAGTCCCTCGTGTACAACCTAATGACACCAAGTCTGCCAGTGCGAGACCCTCGTTAATGAATAAGGGACAGAAGTGTATACCTAAGGGCTCGTTTTTCCGTGTTTTGACACAATATTAATGAGATCTAACAGACAGTAATGCCAAGCAATGTACAGGGGAAGTCATTAGAACCAATGGAATGTAAATAAGAAATAAAAGTGGGTGAGAAAATAACCAGCCGTGAGCAGGAATTGAATCTACGACCTTCGAATAACGCGTTCGATGCTCTAACCACTGAGCTATCACAGCGGCCTTCCCTCCATTTACTATTTAGGGTTTATTTGTGAATATAGAAGTAGGAGTGTCAGTCAGTGCCATCTGTAGCCAAACGGCGAGTGTAGAACACCATTTTATGAGCTTGGTTGCGTCATGTAGCACGTGATTGTATTGCGAGCGGGCAGCTAATTAATAGTCCCTCGTGTACAACCTAATGACACCAAGTCTGCCACTCTACCAAGTCAGCAGCCAAGGCTGCCAATCTCATTATTATTGTGTCAAAACACGGAAAAACGAGCCCTTAGGTATACACTTCCATCTTCTATATATATATATATATATATATATATATATATATATATATATATATATATATATATATATATATATATATATATATATATATATATATATATGAGCAGCTGAAATCTATCCTTATACGCACGCTAACTAACCTCATTGAAAAGCAAGAAATTCCCAATTCGGCTCTGCATACCCTCGTTCCACTAAGTCCAGTCGCGGGTCGCTTTTACCTCCTGCCAAAAATACATAAGTCAGGAAACCCTGGTCGACCCATCGTTTCCGGCATTGGTACAGTTACGGAACTGGTCTCCCAATTTGTAGATACAGTAATTAACCGAATTCCGTCTTCTTTTCCATCGTACATCAAAGACACAAACCACTTCTTGTCCGACATCGTTGACCTCTCTGTGCCCCCTGATTCAGTCCTGGTTACCCTTGACGTAGCGTCCCTATATACGAACATTCCTCATCACATCACATCATCACTTTAATAACTTAAAGACCCCCATGTAGGGGGTATTGCATAAGGGGTGGGTTACAGGTACACAGGTTTTCAAGTGGAAGTGTGCGCGGTGACCTCCTCTTTAAATGTTGATGGACACGTGATGGCTGGAACGTCACAAGGAAGGCCATTCCAGTCCACTGCTACACGGGGGAAGAGGCAGAAAAAGTAGTAGTGCGAGCATGTGGGCGGGCAATTTGAAACGCGTGGGCAGTGCGGTGAGATATGCGCGTCGGTGGGACGATGTAGGGTGCTTGATTAAGAGGGCTGTGAAAGAACTTGTGTAGCAAACAAAGGCTGGTAATGCAGCGGCGCACTGAAAGATTCGAAAGATTAGTTTTACGTTTAAGGGATGATATGCTTATTTTATATGAATATGAAGAATGTGTGAACCTAGTGGCGCGGTTTTGCACAGACTCTAATTCATTTATCAAGTATACCTTGGGCGGGCTCCATATGGGAGCTGCATATTCTAGTTTAGTTCGGATTAAAGATTTATAGGCGAGAAATTTCATGTCAGGTGGGGCATGACGCAAATGACGCTTCAAAAAACCCAGAGTTCGGTTCGCTGATGATATGACGTTCGTGATATACGTGCGCCATGAAAGATCACTGGATAAGGTGACGCCTAGGTATTTATAGGATTTAATACGAGCAGTACTTCACTCATACGAGAATACGAGCAGTACTTCACTCATACGAGTCTGTCTGTGACAAAATAATTGACAGCCTGACTTTGATGACCCTTTTAAAATTCGTCTTGGAATCTAACAACTTTGAATTTGACGGCACTCATTACCTTCAAGTTAATGGCACCTCGATGGGCACACCCATAGGCCCTAATTATGCCAATATTTTCGTGGGCATACTCGAAAACGAATTTCTGACAAGCCGTTCCCTTAAACCATTGTACTACAAAAGGTACATTGACGATACATTCAGGATTTGGCAGCACGGTGAACCTCATCTCTTATCTTTCATTCACGATTTGAACAACGCTCATCCGTCCATTTCATTCTCTCATACCCACTGAAGACAAACTATCAACTTTCTTGACGTAACAGTGACATTGTGTGACAGCAAGCTTGCCACTAAAGTTTACAGAAAGCCAACTGATACTCAACAGTACCTTCATTTTAATAGCAACCATGTCAAGCACTCTAAAACCAGCATACCCTATAGCCAGGCCCTTCGTTTTAAAAGAATATGCTCCCAAGAAACTGATTTTAATTCCAATTGTGCGCAGCTTCGGAATGCTTTATCAAAAGAGAAATACCCTTCCAAGATTATAGATGACGCCATAAAAAGGGCAAGTAACCAGGACCGCAAAACGCTTTTAAGCACCAAGAATAAACAGCCGGTCCTCTCCTGCCCAAACCTTGTTCTAACATTTTCCGCGCCTGCGCAACACGTAAATGCCATTTTAAGAAAGCACCATAACATACTTCTACAAAGTGAACGACTTAAATCAATTTTCCCAGAACCACCGCGTGTGACGTACAAAAGAGCGCAAAATCTGCGTGACCTACTCATGTCGTCAAAAAGCGTACGCAGTAAACCTACTGGCTGCCATCCTTGCAACAAACCTCGTTGCAAAGTCTGCCAGCATATGACCACTTCACTTATCGCAAACAGCACCGCATCTAACTTCAGCGTGAAAATAAATGGTGACTATAACTGCGACACGCGTAATGTAGTTTACCTCCTGGAATGCTTGACCTGTGGAATGCAGTACTTAGGCGAAACCGAAACACCCTTCCGATATCGGTTTAACAATCACAAGGCTCATATCTCTTCACTTCCTCACCTTCCAATATCAAAGCATGCTAACGCAATGGGCCACTTATTTGACAACATCAGAGCCATGATTATGGAGTCTGGCTTCCGAACGCATTATGACAGGGAAGTGCGCGAATCATTTCTCATCTTTAAGTTCAATACAATCGCAGGCGGTTTAAATGAGAGTACGGGGAAACTCAGCGTCTTGCACCAGTGACCGCTGTAGATGTCATTGCTTGTACCAGCTGTAATCCTTGTGCACGTATCGTGACTTCTTATTTGATTGCTTATAAGTACGATGTGATACGGGGGCCACCATATAGATTTCATGTCTGATTGTTGTACTTGTTTTTATGATGTTTGCACTCACGTGATTATTGCAAGCGAAACGTATGTGCTTATATGCTGTTGCACCACTGTTACATCTGCTATTCTGACGAAGGCCGGTCCCACGGCCGAAACGTAAAGAAACCTTTCCGTTTTTCGACGTGTGTCTTCTTTTTATTCATACTATTTACCGGCGCCCAGGAATTTATTCCCTGCAATTATATATATATATATATATATATATATATATATATATATATATATATTGTTTGATCGATCGATAGATAGATAGAAAGATAGATACGCTCAAAGTCACCGAAGTTCGCTAAAAAAATGCTCATTTACCAGGACACTAAAGTCAAATAAAAATTTATGGCAGAATCAAAGCTCAATGTATGACAACATCTACAACGACAATGATATCAACAACAGTGCCATAATTAGCGAGAAATTAAGGAAAATGTACTAGAAAACTAGTGCCATAGTAAGACATTTTCAAAATGATCCCGATGACATCAGACGAACCGTTTACCATTATTTACTAGTAATCAATCTAGCTACACTACAGAAAGTACCTTCCGTACATCAAGAGACGCAACAAAATGCTGTTTGTTTATGTCATGTGCATGAAAAAAAGAGCTGCCCGACGTCAATATGGGCAATGGCGGGAGAGATTCAAAAGTTTAATTTTCGGGTGGTTACACAGGACAGGTTGTGTTATCTAGCGGGGCGCAGTTGAAAAAAAAAAAAAGTTTGCACTCTCGAAGTCAGTGGCGGGAAATTGATCAATGGCCGTTGTTGCTGCTGTGGCTCCCGCTGCTTTCTGTCTGTGGCTACTAGCGCAGTAAAGCTGGGAAACGTGCACGGCAATAGTGTCGTGAGCCGATCCAGTCAGTCCGCTTCTAGAGGCGGGTTATTTGAAGTGCGCTAACCCGATGCGGATCCCTAAACTGGGATTTTATTTCAAAATAGGCCCTTCCTTGGCACAAAAGTAACACTATGAAATTTCTGGACCGCTATTTCAACAATCAACGTCGACTTAATAGTTGCTTTTGTGTCGCTTTAAAAACTGACGCTGTACGCACATTTTGGACACAGCGGAGCGTGGGGCGCAGAAGGCGGTGTGCCCCGAGCACTGCCATTACAAATTAAGTATTTTCGCCACGCTATCCTCGCTCGGTGTTTCTGCTACGGCAGCAAGAGTGACACCTTGCGCTTTTTCTGGCGTCCCAGTGCGTGTGATGTTGAAGTGAGCGAGCGAGCAGGCTGGTAGTAAAAAAGGGTGCGCGTGCGCAGTGCGCGCTTTTAAGCTTCGCAGGCACCTGTCAGAAGGCGCAGCGGTGCTGTTTGACAAGCGCTTCCGTTGTCCGCAAAATTTCGAATGCAATGGTAAAGAGTGATATCTTCAGAATAGGCAGCTACTTTAACTTAAGAGCAATCAGGGAAGGGTAAGCCACAAATCTGTGGATCTCGTTCGATGGCCCTTAAAAACGGTTCTAAGGCTAGGACGAACAAGATGGGCAATAGAGGGCAACCTTGACATACTCCTCACGTAACATGAAATGGGCGGCTCTCACGCGGATCTAGGAAAAGGGTACTCCCGGAATCAGCGTACATATGTAGCATGAATGAGGCGCACGAATTTGCCAGAAAAGCTAAATAATTTTAGGACGTTGAATAAATGACCATGTTCAACGAAGTCTAAAGCCTTTTCCTGATCTAAGGAAACTAGGAACTTCTGCGCGTATCGTCCAGTGGTACACTGTATTATGACATGTGTGAGAAAGAGAGAGAATAAAATGAGGGAAAGGCAGGGAGGTTAACCAGAAATTGGTGTATCCGGTTCACTACCCTGCATTAAGAGTTGCGAGAATAGAGAATAAAGATGTGAAAGACAGCGAAGAACCAAATAGGTGCACGAAAATATAAAAAAAAATTGAGCAGGGGTGCTATGGCCTATACCATCGGCGACTGCCTCACAAAAGTTCAATAAGGCCTTCACTGATTTTCTATGCGAAGACACATCATGTCACCTTCTAAGCACTGATTGTTCTGACAAAGGTCTTCGGTCAAGGCGAGCTAACGCAGCAGCCAGATGCCACCTTTCCACGCAATAACGACAGCAGTGAGAGAGAACGTGCTCTATCGCTTCATCGCTGCCGCAATGTCCGGAAGAAGCACTGTATTTTATGCCGATTCAGAAGCGGAAAGTGAAAATGGTGGAAGCAACACCAAGCCACAGTCGGCAAAGCACGTTGTCTCTAGACGAGAGAGTCCGGACGGAGGCGTAAGCAAGGGGCAAGTATGTATGTCCCTGCCCGGAATGGGGCTGGCTTGGTGGAGGGCCATGAGTGACAAAAAAGATGGACTGATGAGGCGTTCAAGATTATTAGCAAGCAGTTTATAGCCAACATTGAGAAGTGCGATGGGGCGGGCGCCAGTATACGGGTCACGTTGATTGGGAGTCTTTCTTGGGTATCAGTGTGATGCGGCCTCTACAGCAAGAATGTGGGAAAGAAAGATCATAGAAACAGCGCCTGATGACACGCGATTTAATGGGTCAGTTGTGGGCCCTATATTGATGTAAAATCAGAGGGGAGGTCATCGAATCCACGAGCCGAATCCTTTTTTTTTTGTTGCATCTATGGAATTTTTAGTTTCAGAGTCGGAAGGTGGCAATAAAAGGATATCAAAATCTGTTTGTCAGTAATGGGGTAGTTTTCGTAGGAAGGAATGCAAAGGAACCCCTGCCGCAGAAATGACACCAATAGCTGACTGAGCCATAAGTTGAAAGTGCCGTGAGAAAGCCTAGAAATCGCGCGAACCAGTAGCAGCAGGAGTCCCTAGGGGCAGACAGTGTGCAGGTGGGCCACAAGGATGAATGAGCGCCCGGCGTACATCAGGGGAACCTCACGGTTTACACATTCCGCGTGTCTATTGCACCAAGCTGCCGCTGAGAGAAAAGAATGCATGCATGACATGCTGGTACCTGTCGATTACCTCTGCTTGCCTTGCACGCATGACCGGAAAGAGGCAAGGGTCTCGGTGAGCGATGCGAATTTTATGCAATAAAACGTGACGGTCTTGCGACACAGGAGCACGAAGTGCCGTACCCGTCGCACTGCAATGATGACGTCATTGTTCTTTTAGATGATTACAGTCAATGAGATCTGCCCCAATAAGTGATGTCTGTAGTGCTCGGCACAAACCTTCGACCGTCTGCGAGTGATGAAGGACGCGACAATTCAGATGTAATGGCCTCTCAACCGTGGGCGTCTATGCAGGCAGCTGTAGGGCCAGTGAAACCGGGGGTTGGTCGCTTATGTACACTGGCGTAGGTGGTAGCGCCAGCACCCCGACAGTGCGTACGAAAGCCATGAGGCTGTGGATACATATGATCGATGGAGCCTACTGCTCGACGGTTCACGACGCCAAGTATGAACATACCTTCCACCATAAATGGTCATAAGCATCACTGAGTGCTAACTGCTGCACAAGACGCCCAAGTTCTTTAGCGTATATATAGACTGGCCCCGACCAGGACCTCAGACATCAGTGTGGGAGTCTAAGATACAGTTTGCTTATGTGGTTATAAAAGTGAAAAGAAAAGTGAGCCCCGTAACTGTCTCCATCTGGTTCGACACCTGAACAGTAGCTCATAAGGGAGGGGGGTAAGGAGCGTTAAAAGTTTGATTGATATGTGAGGTTTAACGTCCCAAAACCACTATATGATTATGAGAGACACCGTAGTGGAGGGCTTCGGAAATTTAGACCACCTGAGGTTCTTTAACTTGCACCCAAATCTGAGCACACGGGCATACAACATTTCCGCCTCCATCAGAAATGCAGCCGCCGCAGCCGGGATTTCGAACCCACGCCCTGCGGGTCAGCAGCCGAGTACCTTAGCGAGGAGCGTTAAAAGGATAAGACTATATATATATATATATATATATATATATATATATATATATATATATATATATATATAGAGAGAGAGAGAGAGAGAGAGAGAGAGAGAGAGAGGCGCAGGGACAGGGAGTGACAGAAATAAAGAGAAGATAGGAAAGATCAACACGGTCACAGGAGTCCGATGACGGGGCACCACTGGCGAGAGCCCTTGTCGGCAACAGGAGATGTCGTAGGGCTAATCCAGTCGGCCAGAGCTACGCTGTCATCGGAGATTGCGAGAGCATAACCAGTCGGCACGGAATATAGCAAGCGAGTCACAAGATACAGTTAAAATTACCTATCCCTATCAGAAAAAAACGAATGGTGGGCATGGTGGAAACCACCACCCACCATTATAGTGGATTAATGTAGTGGGTGAATGGTGGGAAACACCCACCATGGCGCATGGTGGGTATGGTGGGTGCTGCAGTGCCGGCAACACTTGAGCGCAAAATGACGTCAGAATCACCGTGACGAGCTGCCACAAAAAATAAAAAAGAATTCTATAAAAACGGTATAAAAAAACACCCGTCCCGTAAAAAAAAAAACAAGGCGCCACGGAGGATCGAACGTGCAACCTGCGGATTACCATTCGAAGACGCTAACCACTACGTCACACCAACATGACGGTGGTTGCGTGTTAAATACTTAGTTGCCGTACAAACTTAAGGTTCAACTTAAGATGTTTGTCGTCTACACAACATAGACAAGATCTACACCTGCTACTAAAAATTGCACATTTATTAAACACAAGCAACTGCGCCCTGTAACGATTGCCACTATGTTATTGGCACTAGTGCTATTTTTTTTACAATTCACAACTTAAAGGAAAAAAAACCAAGTGGACTGGGGAGCAGCAACAGTTTACCGGCGGGGTCTGCCAAGTTTAATATCCGTTTCGCGCTCGTTCTAAAGGGCGACATCTGCTCACGCTTTATGACGCTTCTAGGCTTATTTCATAGATACGCCCGCCTAATTTATTTGAGTGAGTATTGGGATGCTTTTCGCGCAATGTAGAGGGCGGTCGCGCCAGCGCAATGCTGTTGCTCTTTCGCTAAAGCAACAACTACATAACGGCTTGGCCAAAACGAATGCAGTGTAGCGGAAACATTACGCTATCATAATGGTTCACCAAGCACACGAATTGCCACGTCTGAGTTCTCGTACAAAGCTAGAGAAGTGCCGGCGAGTGCGACCGGTGGCTGTCGGTGAGAAGACACTAAATTACGTTCTCTGGGAGTGCTTTAATCGCGTCGCATCGATGTTTGTTGCTTCTTGAGCGAACAGCATACACAATGAAAAATGCTTCATTTAGGTTAATTGATGCCATATGGCTGCGCTACAGGTATTGTCATACTTAATCGTCGTAATCGTGTATTCTGAAACCCGGAAGCACGGATAACACAATTGTACGGGCTCGGTCAGTAGGCCTAACCTTTGGTGGAAATCATGATGGTAGAACATGTAGTGTACAGATCCCAGCTTGGTACACTATATCATTTGCCCGCCATTATAAGCCCACCCATCATCTGCTTACTGCTTCCCAACATTATCGCGATGGTGGGCAGAGCTTCTCAGCTTGGTACACCATGTGGCCCACCATCACAAGCAGCACCCATCATCTGCTTAGTGCTTCCCAGCATTATCGCAATGGTGGGAAGAGTTTCTCAGCTTGGTACACCATGTAGCCCACCATAATAAGCACCACCCACCATATGCTTAGGACTTCCCAGCATTATCGCAATGGTGGGCAGAGTGTCCCATTATTGCCCACTATCTAGCCTCTGCTTTCCACCATCATTTCCACTTTACCCATCATCTGTACACCATACCACCCAGTATGTCCCGGCATAACCACCATATTTTCCACTACGTCCCACCATAGCCATCATAATTTCCGCCATGCCCACTATTATTTCCACCATGCCCACTATTATTTCCACTACGCCCACCATGTTTTCCAGTATCCACCATGGCAATTTTTCCAATAGGGATAAGTACCAAATGTCAAGAATTCAAAAAGATAAGTATCAACTGAGCCAAAAAAAAGTGGCAGAAATTGCGGGCACCACCAGGTCATAGACACTAACAAATCTGGTGCGCAATGAAAAGAAAGTGTACAGTCAAACGACAGCGCGTTCGAATGCTTCGAGAGTGATATGGTGATTACGCAGAAGCCTTCGGTTTGAAACAAAAACTCCGACGCCAGTAGAACGCTTGCTAGAGAACGAAAAGTAACAATCAGCGTTAAATGCGCGTTTGAACGTTAGAACGGCTGAGAGCTTGAAAGCGCTATTCAGAAGCGCTTCTCGACTTGAACTTGACTTTCAACTGGCTTCGATGCAGCACAAACGTGTTTCGAGCGCGCTGTCTTTAGGTAGCGCCTAGGCAGCACAAACGCACAGATTCGTTTCAAACGCACTGCATTGAAAACGTTTTCAAGTCAAGTGCAAGCCAAGCAGCGTTTCTGAATACCGACCTTAGTAATTGTTGAAAAGGAGGTCCCAAGATATTGAAAGCGGAAAATTTAGAACTTCAGCCTGTTTTGGAGGGTTGCCAAAACCATTAACTTTCATTGTAATGACATTCAAAGTGAGAGCCTTGATGAAGGAACGACTGATTCAAAGTAAGCGACAGAAAAGCGGGAGTACCTTTAGCTAGCGCGGGAGTGATCGAACGCGCCCCGCGGGCACTACCGTCGATTCTTGCGGCCGGGTGACGCACCGGAGGCATGGGGCTTTCGGGGTGGCGTTGGTGTCCGCGAATTTCGAGAACCTGCTAGGGACTCGGTGGCGCTTGATGTGGGAATTACGAACGAAGAAGGCACCAGGACGTCAAAAATTTCCTGGCTAGCATCACTGAGGGTAGTGTCCTGGTCAATTTGCAGAGAAGTCTCACTTGAAGAGCTGTCTTCAATGTGGAACCTCCGTCGTCTGTAGACGGTGACACCGCAATGATAGGAGGTTTCCCATACAATGGAGAGGACACAAGACTGAAATCAGTTAGAACGTTGTCATTGGTGTCTATCTACTAAGCAGATCCGCTACGGAGTGAGGTGCCAGCATGTTGCTTGACGGTGATGACCGGTGAGTTGAGACGAACACCAGATCACCAGGCTAAGAAGCACTAATCGCGTTTGGGCTATCTACGAACATGTAGGCTCCCTATACATCTGGGCTCCCTATACTATGCAAAGAAGGTAAGAGAACATCTACGAGGTTAATTCAGTGAATGCTCATGGCGAACCACTCAGTCAAACGCTCGAAAAAGGGCCGTTCTGTGTATTCCTGTTTGGGAGGGTGTCACAAAAGCTACAGAAAGGAAACCTGCCTGTTTTCCAGCCATTCCCCTGACGTATCATACGTAATACGTATGACTTTCCTTCGCACATCTTAAAGCAATTGAGTCCGGCTGCAATAAACTGTCACCCAGTTTACAGAACAGAACAAGATATGCATGCGTTTCGGTATCGCACTTGTCCCACCATAAGCCAAATTTTAGGAGGCACATGTATCTTCGGATTAAACTACCCCCTTGGGAAGCTCTAAAGCCAGAAAACCGGCACTTCCTGCACCTCGATTACCAGTAAAAAAATTGAGCATTTGATTGATAATAGTCATCGTAGCTTGCCAAAGAACTTAAGTGTCAAGCAACAATATTCTACCGTCAATGAAATTATTCAGGCGTGCATGCAGTAGTTCTGCTGTTACAACATTGCACAGACCTCGTGCCAAAAAGTGCAACGCGAAAAGTTATAATTTAACGACTTCACTTCAACATTGACACCATGGCAACTTAAACAGCAACAGAATTACATATCGCCAAAAACAATCAAATTATACAAACCATTTTTATCTCCCTTAGACCACACTGCATAAGAACATTGATTCGTCAGCTAGAATGACATAGGCGGAACCCAGAGGAACACAAAACGAACAGAAACAGTTTGACAAACAAAGAAATGTTCCTAGAAATACAACATTTGTGCGTCAATAGTGCTCAAACCAAAAATGACTCAATTCACTCACCTTTGCGAAAAGATAATTCAAAATCTCAGTATATATTAGCCAATTCATTACGACGATAGCTCACACTAGAAATATCACGAAAGAATGGATAGATGTACCGCACTCGAATTCGTTTCAGTCGTTTACATTTCTCTCGAAGTTGTAGTTTATCCACACTGGTATCAAGCGAACAGCTGTTGCGACCCACGACTCGAACTGCAAGACAGACTTGTCTCCCTCGCGCATTCGGAGCCGCGGAACTCACATGAACCGGAGCCAGTTAGTTGCACCGCAGCGGCATCGTTTGACCACGAAAATAAATGAAATAAACCTTAGTGCCTTACATTCCGAGGGCACTAGCACATTCTAACCCCATAAACGACGCGTTGACACCACGTGACGACAGTGACGAATCCTACCAGCCTCCTCCGTTGTGCGCACGCTGTTTGTCTGGCTCGCTTGTGCGTTCCGCACACAGCTTTTCCAGCTTTGCATGCTGTTACGGCCACGAAAATGATAAAGAAAGACAAACAGGAATTACCCAGAGGCGCCAGAAAGCTGTGGAAGGAAGCTGAGGGGTATTGCTATTGGTGTATATTATCAGCAAAACATGGCACTCGTTTGTTTTGGAAATACAGTTTTGCAAACGTTTTCCAAAATGTGTAAGGTTCTAAGGGGGGTTCAGAGAGAGCACCCGCTTTTCGCCACACCAGTTGCTAGAAGAGCCGAGCAGTGGCGCCACCATACCGATGCACGAGGCGGTGGTGGAACCTCACGTGTCTCCGAAGCCAGCGTCTCAGGTTGAAGCAGTGGGAAGCCCTTAGTGGCTATACCTCTGAATACGTGTTCCGGATAGTGCAGGAGATGGTGGCATGGGGGTCTCCACAACGGCGGCATGGAAGAGAGGAAGTCCTGCCGTCGTGTTCATAAATGGTGCACCTTTCACAAAACGGTTACGTGCGGTTGATCATGAAGTGCCCGCTTCCTATTCAACATCAGCGCACGCGTTGGATATCCTTGTAGGCGCAGGTCACTGGGTGACTTGCCACCTTCAGGTAGTTTGGCACTGGGGTCGAAGATTTCATCTCCATGCGAACGTACCGCGTCCCAGTGGTCACGGTGGGACGCGTCCCCATACGTTTTCTGGTAACGTTGAGTAATTTTAGGCTCGAAGCTCCTTATAGCGGCACCCGTTCGTCCCTCGTGGCCGTAGTAGTAGTGTGTATCAAGTATTACATTTTGACCTCCAAGGTGGTGCCGGTGAGAGATTTCTTCTATGCGTTGTTGAACAATAAAAGATAGTGCTCAATGTACATGCCTATGGCTGCTAAGGGGGAATGAGAGACAGGAGAATTCGGCGTTTAGTTAACGCGCACGCTGCGAATTTTTTATTGTTCAACAACGCACAGAAGACAAGAAAGGGTTGCTACGCTATACTCGCTGGGCGTAACCTCCTAGGTTTTAGAAAGGTTTAGCGAGCGTTGGGCCGCAGTGCAATGAATACAGTGAACTAGTATATACCATGAACCACATACCGTGGTTAAAGCTGGGAAGTAGACACGAAGTGCAAGCCATAAGAAAGTGTGCGTGTGCCTCCTCTCGTTCAGTTCTTGGAATGTCCGCTAGATGGCGGTGCTTCCATTTGAGGAATATATGATGAAATGATGCGAGATGGTGGTACTTGGAGTGTTGAATAGGTGGACGAACGGACACACAGACAGATGCATGGGTGGACGCCCGGATGGCTGCACGTACGGATGGACGCATGGACGTACGCAAGAGCGGATGAATGAACGAAAGCAGGGACAGACGCACAGATTAACGTGCGGACGCACGAACAGACGCACGCGCGGACGGGCGGATGAACGCACGCGTGGCCCCACAGACGCATGCATGGATAGACGGAAGCAAGAACAAATGGACGGACGATGCTTTTTCAGACCAGAGGAAAACGCACGCGCATCTGTGGTTTTTCTCGGGGCAAGATTATGTGGAGAAGACACAGACATGCGAAACCGTCGGGCGTCGCAGACTTGTGCTTCAAACAGATAGGTACTATGAGCGATGCCTACGCTTAGAATAAGCTTCACCTTGGGGGTGTATTAAGACGTTGGCGACGTTTCACTTTTCTTAGCGGAAACGCACCGAATGGAATGGGCGCTCAGAAACGACGTGTTGAAGGAAATAATGGTGAATGATACGGTCACGGTGCATTTGTGCACTTTACCGAGAATTCTTAGAGAAGAAAGTGGTAGATACGACAGGCGCGTTTTTGAACTCTATGAAGTTTGAATCATTGATGCAGTGGAAAGCGTGCTCAATAGTTGTCCTGAATCGAGAGAATCGAGAGAACATGGTTTCAAAACTCAATGGCAGAATTTTATTTTGTTTTCTAGCCCGTTGCATTTTTTCAATGCCATTTCATTGACTGGAAAAGCCTTAGTAGACCCCGGCAAAAACACTTTTGGATTGAAAAAAAAATTGTAGGGTCGCTAAACGCCACACACTTTTCGCTGCCGGATCGTAAGCGGTTGCAGTTGTTGTAGCCGACAACGGCTCAGTTATCCACCTATCTGGAAACTGTAGGAATTCTACAGCCATGGCACCTCTAACCTGGTGTCCGCAAACAATTAGAGCTCTATAGACAAGCTGAATCTTGCTCCTACCTAGTTCATACAGTGCAGTGCTCACATAACTGCTTTGATGCTCACATGTACATGCGTTGGAGTAGTATGTCCTTCAGAAGGAGCATCCCCCGATATGAATAAGAGGCCATTGTCAATAAGAGTCCAAGAGTCAATAAGCGTGCATTGCTCCACGTATACGTTCCACACCATTACAGATGTCCGATGTAGCAACTTCACTAAATTTTTCGATAATTATCAACCAGCCACTGTAAAAAATGTTTGGAGTGAAAATGTTTCAGCATACATAATACTGAGGCTGCTGCAAATCTGATGGAAATTGCCTACTCAGTACTCAGTTGACGACAAAGAGAACACGAACAATATCGCAGCCACAATCGATAATTGCGAAGTGATTAAACGTTTTGTCTATAGTAATAAGGGTTGCAGCACAAGCACGAGGGTGCTAGAAGAAACGTGCTACGAAAAGCGAGGCGAGGAAAGCAAAGAAAACAACACGAGCGCTGAGTTTTGTGTATGATTTCCAGAACCCTTCCGGCTTTTTGTCCTGTAGACGCCAAAGACAAGTAACGTATTTTGACGAGCGAAGAAACGAGTAATGGCGGTGCTCAACACAGGAGAGGAAAGAGAAGGGCTTAAAACATGTCAGAATGTGGCAAATTATGCGTATTGCCTTCCAGATCACTTGTTAGTATTAGTTAGCGAAATAGGTAGACTACGTCACAAGCCGCCGATTGTGGTCAGAAATAGCCACTGCTTCCTGTCACAACATTAGTGCATATCATTACACTTTCTCTCACGGGGCAATTCAGTTTTTATTGCACTAATAGCCGGTTTTTGTACACTAAAAATAGGAAGAACTGATGCAGTTTTCCCTGCCGCGGTGGTCTAGTGGCTAAGGTACTCGGCTGCCGACCCGCAAGTCACGGGATCCAATTCCAGTTGCGGTGGCTGTTCTCGAAGGAGGCAGAAACGCTGTAGGCCTTTGGGCTCAGATTTGGGGCATGTTAAAGAACCCCAGGTGGGCTAAATTTCTGGTTCCCTCCAGAACGGCGTCTCTCGTACTGATATAATGGTTTTGGGGCGTTAAACCCCAGATATAAATTAGTATCAGATGCACATATTTTCTGTAACCACTCTTTTACGTGTGCAACCGCACTAATGAAACAAGGTGTGAGTCAGTTTGTAGATAAAATACCAAGCTTAAGAGAAAAACTGTTAAGGCAACAGAATCAAAGTTTTTCTTAACCAACCAATCGGATGTCCGAATAGAGTAGTAGTTGGGAACTGTGGTTAAATGTATAAAGAATAAAGAGTACACAAATGTGGGAATAGTTTTTTCAAGCGACCGTCCAACCTTTTTAATTATTCTTCCGGAGATCTTAAGACAAACCGAGATTCCCGCCAAATTCGATTTAACGTTTTTATTCACACGCAGCATAGGTTGCCAGATGCGGCTCGCACCTTTGTATTTTGAGCCGTTAGTGAAATAATAACTATTCAAAATATTGGAACAAAGTTTTAATGTCTATTCAAGGCCGCAACAGTCTACCTTCACGGTGTACTTTAAAAAAATTGTAAAAGCTTGTAACCACTAGCAAAGGGTTAGTAACAGGAGCTGTTGCTAATTTTCTTGGCCACCTAATATTTGTGACGTTTTAAATGTGAGGCATTTCTTAGCAAACTTCGGCAACTTTGAGCGTATCTATCTATCTATCTATCTATCTATCTATCTATCTATCTATCTATCTATCTATCTATCTATCTATCTATCTATCTATCTATCTATCTATCTATCTATCTATCTATCTATCTATCTATCTAGCCGCCTACGACTTTTAGCTCATCTAGCCGTCTCGATAATGGTATCTATGCCAAACTTGACTGCTTGATTGATTGATATGGGGAGGTTAACGTCCCAAAACCATCATATGATTATGAGAGACGCCGTAGTGGAGGGCTCCGGAAACTTCGACCACCTGGGGTTCTTTAACGTGCACCCAAATCTGAGCACAGGGGCCTACAACATTTCCGCCTCCATCGGAAATGCAGCCGCTGCAGGCAGGATTTGAACTCGCGACCGGTGGGTCAGCAGCCGAGTACCTTAGCCACTAGACCACCACGGCAGGGCAATACCAAACTTGGTATGGCATAACATGACTGTACGAAGAACATAGTTGGCTAGTCATAACATGAAAATCATGACATGTGTGTCATGAATGTAATGATTTACAATTCAAGGTCCTGGAGCTCTTGGGGTGGTTTCGTTCTTATGGGATGCTGAAAAACTGGTATGGTATGACATGATTGCATTGAGAACGCAAGCGACAGACCTTAACATGAAAATCATGACATTCGTATCATGTAACAACATGACTACATGCCGCGCTCATCATGCGCTCGTGGCTGTTTCGCTAGCGTCACATATACCAAATTTGGTATTACGGTACGTGAAGAGATGACGAAGATATGTGACTGGTACAAACATGATAATCATGAGATGCGTGTCATGTAATAACATGACTATATGCCACGCTCATAATGCGCTGGCGGCCGTTTCGCCCGCTTGACCTATACCAAATTTGGTGTTACGGTACGTGAATGGATGACTAAGGTATCATACTGGTCCAAACATGATAGTTATGAGATGCGTGTCATGTAACAAGACTACATGCTACGCTAATGATGCGCTCGTGACCGTTTCGCTAGCTTCACATGTAACAAACACGGTATTACGCGATGTGAACTTACGACACAGGTAAATGACACATTTAAACATGATAATCATGACATGCGTGTCATGTAAGAACATGACTAAATGGCACACTAATGATGCGCTCGCGGCCGTTTCGCCAGCTTCCGATGTGCCAATTTTTCTATCACGTGACGTCAATGATTGGAGAAGGTATGTGACTGGTGCAAATATGATAATCATGAGATGCGTGTCATGCGAGAGCATGACTACATGCCACAGAGCTTCATCGATTTACACTTCCCGGACGGCTCCGGACGGCCCCGGACGCCGGCGCCGCTTTCGTTTTTCTCGAGGACCAACTGGAAGCTCCGCCCACTGCTCCGGGATCGCTCGGACGCATGTTCGTTTTTCGCGTGCCTAGCGGTCTGCGGGCGGCCCGGGACCTCCCGAACAATTTCTTTCGGGCAGCTGGCAGACGACAGCGCAGTGCGCATACATTGCGGCCATCTCAGGTTAGACACGGGAAATTTTCGACGCGCTCTTGCTCTCTCTTTGCTTTTCTGTCCACTTCTCGCATCTTTCTCGATTTCGCATTGTTTGCGCACCCAGTTCTTGTCATCAGTGTTTTGAGCCACGTCGAGAATGTGCGTATTCCCGAATGTCGGGCAAAAGCGTGTTATACTCGCTAGGAGAAACAGCGGTAGAACGACCGCGCCGGTCTGCTCGAGTAGTTCACTTACAGTAAGTTGCATCACAACAGAAATAGGTATAATTCACTATCTAACTGCTTTTGAGGTTGGAATTGGGTCAGCGTTGCGGCCTGTGTCACAGCTATGGAGAGAGCAGACGGCATAGCCTGGCATAGCAAACGTCACAGCGGATGCAGTCAAGCGCGCAGATGGCCCGAGCCCACTCGGGCTGGCTCGGGACATTTAGATCACGTGCATGTGACGTAGCCGCCTGTGAGCCAAGGCGTCCGCGGGCCGTCCGCGAGTGATTCGGGACTCGGTAAATCAATGAAGCTCACAGTCAAGGCGCCAATACTTTTGCACGTCACGCGGTGCGTGTGCTCACCGGCGTTCATTTCGTGGCGTCATGCCGGCCACGCCAGGCGACGGTCCTGCCATATACTAGCAGACACGCGCCGTGCTTTGTTGCTTCGACGCATGTGCGTTTCAGCGCGTGAGTCAGGAGACGCAGTGTTGTCTGGGTAACGCATCGGTGCGAAATGCAGCATGTCGCATTTCTTGCCTGTTGCCGTGGGGCCACGCCGGCGAACGCTGGTCGCGCCTGGCGACAGGCTATAGAGTGCTCGTGTTTTGGTAAGTTAGCGTTGCTGTGCCCAGCGTGCGCTTGGGTCAACGGTACACGGAAATACGTTGGGCCATTCATGATGCGCTTGTGGGCGTTTTACGAGCTCCACGTATTAGAAATTTGGTTTTAATGACGTCAATAAATGGCGTAAGTACATGACTTGTGCAAACATGATAATACTGACATGGGTGTCATGTAAAAACATGACAACATACCAAGCTCATAGCGTGCTCACGGCCGTTTCGCTAGCTTCAGATATACTAAATTTGGTATCACGTTACAGGAATAGATGACGAAGGCAAACGACACATCTAAACATGCATGATAATCATGACACATAAGTCTTGTTCAGCATCTTTTACCTCAACCTCGTAACAATGTGCTGATTTTGAAGAGACATGTCAAGCTTTCTCATCCGTGCTTCGTATATATCATCGATTTCCACTGTACGTGAGGTCTACCAATTTTTTCGATAACCAGTTTCAGACGCTTCAATGTTGGAACGGTTCTCGTGCACTCTGTTACGAACGTTTATAGCGAGAGCAATTATATGGACACTCTCGGCTGGAATTGGCCACCGTAGCCCACATCGACGCTGGTAACCAAGGTCATTCTTTGTATATGTACACGTTCCTACATATATGAAAACGCAAGAAAGAAAATAATCCAGAAAAGGTCTCCGTCGCGCGGGAATGAGCGTCCGACCTTTTGCTGGTGGATGCGTGGCATTAGACACTGAGCCACAATGGAGCGCCTTCTGCAACGTTGAAACAGCAATCTATTCATATATACCACTTACCGCTGTCGATGGCAATATCTAAAGCCTATCATCTTTCCGGCATTGCCATCGAGATGGTGCAATGAGCACGCATCGCCAGATTGGCACAACGCCACAACGCTCGCTGATGCGTTCATGTACCATGCGTACTATGTCCCACGGAATGGGGGGTAGACGCTCACGCGCGCGCGCGCTTGGGCTTTTACTGGAAAGAGTCTGTCACCGTTATTGGGCACAAAAATGTTACTACACGTTTGCACTGTCTCTGTTTGTGAAAAGGGCACGCTTTTCAGACTCATAAAAATAACAACTGAGACACTTATTTGTGTCCTTCTGTACCTGTGAGTGCGTTTCGTGCCGTCATTTGTGCGTGAGCAAAACGGGGCATGTTTCGATATGCTTGTCATTTTTCGCTTGACATTCCAATTTTGTTGCCATGAACCGTTTTCATGACTTTGTCGAAGCCATATAGGTTAATATTACGAGCGTCCAACCACCTATGACTGGCTTGGAGATCCGTTCAATTTCAGTGGTGTGCTATATGTAAGCTTTGTTATCCCAAGGAGGTTGACAAATTGGCATTTCTTCATATGGGGTCTTGCATATTGTACATCTCGAGGCGGTATTATGCAAATAAAACATAACATATTGTTTGTATAATTATTTCAATAAAGGTCTGACGCTAACTTACTTCGACCATTTCATATGATTGTACACTGTGTAAATAAAGAGGAAAATTCCAATTAATAAATATAAACATAGCTGCCCATCGGCCCCAGTAGCGTTCCCCAAACGAAGGGCTGTGGGTGTTCCTGGACGCGTCTATGAGCTAAGCGTGTCGCGTGGAAATTTAGGCTTTATTCTGAGTTGTAGCGGTCTATCAATTTACGCTGACGCTATGCGGTGAGTGACGCAAATACGTCATTACTTTCGTACAAAGTTTTCTTCCTTTCACCACTTTTTAGAACTAGAAAAAATTCAATCTGCATCCGTTCATCTACTATTCCATGTTATTAGGCTAGCCGTAGATGTATTTATTATTACGTATATCTGACTACTAACTGGGGACCACTGTGTACTACTATATCTATTTACAGGTGCTTTACTTACTGCTGCAAAATGCCAACAAATATGATAAAGCCTTTAGGGCAGTGCCAGTCTATCATTTAGAAGTTAGAAACATTTCGCGTTTGCTTTTTATGCTCTCAAACTACCCGTGACGTAGACAATCAATGTAACAATGGCATAAATGTAGCCAATTAGTTCTCAAAACAAGAGCGCGCAACTCGCCTCTTGCCAGAAAACGTCAAAGTAGGAGTGCCGCCTCTCGAAATAAGCAAAGCGTCGACTATAGGAAGAGTTTTAAATCAACAATGCCAAAATTGAGCAACACAGTAAGAAGTTAGTAGAAGATAAACGTGCGAGAAGGAAACTCATCAAAAGCACCAAACCGGGCTAAGGTCACACGCTCCGTTCAAAACTACGCCGAGTATTTTCTAGCAAGTATGGAGTGTTAAATAGTTTAAAAAAGGTTAGACGAACTACGAGTAGTGTGAAGTTGAGAACTGACAAGCGATCAGGTGGTGTTGATAGGCGATCAAGCGGTGAAGTGGTACTTAACCTTACTTAGAGATAGTGCAGCAGCCTAGCATGAACTGACTGAAATTCGGTTCGAATGCGAATACCAGACCATTCAATGTATATTTGCCTAAAACACGTCATAGAAGTGGTTAAAAAGAGACAAGAGAAAAGGTCTGAGGTGCGGCCTCACTGGCGGCCACCTGCCGGTAATGCACTCCCGCATCAGAGCAGGATTGGCCACCCTAAGGCAGTCGTTGGCCACTATCTGCCATAAGAACACAGTAAATAACTTTTGGCCCTCAGTTCTCCGTGGCTGCAAAACAACCATCCAAGGCGGCAGTCAAACTACGTCGTAGTAGAGGGTGCTTAAAATCTCTGGGTCCGGACCGGCCACCATTGAAATCTGAACTTGGCTGCGTTTAATGCTAGAATGCTATTTAGAGAGGCCAGTCCAGCTGTACTATTTGCAGATTTAGCTGGTCTGCAATGGGATGTATTAGGGCTCAGTGAAGCTAGGAGGACCCTTGAGGCATATAGAGTGTGGAAGAACACGCACTTCCTATGGTATCGTGAAATAATTGACAGATAAGAACAAGGGTAAGGTATATTATACAAAAGAAAAGCGCTAGAAACATCGATGATTACTACAGCGTCATTGAGGGAGTGACAAGTATCGCAGTTAGTTTTTAACAAAAGCTACATTAGGAAGATGGTACAGGTCTACGTGCCTACATTGAGTCATAAAGATCATTTGGTTCGACGCTTTTACGAAGACATAGACTCAGCAGTTGATCAAGCAAAGACACAGTACGCAATACTGAAGGGTGACTTCAATCCCAAAATAGACAAAAAACAGGGCGGACACCATGAAGAGGTGGAATATGGCATCTTCTCTGGAAATGCTCGAGGGGAGTTATGAGTAGAGCTCGCAGAGCGTAATAATTTACTGATCTTGAATACCTTTGACAGTAAATGGCCGAACCGTAAGTGGCCATGGCGAAGTCCTAATGACGAAACTAAAAATGAGAAAGACCACTCTGTGTGCACACCCAAACATTTACAGGATTTAGAAGTAGTTGACAAGATCCGATGCATTTACCTTCAGTGTAAGAGCTGGTGTTCACCCAGATTTAAAAGGTAAATGCGATAACCAAAGCACAAGAAGTTAATGACTGAACTAGCGGTGAAACAGGAAGTACAGGAATTTGGGGTAGCATAAATTCAAATCTCTAAAAAGGTAACCCACGTTACCGTTGGCACAATGAACGATAATCTTGCTAGTATCCTCACAAAGTGTTCAAAAGATGTCCGAGATACAGTCACTGAATATGACACTGGCGCAGTATCTATGAAGATGATAAACCTGATTAAGAGACGGCTAGCCACAAAATCCGCAAATGCAACCAACAAATTAAAGCTAGTAGAGCTTTCGAAGTCAATCAATCACCGTAAGGTAGCGGACATCAGATGGTACAACATGGAGAGAATTTGGAAAGCTATAAAAAGCGGCTGAAGTCTGACAGCTGCAAAGGCAAACTTGTGCATAGGCGAAAATTGGTTGTTAATAGAAGACGAAGGGAATGTCATAACCGTTTTAAATAGGATAGTTCAGGTGGCGAAGCAGTTCTACAGAGAGCTATACCGAAGTCAAAACTTATAGTGTGATATCGTAGGAAGCAATTAGAAGTTCTATTAGTGTTGCCATGAAAAACTAAGGCAAACCCTCGAAGGAATGCAAAAATGTAAAGCCGTTGCTGAGGATAAGGTAACAACGGACCAGCTGAAAGATGGCGGAGAAATTGTGTCTAAAAAACTGGTCCTCGTACACACGAAGTGTCTCTTCACGAGAACGGTGCCAGAGTGTTGGAAGAACACCAACATCATCTTAATCCATAAGAAAGCATACGACAATGACTTGAAAAATTATAGGCCGATGAACTTACCGTCCGTTCTCAACAAATTATTTACAAAAAAAAAACAGCTAAGAGAATTGAGACGACATTAGAATTCAATAAACCAAAGGACCAAGCAGGATTTCGTATAGGCTCACTCACAATAACCCATATTAATACTAGCAATCGGGTAATGTAGAAAAGTACCGAATACAACGAACTACTACATATCTCTCTCATGAATTATGAAAGGCGTTTGACTGATTGGAAACATCAGCAGTGATGCAAACACTACCAAATCAGGGCATCCAACAACCCTACAAAACAAACTGCAAAAAATCCACAGCGGATCCATATCCACCGTAGTTCTTCATGAAAGAGCTACAGAATCTCAATAAAAAGGGTGGCAGCAACGGAGACGTGATCTCTACAATGCTATTCACCACTTGTCTACAGGAAGCTTTTCGGGCCCTTGATGGGGAAGAGTTAGGGATAATGTTAGTGGATATTACCTAAGTAGCCTGCGATTCACTAATGACATTGCCTTGATGAGTAACTCATGGAACGAATTTCAGCTCATGATTACTTAACTGGACAAGGGAAAGCACAGGAGTAGGTCTAAAATTATTACGCATATAACTGAAGTAATGTGCAACAGTTTCGACAGAAAACAGTGCTTTGCGATATGTGGAGAGTCGCTTTGAGTTGTAAAGGAATACTTCTAATTAGGACAGGTAGTAACCGTGAAATCCAACCATGAGAGTGAAAAAAACTGGAAGTATATTGAGAGGGTGGATCACAATAGGCAAATATTCTCAAATAATAAATGGTAATCTACCGCTAACCCTCAAGAGTAAGGTATATAACAGCCACACTTTGTCAGTGCTTACCTACGAGGCAGAAACCTGGAGGGCAACACAAAGGATTCAGCCTAAATAAAAGACGATGCAGCAAATGACGGGGAAGAAAATGATAGACTTAACCTTAAGATACGAGAAGAAAGCAGAGTAGAGGACGGAACAATCCTAGTGGAAGGCTATCATATTTGAAATCGAGAAGAAATTAGCATGAGACCTGCACATAGCACGTAGACAGGATACCCGAGGGTAATTATGGGTAACAGACTAAAAGTTAGGTGGGCCACTGAGCTTAAAAAGTTCGCAGTTATAACTCTGCGGCAGAAACCACAAAAGTGGTTTGGTTGGCTGATGATGGGAGACGCCTTTACTATGCAGTGGGCGTAGATATGCTGCTGTTGATGATGATCATGATGAAGCTCCCGTGTTGAAAACTGCATCATTCATGTTTTTTGGTTATTTTCATTGCTAATGGTCATTGACCACGCAAGTAAAGAAACAGTAAAAACAAACCAGCCTGAACACAATAAAGAGGTGATAGTTTCATTTGCGCATTCCGGTATAAGCAGAGATATCGTTGCTGTGTGTTACTAAATAACTCAAGTTTGTAATATGCATGGATTACACAGTTGCAGAAGTGATGCGCATTATTAAAATATGTGAATAAATTGGCAATGTTTCTCATTTTTCATGCTTCCATGAAGTGTTATTGCAAGTATTTACGAAAAAGGGGTGAGCACACTTTGTGGAAGCATTATTACCTGCATTAGCTGATAGAAAATGCAGAATGACATATCACATCTTCCTTTATAGCACCCACCTTCTACATCACATGGAAACATTAGACGACAAAGAAGATCGTGACTTCATGGACGCCTATCTAAGAAAATGCAAAGAACATGACCAGCACTCCGCTTCAACCCACAATTGTGAGTTTCAGTTTTTTTGCTCTTTATTGTTTCCAACGGGGCCCATGCCATGCGCACCACTGCTGCTTCGCATCTCTTTAGGGCTACCTTTGGGTAGGTAGTTCATAGTTTTTTTATGTCAGTCTAGCTGAACGAGTCGTGCAGTAGATTCGTACTGGTCAATTACGCCTAACCGAAATGTCAAGTATGGTCTTTGTCTTAAATACCAAAAATATGTGCTAGTGGGGACCAATATTGCATAAATAGCTGGATGTTCTTTTTTATCGGCAAACTGAAACGCAATGTAAAGAAACGTGACAGTTCCTCAGAGTAACGGTATGGATAGTTATATCATGGTACTAATTATTGCGGTGTGAAACCATAAACGTGAGTTTCAAAACTATGCTGCATAACGGGGGTAATAAAAGTTATCGCTATAAAGCCTGCAATGTATTCTAAGGGTATACGCAGGAAGCTGAAAGTTAGTTCTACCTTTTGTTAAGAGTTTTTATTTTCTTTCGTAATGTTATAAATGACTTTTTCAAGGACTAAGGCTGTATAGAATTACTGATTTGCGCAAAGGTTGGTCCCGATGGTTTACAGAAGTCGGACTAAAATAGCAGCCATAAAGAAAGCTACATTTGTTACTTTTTCTTACTATTTGTTGCATGAAAAATATCGATTCGAAATTGCATAGTTTTATACTGAATCAATACAGAAAGACGTGGGTTGCATATTGATGTTTCAGTTCAATAAATGTTACTACTTAACACACGTGACAATTTTGGTTTGTGCCTGAAAGTTCGCAAGGAAAACTACACAAACCTTTCGAAAATCCAGCTTTGCGAAAAATGCCTAAATCACGCTGGAGTACACCTAAATTTCCAGATGTGTTAACGAAACAAAACAGACCCCACACTTTTTTAGAAAACATGAGTATCGAATTGTGATGATAATTATGACAGATAAAGACATTTTCTCCAAGTTTGAGACGCAATCCCAAAATACAATTTTTAACCAAAAGAAGGCTTATGCCACATAATACTTTCACACGCGCTGTATTTCTTCGATGAGTTAAATTACGTGATCAGGGCTTCCCAAGCTACATAGTTTTCAAGGATCATGCATTTTTCTATGCAAGCCACAAGTTGAAACACTACCACTTCGTAAAAATGTTTTAATGCTCTTGAGAAACACTATTGTCCCGTGGAACCTTCGTATAAAATGCTCAACAATCAAAGCAATCTGCCTAACTAAGCGTTAGGCACCAATCGGTAATAGTAGAAGTGGCCAGTTATTATATATTTTGCTTTGGATACATCAGATGCTTTTATCTCCATTGGGCGACACAGCTTTCCGCTTTTGGGCAGAGTTGCCAGTTCTGCTTATTATAGGCGGACTTGGTCTTCTCTTTTTGTCCACTGAATCAAAGCATTTTTCAGCCACTTGTCCAATTTTTCGCGCTTAGTTGCATTTTCCAGTAGATATGGTCATTTTAGTGATCATCAAATTTCTCAATGAGCGTTTGTCGATGACTTTGAGTAGCTGAATGTTAGAGTTAAGGGCATTAACCAGTATCGCTGATCGTGCCCGAGCAAACGTGCATGCATTCAACCGAATTGGGACTACCCTGAAGAGAATGTCAAAAATTTATTGTCTGCTTGCTTCCTAGTTTAGGATACATTATCAGGAAATATAACTAGGAAATTTTATCAAACTATCTTCCATGTTTGAGGTGGATGTTCTTTATATTAATTAGAATTGTTTTCAATAGTGGGCAAACTATGTTGTACCCGCTTCTGTTGGGCATTTCATAGTGAACTTAGGCGACATTGAGCATATCTATCTATCTATCTATCTATCTATCTATCTATCTATCTATCTATCTATCTATCTATCTATCTATCTATCTATCTATCTATCTATCTATCTATCTATCTATCTATCTATCTATCTATCTATCTATCTATCTATCTATCTATCTATCTATCTATCTATCTATCTATCTATCTATCTATCTATCTATCTATCTATCTATCTATCTATCTATCTATCTATCTATCTATCTATCTATCTATCTATCTATCTATCTATCTATCTATCTATCTATCTATCTATCCATCTATCTATCTATCTATCTATCTATCTATCTATCTATCTATCTATCTATCTATCTATCTATCTATCTATCTATCTATCTAT
Organism: Rhipicephalus microplus; assembly: GCF_043290135.1. NCBI lineage: Eukaryota > Metazoa > Arthropoda > Arachnida > Ixodida > Ixodidae > Rhipicephalus > Rhipicephalus microplus. The sequence continues at coordinate 104,628,517 of NC_134700.1, forward strand.
CTCTCTCTCTGTCTGTCTGTGTGTCTGTCTGTGTGTCTGTCTGTGTGTCTGTCTGTCTGTCTATCTATCTATCTATCTATCTATCTATCTATCTATCTATCTATCTATCTATCTATCTATCTATCTATCTATCTATCTATCTATTTATCTATTTATCTATCTATCTATCTATCTATCTATCTATCTATCTATCTATCTATCTATCTATCTATCTATCCGCCTAGCCTAAGACGTTTAGCTCTCCTGGCCGCTCCGATAATAGTATCAATACGAAACGTATGAGGAGCATAAATGACTAGTCATAACATGTAATTTATGACACGTCTGTTATGATTGTCATAATTTACATTCTATGGTTTTGCTGCTCCTGCGGGGGTTTCTTTAATATGACATGCAAAATTGAAGTGTTGTGACATGACTGCAAGGCGAACACAAACGACAGACCCTATCATGAAAATTATGGCATGCGTGTCATGTAACGACATGACTACTTGCCACATTCATGATGCGATTGTGGCTGTTTCACTAGCTTCGCATATACAATATTTGGTATTACGGGTTGTGAATTGATGACGAAGTTACATGACTGGTGCGAACATGACAATCATCAGATGCGTGTCATGTAAGAACGTGACTACATGTCACATTCAAGGCGCCAGTACACTTCGACCTGACCTGGCGTGCGTGCGCGCCGGCGTTGGTTTCGTCGCGTCACGCCAGCGATGCCACGCCAGGCGCATATTTTTGATGCATGCACATGTGAGTGCACCCGGCGTCGCTCCGTCACGAAGAGAGCCAGATGCGGTGCTGTCTGGGTAACCTAGTCACCGCGAAATGCAGCATGCCGCATTCCGCTCTGCTTGCCGCTGTGTCGTGTCAACGAACGCTGCTCGTGCCGGTGCTTGCGTTTTGCTAGTGTAGCGTCACCGCACCCTGCGTGCGCACGCGTCAACGTTACTTCGGAGTATATTGAGCCGTTCATGATGCGCTCGCCACCGTTTCACACTGTGGTTATAAGAGGGAAAAGAAGAGAAAATGAGCGCTGTAACTGTCTGCCTCAGCGTGCGACACCTCAACAGTAGCTCACTAGGGATGGGTGTGAAAAGGGATTAAAAGGATAGGATTAAAGATATAGGTCTCCTCGCCACCGTTTCGGTAGCTTCGCATATAGCAACTTTGGTATTATGGGACGCGAATGGACGATGATGGTATGTGACTAGTGCAAACATGATAATCATGACACGCATGTCACGTAAAACTTCACTGCATGCTACGCTAATAGCACACTCTCGGCCCTTTAATATACCAAATTTTATATCAGATGACGTGAATAGATAACGAAGGTAAATGACACGTTCAAAAATGACAATCGTGACAATGAAGTAATGTACGGCATAATTTACCTTCACGTTCTAACGTTTTGCAGATTTTAATGCGGCATATCAACCTCCCTCATTCGTGCTTTGCTTATCATCGATTCCCACTGTACGTGGAATCTGCCATTTTTTCGCTTGTTTCCTTGTTGCCATATGGCAACACTACGTTTGAGTCAGAGCTTCGTCACCCAGTCACCCATGAATCACTTGAGCACAGCGCTGCATGTCCTCAATGATAATATTTGTGAAGCCATCTGAAAGGTAACGACGTTCTTGGTTTACTAGCCTTTGTGCAGGATCACATTACAGGCGCAGCTTACTAGTTATTCCAAAAGCTATTGCTTCTGGGTTGTTTTGAACGTTTGTCCCCCGCAAAGCTCAAGCAGTAAGTTCTCTCACGCTAATGTATTATTATTTCCCATCATTAGTCTCTGTGTTTCAAAGGAAAATGTCGGGTGTCGTACACTTTTCCGTAACTATTAGGCTGTGCGGAATACGCCTCCTCCGAGAGATAGTGCAAAGCTGTGCCCGCTGCTACGCGCCGCATTTAAGTGGCGTCGCGTCGTGACTGTGCACGCTAAGCAAACCCCGGATGCGTTTATTACAGGGATCCATTCAACAAAATTCTGACTACGTAGAGTACCCTGAAAACATGTACCACTCTCTGAGCCAGTGTGGTGTGGTTCTTGAGAACTTTACCCATTTTAACAGTTTACCTAGCATCATTCCCAGCAAAGTTGCTTTGCGCGTACAGATTTTTTGTTTACATGTGCTCTCGGTTACATAGGTGCCAGGCACATTAGTCACGTGGAGTGTGCTACCATTTCAATAGAATTAGTGATTCTTCATTGTCGTAGTCTATGGAGTCCCCACTTTACGACTTGGGAAGAAAGTTTCTTCAAGATATCAAAACGTGTACAGACGCTCCCGTGTTAACTGAATGGTGAGGAACATTTTGCAGCTCTGTGCCACGCAAAAATACGTACTATACTGAAGCAAAACCTCTATTATTAAGTAAAAAACAGATATTCCTGGTTTTCTCTTCATTACAGTGTCTGCACTAACAGGCAACGTTGTTACTTTCTTGCTGGCTGGGGCTATCACCGCGGCGGCGTCGTTAATGAGAGAGCTGCTGCTGGTTGCTGCCAACGTGGACACCATACAGGCGCGTATACAACGAGAAGTAACTGATGCTGTGGGTGGCGAGCGTAAGCCGTCCTGGGAAGATAGATTGTCGACTCCCTACACGATGGCCTTTATCTGGGAGGCACACCGGAGATACCCCATGCTTCCACTCGGAGTGCCCAGGCGGTGAGGTGATACTCGATGTACGACAGACATGACGGGTGCTTGCACTCGAATACACATTTTGAGAGTGAGTAGATAGTGCAGGATGGACAGAAAGACAGTGTTTTATATTGAACATGCTTGAAAGGGCAGCCAAACAGAAGGTAGGAAGGGCTATTCGCTGGTACTTCGAACTATAAATGGCACAAAAAGGCATACACATTGTCCAGTGCTTCAGTACGAGAAGACCAAATCGGAATTAGGCAAAAAATAACTTTGAATGGATCACAGAAGAAAGATCTCGTGCTCTACCTGTTGGAGCCTAGTTTGGCAAATGGACAAACCCAGCCTTAAAAGACGCGTACACATGAAGAGAAATTATGACGACGAAGATACAGGCTGGGAATAAAAATAGTTTAATGTAACGTCAGTTACAAGACGAAAAAGTCGGGGCACACATGCACCATACTTGATATAGAAAAGGGAAGAGTGGTTGGTATGTGACCAATGAAGGTAAACTGAAACGACTATCTGCCTTTGAAATATAATGCAGAAGGACATAGCACTAGGCACTTTCTGTAAAGATGTCCTCTCTTCTCAAGATAAGAATAAGGTAGGTACGCTTACTCACCACCAATCATATATTTTTTGCATCGGAAATGCCTTGAATTTTTTCCCTGTGGTGTTTTATGGCTACCCTAACGGCCGACCCGGTCTCATAAGAATGAAGGAGCACTGATTGCTTCACAATGAGCATGCATGTTCACGCTTTCTCCCGAAGTGTCAGATGAGGCGTGGTCCTTCCAGCCAGTATTAACAGCACGCCCTGTTTTGCCTACAGATGTAAACTCTACCAGAAGAACGTGGTGTGACACATGGTACATTTGTGATGCAGTCCATGAATGTGTACAGGAATGGCGATGAGTGACAATGCTCCTTGGCTCTCAGTCTACTAAGTTGGCATTACAGCGAGTGTGTTGCCATCACAGCGAGTGTCTTTCATATTGGCAAAAGATGGCGCTTGACTGACTCTCCCACATTTAAATGCACACACACACACACACACACACACACACACACACACACACACACACACACACACACACACACACACACACACACACACACACACACACACACACACACACACACACACACACACACACACACACACACACACACACACACACACACACACACACACACACGCACGCACGCACGCACGCACACACACACACACACACACACACACACACACAGATATATATATATATATATATATATACTGGCATTGCATATAATAACATCTCTGCACTTCGATTGGCATCATTGTGTTTCTTTCTTATTATATTGTTTCTAACAAACAATAGGAGCCCCTTAAATTTAAGTTTTCATAACTTTTTTTTCGTCAGAGTGAATGTTTGGAAGGGCATCAAAATAAAGTTTGCCCGCAAGAGCAATTCGCGCAGTGGGTTAATGACAAACTCGAGTGTTCTACGAAGTTATGAAAGGGGCTAACGTTTTTGGATTGCAACTTGCTCGGCTCTAGAAAACGCTGGTTTGAAAAAATGAGGCAACTGTAGGAAGAAAAGAGGCTTTCGTCCTGTGAGTCATCTATAACTCAAGTAAGCAGTGAGAGCGAAGAATGTACAAGCGTGTATGGGGTGTCTACACGCGTCTCTCAAACTAGTGTACTCGTCAGTGCTTGCGGCAACGTGCTATTCACCAAAGTTCACATTTTTACTTGTACCACGTAACCAATCTCTGAAATGTCTCACTAAACGGGCGTTTCGTGCATTTATTTACTCTTCAGTGGTTTTTTTGAGAAACCTGCTTCATCATGAACCTCAACACATTTGGGTAGGCTTACGAGAAACTTCTCGGCATTGCGATGTATAGTTGTATTGTCTTTGTATACTTAGATATTTGCCTCCTTCCAGAAAAAGCATAGTGTTGATTGATTGATTGATATGTGGGGCTTAACGTCCCAAACCATCACATGATTACGAGAGACGTCATGGTGATGGGCTCCGGATGGACCAACTGGGGTTCTTTAACGTGTACCCAAATCTGAGTACACGGGCCTACAGCATTTTTGATGAAGGCGAAAATGCAGCCGCCGCAGCTGGGATTCGATCCCGCGACCTGCGGGTCAGCAGCAGAGTATCTTAGCCACTAGACCACTGCGGCGGGGCCATTGTGTCAGCTTATAACGTACCGTTGGTGTAAGCAACTTTGGCTCATAATTTGCTTTGTGGTGAAGTGCTTTGGCTATTCTGTGTATATTTTTACTTTTTGGTCTGGATGAGTTATAAGGTACTTCGTCTGGTACTGTCATTTGACAGTAATCGCTAGCCTACTAAATTTCGTCCACTGCGCCAGTACAGCTGTCACTCTTCGGGAACTGAGAAAAGATTTCCTAAAAGAATGCTTCACTCGAGGAAATCATGCCGTGAAATGAATATTCATGATATGTTCAAAACACGATCGGAGAGAGTGGAGTGCAACATGTGGGACGTTGGGCGTGCTGTGATGGAATAATAACCACCAGTAGTGCTGATTAGTGGTCACAATATGGACAGCTTGAAATTATTATCCATTACGCGAGGCCTCCTTTTCAATTAAAATATGTTTGTTTGACAAAACAACGTAATATTACCTGATCACGGAAAAACGCTTTGCAGAGCTTGTCAAGACGTTATCATTGGCGAATACTTCATTCCGGAAAATGCGACTGTGGTGACGAACACCTGGGCACTGCACCATGATCCTGCAATTTGGAAGGACCCAAATAAATTTGACCCGACACGTTTTTTGAAGAGTGATGGCTCATTGTCACAAGACGAGCTTCAGCGAGTGATTCCCTTTTCTGTGGGTAAGTGCTGAAGATCGTGCATTATCTCCCTTTTACACACTTCTCAATGATACAATGAAAGCTATTGCTGTGCGGGAACGAAGATCACCTTACCGTTTCAGTGCTTCACACACACGCATCGTGTGTGTGTGTGTGTGTGTGTGTGTGTGGGTGTGTGTACTAATGCTTCAAAAATGCACCCAACTCTAAAGTTTTAATCTTGTTATTTATTATTTCTTTTTACTCTTTTCAACCCCACTCCCCCGGCCCTTGTCATGTATCATGTTCATCCAACTGCCCTTATTGACTAAGTTAAAACCATCACTACCTCTTCTACTAGCTTCTAACCTGCTCATGCTGTGGCTCCTCATGTTGACAGTGTTTATTATAATTTCTTCGTGCACAGCAGACACTTAGAGCGTATCTATCTATCTATCTATCTATCTATCTATCTATCTATCTATCTATCTATCTATCTATCTATCTATCTATCTATCTATCTATCTATCTATCTATCTATCTATCTATCTATCTATCTATCTATCTATCTATCTATCTATCTATCTATCTATCTATCTATCTATCTATCTATCTATCTATATATCTATCTATCTATCTATCTATCTATCTATCTATCTATCTATCTATCTATCTATCTATCTATCTATCTATCTATCTATCTATCTATCTATCTATCTATCTATCTATCTATCTATCTATCTAAAACTTTTAGCTCTCGTGACCATTCCGATGATGGTATTGATACCGAACTTTGTATGGCATAACGTGACTGTATGAAGAACGTATTTGATTGTCACAGCATGAAAATCATGACATGTATGTCATGAATGTCATGATTTACATGCCGTGATCCTGCAGCTCGTGCGGTGGTTTTGTTCAAATGGCGTGTTGAAAAACTGGTATGGTATGACATGACTGCATGGCGAACACAAGCGACAGACCCTAAAATGAAAATAATCACATGCGTGTTATCCAACAACAAGTCTACATGCAACAGTGACGATGCGCTTGGGGCCGTTTCGCTAGCTTGACATATGCCAAATTTGGTATTACGGTACGTGAATGGTTGACGAAGGTATGGAACTGGTGCAATCATGATAATCATAAGTTGGTGTCTTGTAACAACAAGACTACATGCCACGCTCATGATGCACTCGCGGCCGTTTCGCTAGCTTCAGTTATACCAAATTTGGTACTTCAGGACGTGAATAGTTGATGAAGGTATGATACTGATGCAAACATTATAAACATGAGATGCGTGTCATGTAACAACATTACTACATGCCACACTGATGATGCGCTCACGGCCGTTTGGTTAGCTTCACAAATGCAAAATTTGCTATTACGTGACGCCAACAGATGATGAAGGTATGTGACTGGTGCAAACATGATAATCATGAGTTGCGGGTCATGTGAGAACATGACTACATGACACAGTCAAGGTGCCAATGCATTTCGACGTGACGTGGTGTGAGCACTCGCCGGCGTCATTTCGTCGCGTCACGCTGGCGTTGCTACGCCAGGCGCCCGTCCTGTCGTATACTCGCACGTGTGCGCCGCGCTGCATTGCTTTGACACATGTGCGTTTCAGCGCGTCCGGCCTCCCTCCGTCTCAAAAAGAGGGAGACGCAGTGTTCTCTGGGTAGCGCATCAGCAAAAAATGCAGCATGCTGCATTTCATGCCCGTTGCCATCAGGCTGCGCAGACGGACGCTGGTCACGCCTGGCGTCAGAATATAGATTACTGGCGTTTTGATAACGTAGCGTCGCTGTACCCAGGGTGCGCACGCGTCAACGCTACATTGGAGTATAGGGCCCATTGTGATGTGCTCGCGGCCATTTTGCTAATCTCCGCAAATACCAAATATGGTGTTACGTGACGTCAATGCTGGTACAAACATGATAATCCTGACACGCGTGTCATTTGAGAAAATGGCAACATATCATGCTCATAGCTTGCTCGCCACCGTTCTGCTAGCTTTATTTATAATAAATTTGGTATGACGTAACGTGAATAAATGACGAAGGTAAACGGCACATCCAAACATGGTAATCATGACACGGAAGTTATATACGACATCATTTTAAAGACAACAGAATAAGTAATTTCATTCTTGCTAATCAGTTTCTGTCGTTCTTTCTTCAAGTCTAGGCGTATCCAAGACCTCGCCATTCGATGGTCACTGCATTCGACCTTGTCAAGCACTTTCCCATTCTCCCGATGCCTCGGTGCGCACTCAGTATAAAGTCTGTCTGTTTTGTTCTCAGTTTCGTCATTAGGGCCCCTGAATATACAAATGTGGTTGATTCGCTTCTGGTAGAAGGTATTCAAAATTCATAAATAATTGCGTTCGGCGTATTTTACTAATAACTACCCTCTGGTATTTCTTATACCATTGCCATATTCTCTTTCTGCCTCGTCTCATGTTTCGTCCCTTAATATTGCATTGAAGTGACCCATCAAGTTAGTATACTGTACTTTTACCTTGCTCATTGCTGGTTCTACTTATGCGTAGAAGCTTTATCTAATACGTCATCATGGCTGCATGGGTACATGTCGGTCGGCACCAGCTTCAACTTGTATCTGTTATTCCTTTCGGATACAATATCTACCGCCGTTTCATAATTGCTGAAGTATCCCTCTATGTTACCAGCTATAGTTTAGTGGATAAGGAACCCCACTCCAGTTCTCTTTTGTAAGCCAAGCTACGACGGCAAATGACGTGCCCATTGTGTAGCACTCTATAAACCTAAGAGTTTTTTAAAAACTTCAACCATCCCTATTATATCCCACCTAACACCTTCTAGATCCTGGAAAAGCGCAGCCAGACTTGCGTCACTAGAGAAGGTTGTAGCATGAAACTTTGCCACGTTCAAGTTCTAGTGGCGGCCTGTCCAGACCCAGATATTTCAAGCACCTTGGGCTGCCCACTACACCCTAATCGTCATATTTTTGTGTAGTAAGCAGACATTCATCATGCCCCTTCTTGGTCATATATCAGAGAAGTGTGGTACCCGCTACAGATTTGCAAGAAATATATTACAACTTCCGGTGTTGTGGCTGACGGCGATGAAGATGTACGCCAAAAGTTTTTTTCAGTTTATCTATTAGTTAGAATTTTTTTTAAAACTACCTGTTTTCGGCCGATCTTCCAGTGTGGGTGTTGGCCATGCCTCAAGGTACCACTCTATTGTACTGTGCCTTTATTGGGTTGTAGAATTCGACGACCTCTTTCTTCCACAAAGCACATTGTGTGACGCCTGCTTGCTTCTTTGCTCTTCAAAAAGGCTTTATTACTCATATTGTTGTGATTTCTTACCGAATATCATGACTGCCCAAGGTCAGCTTGCAACGGAGTTTCAAGCACCGGCGTGACTGTCTGGTATACACTGGGCGGGAACGTGTCAGGATCCAGGAATAAATCTCAGCAGGGCCTTAGTGTTTTTATTCACTTAATTTTGTCATATTTTTCGCTATAGCAGTTAGGGGAACCAGTGCCGGTAGTGGCACACAACTACGGTGGACGCGACTCTTGTTGTGATCATGTTACAGCTTTCTCTGTAAATGAAATTACACTCTTAGTGAATTTGTTGCTTCACGTTGAACATATTTAAGGCAGCGCATGACTACATGAATAGAAGAGAAGAAGGGACAAGTCACATAGCTAACTTGCAAGTGAATATTTCTTAGAAAACACTAATAAAAAAGAACACTTGAACGTTTCAACCTTTACACCCATGTGACCACACTAAAGCAAAAAAAAAAAAACGCGTCAGCCGATATGTTGAACAATGAAGAACACATTTTTAACCTGACTTGTACTGTCCAGCAGTATAAAAGTTATGATGTTGTTATATTGAAGAACCTGCCCTTGTGTGAAGGTAGTAGTGTTCTTTTTTCGTTCACGTTTTCAAATAAATTTTGAGTTGCGAGTCAGCGCTGGGGTTCGCCTTTTCTTCTCTTGTGTCCGCGTAGTCGTGCGCTGTGTTTAAATACGTTCATGTGCTGTCACCAACTGGCCCAGCTTTCAGGCCTTCTACTATTTATTGCTTGACTTTGCTGCGGTCATCCTGGTGCACCTGTCGATTCACTAGAGGAAGGATTTTCTCCTGACCGCTTTAGTCTTTTTTTCATAGCTCTCTATAGCCCTCATGAACTACCAAAACAGGCTGTTGAATGTGCTCGTATAACCATTCTATATGGGGGTTGTTAAAATTTTACTTTTGAACTTGACACTTATTTCTAACACAAAAAGTTTGCGGTTCTGCGAGGAAAATGGTGTCCAAAACTTCACTTTGTTAATATAGCATTTTTGACAGTAAAATATATACATGATTGTTGCATGCTTCACATGACGAAACGCTGCAATCTGCCAATTCGATGTAGGTTCTTCAAAAGCTATTCTGCCCGCCTGATTCTGCGCTACCATAAAGCAGATTCAATGGATTTGGAACGAGAGTTGTAGGCACGTCCACTATTCTATCTTCGGACTCCTGTGAAATTTCGGTTGCCTTCCATGTTGTCCCAGGATATGCCTCCTTGTATATTTTTAGGAGCACAAACGTAATCGCGACATTGCATCAAAGTCTTGCACGGAAGTCATATTGCTGAAGTTCACTCACCCAGAGCACTGCCTTTCCTCTCAACTCAAACTTCGGCATGTTGGTAGTGAGTAATGAATATAAGAACAGCGCGAAGGAGGAGGACTGACGATGATAACAAACACACAGTGGTGAGATTCAAAACCGACAACAGCGAAGCGATGCACACATACATTTGTAGATTATAAGCACGCGTTGAAGAGGGCGGACTTCTATCACCGTTCCCTGTTGATGGTGATGTAATAATAAAAGAATTGTCATCTTGTATTCATTGAGCACAAAGTCAGAAACAAATTAATAAAGAGTAACGTGCGTAATTTCTATTTTCAATAGCACATATGAGGGGATCATTCATATTTCAGCAAAGTGCGTATGAAGTGCAAAAATGCATCTTGAACTATGCTAGAAGGCATTTAATCTGGAATTAGTCAAGTTCTACTATACGAAGGGTGCGAGTGCTATAACTTATTCATATTACAGTTCATGTGACCAAATGCAGGAAATAATGCTTAGAAAAATATGTCCTTGTAGGCAATCGTTGCCCTTAAGTTTTCAAACCACGCTTAATTTTGTGCAATATGCAAGTAAATAGTATGACAAGGAAATCTCAAATTGTGTTAGTGTCCTACAATAATATCGAACTGGTAACGAATGATTTACTTTTTTTCTGCAGGCAGAAGAATGTGCCCTGGCGAAATCTTCGCTTCTGCCGAGATATATATATACTTGACCAGCATCCTTCAGAAATACCGCATCGTTCCAATAAGCGGCACTAATGTTCACGTGGATTGCAAGTACAGTGACATTATGAAGCTCGGCCGACACAAGATGCGTTGTATACCACGAACAAACGTAACACAATGATGTGTTCTGTTTTTATTACTATATGGCTTGGTCATTCCATTTCACACCCTTAGAATGTGGGTGTCGGTTTAGCGATCTGTTGTAATCCAATAATGTCTGCCAAATGGAGAGGCCCATCTGGGCTACCATATATACTATCCTTGTATGGCAGCAAGTGAAATTGTTGGTGTGTATTAAGAAATAAATATATTCTGGTTCCTTTCCTTTAACGTCTCGTTTTTTTTATTGTGCAGAGCAGCACAAGTCTTACCTACCTTATGGGCAGCTGTAAAATTATTACCTCTGTATCCACTTCCTAATTTCTTTAGACTGTGAGACACACAGTTAATGTACTGTACACCTACAACACCTTTACTTCGATCGCTTTCTGCAATAATGCTCGAATTTAATATAACAAACCTTTACACTTTCAGCTAATTTGGTCATTGTAATGGCAGGATAAGCTACAGCTAAAGTAATGTAACCTGTGAGTTAAAGCTGTCAGTTAGTTTGTGCTCACGATCTTGTATTTTTTGAGAAAACATGACGACGACGAAGTTTTAATGTTCGGTTGTCAGTTTTCTTGGCTGGTAAAATTTTTATATTTCTATTTGTGCCGTCGTGCATCTTTGGCACCCAGCAAGCCCTGTACTAGTCCTCGAGACCTCTGCTCTGCTGGGGGAACCGTCCCTGCAAGTTTCGCTATGAGGAGATGGTGGTGGACCTGCCTAGCGGCATGGGTAGACCTGCCACTGCAACAAAGCGGCTCAGCTCTTCAGTGACATCAGAACCTGCCGATTGAAAGTCTGATGTTACGTCGGATGACTCGGATGCATTTCTACCTGCGACGGCCAAGACCGAAGTCAGTGGCATCGTCCTCAAGTGAACAGACCATTATATACTACAGCATCATGACAACGACAATTGATTATGTGCCCGTCGACGTCACGGTAAACCTGAACGCTATCTCCAAACAGAAGCTTCATGACTTTTTCTTCAAACTTGCCCTGGTCTGATTCAAGAAGTTCGAGTGAATCTTAGGAAAAATAGCACTGCCAGAGACACAACAGATGAGAAGGTGGTGCAAACCCTGATAGGTCTATCTCAGCTATGCAACGTCAACGAGCGGAGAGGCGGAAATGTTGTAGGCCCGTGTGCTCAGATTTGGGTGCACGTTAAAGAACCCCAGGTGGTCGAAATTTTCGGAGCCCTCCACTACGGCGTCTCTCATAATCATATGGTGGTTTTGGGACGTTAAACCCCACATATCAATCAATCAATCGATCAACGAGCGGAATTTTCTTCCACAGGGCGCTAATGCAACAACTGGGGTTATATCGGATGTAGACCTAGAACTTTCAGACGACGTTTTGAAAAGTATGATAGTCTGCACGCCACCAGGCAGAGTCATGAGCGGTCGAAGGCTTGGAGCTTCGAAGTGTGTGAATATTCTTTTCAGGTGCGAAAAGCTACCTAGTCACATAAAGGCCGGACTAGTGCGGTAACCGCTCCGAGTTTTCATACCAATGCCTCTACATTTCCGCAAATGTCTTAAGCTTGAACATGTACAGGGTTTCTGCACAAGTGTTGTGGTCTGTGCTAAATGTGGCGCAAATCACACCGTAAAGCTTGGCGACAGTGCGACATCTCGCTGCCCTAACTGTAATGGCGAACACTTGGCAACAAACAAAGAATGTCCCAAGCTAAAGAAAAAATGAAAAGTCCTGAAAGAGAAAGCTCAAAAGACAGCGTAACGAAAAAAGACGCCTAGCCATAGCGTCCGTCAAGTCACTGGCAACGGCACAAATGAAGATGCACAAGTAAGTCCAAAGAATATTACAGTCAGAGGGAATCGAAGCGACGAAAGGAGGCACAATTTCAGCATTTGGGCAACATCGTGGCCGGCACTACCATCAAAGCCGTCGGACACAACCTTCTCAAAGGTCACGCCTCATAATGTTTCGGGAATCAGCTTCCGCCAAGGCCATGTCTGCAGTAGAAAATACTGTAAACAGGGCGCCAAAACGGGTCCAGCCAACGATGACACCCAACTTGTCCCCATGGTTAAGATGCTAGTTAACGTCGTCAGATCTCTCATAGCTGGTCGTCAAACGCCAGGAGCATTAGCCGCACAACAGCTATTGGAGGCTCTCGTTCCAGTTATCGACAGTCTTCACTAAAAGCAACATGGACACCTGTCGCAAGTCCCGTTCCTATGTGCTGCAGTGAAACGCCAGTTCTCTACGACCGCGCCATTCTGATCTCGTTCTTAGGCTCCTTGCAATGAAGAATCTGCTGGATGTCATATCTCTCCAAGAAACCGATTTGAGAAATGACGAGCTCAGACTTTTGGGTTACGTGGACGCTCACAGCATTACCTGATGCAAGGTAATGGCGTGTGCATCTTTCCAGTGTACAGACACCACGCATCCACGAAATGCTTCGAAAGCATCATTGTTTATACGATATGATGTTTATTTCGCAGTGATCGACACAAGTGACCTCTGAGACGCCGACTTTGAATGTTTATCAGTTGCTATTATTTTCAGGAATATAACTACGACTGTGGCAAGCATATACTTTTGGCCAACACAAACTTCGGACATCACATTGCTTGAGTGCCTGCTATCTCGGTGTGGCTCGTCATTTTCGCTGTGGGAAGATATCAATTCCCATCATCCTCGTTGGTGTCGTCACCCACAAGACAATCGTGGAGCGGAAATCAATGAGCTGATTGTTAAACATAATCTGCAGACCCTTAATGATGGCTCAGCCACATTTGTCGGCAGAGGAAAGGAACAATCCACCATCGATCTTCCCATATCACTTATTTGGTGAAGCGAAGCTGACCCATGGGGTTCAGATCATCTGCCCATTTGGCTGGTTCCAGAGAATTCCCCTAGCAGTCAGAGTGCTGCATACACAGTGACAAATTGGGACAAGATTCGTCAGCTCACTGCAGGGGCGCCATCACATGATAACCTGTTCAAACTAGTGAGCTAATGTCTGCAGCAAGCTACAGTACGACGACTGCGAAGCATAGACAGGCCAAACACTGACCTAAAGCTCTTGAGACTACGTGCTTGTCGACGACGTGCATACAGGAGGGCACACCGTACCGAAGAAGCTCTGATTAGAGACTTTATAACCGCTTAGATGCAGCCATTATGCGGCACGCAAAACAACTTCATCGAAGAAGCTTGGCCGCATTGTGTAGTTAGTTGCATATGACGCATATTGAAGGCTCTCCGAACACCTTAGGTCTGCAAAAACCCAACTACAGCATTGTGCATCATGACTGGACGGTCTCCAATAATTCTTGCGGAAGATTTTGCCAATATTTTCACCTGTCCTGTGTCAAAAGACAACGCCAGACTTCGTTCCTTAACAACTATATATGGACCCCCATGTAAAATGGATGAGGCCGAATTTACCCTGGCCGATCTGCGTCATGCACTTTGCCTCTGTTACCGTCGCACTGGCCCAGGCGAAGATGGTGTTACGTACCAAGCCTTGCGAAACATTGATGAGGTCTTTCATCAAAGCATCCTGGACAAATACAACAAAGTGTGGCAAACGAGTCTGATTCCTTCTGAATAGAAATCGTCTGTGGTGAAACCAATTTTAAAGCCTGGTCGCCCTGCACAACTCTTGAAGTCATACCGGCCAATATCACTAACTTCTAATGTTATGAAGCTGAGGGAACGTATGGTGCTGTTTCGTCTGGACGCCAGATTACAGGAGCTCACTTTCTTTCCTGATGTCCTGAGCGGATTTCGTCACCATCGTTTAGCCCTCGACAGCATAGCACATCTTGTATCAACGCTTGAATTTGCTCGAGCAAAGAGATTTCCGTGAGAGTGGAACTGGCTGTAGATCTACGTGATGTCTGATGTACTATTTCATTTTTATGGAAGTGGTTGGCAGCATGATACCTACGCTTTTTTTCGTAATCAAGGAAACTATTTTTGCAGTGTAGGCACCCACAAAAAATTTAAACATCATCCGGTGCATTCTGTATAAAAACTAGGTTGCACCTTCTTCGCACTTACCTGGAGAAATTAAATGTCAAATGGCCCTTAAACCTTCGCCCGCGAGTTTATCGCTTTGCTGCATGAAAGCCAGACACACATATGAACTCTATGAGGTCATACTAAGACAGCTGTTGGTAGTCCATGGGTATTAAACGCACCTGAAGAACCTATGAATAAAATTCTTGACGTATGGGGAAAAACATCCCCATGAGAATGGTCTCGGAAAAAGTTTACCACAACAATCACAAAGCGATTATTATTTCCATACTTGCAAAATGACAAAAAAACTCACCGCATCAGCTTTTGTGGTGTTTTATACAGCTCCGTTCAGCATTATTGTCAAGGTTTCTCTGTCTTTATTCTTGCATTAAAAAATGACAGCATATTCACGCAGTGATTGATGATGAGTGGGGCGAAGCGTCCGTCAGCCCGTCCGGGCTTTCTTACGTTTGTTTGTTCTTGCTTCCGTCAGTCCGCACGACCATCCGTGCCTCTATCCATGCGTCCGTCCGTATGCCCATGCATCCATCCGTGAATAGAGAGTATTTTGTCTGGAACGCGGTCATTTTCTCTCGCCATGGCGCTTTGTGGGTACCTTGCATCGCCATCAGCGTCCAAGTCAGCATTAAGACGTTCAAGGCAAAGCAACGGGCAAGCCTAAAGTGTAAGGCGCTCAGCCCTCAAATCTAATAAAAAACAAAGGCTGCGCAAATCCACCCTTTCTTGCCACCACAAGTTGCAACGTTGCCCATCAGCATGGCTGTCTAGCCTTACGTCTCATGTCCAAGTTAAGCCAATGTTTAACAGGTAAACCGTTTTTAGGGTTTTATGCCAAGGCTTGTGGTAGAGCTGATCACGTCGCCCCGTATTTTAACCAGAGTGATGGCCCGCCGTGGTGGTCTAGTGGCTAAAGTACTCGGCTGCTGACCCACAGCTTGCGGGAGTGAACCCCGGCTGCAGCGGCTGCATTTATGATGGAGGCGAAAATATTCTAGGTCCGTGTGTTCAGATTTGCGTGCATGTGAAAGAATACCAAGCGGTCAAAACTTTCGGAGCCCTTCTCTACGGCGTCTATCATAATCATTTGATGGATTTGGGACGGTAGAACCCACATACCAATCCTAAAATGGTTGACAGAGTCAGCCTCAGTAGGAAAGAAAGGCCTGTCTGCGCTTCTAGATGCGAGTGCTTGCTGTTAAAGGTGATGAGGATGGGACAGTATGTCACTGGGTGAACTTTCTGGAAACGCGCCACGATAGGGTGATGAAAAGGCACAGTCGCGTGGAAAATGTTGTATCAGCATCAGCATTCAGAGATTATTCTACCTATAGATGGCGAACATTTCACGTTCTCCCGATAAAGAATATGCCCGACGTGTGTGTTAGGGAGAGTGACACGAGAACGGGCATGTTGACCCGAGCCAACCGCGATGTTTATGCAACCTAGGCTGAACCTAAGCACAAGTGATTGGAAGTACTGAAAAATAGAAGAGTACGCTAGAGCCTGCAGGATGAAGGACGGGCTTTGCTGTTTCCACAGTGTTCGCGAAATGGAGCAACACAAATTTTTCTCTGTTGCCAAACATTTATGAATTCAAGCAGTCATCAGTCAGGCCAAGAAAAACCACAAAAACAGGTTTTAAATAAAGAAGGCAGGTAATCAATTCTTATCGGAGAATTGGTGTCATTTCGGTGATGAGGACATTTACGCTTTAACGTGTCGAAAAACTTACGGCTCGGAGCTTTGCAGAATGATGAACTACCGGTAATTTCGCAAGAGAGCCTGAAACGAAAATGTAGAATAGAGAAGTTTTCATTCATTTCTGTGGCTTCAAAAAAAGAGCGGCGGTAATATATACGAACCATTATTTTGGATTCCTTCGTTTGAGGGTTGCGCTTGCCCCTATAGCTCGCGGTATGGCATGTAGGCAAATGAATTGCCCAAGAATTAACGTCACGGCAATTGTTCTCGCCACTATTGACGTCATCTTGGCTGTCTACTAGTTCCACTGACCAGCACCGTGCCACTGAGCGGAACTAAACTAAGTTGGTATCAGCTGAGCGAGTCAACTTGGCGGAACTTCATAAAACGTCCATAATTATCAAAAGCTGCCACTTGAAAAACTTGCAGCGGCACTGAGCTTTAAAAGAGCACTTCAAGTACTTTATATCTGTCATTTCACCTGACAGCTTCTCTCCACAAAATAAGAGGTTAATCGCTTTACCATCATTAATATAAAATGTTAATATGCACTTAATAATAATCCTGTCAGGCACTGAATATCAGTAATTATGCAGCCGGCGAGTACATATCTATAAATTTTAACATGCTGTCTAGAGCGATATCTTTGCTTCGTTGTTTTAAATACGGTGGTGAAGTATGAATTAAACTCTAATGAGCGATATTTTTTTAGGTTTTTTTGGGGGCTAAGCAATGTGAAGAATGGTGAGTGCTGGAGTCCTAGTAAATCTTCTATTACCCGTGCCGTTCGCGGGCGAAAATATTTTGACATCGCTTTCATCGCTTTTTACGCGCACGTCACGAAGGTGAGAAACTGAGGAGAAACAATTTTACCTATACAAAGACCTGTGTTCTTCCTATAGTAAAAATGTATTCACCAGCTTAGAAACTAGGATACCGTCCGTAGAAGCCGTACGATGTTTCCTTTGAACTGCTTCGCATGTGTATAACTGAACGCTAGTTACAAAAAAATCCCACACTCGCAGGTCATTTTAGAAGGAATAACCACTTGAGGTGTATAGTCAAGCGATACCACATGACAATGACTGTTGGAGCCAAAATAGAAGTCATGCTTTGCGCCGGAGCTATGGAGCCACCAGCACAACTACTTACGCTGGCTGCAGTATGAGCGTGGCTTCAGTCACATGTTTTTTAAAGCGCATAGACTTTCAACGCAAAAATTTTGGTCTGTCAGTCCGTCTGTCTGTCTGTTTAAAAAAAATTATTTACAGCATGTACAGAACACAAAGGCTTCATACCATTCCAGTAATAGCGCACATACACTTTGGCACATCTATGTTTCACAACTAACATCACTACGTTACAGTGAAGACATTTGCTCTATTATACAAGACAATGTTGGCATATATGTACACAAGAACTCAATGCGGTATTATGATACAATGGTATAACAATACAATGGATACAATGAAACACGATATGTAACAAATGAAATCATGTAAAACAACTCAACGGGCACTGCTTAGCACCAAGTCAGTCGAAAAATGAGTTGTATCCTTTCGTGTTCCACCTTGACGAAAGGGCATGACCAATGCCGCAGAAACTCGTGCTCCCCGAGGAACAAAAGCTCCTCGGAGAGGAACGCGAAGATCTCTCGTCTCATTTTCCCCAGTATCGGCCACAAAGTACGCCGGCGGCAATTGGCAGCTACGGCCTCACATCGGTTTCTCCAAAGGCTGAACAGCCCCGCTACTATTAGCAGAGCGGAGAAGCGGCCACGTGAAAATCGGCCGTTGGACATGAGAGTTTGCACACCCTGTCCCCTAAAACCAGCATTAACCGCACGCCAAAAAAGTCGGGAAACCACGCATTCAAACGTCGCATGTCGATTGGTCTCTACCATGACACAGTCGGGGCTAGTGGAAGTGCGAACCACCTGCCATCGCTGCAACCGATCTCGCGTGGGGAGCAAGCTCCAGCCCAACTTCCAGACAAAGTCTCTGAGATGCCCTGGCAACACTGCGGCAGTTATTGGTTTCCAAGCGCGGTTCATTACAGATTGACGATGCTGGGGCAACAAGGGCCGTAGAAGGGCGGCCATTGTGTCCACCACTTTAGAATTGGCCACTTGTATTTCTGGGCACGTAGCTTCTAAACGTCGGTGAAATGCCAGAAGGACTCGATACAGAGATGGTAATTCAGTTGATTGGGGACCTTGGTTTACTTGGCTATCCGGCAAGAAGACACGTAGTGATGGCCCCAGATGGTAGCGAGCCAGTGTCCGAGCGGGCGTGTCATCATTGCTTAGTATTCGCAATAGAGTGCAGAGGCACAATGTAGAAGCCGTGACGGAAACGTCGGGGAATGCAAAACCGCCTTGATCTCGCGGTTGAGCTATCGCTGGACAGCAAATGCAGTGAAAGTAACTCCGAGTATTGAAATCTCAGGAGACCACTATAAAGGTGAAGTGATGTTGATACAACCACTGGGGTTTGCTGGAAAAAATACTGGCTTTTAGAAAAGTTTAACCTTGCACCAGAGATAATACCGAACTCATGGAATGTATCAAAAGCATGTTGCAGCAACTGTTCATTATGTACATATTGCCACCTACTTCTAGTAGTGGGTCGTATGCCAAGGTGGAGGCTCACACCACAGAGAAGAAAGAAGTGCGCGTGGGCTCCACCCCCTGCTCTGGCAAACACTTGTTATTTCCCTGGCGCAGTGAACTGACTAAATCAAGGATGATGGAAGTTGTCATCACGAAATTTCGTTGCCGCGTTACCTCCCTCAATTTTTACTTGCATAGATCAGGCATATTGAATTCCCCTATGTGCATTTATTGTAATCAAGAGGAAACGATCAGTCATTTTTTATTACATTGTCGCCGTTTCGATTTATTCAGGCAAAGCATACTAGCACCACCTCTTCAAAGACTGGGCTTGCAACTATCACAGCCTGATCTTCTTTCATTTGGAGCCTCTACACTGGGTTTCAGCCACAGGGATGTTTTATTCGCCGTTCAAGAATACATCACTGCGACTAAACGATTTTCTTGCTAAATTGCTGTCTCGAAATTTTTCTTATTTTTTTCTGGAAACTTGATATCGGTATTTCAAATCAAAATTAAGTTACAAAAAAAATTGTAGGAATGACACAATGCCGAAAGTTTAGGGCAAATTCACCTTAAAATCGGCCAATCCCCTTCTTTGGGTACGAGCCATTTCTACAGGGAAACAACAACAACAACAACAAACAAGCCCAACCGACGCGCTTGGTTAGAGCCCTGTTGCTCAGACGTCAATAAACCTTGCCGACATCCCCTGGAGTGACGTGACAATTGGTGGAGATGCTGGGTAGCCCCTCACGGATGTTTCAGGCCCCTCCTGGAAGCGGCACCACAAGCCCTGTGCGAGTCAACACTCCCGTTCATCGGACAAGCCGCAGGATCAGGGGATTGCCACCTGAAGCTGACCCTACAGTTCACCCCAGTATGATGAGCACGTCTGTTCAAACCACTTTACTTTAACAGGTACGTCAAACACCCCGGTGACTCGGTACACCCTCGAAAGTCCACAGGTTCCAACACCGTTTCATGGCACCGAGATCGAAGACGTCGAGGACTGGTTGGTCGACTTCGAACGCGTGGCTGCTTTGAACGACTGGAACGATGCGGCGAAACTACGGCGTGTGTAATTCTATTTGGAGGATGGAGCACTTACCTGGTACATGAATCACGAGGAACAGACGACATCGTGGCCCGAATTCCGCCGCCGGCTGTTGGATACTTACAGAAGTGCTGATCCCCATGAACGAGCGGAGCGAGCGATCCAGTCCCGCATCCAAATGCCCAATAAAACTGTCATGACCTATGTGGAAGATATGACGCGCCTGTTCCGACGGGCTGATCCGAGTATGACAGAAGAAAAGAAGGTGCGTCACCTGATGCGGGGAGTTAAGGAGCAGCTTTTCGCTGGCCTTGTACGGAGCCCTCCGAACACGGTCGCCGAGTTTTTGTCCGAACCGTCACAATGGAAAAGATGCTTCAGCATCGATCCACCCTGTATGAGCGGCAAGTGAGCACGCCCACTGCTCAAGTTCTCACGGCTTTTGGGAGCAACACCGAGTGTCTGCGCGAGCTTATCCGCTCTATAGTACGCGAGGAGCTGCAAAAGGCTGCCACACCACCACTACCTACGGCGAGTTCCATTGCAAGCATCGTCAAGGACGAGCTGCATCATGCCCTTCGTGACCCTGTGAGTCTGAACAACGCCACACCCGCCCCGGCTAACTGCCACCGTGCGACGTGTGCGGAAGCCTTGAAGCGCCCAGCTTCCTCTTCCCCGCTGTTTGTTCAAGCACCTCCTACGGTTTCACTTCAGTCGGCGCAGCCTCTACGGTCCTACGAGAACACACGCACGCCCCCACCCCTCGTTTACGCCAGCCCTGTGCATCTTGTGGAACTACCAGCACACTACGTTGACGACAGACGCGCTCCGCCTCGAAAATATGATATTTGGCGCGCTCCTGATCGCCGACCTTTGTGCTTCCACTGCGGTGAAGCAGACCATTTGTACCGCCATTGTCCATACCGCCGCCTCGGGCTGCGCGGCTTTTCAGTATATTCAGCGCCTCCTCGGTATGGCCAGCGACCCCGGGACATTGAGGACTACCTGGCTCAACAGCGCATGCCACCACCTTCTGGACGGCAGCCGCGCTCACCGTCGCCGAGGCGCTTTTCATCTTCGCCACAGCGCCATGCTGGCGCACGGTCCCCCAGTCCCCGCCGGGAAAACTAACGCAAGCGACCCTTGGAGGCGAGGTCGCTGGCAGTCGACGTGCTGAAGACCTCCGATCGACGCTAACAGTAAAAGGTGTAGATAGACTGAGCGATATGTGCGGCTTTCTCTGGATATACCGGTGCTGATAGACGGCTATGCAGTAGGTGCTTCAGTTGATAGCGGGGCTGACTATTCAATATTAAGCGGGAAAATGACCAGACTACTAAAGAAGGTAATCACGCCCTGGCATGGCTCCGTTACTCGAACGGCTGGTGGCCACACCGTCTCTCCGCTTGGAACCTGCACGAGTAGAGTTCGGGTCTGCGGTTATACTTTTGTAGGAAGTTTCCTTGTGCTCCGTGAATGTTCACGCAACGTTATTCGTGGTGTCGACTTCCTGCAGGAGTATGGAGCTGTCATTGATCTTCAAGAGAATCGCATCACCTTCTCAGCCGACCAAGCAATCGACAAGCAGGACGACCAACAACGTGCCGACGTTCTTCGCGTTTCAGCTGAAAGTATAACGCTTCCTCCAAGAGCCAGTGTTATTGTCGACGTCACATGCTGTGGATTGCGAAATGGTGAAGCGATTGCAGAAAGTAATTTTCAACACCTGCTGACACAAGGTGTTTGTGTAGCCAGGAGTATCATACAGCTACGTGATGGCCGCTCTCAACTGCTCATAACAAATTTCAGCAACGAACACCGACACCTTTTCCGTGGCACTTCGCTAGCGTTTGCAGATGAATTAGGAAACGTTCCCATCTGCTTCTCGTCGGACGCAGTGGAGGCCGCCGATACGTCTCTAAACAATATCGATATCAATTCTAACCTCACACCAGAAAACCAGACAGCACTGCGAAAAC
Organism: Rhipicephalus microplus; assembly: GCF_043290135.1. Taxonomy (NCBI): domain Eukaryota; kingdom Metazoa; phylum Arthropoda; class Arachnida; order Ixodida; family Ixodidae; genus Rhipicephalus; species Rhipicephalus microplus. The sequence continues at coordinate 104,650,881 of NC_134700.1, forward strand.
TCTTGCTTGAATTCAAGTCACGCTTCGCTGCTTCCTCTAAGGTGCGCCAGACTTCAATCACTAGGCACAGAATCGTCACTTACGACGACGCCCGCCCAGTACACCAACAGCCTTACCGTGTGACAGCGATGGAACGAGAAGCCATTCCTACGCAAGTTCCAGAAATGCTTGCCGACGGCATCATCGAGCCTTCAACAATGCGTGGTCCTCTCCGGTCGTCCTAGTCAAGAAGAAAGACGGAACGCTACGTTTTTGCGTCGATTACCGGAAGCTGAACAGCGTGACCAAAAAGGACGTGTACCCTCTGCCACGCATCGATGACTCGTTAGACAGATTACGCCGCGGCCACTATTTTTCCTCTTTGGATTTAAAAAGCGGGTACTGGCAGATTGAGGTTGACGAGCGAGACCGCGAGAAAACGGCCTTTGTTACCCCTGATGGCCTGTATGAATTTCGAGTCCTTCCTTTTGGTTTGTGCTCAGCGCCCGCAACCTTCCAGCGAATGATGGACACTGTGCTTACTGATCTGAAGTGTCAAACTTGTCTCGTATACCTTGATGATGTTGTTTTTTCTGAAACCTCCCAGCAACATCTTGACCACCTCAGGAGTGTGCTACAGGCTATTCAATCAGCAGATCTTACACTCAAACCGCAGAAGTGTCACTTTGGTTATAAAGAGCTCAAATTCCTTGGCCATGTAGTCAATGCGAAAGGAGTCCGACACGACCCCGACAAACTTGCCGCTGTAGCCGCGTTTCCGCATCCTATAGATAAAAAGACTGTTCGGCGCTTTCTGGGCTTGTGCGCCTACTATCGACGATTTATTAGAGGGTTTTCGAAGATAGCGGAACCCTTGACTCGCCTTACACGCGAAGACACACCGTTTGTATGGGCTACCGAACAACAGGCTGTTTTTGCCGAGCTACGACAGCGGATGCAGTCAGCCCCTGTTCTTGCGCATTTTGACGATGGTGCTGACACAGAGGTGCACACTGACGCCAGTAACATCGGCCTCGGCGCAGTGCTCGTCCAGCATCAACACGGCAAAGAACGAGTCATAGCTTATGCCAGCCGCTCACTGTCCCATACCGAGGTGAATTACACGACCACAGAGAAAGAGTGTCTCGCAGTAGTGTGGGCGATCACCAAGTTTCGCCCGTATCTCTATGGTCGTCCATTTAAAGTGGTGACGGACCACCATACCCTCTGCTGGTTGGTAAACATTCGTGATCTTTCTGGACGACTGGCCCGATGGAGCTTGCGTCTACAGGAATTTGATGTTACCATCGTATATAAGTCTGGACGTAAGCATGAAGACACTGATACGCTGTAACGTGCACCCATACCTTTAGTCAATCACGACGAAGAGGACGATGACGGTTTCCTGGGCGCCCTTAGCTCATCTGACTTGAGCAGACGCCAGCGAGAAGATGAAGAGATTCGACCGCTCATCGACTATCTGGAGGGTCATAGCGCCGTTATACCTCGCCATCTATCTCGCGTCGTGACGTCTTTCTGCCTCCGAGATAATGTTCTGTACAAAAAAAAACGCCCGTTCTACGAGCCGCGCTTACCTCCTCGTCGTTCCGAAGGACATGCGGGACGAAGTCCTCTCCGCGTCATGACGAGCCCACATCTGGTCATCTAGGTTACTCGCGAACGCTCGCCAGAGTAAGTGAGGCGTACTAATGACCCGGACTTTCGGCAAGCGTGAAGCAGTACGTCAAAAGCTGTCGTGAATGCCAGCGTCGAAAGTCGCCACCAAGCAAGCCGGCTGGATTACTTCAGCAAATTAATCCACCCCACAAGCCATTTGACCAAGTCGTCATGGACATTCTCGGCCCATTTCCTTTATCGTCCAACGGCAACAATTGGGACATTGTTGCAACTGACCATTTGACCCGCTATGCTGAGACACAGGCGATACCACGAGCCACGGCTTCTGAGGTAGCACAGTTCTTCATGTGCCACATTGTTCTGCGCCACGGTGCTCCATCTACAGTGATAACCGACAGAGGAACAGCGTTCACTGCACAGCTTATTGATGAAGTTTTTCGACTGAGTAACACTAGGCATCGAACGACGAGTGCTTACCATCCGCAAAGCAACAGCTTAACCGAGTGACTAAATAAGACAGTCACAAACATGATCTCCATGTACATCGACGTCCAACACAAAACATGGGGTCGCATTTTGCCTTTTGTGACGTTTGTTTATAACACCACCGTTCAAGAAACAACCCGATTTGCACCGTTTCGCCTTCTCTACGGCCGCGAAGTTCAGACCATGCTGGATGCGATGCTTCCTTGTGAAGGCGCCGATCGATTCACAACTGACGCAGAAGAATTTGCAGAGCGTGCCGAGGAAACTCGCCAGCTCGCCCGGCTACACATTGGTCAGCAGCAACAGGTCAATGCACAAAGTTACAATATGCGTCACAATGACGTATCTTACAGTCCGGGAGACCAAGTTTGGATTTGGACCCCTGTTCGACGCCATGGCCTCTCCGAAAAGTTGCTGAGCAGATACTTTGGTCCGTATAAAGTATTACTCCGCGTGAGGGACGTAAACTATGAAGTGGTTCCGGACGCTACGTCATCACGATGGGTACAACGAAAACAACCGACCTCTGACAACGTTCACGTTTTTGCGCATGAAGCCTTATTTTGCGCGTTCTTAAAAGACCACTTTTCCTGTGTTTTTTTATTTGTGCTCCGACAATTGCCTCGTCATTGGTGAACTTATCGCGTCTAACATTTGATTATTGGTGCCCTTTTTCTTTGTTTAAGCTACCTTGTTTTGGGTTTTTTTAATAACTTTAGAGCATCGGGATGATGCTCTTTCTTTTTTGTTGAGAAGGAATATTGCCACCTACTTCTAGTAGTGGGTCGTATGCCAAGGTGGAGGCTCACATCACAGAGAAGAAAGAAGTGCGCATGGGCCCCCCCCGCTCTGGCAAACAAGCCCAACCGACGCGCTTGGTTAGAGCCCTGTTGCTCAGACGTCATTAAACCTTGCCGACATCCCCTGGAGCGACGTGACAATATAGAGTAATATCATCTGCATATGCAGTGACCTTTACTTGAGTGTTACCGGGTAGAGGTAAGCCACGAATCTGTGGGTGATGTTCAACGGCCCTTAAGAAGGATTCTAATGCAATAATAAATAACACTGGGGAGAGGGGACACCATTGACGGACCACACGCGTGACTCTAAATGCGTGACTCTCTCGGGAATCTAACTAAAGGGTGCTTTCTGAATTAGTGTACATTGCGTGGATGAGGTCAATGAACTTATCCAGGAATCCGTATGCATATAAAACATTTAGTATGGAGCCATGTTTTATAAAATCAAAAGCTTTCTTTTGATCTAATGAAACCAACAGTCCTTGCGCAAATCGGCTAGTGGTGTATTGAATGATGTCACGCGTTAACCACGTATGGGTGTGTATTTCTCGGCCCGGAACAGAACAGACCTGGTGGAGAGTGATTAATGTTGCAAGAGATGGACTGATTCGGCGCACTAAAATGTTGGCTAAGAGCTTGTAATCTACATTGAGCAGGGTAATGGGGCGCCAATCTTCTGGTCGCGTAGACATTGGGTCTTTCTTGGGAACTAGTGTTATACAGCCTTTGTGGAAAGAGGTTGGAAGTGTTATATCTTGGAAACACTTGCGAATGACACATGACATAGTTGGACCAATGATAGGCCAGAGTTGTACATAAAACTCTGCAGGGAGTCCGTCAGGCCCTGGGTCCGATTCTTTCTTCATTGCGTCTAATGCGCCCTTGATTTCGTCATCGGATGGCGGTGATAGCTGGACGTCATGTGACATGTTGGAATCATGAGTTAAATCTTTTAGCAGATGATGCGAAGAAACGGATCCAGGGTAACAGACATTAGCACCAGATTGAGCCATTGACTGAAGTGTTGAGTGAATTCTTGAAAGTCACGAGTACCCGCAGCAGCTGGGGCAGGAGAGTTGAGCGAGTGGGTAGGTGAGCCTGGTGGACGAAGCAGAGCTCTGCGTGCATACCTTAGCACCTCAGGGTGCGCACACGGTGCACGTATACAGCGCCAAGCTGCAGCCGAGAGTGAAGAAGCGCACATAATATGTTGGTACCGTTAAACAAGCTCCTCTTGCCATGCCCGCATTACAGTGGAAGGACTGGGATCTCGATTGGCAATGCGTATCTTCTGAATTAACAATGACGCATCTTTGGACATACGGGTGCAAAGTCCTCTCCACGACGAACTGCAATGATGATGCCACTGTTCTTTGAGGCGATACCAATCATCTACATCCGCCCCAATGAGCGATGCGCGTAACGCTCGGGACAATTTCTCCGTAGCCTGAAAGTCCTGTAGACGCGGCAATCGAGACGACATGGTCTGTGAATCGTTGGCGCCCCCGCTGGCAAGCGGAGAGAGAATATAACCAGCTGATGGTCGCTAATGTACACTGGTGTCGGTGGCAATGACATTACCCCGGTATCGTGAGCGTAGGTAATGAAACTGGGGGACGCTTACACGTGATCAATTCGGCTGCTCGACGCTACTCGACGCCAAGTATAGGCATAATTGCTGCCATACACACTTTCATAGATGTCACTCAATGCCAATTGCTGCACTAGACGTTCGAGTTCTCTGGCATTCCAGTTTGACTGGCCGTGACCCGGACCTCGAACGTCTGCGTGTGAGTCTAAGAGACAATTGGAATCCCCTAAAAGTACCTCATGTTGGGATTTTAGAAAGAACGCACCAACGCATCAAGAGATTGAAAGAATACGTTGGAGTTCACGCGCGCTGCTGGGGCATACACGGCAACAAATCTTATTCTTAACGAAAAAAATGTGCAGTTGAACGCCAGCACGCGTCAAAAGGCATCGAAGGAAACATGATGATCACGTAAAAGACCTCGGTTAAAAATAATGACTCCGACGCCAGTCGAACGCGTGCTTGCGTACGAAAAGAAACAATAAATATTGAACACGCGCTTGAAAGCGAGTACATAAGAAAGCTTGACAACATTTGTTTTTTGCACGAACAGCAAATCACAGTGCACTGAGTGCGCAAAAGCCAATACCTCAGCCTGTTTTTGTGGATTGAGGAAACCTTGAACGTTAAAAGTAATAACTTTTAGAGTAACAGCCATGGGGAAAATTAAAACATCGTATAGGACCACGCAAATGCAGGGGTACCTTTATCAGGCGCGGGAGCCGGTGCCCCGCAAGTGGCTGAGTAATTTTTTCCGGCCAGGCGATCCACCGGAGGCTCGGGGCTTCCAGGATCACGTCGAAGTCCGCAGAGGACTTCTGTCTCTGGTGGGGGCTTCTAAGTCACGAGTAGTTATCCAGTGGCGTTTGGAGTCCGCGTTCTTGAGCGAGGATGGTACGAAGGCGTCTGCACTGTCCTGGCTTATGTCACTGGGGCTGGTGTCTTCGTCAAATTGTAGGGGTGCCTCTCTCGCGGTGCTGTTGGAGTCCCGGTAGATGCAGGCGTGATCGTCTTGAGATGTAGACTCCTCGATGACACCTGAACTCGCGGTCGGCAGAGCAGCAAAGCGAGGAGCGTCAGATTCAATTGCCTAATTGTCTGTTTGTTTGCCCTAAACGGCACCTAAGTGACCAAACGATACTCCTAATGGCTGACCTCATACGCAGTGCCCACCAATATTGCTCAAGTTTTAGTGTTCATACTTGAGTGACTGTCAATTGAAAAGAAATCATTGCGCATATCCTAGGCATCATAAGAACACGCCAATACTCTGTGCGTTCGCATTTACATTAGAAAAGGCATATATAGGTAATTATGAGAACCGTAGCGTTTATCACGCTGCGCTGCTCTAAAACGCTTGCATGAAAAGGCAAGTGTTTCCAACGCTTTGCAAATACGAAACGGGGCCGGCACCTACCCATCGGCTTGCGTTTTACACTTTATCACTTCAGAGATGGGCGCGCACGGCGCGCGCCCTGTTTTCCAGGATAACTGCCAGATAGGGCTCATGTCTCACGTGTGACGCTTCTTGATGCGCTCGTTCGCCTCCGCTGCACGCTCTAGGCACTCTAGCTCAGCGGCTTCAGAATACCATTCACCAATTTTCTTGCGCAGAACATCAAATCAAAGTTTCGTGCCCTCTCTCCAGACGCAATATTATCGCCTTTCGACGACATTTGCTGTGTAACACGCAGATATGGGACCACGTTTTTACTTGGCATTCTCTTCCTGAGTTGTGCTTGTGCGCCCATCTCTATGTGGAACAATGAAATCACCACTATGAGAATAGCAATCCATGGGTAAGTAGAACACAGCTGGGCTACCTATCCAGAGTTCAGACGTGTGCGCTGTAGCCTGGCGTTGAAAGACACCAGAATAACAGAAGTCTTCAGTGGCCTGTCAGTTCACCGAGAGCTTCTTGATTCTCATTACACTATGGTGGAAGTGTAGTGGTTTGAAATTTAGTCCTAAGTACCAGTGCTCCTTGCTTTGTAAGTCAGTGTTGTGCAAGAATTAGTTTCAGCTCAGTTCTACTTGGTCCTTATGAAAACATTGTGTTAACATCGTCGTCAGAAAAGCACAGATAATGCTACTTCGCAAAAATACCCCAAAACATTTTTAATGGCACACCCGCCAGAGTTATTAAGCGATAATAATAAACCAGACGTGTGTGAAAAGAAATCAAGAAGATGCAGTTGGATATTAGGAGCCACGTATGTGTTGTATTTCCTCAACTGGCATGCTTGAAACGCACGACGGAACTACCGTATTGAATTGCTACGGGTGAGTAAACGAATAAATGTGCTTAACAGATAGCGGCTTATCCAATATAGTAACATTGATGACACTTTCAAACCGAGCACGCAGCACAAAAACGGGCAAGCAGATTTTAAAGCGGTGAGGAAACGAGTACGCGTGGCTGTTCAGACAGATCGCGTTGCATTCTCCCCGCTCCTCCACGGGCACGAGGCAATCCACCAATACACGTTGGGCGTGTCACCATATTGCGGCTGTACGCGATACTGCGCGAGCGCGTCTCAGGCGCTGATGGGCTGCGGCTAAAGTTGCCAACATTCCAGCGCGAACAAAACCAGTCTGGAAGTGATCCCGAGAAGCGGCCGCAAATTTTTCGCTTTTCCGGATAATCCACGTCCGCTTTCCGGATCCACCTCTCTGTTTTCCAGGTCCACACTCGGTGTGAACGCGCCTGAGATTACAAACGCACTGAAACAGTGAATATGCATATACTTACACTGTATAGGAGAAATATCAAAATATATAGTAGCCAATTGAAAAAGGTTGATGGGATTAAGCAAGAAAGACAACAGCGTGAATGCTTTGCAAATTATATGCTTTACGTGTCATATATACTTCAGGGAGGTATATATGACACATGTGCGTCATTTCGGTGAAGTTGTTCTCACAAAGAAAACGTTGAAGCTCCAAAAAAGGCACGAAGTAGGGCTTCTACGTTTGTGCAGCGAAAAGGTGGCTCTTACCTTTATAACACGAGGTTAACCCGAAATGCTGCTGCACATTTCCTGTGTGTTTCATGTGATACGATTTGAGAGACGGTGATTTCAGAGGAGAATAGAAATTCATTTCTGTTGAATGGGCCTTCCATCGATATTGCACTTCCCTTTCCTTGCTTTCGCGGCGGAAATGCCAGCAGCAACGAATATTCGGCGACCAGCATCACTGAAAGAGTTATAGGTTTTTTTTTCTTCAATTTTAGTCACTACGCTTAAAAGCACGCATATAGGAAAGTGCGGTGCCGTTGTTTATAGCGGACATTCCAGCAGCAACAGATGTTGGTCGACCAGAGTCACTGACAGAGTTATAGGCTTCTTTTTTGTTTTTAATTTTAGCACTATATGCTCTAAAGCACTGTCTAGGGAAGTGTGGTGTCGGTGTTTACGGCGGACATGCCAGCAGCTATGGACGTTTGTCGACCTGTGTCGCTGAAAGATCTATAGCCTTTTTTTTATTTAGCACTGTAAGCTCTAAAGCACGGGTCTAGAAAAGTGTGGTGTCGGTGTTTGTGGTGGGCAAGCCTGCAGCAACGGATGTTTGTCGACCAGCGTCACCGAAAGAGTTATAAGCATTTTTTAGAGGCGAATAAGGGTCGTGCATCCACGATGTATTCAGTGGTAATAGGTGTAGTAGAAGCAGCAGTGTAGCAGTAGTAGGAGTCGTCGTAGTAGTATGTAGCCACCTCTCGTTTATTCCATGGAATGTTCACCGGATCGTGGTGCCTATACATGATGAATACAGTGTCATGGGGTCCTGACATCGCCGAAGGAAATATACGACGAAGGGATCAAAGATGAAACTGTTTATTTGGGCTGAACTTGTGGCCGACAAACAAAAAGTAAAATTGCAGCGATACACACTGGCAGTGATAGTGGCAAACAAATCGTCGGCCGTCGATCAACTGATCAGTGGTGAATTGTGTCAGCATTTATACACGAGTCATCAAATCTTCAAGCATTATTCCTAGCAGTCACGCAGGTTCCAAATAATTTATCATGTTCGCGAAGTGGACGGGATCTTAATGAAAGGATCCATGACAGTCTCCAAGCTTCTCGAACACTGCAGGCGTGGTTTGCGCTGAGATTACGTACAGTATAATGAGGCGATAACAAAACTTGAGGAAGGAACATCGCAATGTGATAAAAAGATACGAGATGGTGGTACTTGGAGTGTTCTCTAGATGGAAGGACGGACGTACGGATGCACACACAGACTTGCAGATGGTCGGATCGATGGACAGACAGATGCACGGACGTACAGAGGAATACACAAACAGACGGACGCATGGACGGACGGATGAATAGACGCTTGGACGGACGCACACATGTACGCATGGACAGACAGACGGACGAATGCAGGGAAGTATGGACGGACAGATGCATGGATGGGCGCACTCACGAATGGATAGATGGACACTTGAATGGACGCACGGATGGACGGAAGGATGGATGGCTTGTGGCGACTTATGTTGCTGTGGGTGTTCTGCAAACGGCAAGATTTTTACAGCAGGACAACAAAACAAGCACGGCATTCTGTTTGACAGACAGCTCATACAGAGGGCAGCAATGCCGACGATAGTGGGGGAATGAGTTTATGTGACTAGTGGAACTCTAGAAGTTACCTGCCCTTGTTATATTGGTTCCAAAGTCACAGGCGGGCTAGTTCCAAGTTTTCTCTGGCTTCCCGCAAAGTGTAGCTTCAGCGAGTGAAAGGTTTTGCATGAACGTTGCGTAGTTGCAGTGTGGTAATTCGAAGTCATGGGTAGGCGCATTTTCGATGGCAAATTTGAGCTCACGACCCGAGAGAATGGCTGCCGGAGTGAAGCCAGTAGAAGGATTCACCACTGTTCACGTGGCGAATGCCATTTCCTGTGCGCGGGCTTCCCAGTTCCTGTGGCGGTCAGTGCAAGCCACCAACATTGTTTTAAAGTTTCTGTTGACGCGCTCAGTAATGTTTGCCTCAGGGTGGTAAGGTGTCGTTCTTTGGTGTTGTATACCAAGAACTTATCAAGTTTCAGGAAATATTCTGCCTGTGAAATATGTGTTATTGTCTGTTATTAGGTGCTTAGAAAAACCGAAGTGAGTGAACTTCTGCAGCAGACAATTCCAAATTACTTTAAATCCAGTCGGCGTAACGGGTAGGGCTCTATCTATTTCGAAAATTGGTCAGTGAATATTAACAAGTACCGACATTTCATAGCTGATCTCGGATACGGGCCCATTGCGTCACAGGCAACGATTTACCACCGGTTGCTACTTTCCACAGATTGCATGAGGCCCAGTGGTTTGCCTCACCTCGGTTTTGCGGTCTGGCAGGTAGGGCAAGTGCGAACGTATGTTATAACGTCCTTTTTCATGTGCAGTCACGTGGCGACGTGAGTAAGCTTTTCAAAAGTTGTCTTGGTATCACTGTGACCAGCGGGGCGTCTGTCATGAAAGTGCGCCAAGAAAGTTTTGCGTAGAGTCCGATAATGACGATGATGATGATAATGATAATGTTTGGTGTTTCTTGCACATGGGACATTTAATGGCCAAAGAACGCCAGTTCATGAAACTAGAGATATGAACAATGATTGTGATAAGCGGGTGTATCAGGGCCTTAAAGTTGCTCGCGCTAAGGCTGGTAAAAATATAGAAGTGATCAAATCATGACCATGCCGTGAAAAGTGTATTGTGGTAATAGATGACAAAATTTTCTGATAATAAAAACCATAGTTGGCATGTATGGCATTAGCACAAGTGCCTCAATTGATCACACCCTTGTTTACGAAGGCCGTGAGGCAAGTGCTTTGTTGAGTGTAGCCACCGCAGCGGAGACCTCTCCGGAGAGGTCGTGCTACGGAATGCCCTGCTATATGATATGAAAGGTACGAACTTCTCTCAAAAAAGGCAACAGTGATTTATGTGTGAAAAGTGGTTCCCTACAAACGGAAATTGCAGGGTGAAGTGGTATCTGTTGTCGGTAGGGTTACGACCAAGTTGTGGCTTGATGACATGCACTTTATTACCTGTGTGTGTGTCCCATGTGCTCTGCCAATAACCTCTGAGCTTTCGTTTTAGAAAAGGTTTCAAGTCGAGTGCCGAGATTGCTATTGATTTATTGGTAGTGGTTTTGTAGGCAGATTCAGCTAGCTGGTTCACCAGAACTTCGCTTTGTGTTTCGCGGTGCACTGGCACACATTAGGCTACAACATGCTGCTTCGATTAGTAGACTGTAAATAGCAGCGAGTAAAGCGACCCAAGGACATAGTTTTTGTGCTTTTAAAAGTTTTCAGAGCTTTTATGATGCTTAGGGAATCGTTATATATTATTGCCTTCTGTGGTTTTATTGGTTTAATGTGTTTAATGGCCGCAAGTATCGCCTAAGCTTTGCTAGTAATAATGCTTGTACCAGAGTGCTAAACACCGGCTTCCGAAAAAGATGGGCCGACGGCTGCGTACGAAACAGAAGTGTCGGACTTTTAGGCATCCGTAAAAAACTCTGGACATATGTATTTCTGTTGTAGTTCTAGAAAGTACGTCTGGATAAGTGAAATTCGTGCATGCTTTGTAGCCTCCAAGAAAGACACGTTGCAATATATCGCCTGCCACTGCCACGGCGGCAGGCATACTGCGGGAGTTATCAAATGGTGTTCAAGTGGCACACTGGTTTCTTTCGCTAGGCCCCTCACACGGAAGAAGTGGGGCTGTCTCATAGAAGGCCATTTCTCGAAAACAACAAGGCTTGGCATGTCAATAATTGTGGAATGTGATGGGTGATCCTTGTCTGCGTTGACATAAAAATAATATTTAAGCGACATGTAACATCTGTGTAGGTGGGGCGATGAATTCCATTACACGTACAGGCTTTCCTCGGGGCTAGTGCGAAAAGCTCCCGTAAAGAGGCTGATGCCTAGATGATGAACAACATCAAGATTTTTAAGGGCAGTAGGTGTCACAGACAAATATGCTATTACCCCATAGTCTAGGCGGGTGCGTATGAGGCTTTCATATAGATTTATTAGACACTTCTTGTCACTTTCCCACATAGTGCGTGAAAACACTTCTAGAACGCCCATGGCTCTTATGCACTTGTTTTTTAAATACTTGATGTGTGGTATGAAGGTTAGCTTGGTGTCCAAGATTAGGCCTAAGAATAAGTGTTTGGTATTTCCAGAAAAACGTTGCCCATACAGTTGAATATCATGTTCTAAATAAATGCCTCTCTTGCTAGAGAACAAAACACGCGTGCTTTGCTGTGCATTCAGTTGGAACCCGTTTTCTTTTGCCAATTTGGAGACTCTGTGTAAACCAAGTTGAACCTGCCGCTTCAACACGACCAGATTGCGACATTTAAAGCCAAGCTGGACGTCGTCAACATATGTACAATAAAACATAATTCGAGGGATGGGCAAGCACAAAGAATTTATTTTGATAATAAAGAGTGTTTAAATAAGTACACCACCTTGCGGCACGCCTGTTTTTGGAGAAAGATTTGGGAAAGAACGGTGCCTACTAGGGTGCGGAATTTCTGGTTTGACAAATAACTTTCGAATATAGTAAACATTCTGCCACGCACGCTAAGGTGAACAGGTCTCTTATGACTCCAAAGCAACATGTTATATCAGATGCCTTTTCGATATCGAGGAACACAGAACCTATTGCTTATGAATGAAGGCGTTTCTTATCTGTGCCTTGATATGAACAAGGTGGTCGGTGGTGCTCCTACCTTCACGATACACGCACTGGAATTGGTCGAGCAAAATCTTTGTTTCAAGGAAATGTACAAGTCGGTAGTTTATCATTTTTTCGAAAAGTTTGCACAGGCAGATTGTAAGTGTGATAGGCCTATCTATCTATCTATCTATCTATCTATCTATCTATCTATCTATCTATCTATCTATCTATCTATCTATCTATCTATCTATCTATCTATCTATCTATCTATCTATCTATCTATCTATCTATCTATCTATCTATCTATCTATCTATCTATCTATCTATCTATCTATCTATCTATCTATCTATCTATCTATCTATCTATCTATCTATCTATCTATCTATCTATCTATCTATCTATCTATCTATCTATCTATCTGTCTATCTATCTATCTATCTATCTATCTATCTATCTATCTATCTATCTATCTATCTATCTATCTATCTATCTATCTATCTATCTATCTATCTATCTATCTATCTATCTATCTATCTAGCCGCCTACGACTTTTAGCTCTCTTGGCCGTTTCAATAATGGAATCGAGACCAAACTTTCCATGACATAAGATGTCTGTATGATGAGTATGACTGACTAGTCATAACAAGATTACCATGACATGTATGTCATAAAAGTCATGACTTACATTTCATGGTCTTGCTGCTCTTGCGGGGCTTTCGTTCATATGACATGCTGCAAAATTGGCATGGTATGACATGACTGCATGGCGAACACTAGTGACAGACCCTAACGTTGAAATCAGGGCATGCATGTCATGTAAGTCATGAAACATCACTACATGCCACGCTCATAGTACGTTCGCAGTCGTTTCGCTAGCTTCACATATACCAAATTTGGTGTTATGTGTCGTAAATGCATGAACAAGGTATGCGACTGGTGCAAGCATGATAATCGCAAGATGCGTGTTTTGTAACATGGCTACATGCCACACTCATGATGCGCACGCAGCCGTTTCGCTAGTTTCACATGCACCAAACTTGGTATTACGAGACATGAATAGATGACGAAGGTATGTGACTGGTGCAAACATAATAATCATGAGATGCACGTCATGTAACATCATGACTACATGCTACGCTCATTATGCGCTCGTGGCCGTTTCACTAGCTTCACATGTAGCCAATTCGGAATTACATGGTTGACATGCGTAAAGTATACGTCCAAAGATGATACTTGTGACATGCGTGTCATGTAACAACACAACTATGAGCCACACTCAAGCCGCCAGTACACTTCGTCGTGACCCGGTACGCGTTGTGCCGGCGTTCGTTTTGTCGAGCGACGCCGGCAATGCAACGCCAGGCGCCGATCTACCTGCCTTATGCTCGCAGGCGCGCGCCACGCTGGTGTACTTTGGCGCATGTATGTTTGAGTGCGCCCGGGGTCCCTCCGTCACGAAGCTAGGCAGACGCTGTGCTGTCTTGGTAACATCATCGGTGCGAAATGCAGCGTGTCGCATTTTGCGCTGGTTGCCGCCAGGCCTTGCCGACAGACGCTGGTCGCACCTAGCGTCAGACTATAGAGTGCTCGAGGTTAGCTAGCGTAGCGTCGCTGCGCCCAGCATGTGTGCGCATCAACGCTACGTGCGTTCGCCACCATTTCGCTGGCTCCACATATACCAAATTTGGTATTAGACGACGTGAATAGACGACGAAAATAAATGACACGTCCGAACATGATAATCATGATATCCGTGTCATGTAAAACATGACTACATGCTACGCTCATAGCACGCTCGAGGCCGTTCTGCTAGCTCCACATATACCACATTTGGTATGAGGTGACGTGAATAGATTACGAAGGTAAATGACACGTCCAAACGTGATAGTCATCACATGGAAGTCATATACGGCATAATTTACCTCCGCCTCGTGACGTCGTGGTGATTTTAAAGTATATATCAACCTTCTTAATTCGTGCTTCGCATGTCTTCGATTCTTACCGTACGTGGGATCTGGCAATTTGTTTGTGTTTCGATTGGTAGGTTTTTAACATTTCATACACCACACGGTACTAAGGACGCCATGACGCCTGCACCAACTGTCGGAAGCCTGGTCACTGGTACGACGTGTGCCCCCTCCCAAAACTCTGCCCACGATGCGGCGAGAAACACGAGAAGCAAGAGATCCTTTGCACGCCGACATAAATCTTCTGTGGAGGGAGCCATCTTACCACCGCAGGCTCGTGCAAACGAAGGACACCCCAGCCTCGACGACAGACATCGCCGAAACCTCAGTCACCAGTGTACACGACAAAGAACTTTCTACCTCTAGTGCCCCATCTAAATGACCAGCGAGCCTGGACCAAAACCACCAGTGGGCACAAAACATCACTGCGGGAAGAAGACGTAGCACTCCTGCGGGAAGAGGTAAGACACCTGAAGGCAGCTATTAACTCATGACACCCAACACGCCTCCAACCCACCCAACATCAGCGACCCAACCTCCCCCCTATCCACTCCTTCTACCATCAACACCCGAGCCTTCCATACCCCCTCCCCAAAAGAAACGCTGGCCAGATGACACCTCAGAAAAAAATATAGACTTCAAACTTAACGCATTCGCCAAACGGCTAGAAGCCAACATTACGGTTAAGACACGAAAAAATTGGCCGATCCCACGTACAGTGGGAATCGATATGCGAAGGAATGAGAAATATTGATATGTCACTTTCAAATCAGCAAAACGGCACGAGGTGAAGGTAAATGACGCCGTACATGAGTTTCATGCCATTATTGTTATGTTTGTGTGTTGTTTACCTTCATCATCTATTCACGTCACGGGATACCAAATTTAGTATATGTGGAGCTAGCGATATGGCCTTGAACACGCTATGAGCGTAGCGTGTTGTCATGCTCATACATGACATGCGTATCAGGATTATCATGTTTGCACCAGTCATATAATTAACCATTCCTTGACATCACGTAACACCAAATTTGGTATATGTAGAGCAATAAAACGGCCACGAGCGCATCATGAAGAGCCCATTATGCTCCAATGTAGCGCTTACGTGCACACGCTGGGCATAGCGACGCTACCTTAGCAAAACGCGGGCACTCGATAGTCTGACGCAGGTGCGACCAGCGTCCGTCACCGCGGACCGACGGCAACCAGCGCGAAATGCAGCAGATTACTAAAGAGTTTTAGTACTGCGAATGCTGCGTACGTGGCGGCGTTGTGTACGTAAGGACGCCACGTTCTGCGTAGTGCGCATGCGCAGACCGCAACGCGCACGTATCGCGTTACGTACGCAGCTGCTACGTACGCACGCATGAGATGCATGTGTGCGTACGTATGAGGTGATCGCACCGCTCTCGAACAAATTCGCGACAGCGCGAGACTTCGTTTTGCAAAATGGCGGCATCGAAGGCAAGCACCGACCGGATCTGTGGCCCAAAATATGGCCAGAATCTGGCTATAACACTTGGATGGGCTCACATTGGCTGTCAACAACACGTACTTCTATTTTGATATACCAGATGACGCAACACGCTTCGCGCTCGTTACGTACGCGGGTACTACGGTGTACTAAAAGCCGATTAGTGGCAAACGACGCCACGTAACGCAAGGCGCTTGCGCGAGGCGTACGTAGCACCATTCCACAGTACTAAAACTTTCTATTTTTCGCGCCGATGCGTTATTCAGAAAACAATGCGTCTCCCTTTTTTCTTGATGGAGGGACGCCGGACGCATTGAAACGCACCTGCGAGTATATGGCAGGACAGGGGCTTGGCGTGGCAATAAATGCGTGACATGACCAAATGAACGCCGACGAGCACGCGCACAGCGCCACTTTGAAATGTATTGGCACCTTGACTGTGGCATGTAGTCATGTTCTCACATGACACGCATTTCATCAATATTTTGCTTGCACCAGTCACATACCATCGTGATACACCTCCGTGACGTAATACCAAATCCGACATATGCAAAGCTGGCGAAACGACCACGAGCGCATCATCAGTGTGGCATGTAGTCATGTCGTTACATGAGACGCACATTGGGATTATCATGTTCGTTGTGTCATTTACTTCTGTCGTTCGTTGACGTCACGTAATACCAAGTGTAGTACATGTGAAGCTAGCCAAACGGCTGTGAGCGGATCATGACCGTAGCATGTAGCCATGTTGTCACATGACATGCATCTCATGTTGGTCATGTTTGCACCAGTACCACCTTCGCCATTCATTCACGCCCCGTAATACCAAATGTGGTATAAGTGAAGCTAGCGAAACGGACGCCAGCGCATCATAAGCGTGGCATGTAGTCACGTTGTTACATGACACGCATGTCATAATTTTCATGTTAGGGTCTTCCGCCTGTGTTGGCCATGCAATCATGCCATACCATATCAGTTTTGCAACATGCCTCGTAAACGAAACCACCGCAAAAGCTGCCACACCAATGATGACATTCGTAATCTACATGTCATGATTTTCATGTTATGACTAGTCAAATATGTTTTTCATATTCATGTTTTGCCATACCAATTTCGATATCGATACCATTATTGCAACGGCCAGAAAAGTTAGAAGTCGTAGGCGGCTAGATAGATAGGTAGATAGATAGATAGATAGTTAAATGATAGATAAATAGATAGATAGATAGATAGATAGATGGATAGATAGATAGATAGATAAGCTCAAAGTCACCAAAGTTTGCTAAAAATGCTTCGCATTTAAAATGCATTGAAATTGCCTTGGCCACGCTCACAGAGTGGGTTGTAGGGGAGGCAACCACAGTCATTTTGAAACAACTTCCTCAAATAATTGCTGGAGTGTCTTCACACGGCCCTACTGCGACTACCATGGCGGCTTCCATCCTTCGCCGTTCTACCCTCTGATATGGCGTTGCTGACGGCCAATAATCAACACCTACGCATTATGCAATGGAACTGCACGGGTTTTCTCCACAAACTAGACTGACTGAAGCAGCTCCTCTCTGCTTCTTCCACACCCCCTAGTTTAATAGCACTCCAAGATGCCAGCCCGAACATGTCGCAGCCCGGATACGCTTTGGTGCCTTCTGACTTGATTCCAAACCCGAGAATTACAACGTATGCTCAAAATTTTGTGCCATACACTTGTCATGTAATGAAACCCCAGTTAGCTCAAACATTTCTCGAATACCTTCTGCTCACAGATCTCAACCCTTCTATGTCCTCAACTGTTACCTTCTTCCGAAACAACTGGTCTCAGAACTTATCGAGCTCGTTAAAACCGCCTACACCGATGCAAAGATGGACTTCTTCATTATCTTAGGGAATTTCGATCGCGCGCATGTAGACTGGGAGTATATACGAACCAATAAGAGAGGGGTAGAACTGCAGAACACGCTTCAGATGCAGAGCCTATCCATATAGTACACCAACTCGAATCGGAAACAGAATGACCGCGGGCACTAGACCAGACCTTACCTTTGGCCGCAATCTTTCCCGGCCGGTCTGCGAAATTCAAAGGAAACTTTAGAAAGTGATCATTAGGTGATTACTAATGAGCTTGACTTCAGTAAAAGCTTCTCACCCATTGTATCCGTCACTCTCGCTGGGATAATTTTTATACACACGGAGAGGGCAAACCTTTTAACCACAGAGGTCACCTTTTAACCTCCACACGTGGCTGACGGAGCTCAAACAGGATGTCCAGGCGTTTACAAAAACGTTCGACGTCACCCCAAAGACTCGTGCAATAGGCAGTAGGTTAGCGCATCTACTTCAAGCGGAAACTAGTATACTCACGCGTTTAAAAACGCAGAAACCAAATTGAAAACTTAAGCTCAAACTGGTGCAGCCTCGAAACAAAATAGAAGCGCGCAGTGCCACTCTCCGTAAATCTAATTGGAATCAATTATGCAATGAACTGCAACATAATCTCTCTTCATCAAGGGCTTTGCACTTTCTTCGACACATGATAAGCCCTGGTCAAACTAAAAAAGCAAATGCGGCTCACACTCAAAAGGCTTGCCCACCAAAACCAACAGAATCACCAGGCACTGTTAAACCTACTCAAATCAAGTTATACCACTGTAGCCCAAGCGATATCATATGCCGACTACGCTGGTTCCGATCAAGCTTCCCTCGACTCCCCGATGAAGGAGGCTGAAGACAAAAAAGCGCTCTTTAAGCTCAGGAACTCGAGCCCTGTAGAGGACCAGATCATCGATGTCGTGCTCAGGAACCTAGATGATCGTTCTATTTCTGTTCTCACCGACTATTTCAACGAGTGCTGAAAAAAGGCGAAATACCAGCTGGATGAAAGCACGCAAAGATGATTTTCATCCCTAAACCGAATAAGCCAAAAGTGTCCACAATCTCAGCCCCATATTCCTAACTTCTTGCCTGGGCAAACTATATGAGCAGGTTATCCTAGCCTGTCTCATGCTACACATGGAACTGCACAGACTGTAACCCCATGGCATTGTGAGATTTAGATCGCGCTCTCTGCCCAAAACGCGCTGTGGCAGATTTCACACACCATTCTCCATGAAATGGAACATTATACAAGAGAATTTCTGGCGATAGACCTCACCAAAGCGTTTGACAAGGTTACGCACAGTGTGATCCTACAGAGAATCCAAGAGCTGCGCTTGGGGCCTAGAACCTATAACTACATCCGGGACTTCCTAAATAGGTACACCGCTTCCCTGCTTATTGATGATGTACAAACGCCGCCGTTCTGCCTTGGTAACATTGGCACCCCACAAAGATTGATTTTATCCTCGCTCGTTCTTAATATCACCCTGAGTCCCTTGGCGGAAGTTTTAAGCCATATCACACATATTACACACACACTGCTGCTTTTTCATTAACTTCCTTGAAGCAGTCACACTGCCTACACCAGAGCTGAGTGTGTGGACAGTAGTATCAGCAGGCGAATATCCTTGAAGCAGTCAACTTATGCTTGAGTAAAACATAGTGGAACTACAGGGCTAGAATGTTTCTAGCATCTATAGCAGAACCCTGCCCATTCGTTTAGTGTTAAACTATAGAGGCTATGCAGCTCTCCTGAGTAGGGTGCTGCAACGCACGTTGGGGCATTCGCCGCTGCCACCGAGGCGATTTTCTTCAAGATATATATATATATATATATATATATATATATATATATATATATATATATATATATGTATATATATATATATATATTCAATTAGGCAACATATGCAAGACCGTGTTTACTGCTGATGAGGCAGTCATGTGTTAAAATAACTACAGGTTGTGATTCGATGACCAAATATAAAAATTGGACCAGGGTTTATGAAAAAGACAGCTAAAGCAGGGATCCTACCTCTAGGATGAAAGTGTGTATTATCCGAGAAGCACATAACTAATTCTGTACATGCCGAAAACGTATGCACTCTAATGAGGGATGTCAGCATTTTCACTGAAAATTGAAAATGAAGTGAGAAATACCACAACTACCAAATTCTTATTGCAGACTATTTACTATTTACTGTCATGTAAAAATTAGGCAAGTGTCCAATCTAGGCTGTGCCATGGCTCACTGAAGCACACTATGTTTTGGAATAGCTCTCGCCCACAGCACAAAGTGAATATATGTGTACCTTATATATAAAGTAGTAATATATATGAGTGAGCTGCTTATTTTTGGTTATTAGCTAATTATTTTTGTAAACAACCATTGTAACAAGCACCTGTGTACTATAAAAAAAAACCTCGTCTGTTTTAGCGCTATGCAATGATAGTGCTAAATCAGCAGCGATGAAGTAGTGATTAGATCCGCCTCACATGCAAAAGGTCCATGGTTCAAATCCCGGTGCCGCGCAGTTCCCAACCGGATAAAAAAAATCCGCATAGTGATGGAACTGCATTACGAGGCCTGGGGTGCGGCCTCACCGGTAACCACCGCCGGGAACGCACTCCCTCACCAGAGAAGGATTGGCCACCCTGGTGCAGTATCTGGCCGCTACCACCCACATGCAAACGTCAAATAACTCACGGCCCTCAGTCCCCAGCAGCTGTGAAGCAACTGACCACGGCGGCGTTCAGATCTGCGACGCAGCAGAGGGTGCTAAGAATCGCTGGATCCAGACAGACCGCCATTGGAACCTGAACTTTGCAACGTTTAACGCTAGAACCTTATCCAGTGAGGGAAGTCTAGCTGTACTATTCGAGGAGCTAGAGGGTGTTAAATGGGATATAATAGGGCTCAGTGAGGTTAGGAGGACAGATGAGGCCTATACGGTGCTACAGAATGGGCACGCCCTTCGCTATAGGGGCTTGGCTGACAGAAGAGAACTGAGAGGGGGGTTCCTAATTCACAGAAACATAGCTGGAAACATAGAGGAATACTATAGCATTAATGAAAGGGTGGTAGGTATCGTAATTAAACGGAATAAGATATACAAGATGAAGGTGGTACAGGCCTACGCGCCTACATCCAGCCATGATCACGCTTCAGTTGAAAGCTTCTATGAAGATGTGGAATCGGCAATGAGTAAGGTAAAAACACAATGTACAATACTGATGGCAGACTTTAATGCAAAGGTAGGGAAGAAGCAGGCTGGAGACCAGGCAGTAGGAGATTATGGCATCGGTACTAGAAACGCCAGAGGAGAGCTACTAGTAGAATTCGCAGAACGCAATAATTTACAGATTTTAAATACCTTCTACCGAAAACGAGGAAACCGCAAATGGACATGGAGGATCCGTAAAGGCGAAAATAGGCACGAAATATACTTTATAATGAGTGCACAACCAAGCATCGTGCAGGATGTGGAAGTGGTTGGCAAGGTACTATGCAGTGACCATAGAATGGTACGGTCTCGAATTCGCCTAGACTTGAGAAAGGAACGACAGAAACTAATACGCAAGAAGCCAATCAATGAGCTAGCACTGAGAGGGAAAGTACAGGAATTCAGAGTCTCGCTTCAGAACAGGTACTCGGCTCTTAGTGAGGAAACCAACCTTAGCATAGATACAATAAATAATAATCTGACGAGTATCATTATGGAGTGTGCAGTGGAAGTTAGAGGCAGGGTAATTAGACAGGACACTGGCAAGCTTTCCCAGGAAACGAAGAATTTTATTAAGAAGCGGCAAACCATGAAAGTCTTAAGTGCAACAGACAAAATAGAACTGGCAGAGCTTTCGAAGTTGATTAATAGGCGTAAGGTATCCGATGTAAGAAGGTATAACATGGAGAGAATTGAACACGCTCTGAAAAACGAAGGAAGCGTCAAAGCAGTGAAGAGGAAACTTGGGATAGGCAAAAATCGGATGTATGCACTAAGGGACAAAGAGGGCAAAATAACTACCAATATGGATAGGATAGATGAAATAGCGGAGGAGTTTTACAGAGAGCTGTGCAGTAGCAGGGACAACCACGACTTTAATACTATAAGAACTAGCAGTAACCCATATGACACCCCACCAGTAATGATAGAAAAGTCAGAAAAGCTTTGGAGAGCATGCAAAGAGGCAAAGCTGCTGGTGAGGATCAGGTAACATCAGATCTGCTGATAGATGGAGGACAGATTGTGTTAGAGAAACTAGCCACCCTGTTTACGACGTGTCTCCTGACGGGAAGAGTACCATAGTCTTGGAAGAACGCTAACATCATCTTAATACATAAGAAAGGAGATGACAAGGAATTGAAGAATTACAGGCCGATTAGCTTGCTCTCTGTAGTATACAAGCTATTTACAAAGGTAATTGCTAACAGAGTAAAGAAAACATTAGAATTCAATCAACCAAAGGAACAAGCAGGATTTCGAACAGGCTACTCAACAATCGTCCACATTCATACTATCAATCAGGTAATAGACAAATGCTCAGAATATAACCAACCACGATACATAGCTTTCATAGATTACGAGAAGACGTTTGATTCAGTAGAAATATCAGCCGTCATACACACACTGCGGAATCAGGGCGTAGATGAAGTATATATAAACATCCTGGAAGAAATATACAGGGGATCAACTGCTACCATAGTGCTTCATAAAGAAAGCAACAGAATACCAATCAAGAAGGGTGTAAGGCAGGGGGACACAATCTCCTCAATGCTATTTACCGCGCGCGTACAGGAGGTTTTCAGAAGCCTAGGATTGGAGCAGCTAGGGACAAGTGTTAATGGAGAGTTCCTTAGTAACCTGCGCTTCGCCGATGACATTGCATTGCTGAGTAACTCAGGAGACGAATTGCAACTCATGATTACGGAGTTAGACAATGAGTGCAGAAAGGTGGGTTTTAAAACAAATCTGCAGAAAACGAAAGTAATGTACAACAACCTCGGAAAAGAGCAGCGCTTCGAGATAGGTAATAGTGCACTTCAAGTTGTAAAAGACTATGTCTATTTAGGCCAGGTCATAACCGCGGAGCCGAACCACGAGATTGAAGTAACAAGAAGAATAAGAATGGAGTGGAGCACGTTTGGCAAGCACTCTCAAATTATGACAGGTAAATTGCCACTATCCCTCAAGAGAAAGGTATATAACAGCTGTGTCTTGCCGGTACTTAGCTACGGAGCAGAAACCTGGAGACTTACAAAGAGGGTTCAGCTTAAATTGAGGACGACGCAGCGAGCAATGAAAAGAAAAATGGTAGGTGTAAACTAAAGAGTCAAGAAGAGAGCAGAATGGATTAGGGAACAAACGGGGGTTAAGGATATCATAGCTGAAATCACGAAGAAGAAATGGACATGGGCTGGGCATGTAGCGCGTAGACAGGATAACCGCTGGTCGTTAAGGGTAACTAACTGGATTCCCAGAGAAGGCAAGCGGGTTAGGGGGAGACAGAAGGTTAGGTGGGCAGATGAGATTAAGAAGTTTGCGGGTGTAAATTGGCAGCAGCAAGCACAGGACCGGGTTAACTGGCGGAACATGGGAGAGGCCTTTGTCCTGCAGTGGACGTATTCAGGCTGATGATGATGACACACTTAGGACATACACTGTACGCTGACGATATAACGGTCTGGACCACGTATGGCTCGGATGGTGATATTGAATCGACCCTTCAGGAGGCAGCTACATGTATAGCTACACAAGCGGCAAGCATCGGTTTTGATCGCTCCCCCACAAAGTCAGCCCACCTCATACTCCGACCGCAGTGTGTCCCATTGCCCCCATCAGAAATTGTTTGCAAAACACCCCCATTCTGCAAACATCGCTCCTCCAAATTCTCGGCCTGTACTGGCCTTACACAGGAAAAAACCACGTTACAATAAAGGCCCTAAGGCAGCCCACTTACTCAGTCATCCAGCTTCTAAGAAGGGTGTCCGGTCCACAAGCAGGCTTTCACGAAGCCGGCAACCTCAAAGTACTACAATATTTTGTGCTTAGTCGCATTCTTTATGCCTCTGCTTACTTGACTCTACCTGCACAGACAAAGATAAACTACGTGCTCTATCCGCATGGCCACCAAAGTAGCGCCTAATCTTCCAAAGAACACATGCCCGGATAGGATCCTAAAACCGGGAATAAACAACACCGTGCAGAAACTGATAGATGCACACAGACAATCACAGTACCTTCGTCTGGCTGGGTCACAAACAGGGAAGCATATAATCGATTTACTTGTAATCCTATAGCCACACATACTACAGAATTAGTCTAGCTCGCTCGTGACATACGTGCTGCACTTGTTGTCAAACTTCTCTCCAGAAACGTCCACCCAGAATACCACCAAACCCGCCACGTAGCGCGCGCACAACCTTTCCATAAGGCCTTCGGCACTTTAGAGGATGTGCGCTGGGTAGATGCAGCGTGCGGTCCAGATCGTTCCGCAGCTGTAGCTTATCATGTTGCAGTCATCCCACTCATCTGATTCTTTGACCCGCCCTGTACCTCGGAAGAAGCAGAGGAGGCTGCTATTGCATTAGCAATAGCCAAAACCAACGCCACTTACATACTAAGCGACTCCAAAACAGCCATTATTAACTTTTCCCGTGGCTGCGTCCATTTCCCGGCGTGGCAAACATCAAGGGTGTGTACCGTGAATTCCGATAGGCTTATAGAACTTGTGTGGGTACCAGCTCACTCTGGCAATCCTGGAAATAAGGCCGCCGATAACATAGCCCGAGGACTTTATATCTGGGAAAAATGGTGACCCCAGCCGAGATTTCTCGCGAGAGCGGGCACACAACTCACCCAACAAGCACGTCTTGCCAGTCTTTTCTACCCCTCTACCAACCCCCGTCTTTCTTACTCGCAACACATCGTCTGGAGTCGACTTCAGGCAAGAAGTCTCCTCGCTCCTCAGGTCATATCCCACTTTCGCACAATTTCTCCGTAGTGCACTCTCTGTGGAGAGTCGTCTGCCACCCTAGACCACATTCTCTTTGGCCGCCCTGCCGGTCCTCCCCGCAGAAACAGCCCACCATCAGCACATAGGAGGAATAGAAGGCCATTCTTGCTTCACAGAGCCTGGATTCACAACTTCGCTGTGTGAACCAGGGTGCCAGTGCACCAGCCCTGCGTGGTCTGAACACCGCGACATGTGATGGCCGTGTGGTGGTCCAGGGTCCATAAAAGACCCAAACTCACTTGCCCGATAAACATTTTCCCCTCCTCTTCCTCAGTTGCTGTAGTTGAAGTAAGACGGTAAGTTGGGCCAGTTGATTGGGATCCATCGTGAACTTACAGCGCAACGCCAGAAAAAATACAACACAGGGAAGGAGCAAAAGAGAAAGAAAAGACGGCGCTGACTCCCAACTGTTGTTTATTGGAAAAAACTGGGTGAAAAGTTTACATATATAGGTACTGGCAGCCTACATCACAACATGCGCAGAATACGAGGTGCACCGAGGTAGCGCTGTCACACTCATGGCAATAAACAAGATTGGCCTGGGATGCGCTGAGGAACAAACAAGCCAAAGGGAGATGCGCTGTGAATCATTATAACAAGCACATCGCATGCGTAAGAAAGCTGTGTATTTAACTTCATTATCGTGTGGTAGGGAGTACGTGGGACAAACGAAACGATGTGTGAATGTTCGTTTAAGGGAGCATGAGTTATCTTTTCAAGGGATCGCGCGATTTCATCTGCCGGAACATTGCAGCTCATGTGGTTGTCGTCCCATTTTTGAGGGAACCACCATCATCTTCAAGAATCCTAACCAGCTAACAAGAGAAATCACTGAGGCATATCATATAAAGATTAGGCGTAGCAAGTGCGTTAGTGAACCAACCGTCACACTGCATCAAAAAGATTTAAGTTATTTAGGCCAATCATGTTCATTGCCATGAGTGTGACAACGCTACCTTGGTGCACCTCGTATTCTGCGCATGTTGTGATGTAGGCTGCCACCAGTACCTATATATATATATATATATATATATATATATATATATATATATATATATATATATATATATATATATATATATGTATACTTTTCACCCCGTGTTTTCGAATAAACAACAGTTGTGAGTCAGCGCCGCCTTTTCTTTCTCTTGCTCCTTCCATGTACTGTATTTTTTCTGGTGTTGCGCTGTAAGTTCATGAGGCTGTAGTTGTGCTCAAAACAACAGGGAAGTGGTAACTTCCGTAGGATTGACTGATGACTTTCCACTGGAATAGAGACACAGGAGACGGAGGTACTATGCTCAGGTCTATGGAGGAGTAGGTATTATTAGCGAGATTATATTAGGTTGGTTCTTTTCGATTCAGAAGACGCGCGCTCATCGAGAACAGGAACTGTTCAATCAGTTGATCTCGCGCGTCGCAACGAGAGTCATCCCATAACCTGCTATGCACATTCAAGTCTCAAGGAGAACATAAGGCTCCGGAAGTTCATATATTAAAGGCTGGAAGTCATGTTCTTGTAGGTGATAGCTCAGAGGTACGTAACGAGTACAAATTGTGATCAGTTTGTTGAAAAGCACAGCTCGAACAGCCACTGCCTCAAGAGGCGTCGGAGTTGAAAGTGTGTGCATGCAATCCCTTGATTCACCATAATGGCAACACCTTCGGATGATGTCATGGGCTCATCACGGTCCTTTCGGATAATAACGTATTTACAGAGAAAGTTGGTGTATTTAGAGTTTAGGTGTGTTTCTCGTACACACAGCACTTTTGGGGAGTGTTCGCGTAAAAGTTCTTGGACGTCGTCAAGGTTTCTGAAAAGGCCCCAGACGTTTCAATGTATATTTTGAGTGTTCACGGTGAATGTAAAGTAGTGTTGTGTGTACGAAAAGCAAGTGGCTGCTTAGGTGGAGAGTTTGAGTAGGAGGGCCATAACCAGGCCCTGTTATCTGATTTTTTGTTTGCTTGGCGCGCTCCAAGGAGCCACGCTGATCTTTCGGCACCAAGGGCACCGACGTATCCATTGCCTCCTCAGAGACACTGGATGCTCGCACATGCGAGCTGGTGGTTCAAATTCTGGGCCTCGCCTGGGGATGCGAGGCCTTGAGACCTGAGGACTCTGGTGTCTCCAGTCTCTGCTCGCGAGTAGGTGGAGTAGTCTGGATTAGAGTCTCCTTGGAGGCAGGTGCCACAATCGCCGGCTCGCTATGCGCGGCCGAAGGAGTGAAGAGGGCTGGTGCGGCGGTGCCCCTGACGCTCCGCATCAGCTTATGTGTGTCCATAGAATGATGAGACTCTTGGCTGTGCTTTTTTAAATGAAATTTTCTTCTTCAATTTTAATTTAATTATCTCATTTTTCTTCCATTATTCGCGAGAGCTTCAATATGTGGCATGGTTTTCTTCACAGTTAACTCAGTCGGACGGTTGTCTGCAGTTCTCAGACACGTGGCCTAGGACTACACTTTGTGCACAACTCTGGCGCTCATGACAGCTTTTAGAGCCATGGCCATACCTCTGGCATTGGAAGCAATGGCGTGGGTTTGGTAGGCATGGCCTGAGAGAGGTATTCGCGTACCCTGTTTGAATGGATACTGGCAGTTTACTGGAACTAAACGTGACTATTAAGTGTTTGGTGTTTCCTTGTTATCTGTTCTGATAATTCTCTGTACGCCTTCCACTCCTCCAAAAGTTCAGTTTCGGTGAGGTGAAGTAAGTATGCGTCAAATACCACTCCGCGAGTTATGTTCATTGATCTGTGTGGTGTTACAGTGATCGGTACGTCACTGAAAGTTGAGAGGCCACCTAATTTTTCAAATTGTTCTTTCTCCCGAATTTCGAAAAGGAGGTTTCCGTTAGCCATTTTGGTTACCTTGTATACAGCCCCGAGAGTTTCGGGTAAGACACCTGGCAACTACGAAAGGCGATAGAGTCATGGCTCGCTTTCCAGTTTTCTCACAGTGAATGATGTGTAAGTTAGGAATTGTTTCTATTGGCTGGTTGAAAAAATGTCACCAGTGTGACCCTCTTTAAGCTGTAACCATCGGTAACTAGGATGGATGCTCTGTGCATGCCAGTCTTTAATCAGCAGCGTTGGCGGCCATTCACTATGGAGCCCAGCAAGAAGACGCTGCAAGTTTGTGGATGCTGAAAGCTTGCAGACGTCAGCCGGACGACACTCTCGTACGCCAATGCACCTAGACCAAGCTATGCTGATTGCTAAGGGTTAATCCTTGCTAAATTGGAAGTAAACAAAAGAGAGGAGGAGACAGGACAGACTAAAAGGGAGAGGTGAAGATGAAGTTGTAGGGGAGAGACACAGGAGAAGGCGAATGCTGATTTACCCTGGGTGGGTCAGCCCAGTGGTGCCGTCTATGTAAAGCCGGGGCCAAAAAAGTGTGTTGCTTCTGCTGGGGGCCTAAAGGTCCGATCACCTAGCGTTGACTCAACCCTCCGGATCCCCTTTTCCCCGAACAGGGCTCAGCCACGCGCGGCTGGGCGTGGGAGAGGTCGAAGCCTTCCAATGGCTCGGGTCCATGGTGTCGCTACACACCAAACGCCTGCTTGCGCAGACGCCCCCGCGGAGGGCGTAGAGTCTGAGGAAAGAAAACACGGAATGGAAGAAAACACGAAGAAACACGGAATCCTGCGTTGCAAGAGACCCTTTTCAAAATTCAGTGCCTTCTATTGAACGAAACCGAAAACACATATTTCCCGCTATGTCTTGTTCACCTATGGGACGCTCATTGGCACACCGTCCAAACACGGTATAAATTCTGCATGAACGCAAGCGGTGTGCGTGTGCGCAGCAGGGAACGCTAATTGGCGTCGCTGGGGCACACAGCCCGGCAGTTCACACGAGTGAACAAGATATGGCGGGAGAGCCATGTTGTCAGACTAAATTCTCTAAAGTGTCTAGTGAAGATATGTAACGCAAGAGCAGGCCGTCATCGTCTTGCAAGTATCCCCCCCCTCCCCCCCCCCAATGGGTGTTGGCGGATCGTGTGTTTTTGGTGGGGCTGGCAGCGCCCAGACCATCGCAATGCCTCACTGCTGCCATGTGAGAGCCTTCAAGCACAATAAAGCTGCATTGTGTAGCTTTTCCCCGGAAAAACCCGCAACAATTTCGTTGGAAAAGAAAAGCAATTCTGATATATTTCTGATATCTGCTTGCACTGGTTGTCACTTCTTCGAGCGTCAAGGAGCTGCTGTCGTGAGACCAGTGTTCCCCAGGAGTCTTCAGGAATTGTCACGAAAAGGACCTCGGCTGCTGGTTTACCACCCCTGCAAAGTGGCGATCGGGAAAGCGTGTCAGCCACTGTGTTGCCGGTGCCTTTCTTGTACTCCACTCTGTAAGTATACTTCTGAAGAGAAAGAGCCCAACGCGTTAGACGATCGGATTGATTTTATAGCTTTGGTAGCCGTGATGACGCCTGGTGTTCTTTTTGAATCGTAAAAGCAGCTCTATTGGGGTACGTGTCAAACTTTTTCAGTGCGAATACGATTGCAGGGCACTCTTTCTCTATTACGCTGTAGTTCATTTTTGCACCTGAGAGCGTGCGGCTCGCAAATGCTATCGTGTAAAGCATTCCTTGATATTCTTGGCCCGAAACTGCTCAGAGGTCATATTCAATTGCGTCGGTCTGCAGAGTGAAGGAAAAGTTTAGGTCAGAAAGGCGAAGCCGAGCTGTATTAGTGATAGCCTCCGACAAAGCCTAGAATGCTGCCTGCTACGTGTTAGTCCAAGACTAATAGGTAGCCTTGCGCCGCAGCTGATGAAGTGGCCTTTCCAGGTCGGCGCAGTGAGAAATTAAGTGGCATCTCGAAGCACAATGCCCATGACATGCTGATATCTGACTGCTGAATTGCACAACTTGAAAGGTAACCTCGAAAACTCGAATAATCTCTTGTGGTAAGTAAATGCTGTTTTCTCAGCATCACACTCCGCTAATGAAATTCCCACGTAGCCTCTGCTACAGTCAACGATAGTGAAGAAATTGGCAGACCTAAAGAAGTATATTACAGAGTCGATTGATTGAAGGAATAACAAGGCTCTAATGGTGACGGCGTTTACACGCCGGTAGTCAACAAACAGCCGCTTAGAGCCATACTTTTTTTGAAGCTAAAAGAATTGGAAACGCCCAAGGACTGATGAAAGCGTTTACAGCACTGGTGGCGAGCATTTTGTTGAGGGCAGCCTCGAGAAGTTCAAGCTTGCAGATGCTAAGGGGATGCGGATATAAAGCGATAGAGAGGTTGTCACCTGTGTCATTCCTGTGATCCATTACAATAACTTTTCCAGGAGCCTGTGTGAACATTGCTGCGAACGTCTTTAGAGCTGCTTCAATTGTGGCTTTTAGCTCTGATGGCCCTTTAAAGATTCCATAAGAGTCAGAAATTCCTCTGTGGTCTCAGAGAAGCCATGCACATTTGTTGCAAGCAGATTAGACGGCAGTTGCAGCAACGTAGGCACAAATGTGAGTGGTTGCGCATTTATTCCTAGGCTGTAGGTGCCCGTATGGATATTAAGCATGATTCCCGACTTTATTATATAATTGCGTCTCAAAATCACAGGGCAGGAAATTCAGGGCAGCTTCAGGAAACGTTACTGAAATTTTCCCCAGCGAGTGTAACTGCTGAACGAGCTGCCAGCATAGCAGGGATGACAGCAGAAGCAATGCGCAGATTAGTGTTTATACTTCACAAAGCTAAGCCTTTAATCTCAAAGGCGATCTTGTTGCGATCTCTGAAAACGCAAACCGCTGAAGCAGTATTTAAAAGAGCCGAGACCTATCCTTCTTCCATGGAAACTATCACAAATGGTGCTTTGTCTTCATGGGACACAAGGATAGAGAACGAGGACGGAAGATTGCTCACCCTATTTTCGAGTACACCGTGGCTGTAATTGGGTGGAGTGAACTTTGCTGGAGCGTTGGTCGGTTGTTCCTGTGCCGCATCCCTTTCCGAGCGGAAAGGGATGCGGCTTTGTCAGTTTGGGGGTGTGTTGCTTTGTCGAAGGTTTCCCACGGCTGTTCTTCCTGGCAGCAGGATTATGTGAAAACCAAAACACCCAGCGTTGGGGCCTCTCCGACGCACCTGGCTGCTTTTGAAGATACGTTATAGCCAACGAAGAAGTAGCAGTAGGTTTTACAGGACCTGCATAAAGTGAGAGGACCCTAGAAAGTGTTAAAATGCTGGCTGGCGATTGGCATGTGCTCACCATCGCTGGCCCTGATCGTTTCCCTGGTGGCCAGGGTGTGGTCTACTTGGGGACTGACTTCTGTAGTGACGACAACCTCCACACTGGAAGCATATCAGGAGGTTCGCGCTTGTGCCTCCTGCACTAGAATGGACAGCTGCCGCTACGGGCTAACCTTGGGAAGAGGCGCCCAGAGTGGGTATCCCCCGCTCCTTGGTCATTTCCGTGAAGGCGGACGGAGCAGACATATTGTGGTGGCTAAATAGGTCTGGAACTCTTGGTGGGGCCGTTGGTCAGGTAATTGGGTTGGGCCGACCATGCCGCGCACAGAACGGCTCGAGAGTGAATTCGGGTGGTGTGGTGGTTGGCATGTGAGCTCCAGCAACATCGCAGCCTGAATATCAGCCTCTGCTCTAGCGAGAACGTCGAGTGAAAGGAATGAACAACCCCTTAAATACACCTGAAAACGTGGATGCGAGTGCCTAATTGCCCGAGTCACTCTTTACGCTTCAGAAGCTGAAGGGTCCGCATGTTCTTAAAGCTCCTGAAGGGACCTTATGTTTTTCTGGAGGCTTCATCCTCACTCTGCGTACGCCAGCAAAGTTTATCTTTCATGCAAATGACATAGCCAGGTGGAAGAATAATGGCACAAAATAGCTGCTCTATGTGAAATCAACTGCCTGGAGACTGGAGATGACGCCAACGTGCGGCAGAGC
The DNA here is from genome assembly GCF_043290135.1 of Rhipicephalus microplus. Classification (NCBI taxonomy): domain Eukaryota; kingdom Metazoa; phylum Arthropoda; class Arachnida; order Ixodida; family Ixodidae; genus Rhipicephalus; species Rhipicephalus microplus. Next base: position 104,682,306 of record NC_134700.1, read on the forward strand.
CAGACAGGGCGACGGGTACAGCGTGTAGCAGAAAAGACTCATTTGCGAGGGCTAGTGCGTCGCGATAATTTTGAAACTCTTCAAAAAAGTCTGCGACTGATTTCCTGTCCTTGTGTCGCTCGTTGTAGGCACGGCCAGCAGTAAGAGATAACTGTCGTCTGGTGTCACCTGGCGTTGTAGCCATGTGGTAAGCGGCTCGATGACAAGAGACGTGTCTGGCGCAGACGCCTCCTGTTGCACCATGTCGGGCATAATACAAGACTTTAGGTACGTAGGGTTATCACCTTCACGAGTGGCAATTATACCAGAACGCAAGATCATTGCAACTCCTACAAAAAGAATTTGAGAACTGCATGAGAAAAGCACGTTAGAAGGAACAAAGGTAGGGTAAACCATATGCGAAAAAACACGTTGGGCACTAGATGAGGCCCAGCCTCTGCGCAGGATGCTCAGTGAAACGAAATTCGTAGGGCCTGAGCCAACAACGTTGAGAACAAAAACCGTCTTCAATACACGACCAAAAATAATCAAACAGCCTTCCTGACCGGCCTAACACGGGACTAACACACACAGGAGGACCAAAAACATGGAGCAAACAATCACCGCATGCTGGTGGTCAATGGAGCATACGCAGCGAAACAACGACCGGAAAGCCAGCACGAAATGTACCAGCAGGAAATAAAAACTCACTCACCACTCGCTGTAAAATACGAGCCATCGACTCACCTTATAGCGACGCCTTCAAACCGGCGAGGCCAATCGATCTCTTCTGTAGCACGCACGGATGAAACCCCGCTCGCGCCTAGCGCAATAGACATCACCTCCCATCGCTCGTCTGCTACCGAAAAACCCCCAGGGTTCTTCTCGTTCTCTTTTTATCTGCAAGCCACTTTTCAACCCCCTTTGGTTTATTTGGATGCTGAAGCTCGTCCCATACATGTGCAATGCGTATGTTCTCTCCTCACCCTGCTTCCAGCGTGCCAGCTGCAGATAACGGCCTATGGGCTCGACAGCAATTAGTTCAACGTTTTTCACACCATTTGGCGTACAGACCTGGATGCTGCACATTATAATGTATAGTGCATTCATAATACTTGGTGCGAACATGGCGCACCTTCGCCGTGCTCCGCGGGGCACCAGCACACACGGTGTGGCCGCACATCAAAGCTATTGAGCATGCGCACAGGCATCGTCCGATCTCTTGTTATGCGCTCGAGCACCGTTCCCGCTTTGCTGGGAAGCATGCCCAACTATCAGCATGCCAGTAGCGATAGAGCGATCTGCAAGGGCATGGCAAGAAAGCGCGCTTCACTTGCTGTGGAGTATAACCACCGTGTTGTGTATTTCATGATCAAACCATAAGTAGCAAACACGTGGCTCACCGGCCGGTTGTGGCCAGTCACCAAGAATACAATATCTTTGATAATGCTAAATGGGACTCGCAATATTTACTTGGATATTTACTTGGCTAAACAGAAGAATTAAATGACTTCTGCTAAGTTAAAATGACGGGACTTGCTTCAAGCTGTGTGTGTGTGTGTGTGCGTGTGTTTGTGTGTGTGTGTGTGTGTTTGTGTGTGTGTGTGTGTGTGTGTGTGTGTGTGCGTGTGGAACTTCATGCGGTCACCATGTATTGAACCATAACCGTGGAATATAATCACCTCATGTTAGAATCGTTGTCCAGTGTTCTGAAGTGTAGTATTGATGTTTTTCAAGCCCTAACTTAAAGCCGCCTTAAGAAATGATCCACATTTAAGACTCGTGAAAAGCGTTCTTTCAAAAGGAAGCACATTTTGTGGAGTGATCTCAACTCCCTTCTTTCTTCTCCCGGCTCTTGCGGGACTACTCTTCGTGATCCTTCACTTGGTACCAGAGGTGAGATTGAGGCATCTGGTCCAAAACAACTGGGTTGTTCCTCTTTTCACCAACGCAGTCATTCTTGTTCTCATGCAATTTCGTAAACAGCTCAGCATTGTTTTCGTTTATAAGGGATTCCACGCTTTAATGTGACCGCGCATATATGAAGGCATAGCAGTAAATGACTCCGGACAATTTCAACTAGTGTCCCTATTTACAAAATTTCTGAATTCAACTCCTCCTGCTCCCTCCACGTTGTTCAGCTTTACGAAAGCAATATTTTTAAGCATTACTGAATAATTTGCAATGGGAGCCGGGTGGGAACAGCAATGTACATTAAGTCTTAAAATTTTAGGGTTGTCGCAGCATTGGTACGATGAGTAAAATGAGGTCTTACGGCCTAAGCAATAAACAAACTGACCATTGTTTCTTTCACTAAACAAGGAGCATAGCTCGGAAAGCAACTGTAGCTTCTTAGCAGCGTAACCAGCAGTTGCAAGTAAGCTTCGTCATGTCTACGTATTTTCATCGTTTGTGTAGACGTGATTTTGACGCAAGATCGACCATAATAATCAGTAACGAGATTGTCAAATATCAGATAGCATGAGCCACAATAGCTTTAGAGTAGTCTTGAGAAGCCATATTGTGAAAACCACTGAGGGGACAGGCTACACTTGGATGTGTTTCAAAAACTTCAGTATAGTATGCAAGGTAGATCTCGTGGGTTCAGCCTAATGATGACTGAGTTGGCCTCACATTGTGCGGTGTTTAAAAGAGGATGTGGTGAACGAGAGGATTTTGTAGGAGACGTTTGAATTCCGTTCCCGCGAATATTTTGTCAGAATCCTGCTTACATTTCTGCTCGAGATGTTTGACTGGGGCCATGTGTCTATGAATAGTAAAGGAAACCAATAGGAGGCTTTGAACATAAAAGAAGTTAGGGTATCTTCGAACTATCTGCCGCCAGCTTTCTTGATGGAAGTGCGAGGATTTGGGGGTGGGGTTTGATTTCTCTTCGGCACTCCGTTTCTTTCATTTTTTAATTTCCGGATATTTTGGGTCTTGTCTTCTCTTCCTTATTTCATAAATTTCTATATTATTTTTTCTAGCTTTTCCTTTTTCTTTTTTCTCTTTTTCTGTCTCGCTTGCATCCTTTTTTTCATTTTTATACGTGCTGAATCCGGCGTTGCGCGAAGCAATGACGACTCACCAAAGCCACTGCCACGGAAGTGCTCTGCACTTAATATCATCAAGGCGCTCGAAAAACAGGAGGAAGAGTACTTCTTGGCGTGAGCGCGCGCTCAGTATCCTACAGACGGCTACGCTATACGTGGTTTCGCCCACCTTACGCCAAGCGACGACGGCAGCTTGCGATCACAAAATAAAACATCACGTGACACTCTGAGTCGCTACAGTGGTCCACACTGAAAATAAATCATAAAAAGCTATTCCAGGACGTTCGAATAAACGCGCGACCATGGAAAAGTGTAATTGTTCGCGTAACACCGTTGGATGGAAGCATTGGTCAGGGGAAATAAAATAAAGGACACCTAGAAGGCTGCAATAGCAGGATGGACAACTGTGGGAATATAATAGGCAAAGAAAGCTCCGGAAATGGATATTCACGCTTTATACTTTAGCAAACGAGGACACGACAATATAGCTGGGTGCAACAAAACCTGATTATTGGGTGGCTGTCTGAGGAGTCTGGGTAGTTCGTAATATTCCAGTGTAATTAAACACAGAAAACGTCCACATAACTGTTGCGTGGCCGAAACACGGTTGGTTTGGCTCCAGTTTCGTCAGTGCGGATATCAAGCGAGCCTGTGTGTTTCGTTATGCGAGCTAACACTAAAGAACCACGGGTGGCCGAAATCATCCCCAGCCATATTCTACAACTCTCACAGAGGCCGAGCAGCGCTGACATAAACCAAAATAATGCTGAGCAATTAGCAAAGATGCAATGAATTATTTGCTACTGAGGCATCGTAAAAAAACAATCGCTTAAATTGTACCAAAAAAAACTGCACAATATTGCAATAAGCGAAGCGCACTTTCCTTCAAGGCCCTTGCGGAGTGCTCAATCGCTGCTGGCATGCTGAAAGCTGAACGTGCTCCCCAGCAAAGCAAGCACGCTGCTCAAGCGCATCAAAGCCATCAGACAACGCCTATGCGCATGCTTCGATTAGCTTTCATGCGTGGTCGCACCGTGTGCGCTGGCACCCTGCGTAGTGCGGCAACGGTGGTCCGAGTTCACGCACAGAAAGGACGGCCCTGTACATCCCATATACAGAGCTTTGCTGATGCTTCACCATGAAAAACGTCCGCTTTCTCATCGAATAACCGACAGGTGTTTCTTTTGCCCCTGTAATAATGCTCTCCTGCACTAAAGGTTTTTGAAAGTCCCCCAGGAAAAAATCAACTGAGCGTAATCTCACAAAACTTACCGTTGCGCTACAATTAGCTTTTGAAAAATCACCCCATACATTTTGAAGGATGCACGAAAGTGCCTCTTGAATAAACTTCTGCCGGCCAATTATAACTAATCGCGTTGTACAGCATAAGGACCTTGCCAGCAGTAGGCGTCTGAAGTGCAATTACGGAAAACTCAGGTATTGCCCAGTAATCATTTTTTGAAGAACGCTCCCGCTAGAGTTACGCACAGCGCTTCGTCTTGGGGTTGGCATTGCCGTATTCGTCAATTTACCAGATTGCTGGACATACTCCCAGCAATTCAAGACATCGCTTTTAGTTTTTCACTGTTTCTCACACCACGTGGCGTACAGATGCTGTATTTCGTAAAGTACTTCCATCTGTATACATTTGTTGAGGTTTTACCATTATCAACGTCCACTTTCTCATTGATTTATGAACAGGTGAATAATTTACCCCTTTAAAGCTGCTTTACCGCATTATATTGGTTTGGGAAAGCTCTTCAGAAAAAAAATGCCCCTGCGTAATCCCACAAAATCGCAAACACAAAAACAGGTTATCCTACCGTACATGCCACTAAAGTGCAAATAACGAAGAACCTATTGCGCTTCGATTTGCTTTAAAAAATATCACCCCATACAATTCAATGGATGCACAAAAGCGTTTCGGGATAAAACTTGAGCCGGCCAATAAAACTAATCGGGCTGTGCAGCATAAGGACGTTGTCAGAATTAAGTGCCTGAACTGCAATAAGAGAAAAATCAGTCACTGCTCAGTGATAATTTTTTGAAGAGCGCTCCTCACAGCGTTACGCCCAGCGCTTCCCCTAGGGGTTGGTTTGCCGCACTGGTAGTTGTCCCAGATTGCTGTACCTGGTAAAAAGGTGAACTGTTATGTTATCAATTTTACTTAAAAATTTCACCCTTCTTTCTCGTTCCCAAAAAGTGGATATACGAGTCATACATATAGGATATCGTCGTCGTCGTCGTCATCATCATCATCATCATCATCATCATCATCATCATCATCATCATCATCAATGCAAAGGCTGATTCTGCCATCGATCCTTCACCAGTTGTGACTTCTGTTTCATAAATGATTGCTCCTCCTAAACGCGTTGTTTTAGTACTGTTATTAAATGCTATCTATCTATCTATCTATCTATCTATCTATCTATCTATCTATCTATCTATCTATCTATCTATCTATCTATCTATCTATCTATCTATCTATCTATCTATCTATCTATCTATCTATCTATCTATCTATCTATCTATCTATCTATCTATCTATCTATCTATCTATCTATCTATCTATCTATCTATCTATCTATCTATCTATCTATCTATCTATCTATCTATCTATCTATCTATCTATCTATCTATCTATCTATCTATCTATCTAGCCCCCTAGGACATTTAGCTCTCCTGGCCGTTTCGATTATGGTATCAGTACCAAACTTGGAATGGTATATCTTGATTCTATTAAAAACATGCTTGACTACCCATAACATGAAAATTATGAAATGTATGTCATGATTGTCATGATTTACTTTTCATGGTCCTGCAGCTCTTGCAGTTGCTTCGTTCCCATGGCATGTTGCAAAACTGGCATGATATGGCATGATTGCATGGCGCAGACAAGCGATGGATCCTCACCTGAAAGTTATGACATGCGTGTCATGTAACAACATGACTATATGCCGCGCTCATGATGCGCTCGCAACCATTTTGCCAGCGTCACATATACCAAATTCGTTATTACCGTACGTGAATGAATGAAGAAGGTATGTGACTGGTGTGTAACATGATAATCATGAGATATGTGTCATGTAACAACAATACTTCATGCTACGCTCATGATACCTTCGCGGCCGTTTCGCTAGCTTCACTTATACGAAATTTGCTTTTACGACACGTGCATGGATGACGAAGGTATGATACTGGTGCAAACATGACAAACATGATATGCGTGTCTTGTAACAGCATGACCACATGCTACACTCATGATGCGCTCGTGGCTGTTTCGGTAGCTGCACATGTACCTAAATCGGTATTACGTGACGCGAACCGATGACATGGGTAAATGACACATCCAAGCATGATAATCATGACATGGGTGTCATGTAACAACATGAATACATGCCACACTGATGATGCGTTTGCGGTCGTTTCGCTAGCTTCACTTATGCCAAACTGGGTAATATGTGACCCCAATAATTGATGAAGCTATGTGACTGGTGCAAACATGATAATCATGAGTTGCGTATCATGTGAGAGCATGACTACATGCCACAGTCAAGGCGCCAATACATTTCGACGTGACGCGGTGCGTGTGCTCACCGGCGTTCGTTTCGTTGCGTCAGGCTGGCCTTGCCACGCCAGGCGCAGGTCCTGCCATATACTCGCTGGCGCGCGCTGCGTTGCTTTGACGCTTGCACGTTTCAGCACGTCCGGCTTCCCTCCGTCACGAAAAAAGGGAGACGCAGTGTTGTCTAGGTAACACATCAGTGCGAAATGCAACTTGTCGCATTTCGCGCCGGTTGCCGGCGGGCTGCGCCGATGAATGCTGGTCGCGCCTGGCGTCAGGCTATAGAGTGCTCGAGTTTGGCTAGCGCAGCATTGCTGTGCCTAGCGTGCACGCGCGTCAACGCTACATTGAAGTATAATGGGCTGTTCATGAGGTGCTTGCGGCCATTTTGTGAGCTCCACATTTACCAAATTTGGTGTTACGTGGCTTCAATGAATGACGAAATATATTTCTGGTGCAAACATGCCTGACACGTGTGTCATGTAAGAACATGACAATATACCACGCTCATACCCTGCTCGTGGCCGTTTCACTAGCTCCACATATACTAAATTTGTTGTCAGTTGATGTGAAGAGATGACGAAGGTAAACGACCCATTCAAACATGATAATCTTGACACGGAAGTCATATACGGTATCATATACCTCCATTTCGTAACATTGTGCTGATTTTAATGTCACATATCCACTTTTCTCATTCTAGCTTTGCATATTATCGATTCCCACTGTACGTGGGATCTGCCAATTTTTTTCCATACGATGGTAAAAAAATCGAAATGCTAGCTTAGTCTCAAACAGTTTAAATAAATAGTATAATGAGTGTTGTCATCTGCAGCCTAATAGACACTTGTCTAACTTTGTTTTGCATGCAAATGCGAAACCATAAAAAATTTACACCATCACCCGCTAAAGGAAACAATGTGCAGAGGCAAATAAGTGGGTGCGCGCGCTTCTAATGGGAAATGAGAGACAGCAGACTCCGATGGTACACAGAGGCCCGCTGTCCGCTTCTAGTGAAAGTGCGAGATGCGAATTTTATGCAACGACGCACAAGAGAAATCACCCATCGGCAGTAACTTCAGAACCCGCCTGACAACACTCATTATACTATGCGTCAGCAACGCCGGAAAATCCCAGGAGTGAGGACAAGTTATGGCAAGCAACACGTTCAGTATCAAGTACCCACAATGGCAAATCGTTTACACGGTCTCATAGATTTCAATTCCGTACCTTCGAACACCATCATCAAGTCCATCCTAATGAACCATGATGTTGAGTATACTTATTAACGTTTCTGTACTTAATTTGTTAGATCCTATCTATCAATTCGAGTTATGTGTTGTAGTTGCTTTCCTTACGCTTTATTTTACTGTCTGTATTGAAGTTTATTTTCAGATGACGCTTTTGCGTTAAAGTGATTTTTCTAATGTTTTTCCCTGAAATAGTGTGACAAGGCCATGCTAAATTTTGTTGTCTTATAGTTTATTTATTGTGTCATTTATTTATTCCTGTGTGTTATTTGTTGCGTTATATATTTATTTCTGAAAACATATGCGACAGATTGAGCGGCCTCCGTGCCGAACTGTATTTAGGAGCAGAGGCCCCATGTCAGGCTATATAGCCTTTAGCCTGTGCTCCTGATCCTGTAAGAATTTCAGGACAAGTAAACTTCAATTCAATTCAATTCAACTTGGAGGTCAAGATCCAGTGCATATATATTCCGGGTGGCCAGTAAATGCATTGTTGTAAACCACGACGACCACGAACAATCAGTGTTTCGTTCATTCACTCAATGGACAAACCACGTGTTTTCAGCAAGAGGTTAAAAAATTGCTGGAGTGGAAGCTCCCGCAAAGCCTTCCCAGCAGCGAACTGAAGCCAGCTTTTGTCCTCCCAAGACGTCGAAAACATGCTCTTTTCTTGTAGCGCCCGATTAGATATCAAGTGGATTTGATATGTGTTGTAAATGCAAGGTTAATCTTATAATAAAAAAGTAGTTGTTCCCGACGAAATGACACACCGAAACGAGTATGGGTGACTGAATATCCAAATAACTTTGCCCCTACTTAGTGGCCTACTAAGGAAAACTAGTAAATAACACTAAGACGCATTTGGAGCACTATGTGACCCGAAAACATTTCTACATTAAACTCGTTCAACGTGCGAAAGAAACGCTCTTCCATTTTGTATTATGCTTCTATCGGCATTTTTCAGCGCGAGCAGCGTTCCAGTGGCGTCGCCGCCGGTTGTTCACTCCCAACGTTGCCAGCCAGTGGCTTTGATTCGTGATCCCATCGTCGTACACTCCTGCCGAGAGCAGTGAGGAAGGCGTCAGGGCCTGCGGCGCTCCCCTTCAAAGAGCACTGCTTAAACTTCCGTCTCCTGGACGGGACGACGTTTTTCGACGAGATCATCGATGGTCTTGAAGACGTCATGGGGTGTGAAGGGGTGCTGTTCCAGCAGCACCTCAGAGCTTCGAAGTTTCTCGTTGCGGCTCCGTCCACAGCACAAGCAACCAATCTGATGGTAAACCAAGGTTTCTAGTTACAAGGTCACAAGGCGCAAGTAGAAGGAGTGGGGGCGCTAAGTGTGCAAGTCAGTATGTTTCGCCTCCCGCCGTGCGTGTCTGAAGACGCACTTTTTTCAGCTGTTCAACCATACGGGAAAAGTGTTCGGTATCGCCTTCGTCACCTTGCAGTGACATCACTCAACGTGTACTGGTGTCCACATTGATCGAATCGAGATGGCCCAGCCCGCCTCTAGCTTCCTCTCGATTCAAGTTACCGCGTGATGCTTGAGTATTGCGGTATGTGCAGGATGCGCGCGCCCCACAGCAGAGAAGGTCGCGTTGCCGGTACTTGTACGACGCCCTTCTGTCTACGATGTGGCACATTCAGTCATACATCTGAGGATTGTGTGTCCATGTGTAAGCACTGTAAAGAAGACCACGCGACGAAAGATCGATTCCGTCCCAAGTGATACGCATACGCAGCCTTATGGCCCCTGAAAGAATTCCCAGAATTTGGACAGTCTCTTTCATTGAGGATGACCCAAGGTGATACCTCCAGGCACATGATAGTTTTGCGACAGAAAACCGAGCCACTACAAGAAAAGATTCCATATTATTGAGATGACGACAGTGGAACCGACAAAGAGTTTCATGACGCCAAGTCAGAAGATGGAAGTGGCGTCGATGCCGCGTAGCCTCGCACAACGAGAGACAACTACGTTTCTGCACTGACTGGGGACACGACAGCGTTTTTCGTCTCCCACAACGTCGCCAGAGGAGCCCAGCAACGTTGCAGAGACACCACGAGCGTTTGCTAGGAGCTCAAGGCCACAGAAAACGAACAATCATCGAACGCATCACCACTAGACGTAGCGTCCCAAGCATCTCGAGGCGCTGAGCAACCGCAACAATTGCTCATCATTATCTGACCTCCCGAAACAACGAGTGCAAGTGATGAGCTCAATGAACGCCCGCTTGCGTGCCTGGAAGGTATCGTGAAGATGGTGTTCGCGAAAGAAGGAAGGACCACGTTTTCAAAGAAACCTAAAACGTCTCTTACACAAGCTGTACAGGCCCAAGAATAAGCATCCAACAAGACATCCTGTAGTATTGATATATGACACAAGCAAGAACGCCAGTGAAGGAAGAGAAGAGTGTTGCTTCTGCTCGTGCTCGCTCCACTTGACAGCTGGTTGGTTTCAAATGCGAAGCATTTCTTGGCGAACTTTGGCGTCTTTAAGCGTATCTATCTATCTAGCCGCCCACGACTGTTAGCTCTTCTGGGCGTTTCGATGATGGCATCGATACTAAACTTGATACGGCATAACATGACTGTATCAAGAACGTATTTGACTAGTCATAACATGAAAGTTATTATATGTATGTCATAAATGTCATGATTTACTGTTCGTGTTCCTGCAGCTCTTGCGGTAGTTTTCGTTCACATGACATGTTGTAAAACTGGCATGGTATGACATGATTGCATGGCGAACAAAAGCGACATGCGCTAAATTGAAGATCATGACATGTGTGTGCTGTAACAACATCACTACATGCCATGCTCATGATGCGCTGGCGGCCGTTTCACTAGATTCACTTATACCCCATTTGGTATTACGGGAAGTGAATAGATCACGAAAGTATACTGGTGCAAACATTATAACCATGAGATGCATGTCATGTAACAACATGACTACATAGTGCGCTCATCATGTGTTCGCAGCCATTTCGCTAGATTCACATGCACCAAACACGGTAGTAGGCGACGAGAACGGAACACATAGGTAAATAACACATTCAAACGTAATGATCACGACATGCGTGTCATGTAACACTCATGATGGCACACTCATGATGCGCTCGAGGCCATTTCGCTAGCTTCACATATGCTAAATTTGGTATGACGTTACGTCAATGGATGGTGAATATATGAGACTGTTCCAAACATGATAATTATGGGATGCGTGTCATGTGAGAACATGATTGCATGCCACAGCCAAGGCACCTGTACATTTTGACTTGGCGTGGTGTGCGTGTTCACCGGCGTTCATTTCATGGCTTGATGGAGGCGTTCCCTTCATGCAGGCGCTGCGTTGCTTTGACGCATGTGCGTTTGAGCGCATCTGGCGTCCCTCCATCACGAATATAGGGAGGCACAGTGCTGTCTGGGTATAGCATCGGCGCGAAATGCAGCATGTCACATTTCGCGCTGGTTACCATCGGGGCGTGCCGATGGGCGCTGGTCACGCCTGGCGTCGGACTATAGAGTGCTAGCGTTTTTCTAACGTAGTGTCGCTCTGCCCAGCGTGCGCATGTGTGAACGCTACATAGGAGTAGTTTGGGCCCTTCATGATGCACTCGTGGCCGTTTTGCTAGCTCGACATGTACCAAATTCAGTGTTACGAGACGTGAATGAATGACGAAGGTAAACGACACATACAAACATAATAATGACACTGAAGTCATGTATGGCATCATTTTTTTGCCCCTCGCAAGGTTGTGCTGATTTTAAAGGAACATCTCAACCTTTCTCATTTGTGCTTCGCATATCATCGATTACCACTGTACGTAGGATCTGCCATTGTCTTTATTTACCTCTGTGTTTTACCTAGTAAACGTGTCTTCGGCTCACCGGTAATGGCGCACTATGAAGTGGTGGAGATTGCTGGATCCTTTTTCCATCCTGGAACTCCGCAACCGAGCTCTACCCTGCGATTAACGATGTCCGAACTACGCCTTCGCGATCAACGATGCTTGCTGATGTTGCACAGGAAACCACTCCTACATCCCCACCTGCCCAGTTTCCCGGCATCCAAAGAGGGTGAGACCCAGTCATCTTCAACGGCACCGATGAGCAAAATGTCGAGGACTGGCGATCTTCGTTCGAGCAAGTAGGCGTCAATAATAGATGGGACGAAAACAACAAACTTAGCCACGTTCACTTTCTCCGTAGAGGAGGAACTAGCTCTGGTTCAGCATCCACGCAGCTGAGCTTACCGGCTCGGCCACTTTGACAACCACCTTCTCAGACGTGTTTGCCTGACTGACAGTAAGCAAGCTGCGCGCATAACAGCGCTTGCGGGATCGCACCCAACTGTCTCGGGAGGGCTTCACGTTTTACATTGAGGACGTCGTAGGCCCCTGCCGTCGCTTCAATCCTCGCATGTCGCAAACCACCAAGGTAAAGCATTATATGAAGGGCATAAAGACGATGCCTTGTACAGGCTAGTGGCGAAAGGCCCGCAAACAGTTGCGGAGGTTATCGAAGACTGCCAAATTACCTTGAGCTGCGAAAACAGTGAATTTCAATGCGACACTTTGCTTTCGACACAACCAGCACAAAGCATTGACCGTTGGTGCAATTTCTCCGAAAAAAATGGTATTGACGCCGCAAATCTAGCTGTGCAACCGAGAGAGTGGCACGCCAGTTATTTTTTGCGCATTTCCTCCCCAGCAATACTCATGGGCTGACCTCGTTACTGCGCCAAGCCATCGAAAAACAAGTTTCTGAGGCACTAACACCCACGTACCAGCCACCACCTGTGTACGGTTCCCTGACTTACGCTGACGTTGCGCGAAGGCAGATACATGCGCCGACAAACGCCACCGACTCAGCTCTCCAAACAAATGGCTTCTACGCAACACACGTACCGGCAGGCTCGCATGTTCCCATTCACTACTGTCCGTCAACGCTTCCCAACAACCCTTTGCTCATATCGGATAACAGATCCACCTGTTACTACTGTCATCTGCCTGGTCATGCTGAGCGCTTCTGTCTCCGGTGCGTCGCTCATTCAGATACCACAGATGAAACCTGCGGCTACGTCCACACAGATCCACCACAGACGCAGCCACTTCATGCTGCTTCGAGCACTTCTTCGCCAAGACGCCGTGCTTTCAAACCACGCCAATTGCCTTCTCCACGCCAACGTTCGTCTTCATTGCTGCTTCGGTGTGCACCACCTGCCCAAACAGAAAACTGACCATCGTAGTTCTGGAGGCAAGAACTGCGCCCCCGTTGAATTCTACAAGGTCTCGTTCTCTACCCACTAATGAAATAACTGTCTTTATTGAAGTTTTCGCCGTTTAAGCAGTATTAGATACCGAAGCTGTACTGTCTGCTTTGAGTGAAGCAATGTGTCGCAAGTTAAGAAAAGTTACGATTCCGCTTTCTGGTCTGTCTCTGCGTATGGCAACAGCGCGTCACGTAAACTCTTCAATGACGTGCACGGCTTGGCTACTCCTCCAGGACGTTCTGTACGTAGTTCGATTCATCGTGTTTTCACACTGCTCACAAGACGTCATGTTAGGCTGGAACTTTCTTTACACACATCATGCCGTTGTTGATTGTGCCTGGGCTGAGCTAGAATTATCATCACTCTTCGACGACGATTCTAATAAGCCTTCTATTTCTCGTGTTGTCGTTGCCGCAGAGACGCATATCCCACCTATGTCTTCTTTTATTGTGCCGATCTTGTCCGACCATGCCACTTTTTCGGACGTCATATCATATTCACGCCGTTAAAACACTTCTCTTCTCGAAAAAAAAAACGTTTTCTACCTTTGGCTCTTTTGATGGTTGAAAACACTTGTGCAATCATTTATGCCACGAATCTTTATTCAGTACAAAGCACATTATTTCATGGCGAATGCATCGGCCGCTTTGATGACAATAAATGTGTTTGCACCAGTCAACTGCCCCATCATGCAGCAAGCCTTCAGATCGCCAGCGTTACTCCCGCTCTCACAACCTCCACCTCTTACTAAGACGCCTTTCTTCCATCAATTGATTCGGACTTTTCTGGTGCCAAGTAAATCAAACTTTCGACATTTCTCGACCACTTCCGGACGTCTTTCGACTTCAAAAAAACCATTCTGGGCCGAAAATCTACAATGATTCATCGTCACACACGCACGATTGCGCCCCCGTCCACACCGGGTCTCTCACGCTAAACGCCAATTTATTGACGATCAAGTGTCTGATATTCTCAATTATGGTGTGATACAGCCGTCCGACAGTCCGTGGGCCCCCTTGGTAGTATTTCTAAAGACACAGATGGGAGCATGCATTTTTGTGTTGATTACAGGTGCCTTAACGAGATAGAGAGCGAAGATGTTTATTCGCTCCCCAGAAATGACGATGTTCTCAAAGGTTTGCAAGGAGCAGAGTTCTTTTCCTTGCTGGATCTTTGATCGGGATACTAGCAGGTACCCATGAATGAAGCAGTCCGCGCCAAGACTGCGTTTGCAACTTGCGACAGCTTGTACGAGCTTAACGTGATGCCGTTCGGCCTTTACACCTCTTCTGTCATTTTCGAGCGTCTGATGGACAAAATACTTCGAGGCGTCAAATGGCAGAAGTGTATTTGTTATCCTGACGACGTTATCGTTTTTTAAAGACGATAGTCTTTCTTGGGAACCTTCGACTGAAAAATTTTGGTCTGTCTGCCTGTCTGTCTCTCTGTCTGTCTGTCTGTCTGTCTATACATTTGTCTGTTTGTCTGCCCTAGCGATACTTCAAACGGCTCCGAACGGCCAACGCCATTCGCAGCATACACCAATATTGCTCAAGGTTTAGCGTTCATTGTTGTGAGATTCTCAATTAAAAAGCAACTATTGCGCATATCTGAGGCGCCAAAACAACACTTCGAAGTTTTGTATGTCTGCCTTTATACTGGAAGAGGCACACACAAGTAACTCCAAGGAATGTAGCGTTTTAGCGCGCTGCGCTGACAGTGCAACGCGATGCTCAAAAAGTTGTTTCCAACGCTTTGCTACAACGTCACGGTGGTGGCACCTCCTGTCACTTTGCGTTCTACACCTTATCACCTCCAAGACTGGCGCGCATCTTTTTCCTCGGGCTGCACGCTTTCGTTTTCGAAGATAACTGCCAGATGGCGCTTGTGGGTAACTTGCCTCGATTCGCTCGTTCGCCTCCACTACATGCTCGAGGCACTTAAACGCAGCGCCTCCAGAATATACTTCACCAATTTTCTTGCGCAGAACATCAAATAAATGTTCTGTCCACTCTCTCCAGACGCAAGGCTATTGTCTTTTGACTGCATTTGGGATGTAACATGCAGATTTGGAACCAATCTTTTAAAAGGTTTTGAGGCACATATTCTGCGCCTCGCAAGTCACCTGGATTGCCTCACACATGCTGGGCTCCAACTATATTAGAAAAAAAAAACACCGATTTGCCCCCGAAGCTCACTATTTTAGGCCGTGTTGCCAGCAAGGACGGTGTCCTCTCTAACTTAGGAAAACTTCGTGTCATCACCCAGTTTCCGAAGCCATCGACACTAAATGTACTCCAGAGCTTCATCGGCTTATGTTCGTACTTTCATCGATTTGGCCGTAATTTTGCATCTGTCATGGCTCCTTTAACAGGACCATTTTTTGACAGCGAGGAAATTTCGGCGTGGTATTCCAATTCCAATGACATATTCGTGAAACTACGTCATTTGCTGTCATCTCCATCAATTATTCGTCACTTTTATCCAGATGCCTCTACCGAAATACACACCAACGTTGGTGGAGTTGGCCTTAGCGCTATTCTTGCTCAACGCAAGTCTGGTTTTGACAAGTAGGTCATTTCTTATGCCAGTGGCACTCTTACTAGGGCTGAAGAGAATTATTCAGTCACAGAAAAGGAATGTCTTATTATCGTTTGGCCAATCACAACAGTTTGACCTTACGTTTATGGCCGTCTATTTGACATCGTGACTGATCACCACAACCTCTGCTGGTTTTCGTCACTACTCTGGCTATCTCGCTCATTGGGCATTTTGCTTCCAAGACTCAAATATCCGTGTCATCTGAAGGTCAGGCCGCAGACATTGAGATGCCTATGCTCTTTCACGCTCTCAATTTCCCAAAGAAATGCTTCAGTTTCTAGCCTCGATGCTGCGGCACTTTCGTACACCGACATGCCCTAAAGCAGCGCCAAGAAGCTTGGATAGTCTCTGTGGTAGAGTTACTGTCTCAGCTGTCTAAACTTACCGCCAATCGTTCACTGGGACGCACTCCTCGACACTTCACCATCTGCAATAGACTCCTGTACTGTCACAACTACATTTCCGACGGCCGCAAGTGGTTGCTTGTGATTCCTTGCAACCTACATGCCGATATTTGCGACTTCTATCACGCGGATTCTCAATGCGGCCACACTGGTATGATAAAAACGTATGCACGCCTCCGACAGCGGTACTATTGGCGCGAAATGTACCATTTTGTCCGACAGAACATACGTTCGTGTTCCAAATGTCAATGCCGAAAATGCCCACCGCACATAGCCAATGAACAACTGCCGCCGTTGCCTTGCCCCTCCCAACCTTTCAACCACATCGGAATTGACTTGTACGGTCCCCTTCTCTACACGCCTCACGGGAACCACTGGGTTATTGTCGCCATTGATCAGTTGCCACGCTATGCTGAAACTTCTGCATTTCCAGAGGCCACACCACGTGAAGTTGGCGTATTCACCTTTCACTATCTTGTTCCACGCCATGGCGCCTTTTGTGAGCTACGCAGCGACCGTTGACATACGTTCCTTTCTGAAGCTATACAAGCCCTTCTTTGTGAATGAAACTTTGTGCAACCGACTATCAGCGCGTACCATTCAAAAACGAATGGAATGAATAAATGGTTTAAACGCTCACTGGTTGACATGTTAACCATGTACGTGTCCGCTGACCACACCAAGTGGGTCCGCTTACTCTCCTTTGTAACTTACGCTTACAACAGCGCCACTGAGTCTACGACAGGATGCTCTCTGTTCTTCCCCTCCTACGAACGCGAACCTTCTTCATTCACGGACACCATTCTCTTGTATCGTCCGAACGCTTTGGAATCCACAACTGTATCCGAAGTGGCCACCTATGCGGACGAATGCAGGCATCATGCAGGTTCTTTACCCACACATAATCAAGCGTACCAGAAGGACCATCATGAAGAAAACATATCTTCGCAGTCACATTCGCCTGGCATCTTGGTATGGCTTCGGGTTCTCTCATTTGTGCCTGGTCGTTCCACCAAGCTACTGCCGAAGTACGGAGGCCCTTACCGAGTTCTACGTCAGGCCTCACCGGTTAACTTTATTGTTGAGGTGGATCAACCATCGACAGACCGACGCCGTCCCAGCTGCGAGACTGTTAATGTCGATCAATTGAAGCCGCACTCGAACCCACCTGTCCTGCGCGTGTCATAGGTCACCAAGATCGCTCATTTTCTCGTGGGGGCGGGGGGATTTGTAGTATTGGTATATGGCACCGGCAGAAACGCCAGCGAAAGAAAAGAAGGAGGAGAGTTGCTGCTGCTCGTGGCTCCCTAGTATTGCAACAATAATGTTATTTATCAGGGAGCGCATCTGCCTATACTGCTCTCTCGATTCCGCCTGTTAACAGTACAGACATTTCTAAAATTTTACAGCTTACTAGTGAGAAGAGCTGATTACGTTTTCATCAGTGACCCACATTAATTCTTTTTTTGCTCATTAGCCTCTCTTTCATACACCGCAGATGATCTATGTACAAATAGAACTGACAAGTATAAATGTCAAAATTAGTGAGGTAATTGCATCTAATAGCTCAAACCATATTCTTAATATAGAGTATCATGAAATTTTTTCTCCACGTTCTAAATTTAAATCTCGCCAGTTCTCAGAGAACAGGCTAGTCGATTTCCTGCAGCATACATGGACACGTAACATAATGGCCACAGATGCTTCCGTTAATGAGGAAAGAGCAGGCGTAAGAATAGTCTCCCAATCACTTGGCGGCTCATTTGCCGTGAGGCTACCTGATTTTACTCCTATATTTGATGTGAGGCTAATGGTACTCTTCATGGCACTGCGAAAACTTCCGAGGAATGAGAACAAAGCAACAATAATTACTGATTCACTCTCGGTATGCACAGCTCTTACAACTTCTCATACCTCTCGTGCCATCACAAGGTTACGATCTTTAGTTCCGTCATAGCTGAAATACCCGAAATAAGTATGATTACCAGGCTTAACATTAAATGAAATGGCCAACTTCTTAGCCTGCTCGTCGCTAGATCTCCCAAAAATTCAGGCTATTTGGAACAATATTTCACCGCAATCGGGTTTAGAAGATCTGCTATCCACACAGATAGGATGGAAGCAATAAACACGTGGACGGAAGATAATCACCTGAATATCTATAAAAATCGCGATGGAGCCATTCTAGATAATCAAAAGTGGTGATAACCAAATTTGGATATCATGTCTCCCCATAAACTTTTACTGGTACAGGGCTGGTCTGACGATATTACCTTGTCAATTCTGCGGAGAACTGGAAATTATGGTACATTACTTTTTGCTGTTTGTAAGATATTCTGCTATCAGAACTCGACTTCTAATTACTCCTTTAGCAAAAGCAGGCTTGATCTTGTCGGAGGAAAGTGTTTTAAGCTTCGGTGCCTCAGGTTTGAGGTACTGCCACAAGGATTCTTTTGATGCCGTGTGTAATTTCATTAAAACTACTTAACGAGTACCGTTTTGGTCTGGTATTTATTAAACTATTCGTCTTTTTGTCAAGTAAGAACTTAGGTTTTCAAAATTATTCCATCAGCTTATTACGGCAGTCTGAGTTACATACTCAAAAGCATATTACCTGCAGCTAAATTGAATATTTTACGTATTATTGCAATTCATTTTTTTGGTTTTAAATTTCATAGCTTACCTAAAATAAGATTTAACATTCTCTACATTGCATTCTTGGCCAATCCTTCAAATTGGCTACGTGCCATGTATCTAAAAAAACAAAGCGAAGCAAAGCACTCACTCGGCTTGACAGCTGGACGGTTTTTCTCTCTGCGTTTTCTCTAGTAAACGTGGCTTCGGCTTGCCGCCAAAGGCGCACTCTGAATCCAAACATTGTATGAACAAGTAACCATCACGAAAATTAGGGAGCGACAGCTTCTTGCAAGCAGCACGCTCGACGTCGTTATCTCCTGAAAAAACGTGTTCTGCGGACAACCTCTCTAGAGTCACCAACTCGCAGCGTTTCTGCAAGCCTCGTAGCTCAGGTAGAGGAGAAGTGACATCACCCCCTCCGGAACATTCAAAAAGACCCGAGTGTATTCGGCAAACCAAAATCCATCACCTGATGAGGGTGAAGATTCAGTATATTCGTTTTAGTGAGAAGCATTTCTTAGCAAACTTGGGTGACTTAACAATATCTATCTATCTATCTATCTATCTATCTATCTATCTATCTATCTATCTATCTATCTATCTATCTATCTATCTATCTATCTATCTATCTATCTATCTATCTATCTATCTATCTATCTATCTATCTATCTATCTATCTATCTATCTATCTATCTATCTATCTATCTATCTATCTATGACTTCTAGTTCTCCTGGCCGTTTGGATAATAGTACCCATAGCAAGTTTGGTATGATATAACATGACTGTATAGAAACCATATATCACTAGTCATAACATGAAAATCATGATATGTAGGCCATGAATGTCAACATTTAGATGTCATGGTCCTGCAGCTCTTGCGGTGGCTTCATTCACATGACTTGTTGCAAAATTGGTATGGTATGGCATGATTGTATGGCAAACACAAGCGACAGACCTTAACAAGAAAATCATGACATGCGTGTCATGTAAGAACATGAGTACATGCCACGCTCATGATGCGCTCGCGGCCGTTTCGCTATCGTCACATAAACGAAATTTGGTATTACAGTACGTGAATGGATGACGAAGGTATGATACTGGTGCTAACATAATGAACATGATATGCGTGTCATTTAACGACATGAATAGATGCTACACTCATGACGCGCTCGTGGACGGCAAGATAGCTTCACATGTACGAAACTCGATACTACGCGACGCGACTGGACGACTTAGGTAAATGACACATCCAAACATGATAATCATGACATGCGTGTGATGTAACATGCTACACTGATAATGCGCCTGCGGCCGATTCGCTAGCTTCACAATCGCGAAATTGAGTATAACGTGACGTCAATGAATGACGAAGGTATGCGACTGGTGCAAATATGATAATCATAAGATGCGTGTCATGTGAGAACATCACTACATGTCACACTCGAGGCGCCAATAAATTTCGACGTGACGTGGTGAGCGTGCTTGCCGGCGTTCCCTTCATCGCGTCACGCCGGCGTTGCCACGCCAAGCGCCGGATACACTCGCAGGCACGCGCCGCGTTGCTTTGACGCATGCGTGTTTTAGCGCATCCAGTGTCCCTCCGTCACAATAAGAGAAAGCGTATCGGCGCGAAATGCAGCATGTCGCAGTAAGCGCCAGTTGCTGTCGGGCCGCGCCGACGGACTCTGGTCGCGCCTGGCGTCAGACTATAGAGTGCTCGCGTTTCGCTAATGTGGCGTCACTGTGCCCAGCGTGCGTGCGCGTCAACGCTGCATTGAAGTACAGTGGCCCTTTCGTGATGTGCTCGTGGCTGTTTTGCTAGCTCCACATATAATATATTTCGTATCACGTGACATGAATAGATGACGAAGGTAAACAACGCATCTAAAACTGACATTCATGACACAGAAGTCATGTACGGCAACATTTACCTCCCTGTCGTAACGTTGTGCTCTGGTGGCCGTTTCGCTATAGCTTCACTTATACCTGATTTGGTATTACGGGACGTGAATGAACTACAGAGGTAAATGATACATCCAAACATAATAATCACGACCTGCGTGTCATGTAACAACAAGACGACATGCCACACTTATGATGCGCTCGCGGACGTTTTGCTAGCTTTACATATGCCAAAATTGGTATTACGTGACGCGAATGGATGACGAAAATATTGGTCTGGTACAAACACGATAATCATGAGATGCGTGTCATGTGAGAACATGACTACATACCACAGTCAAGGCACCAATACATTTCGACGTGACACGGTGCGCGTGCTCACCGGCGTTCATTTCGTCGTGTCACGCCTGTGTTGCCACGCCAGGCACTAGTCCTGCCATATACTCGCAGGCGTGCGCCGCGCAGCGTTGCTATGACGCATGTGGTTTTCAGTGCAGCCGGCGCTCTCCGCCACAATAACAGTGAGACACAGTGTTGTCTGGGTAATGCTTCGGCGCGATGTGCAGCATGTCGCAATTCGCGCCGGTTGCCGTCGGGCTGCGCCGACGGACGCTGTTCACGCCTGGCGTCAGACTATAGAGTGCCCGCGTTTGGCTAAGCGTCGCTGTGCCCAGCGTGCGCGAGTGTCAACGCTACATTGGAGTGTATTGGGCCCTTCATGATGCGCTCGCGGCCGTCTTGCTAGCTCCACAAAATGAAATTTGATGTTAAGTGACGTCAAAGGATGACTATATATATGACTGGTGCAGACATAATAATCCTTAACACCCTGTCACGTAAGAACATGACAACATACCGCGCTCATAGCATGCTCACGATCGTTTCGGTAGCTCCATATGATCTAAGTTTGGTATCATGTGAAGTGAATAGAAGACCAACGTAAACGACGAAATCAAACGTGATAATCATGACAAGAAAGTCATGTACGGCATCGTTTACCTCCACCTCGTAAGGTATCGCTGATTTCGAAGCGACAAATAAACATTTGTCTTTCGTGCTTCGCATATCTTCGATGCGTAGTTTAAGTTGGATCTGCCAACTTTTAAAATGCGAACCATTTCTTAGCAAACTTCGGCGACTTTGAGCGTATAAGCCTATCTATCTATCTATCTATCTATCTATCTATCTATCTATCTATCTATCTATCTATCTATCTATCTATCTATCTATCTATCTATCTATCTATCTATCTATCTATCTATCTATCTATCTATCTATCTATCTATCTATCTATCTATCTATCTATCTATCTATCTATCTATCTATCTATCTATCTATCTATCTATCTATCTATCTATCTATCTATCTATCTATCTATCTATCTATCTATCTATCTATCTATCTATCTATCTATCTATCTATCTATCTATCTATGGTATGGCATTGCGTGATTGCATGGGAAACAGAAGCGACAGACGGTAACATGAAAATCATGACACGCGCGTCATGTAACAACATGACTACTGGCCACGCTCATGATGCGTTTGTGGCCGTTTCGCTAGCATCACATATACCAAACTCGGTATTACGCGACGCGAACAGACGACATAGGTAAATGACACATTCGAACATGGTAATCACGACATGCGCCTAATGTAACATGACTACATGCCACACTGATGATGCGCTTGTGGCCGATTCGCCGGCTTTACATTTGCGAGGGGACGCCGCCGGCGCCAAACAGTGAGAAAGGAAAATATCGGCTCCCCGTCTCAACACCTATTTCCGCCAGTTAATCAAGGTGTGTCATTGAAAGGATTACATCGATTGATGCATAACATTGAGAAGAACAAGGCTACATCAGTTTTTTGCGATGGGTGAACTTTTCGTCATTTTGCGAGACTTTTTGGGCCGACGACACCGTGCTTGATCTAGGCCTACGCCGAGCCGGATCAACGCCACACGGATGCGTGCCAAGTGGCGTTCGTCGGGGGCAAGTGGCCGCACGTTCGACATACAAGTAATGATGGACGGGGAGAGCATATCCCCCGATGAGTGTACCGAAGAGTACGGGTGGCAAGCAGCAGTTTCCAAGCGAATGTCGACCAAATCCGCTTCTTGCGGGGACTCAGCCGGAGCTGGGCTTAACCCGGACGTGGCGTCTAGAACATTCGAGAAAGGCAATCCTGTCAGGAACAGAGTCACCAGGGTGTCCTGCATGCCCTACATGCCTAAGGATCACTTCAAGATTATCTTACGACCACGTGGTGGCATCAATATTAGCAAGATTGGTTCCGCAAAGGTAGGCAAAGCCGTCAAAGCAGCTGCAGGGTTGGGCTTTGATCAGATGGCGTCAGACATCATCTGCCCGAACATCAGCCAGAACAAAATGGTGGCAAGTACACCGGAGCGGGAAAATGCTGAGAGGTACGTGCAAAGCAGTGATAAGAAACATCGACATCGCCGACAGGCTGGTGGAGCTTGAGAGAAATATTGTCAACCCAAGAAACCCCTTGGCATTTGTGGCGAAAAGAATTAGGAATACCGGAACGGTGTTCATCGCCTTCGATGGTTACAAGGTTTCAAATTTCGCCAGGTATGGTCCGATTCCGGTGAAGTGTTCGCTATGCAGGGAAAAGATCGATATATGTTATGCTTGTGGCCGGCTGGGTCACAGCTGACGTGTGCCCCACCCCGGAAGAGACCGTGTGTAGAGGATGTGGCGATATAAACGTGATTAAGGAATTCAGGTGTCAACCCAGATGTGAACTTTGCGGTGGTGCACACGCCACGGCGGACAAAATGTGCCGACAGCGTTACACGATTCTATACGTTGTCAGAAGATGAAGTGAAAGAGCAATAGCAGCCAACGCTGAAAAAGAACAATTCGACAATCCATTGAACCTGCACTCATCCGAGCTGTACTCCACGGCATCAGCTCCAATTGACGACTCGAAGCCAACAGCAGCATCTCGCGGCAGGTCCATGTCTCAAAATCGCTCCCGATCCAGAGGAAGGAGTGTATCTAGATCCGGAAGAAGGAGTGCATCCAGGTCCGAATTCGTGGTGAGGTCTGGTAAGCGGAGTTCATTGGTCAACACAGAATCCGAAGGAGGCATTCGTTTGACGAGGGTCGACAAAGTCAAGGGATTGGCAATGACGGACAAGACGCCAACTACCAGAGGACAATCTTCCAACAACAGACGACTCTCCTGGGCCGATGGTGCGCGAACCGAAACCGGTAAGTGTCATGCTTTGCGACCCACCCCTAGAGCAAATTAGGAAATTAGAGAGGCTCAAGAAAGAAAATGAAGAGCTGAGGGAAATGAACCAAATATGCTTACAGATTTAGGAGTAAATAAAAAACCTTTAAGTGAAATTAAGCAGAGCAAGAACAAAAACACGCCCATGGCAACGCCAGTTCCCGAACCTGTGGGGGACGGGGCCATGTCGGCCAAGCGCAGAGCCGTAGAAAGTAAGCTGAAGAATACTGAAACGCACAATGGGGAAATGAAAGAGACACTAGCCTCACTTGCTGAAAAAATGAAAATTATCATGGACAGCGTCTCACAGCTGACAATGAGTGTGGGAAAAATGCAAAGTACATTAAATGATCCTAGGGAAGGGCTTAAGGCATTTAGCGAAAGAGTGAAAACTCTTGAAATGATGACTATGTCCGGCAATGACAGAGTGCAGTGTGGACCATCGTTCCACACAGCCCCCATGATTCCCCAGGCAGGGTATACGAGCATCCAATATGACCCACACTTAAAGAGAATTTCGAGTGGGGCAATGGAATTGCGGGGGGTACAACAACAAACGTGCCACACTCCAGCAATATCTCAGATCACTACAATCTAAGCTGGATACTATAGCACACCAAGAAACTAGGTACGGATACGTCACGCTCACTGGGTATAGAGCTATAAAAGTGCAAAAACTATGGTAGAGGCTTATATGCGTTTGTAAATAGGCAGCTGACACACATCTCTCACGATCTGGGCATTCGAGACAAGGACTTAGAGTATCTCATGGTGGAGCTATTAGTGTGGGTCTCATACAAAAATGAAAGCGGCAACAGCTTATTTTTTATCAATATTTACAGTAACCGGAAGCGCTACAAGCAACAGTTCAAGATAATTTTGGAGAAAGCTACGAGACTCGTGGAAGCTAGGCCTATAATCATATTAGGGGACTTCAATGCTGCTCATGAACTGTGTGGATATACTGCGACAAACCCCAAAGGCAGGAATAGATGGCGTTATGCTGACGAGGAAGACCTGGCATTGATTACAAATAAAAGGTATCCCACAAGAATCGGCAATTCTGTCTGTAGAAACACCGCACTCGACCTAACTATTGTCAAAAACGTAGAGCATCCTATATGAACAAATACCTGTCATAACTTCGGCAGTTATCACTATGTTCTAGAGGCTAAGCTGGACGTTGAGAAAGGCCACACTCGAGAATTCGAGGTCGTTGATTGGGATGTCTTTCGCAGAATAGGAATGCAATGCAAAGCAAATGCTGCCAAACCAAGCCTCAAAGAGTGCTCAGCGTTCTTTCTGTCTACCCTGTCCTTTTTCCTTTTTTTTCCTTTGTTCGCGCGCTGAAACACCTTACTAATATGAATACGCACCAACTAGCCCAAGCTTCCACTCTTGTGACTCAAAGAGTGGTGCGAATTCATCAGGATTGATATCGAATCAGCCACCAGAAAGCTTCTCACTGACGCTAACGTGGAGGCCGTGGATTCCAAACTAGACCACTTAATTGAAGCAAAGCAGGCCATTACTAAAAAATTGTGGACTGAAAGACTGAATCGTAAACTAAGGAAGAAAATAGAAGAACTGAATAAACAAATGGAACTGCACTGCACCAACCTATGTAAGCAGCAGTGGGATGAATTTTGTGAAACGATTGATGGGCAGATCAGGAACGGGAAAGCATGGAAACTTATTAAGCACCTCCTAGACGAGCAAGGCAGTAGGTCCAACCAGAGACACTGTCGAGCCCGGGCCATACACACAGCCCTTGAAAATTAAGTTATTGAAACAGTTACTAAACAACTCATAGACAAGTACCTACCAGTCGCTAAAGAGCCAGAATGATTTCCACGATCGGAATACTGGGGAGTCCCTCTGCCGGAGCTGGATCGACCCTTTACTTTATCTGAAATCAGAAGGGTGTTGAGGGAGTTAAACAGAAAGTCTGCCCCTGGCCCAGATGGCGTCACCAAAACGTCACTCAGGAATCTCGACGAGCCCTCTATTGAATCACTGAATGATTTTAATAACAAAGCATGAAATTCGGGTGAAGTTCCAGATGAATGGAAACTTTCTCAAGTCATACTAATACCGAAACCGGGTAAACCTCCAAGTCTAAAGAACTTGCAACCAAAATCGCTAACATCAAGTGTAGGAAAAGTTGTCGAGCACACAATTCTCAACAGGCTTAGGGATTTCTTGGAGGACAACAACACATACGCTTACAATATGGTAGGCTTCAGATCCTCACTATCTACTAAGGATGCTATGAAGCAGAATAAACACGACATTCTGGAAGGATACTCTAGAGATACCAAAACCGTCCTTTGACTAGACATTGAGAAAGCATTCGAGAACTATAAGCACAAATTCATCCTTCAAACGATAGAGAAAACCGTACTTGGATCGAAAATGTATAGTTACATAAAATCTTTCTTAGGGGCACGTACGGCGAGGTTAAGAGTAGGAGACACCAACTCAGACGCGGTTCAACTTGGTGATCGTGGAACGCCTCAAGGCTCCGTGATCTCTCCCGTCCACTTCAACCTGTGCATGATCGGCCTGTCTAGGAAACTAAGCAATATCAGCAACATTCACCACACCATCTATGCTCACGACATTACTATATGGTGTGCTGGTGGTAGAAAAGGACAGATACAAGATGCACTCACAGAAGCGGTGCAGACAGCGGAAGAATACTTGAGGTGCACTGGTCTCAGGTGCTCCCCACAGAAATAGGAGTTATTACTTTACAGAAAAGAGAAAGGGGAAGAGCTAAGGGCTGGAAGCCACTATCCGAAAGTGACATACATATATTAACCGAAAACGGGGTAAATATACCCAGAGTCAACACAATGAGGGTACTGGGCTTTTTTATTGATGCAAATAGCAGGATTCACATGGCGCTCAAGAAAATTATCTTGAGGACAGAAAATGCATACCGGATAACCATACAACTTGGAGGGAGACAAAAAGGCATGAAAGAGGACAATCTTATCAGGTTGATCAACTTTTTCGGGGTATGTCATATTTCATATGCAGATTTTATGGATAACTGGACACAAACCCAACTAAAAAGCTGGACGCGGTGATCAAGAAAGTCATCAAGAGTGCACTGGGTCTTCCGCTTCGCACCAGCACTCAAAAATTGCTCAAGTCAGGGGTACACAACACGACTGGACAAATTGCGGAGGCTCAAGAAAGGTCACAAATAGCAAGATTGTCTACAACTTGCACGGGGATATCGATCCTCGATAGAATCATGATCAACCCTGTCATCGACCAGGACACGTACATCGAGATACCACAGGACTTTGATGAGAGCATCATTGTTGCCCCGTTGCCAAGAAATATGCACCCAACCTTCAACGTCGTCAGAAGGGTAGCCCGGCCTAAGGCTTTATTGAAGAAGTTGGATAAAGGAGGCAGCGGGGCTTGCTTTGTTGACTCAACCTCATATAAAGAACGAAATAAGTTCGCCGCGGTAGTAGTTGACCACCAGGGCAGGTGTACTAACTGCGCCATAGTTTATACTTCCAAACCGGAAGTCGCTGAACAGGTTGCTATCGGGTTGGCCCAGACGGATGATCGATACACCGAGATATACAGTGAACCAAAACCAGCCTTCAGAGCCTTCAGCAGGGGCAGCATCACACCACAAGCAGTTGAAATTAATAATAGCAAACAGGCCAATAATACACATTACATATATTGGTTCCCAGCGCATCTTGAATCACTCGATGACTTTCCCATGAATCCAAATGAATCGGCCAACAGCATTGCCCGCGAACTTACGGACGAGGGCGCTTTTACACATGGCTTTTATTCTGCTGGATTCGATAATCTACAACGAGATACGCCCATGACATATAATGAAATTACTAAACATTACTACCTGAGGAGGAGAGAGTTTGCACCCCCTCACAGTTGACTAAAGAGAGCAAAAGCGGTCACACTTGGACAAGTACAGACACAGTCCTATTACTCACCGGCAGAGGTAAAAGAATAGTACGATATAAAAGATATGCATGTTGTTTGCGAGGCATGTAAGAAAGAAGTATGCATGCTTGATCATATGCTCTGGGAATGTGGGTCGCTTGGCCGTAGCATTTCCCGGGAACGGTTTACAGGAATGATAAAGTCTCACGACCATATCCCCCAAGTCCTGGCTGTCCAGTACGCCCATGACAGGGCTAGGAGGCTTGACCTCCCAGTCCCAACGAGGGATTAGCCAGGCAAGTGGCTACACCCTGTACAGGACGTATAAATGAAGTTTCCAGCCATCCATCCATCTATCACATTTGCGAAATTTGGTATAACGTGACGCCAATGAATGACAATAGTATATGACTGGTGCAAACATGATAATCATAAGATGCCTGTTAAGCGTGTCGTGTGTTTCTTTCGTCACGTCACGCCGGCGTTGCCATGCCAGGTGCCAGTTCTGCCAAATACTCGCAGGCGCGCCCAGCGCTGCGTCGCACGCACGTTACAGCGCGTCCGGCGTTCTTCCATCACGAATAGAGAGCAATTCAGTGTCTTCTGTCGAAATCATCGGTGCGAAACGCGGCATGTCGCATTAGGCGCTGGTTTCCGTCGGTCTGCGCCGATAGACGCTGGATGCGCCGGACGCGCCTGGCGGCAGATTCAGGGTGCTCACGTTTTGCTAACGTAGCGTCGCTGTGCCCACGGTGCGCTCGCGTCAACGCTACGTTGGAGTATATTGGGTTCTTCATCATGCAGTCGCGGCCATTTTGCTTGCTTCACATATACCAAACTTGGTGTTATGTGACGTCAATGAATGACAAAAGTGTATCACTGGTGCAAGCATGATAATCATGACAAGCGTATCATGTAAGAACACGACAACCTTTCACGTTCCTAGCGTGCTCGTGGTCGTTTTGCTAGCTTCACATATACCTAATTTGGAATCAAGTGACGTAAATAGATGAAGGTAAACGACACGTACATACATAATGATCTTGAAATGTTAACCTTTTACGGCATCATCCACCTCCACTTCGGAACATCATGCTGATGTTAAAGTGACATATTAACCTTTCTCATTCGTGCTTCGCATATCATTGATTCCCACTTTGTGTGCGAACTGCAGTTTTTCATAATTTTGCTGCCCACATCCGTTCTTCCCACTTCCTGGTGCTGGCACTGCGGAAATTTTCGCTTCTCATCCTGCAATCATCATGCGTTTTCTGTCTGTGACGTATGCAAACTGTCGAGTAATACAAATGTCACTCTCTTTTAAGATGACACTTTCAAGTGCCAATTTATGAGATCTCGGCCGTGGCGGCAATGCCCTGTTATAGTAATTGCATCATGCAAGTTACGTTGCGTGCTGCGTGTGCTTTTGCTGGTATTGTTGCTGCTGCCTACTGTTGTTGTTCCATCTGTGCGCGTGAGTAAATCGCCGCGTCAGTCCCTCGAGTTTCATCACGCTGACCATCTTCTGCCACTTCACACAGGAGATGCCGTGAAGTCCCCTTACTCATTGTTTGTATGGCAAAAGCAATTGCTTCTTTTCTCCCTAAATTTATTTGAAATGAATATATAAGGTCTCTTTCATGAATTTAATGTTCGTCGTTTCCTGGATCTTGTCAAACAATAGAAGATAATGCACCTTGCGCGCTCTTTCAGGGTGGACGAGCTTTTCCTGCAAGAGACCAACTTTCGAACGCAGCAAGACGTCATGATCTTGTGTAATAGGTTTGTGGTGGAGGACTTCTTCTCCCTAACGCAAGCAAAGTCTAGGAGAACCGGTGTTCTTTTCTCATTCCGCGGTTCAGGCAGGGTGCGCATTTCCTCTATAATGTAGTAGGCCGTGTTATCGCTGTGTACACATCAATAAACGACCAGAAAATCCAATTTACCAACCTTTTACGCGCCCATGAAAACGTCTCTTGTCAATGACGTCCATAAAGGGGCCGGGTCGTTTCTGCTAGATACAGCGCCGTGCGTGTTCTTAGGTGATTTCAATTGCGTTTTAGATTCAATTCGAGATACCTGAGACCCTAGTTAAGGACAATGCACTTTCTATTCGAAAGAACTGCATAAAATATGTAGAGGATTGAAGCTGCTCGATGCACGAACAACGCTTCACGGGAACAACTTTAAAGCTACGCGCTTTCAGAGTATGTCTCAGAGTAGGATTGGTGGAGTCTACATCTCTAACGAGCTCTTTGTGAGTTTAGAGACATGCAATGTCATTCCTTTAGCGCCTGGGCAGCGCAAGTTCAGCGACCACATGCCGGTGCTGTTCATCTTTAAGGCCCAGCGGAGAAGGCATTGCTCAAAGTTGTGGTGAATGAATTTATGAATTCTTAATGAAGTTGCGGTATCTGATAAAAATCTCTGCATCTTTTGGAGACACGCCTCAAATTACGCCGACAAAATGAGATATCTTGAACGCGTTATGCCTGCGTGTCCACGCCGAACGTCCATGCCTCTGAAAAAGGCAATCTGTGTCAACGCCAGCACGCGAGCCTGCCTGACGCGAACAACTCGACGGCGTCATCACGCCGCGGCGCCTTTCTGTCGCGCACAGTGAGCCATCTCAGCGCACGAGCCCGTTGCAGCATTAGGCGCCTTCCAGTCCAGCGAGTCTTACG
The DNA here is from genome assembly GCF_043290135.1 of Rhipicephalus microplus. Taxonomy (NCBI): domain Eukaryota; kingdom Metazoa; phylum Arthropoda; class Arachnida; order Ixodida; family Ixodidae; genus Rhipicephalus; species Rhipicephalus microplus. Next base: position 104,712,865 of record NC_134700.1, read on the forward strand.
CAATGTGTGGCGGCGTAACTCGTACTTGCGTGAAGCCACGTGCAGTGCAGCGCCTCCAGATTTGACGAGAATGACGCGGCCCAGCGGTGACCCCATTGGAGTATTCTGACTTCACGACCAGCGGCGCTTCTTGTTGTACATTTGGTTACTCAAAGAATCCACCCGGTGCATATAAAAAAGCCCTGTGGCGTGTCGCGAGCAGTAGACCTATGTGTCAGAGAAGAGAGCTCGGCTCTTCGAGTCTCTAAACTGTCGGCCCCAGTGCCGAAATTGTAATGCCTTTGTATCTATGCTGTCCATAAACCTTGTTTTGCTCATCATCGTCTCGTCTGCTCGTCTATCAGCTCTGCGTAGAAGCAACCGCGAGCTGAGAAACCTATGCTACCAAACGGCTGGTGACCGTGTTGTGGAGATCGGAGCAGTGGCGCCTTTGGGACCGTGTTGGCGTCGCGGCCTTTCGTAACAAAGGCGAGATGGCGTGTGATTGCGCAGAAGGCAAGGAAAACGCGCCATTAACACTTAGCATAGCAAATGAAAGAAAAATCGGGGCGTATTCAAATCGTTCAGCGCACAGGTACTCTAACGTGCTCAATGAAAGAGTACATTGGGGCAAAAAAGCTAAATTCTTCCTCTTGTTGAGGCAAGGACTGGTGTTTTTAAGCGCACAGAGGAACTGCATCTGCCTACTGATGGATTAGGTAACTTGGCATACGCTCAGCGAGTAGGGGTAAGGAAACACCAGCCCAGAATTATAAGCGCAGCGCGGACAGAGTGTGGTAGCATTGTCACAGATGTCAAACTAATCGAGGAGGTCTTTTTTAAGACAGCAACAAGAATCAAAGAATCCCAGACTTTTGTGAAAGCTTCCCACGATCTGTCCTGAGGCGTATAATACGCTCTGCACTGAGGCGACAAAAGAAGTTCGGCAATCACTTAGGAAAATGAACACTACCACGCCTCCAGTTCGAGATGTAATACTGACGAGGTTTTATATAACTATCTTCGACGTACTAGGCGATCCACGTACTGGCATGGCAAAGACGGTGAATGAAAAAAAAAACTTTTGACGGGCAAAAGCCGAGGTCCTTCAGTGGGGCCCGTAGTCTTGCTGCTAAAATAGGGCATAGATCCTGCAGATCTATGGTCATGTAGACCGGTCACCCTCCTTAACACAGACTGAAAACTTGTAGCTACAACCCTTAATTTGAGGCTAAAACCTTGTTTGCCCATTATAGTGTCGCCTACGCAAACGTACATGCGCAGTGCCGGGTAGGTAGGTTTCTCAAACTCACTGATAAGAGATTTGTTCTCCTATGCCAACGCCAAAAAAGTTACCGGTGCTTACGTGTCATTGCATCAAGCGAATGCCTTCGACAGGGTCGGACATGATTACCTATAGTGCGTTCTTAGAACATTTGGTTTGCCTGAGCAGTAAATCTGTTGAATAGAGCCTCTATACGGTACATGACCACCAAATTGTTCCTCAGCAATGAGGCGGAGGCAAGCTTTCGATTAGCAAGAAATGTTCGCTAGGGATGCCCAATTGCACTGGTGCTCTTATTTCTTTCCTTTGATCCTCTCTATAGAAAACTGGCAAAATGCCAGAATATTCAGGGCTTTCCAATTACCGTTCTGGGCTCAGTTAGCATCACCGCCTATGTGGGTGCCATCTCTGTGTTCGTGCGAAATCAATCCATTTACCACGCTTCCTTGGAGCTGTTTGAAGAGTATGCCAGTTTGTCGTGTACTTTTTTGACTGCAGAGTAAAGCGAAGCCCTGCGTTTCGGTGGCTTCCGTGGCTTTTTTCCGGGTGGTATTCAGTATCTGAATGCCGCAAAAGTTTCGGGGCATATTTTCAAGACAGAGAAAAAACCGAATGAAATATGGAGGATGCCTTATATAGAGCCACGGAGGTCTTCGCGTATGCTGCTGACTTTCAATGCCACTTGACGCCCTGAATGACAGCTGGCCATGAATGGGTAATGCAAAGAGAGCCGTCCACAAGCGAACGTGCATAAGCCTTCCTGTTTCGATGGTCTTGAGTCGCGGTTTTTTGAAAATCAAGAACCTGGCGAGCTTATTCCTGGCGAGCTTATCCAACCTCGCTTTAGAAAAGTACAAAGCTCATCAAAGGGAACTGCGAGTGCAATGTAAAATTGTTTCAATTAGTTTCGGTGTGCTGCGATTCACGTGCAAGCGAGGATCGCATGACATCAAGTACGAGGCAAGCACTTCAGCGTGCATTTTTCAAGGCCCAAATACGTTAAACTTGGGCATAAGAATGACGCTGAAGCAATTAAGTACATACACAAGCAATCGATCTTACGATCAGTGGTGCAGAGCTCGCTTTATGAGTGAATGACCCTGAAGATTATAGTTTTTGCAGCGGCATTCGTTATCGATCTTTCGCTTCCTGTGCATTGAACTGTAGCTAGAGTGTTAGGTTGACGGTTGTATGCCGTTTCTATATACTGAAAATGAGAATACATGCGTGTCCACTTTTTCAGTGAACAACGAAAGGCAAAATCGAGGTCTCCGAGATAGTTTCGGAAATCACGGAGACAAACAGCAGAAAAAAAAAGCCTGAGTGTGGCCGCGATCAATTTGCGACACACCTGTGCTACGTACGTGTTCACATTTCTTAGGTACTTAGAGCCTTCAAAGCCCTACATGCGCAATGCTGCGCAGTGGCAACCACTTCAGATTATCGGTGCTCATGGTGTGTGCGATGTTTCTTGCGCGCGTCACCTGTTTACTATTGCACAGCGAGTCTCTGTTAAACTTCATAGAAGCTCTGTTAAACTTCATAATAAAAGTTATCATGGTTCTCCGTGAAAACGATCAGGCGCTTTGTGATATCACTACTATTATCACACCATTCTCATGCAGTCAGCTGTGGAAATTGCGAGTAATTCGCTTACCTAACACGTTTGCGACGGCCCGTATTCAGCGTTCTCATCGTTCTGCTTTGTAAAAACTGCAGAAACCAACAAAACTGAACTCTTTTACGTCTGTGGTAATTCGCAACGCAACAGTAACATCGATTGGGGTAAGTTTTGTAGATATCGGAGCAATTGCGTTGGCTCTTGTTCTCGCCATTGTTCTGGCATGTGAATCCGCAAGCACTTGATGGTGTTTCAGTGACGCGTCCAACTAGCGGAGAGAAATTCGCAGCTATTTTGAATTGTTCATTGCGCAAGTACACCTAATATTTAGACTAACCTTTTTTTCGCACGCTGTAGTTGCACCTGGTTGCGCAGGAAACTAAGCATGAGAGTCGGGCTTTGCACTACTTAAAACGACGTCGACAGCTGACGCAACTGCTTGTCCTCAAAACTCCAGAGTTGGAAGTCTTTTTCTGCTGGAACTCTTGGAGTCGCATTCGCGTCGGAAAGGTAGCGGTGTCGTCAGGCAAACTTCCGCATGCCTTTTAAAAAGAAAAAGTGGGCCTCAAGCGTTCGGTTGACGGCGATGCCACCGAAGAATACTTTGCGACGCTTGCATCCACACGTATTAGAGAAATGTTAATCGGCTACTCGATTACTGACGAGGCAAAACAAAGATTATGGCCGAGAGTGTGGAAAATGACGGAACAACCATGTGGCAATCGTCTTTAGAGAATTTTTTAGCTGCGGTAGTGAGACGCGTTTCCCACTCGTCAAAGATTCTCAGGGTGTAGCTCCCAATTGTCACTGCCCCAACTGCGGCAAAAGAGAAACGATACGCCATACGATGTTTGAATGTGTAGTGGCCAAAGGCGTGTGGCACGTGATGCGTCGTCAAATCCGAGTGTCAGTTCCTTTACGGAGACAGCACATGAGGGGCTCATTAAAAAAAATGTGATACTTCACGTCACGATGTTCGTCTTGCAGCATTGGCGCTATATGGCCACAGCACGCTGATGACTTCGACGAGCTCCATACTCAGCGCTACAGAAAAATAGAATGATAATGGTTTGGTACGTCACCGAACATAATGAAACGCATGGTGAAGAAGCTTTCACCATAAGGTAGCATATGCGTTTTTTTCCGAGTTCGAAACGGGAATATTGAATTTCGTTTTTTGTCATTTTTACTCACAGGCAAGGACAAAAACAAAATCTTGGTGCTCGTCGCACATATTATGTGATTCTGTCCGAACTTAGTGCGTTTTGAGTTTTATTTTCTCTTTATTTCCTTGAGAGATTTGTGATCTGTGAGAGTATAGCTGTGCTGTGTGTCACACTGTGTCTATTTTCTCTTGATTGCCCATGCCACTGAAGTGATTTGTTACACTAGACAGTTGTACTCACCTGAAATGTTACTCGTTTGCAATAAACGTTCTTGCCTTAACTGCTGAATATTGATACTTTGTCATGCTCCTAGTAAGATGCCTGCCCCAGCCGCCATCTTGCCATAGGCATGGCTTCACTCATGCGCAATAGTTTACACTCCAGCAATTTTTCAAGGAATGAAGCTCCTAAAAGCGTGGGCAGTGTGTCTTGTCGTGATTGTATGTAGCCACCTCTCGTCAGTTCTTGAACCGGCCGTAGATCATGGTAATTGTACATATAACGAAATGCATATACGCTGAAAAGAGCAAGCAACACAATACTAGAGGACGTTACTTGCAGTATGATACATAATGAAAATCACAGCATATCATTGGAGTGAATGATGATGACTGGGGCGAAGTGTCCGTCATTCCGTCTGTGGTTTCGGCCGTCCATTCTTGCTTCCGTTTATCCGTGCACCCGTCTACTCATGCCTCCATTCATGCACCCATCCATCCATCCGTGCATTCATCTGTGCATTGGTCCATCCTCTCATGCGTCTCTCTATGCATCTGTCTGTCGGTGCATCCATCCCTGCATTCGTTCAAGCGTTCGTGCATGCGTGAGACAGACAGACAGACAGACAGACAGACAGACAAACAAACAGACAGACAGACAGACAGACAGACAGACAGACAGACAGACAGACAGACAGACAGACAGGCAGACAGACAGACAGACAGACGACGATGAACCGATGCAGCGAGCGAATCATTTACAATTCGCTGATAAAAAGTGAGATACGCGCAAGGCGGCGGCGGCTGTTGCTCGAAGACCGTATCCGATGGGAAAGCGCGCGAGAAAATAGTGATGACGACACATGACGGTGTTGTCAATCACGTGTTTATACACGGTGCCGTAGTCTAGGGGGTATGGCGTAGTAAAATAAAAGCTGTACTGGCACGCGCGCGCATTCAGAAGGTCCGCGGAGGGACAAGGCTGCACAGCGGTGTTTGCGCAAGGCAGTGGCGGTTCTTGCTCGAAGATGAAGCCGCGGTGTGCGAGCGCACGATGCAGAAGCATGCCGTAAAGCTGCGTGCTGGCGCAGACAAGATCCCGGCGAACGAGAACGGGAGGCTGAAGTGGCGTGGCAGCGGCGTGCGGAGCCAGCTTCGCTTCACTTTCACTCCGCGGATATGCTGTCATTTTTTTATACCTCCTCAGTTTTCAGTCCTGTGTAACGTGACTGATACTGGTGACCAATTACCAAGCTGCGGCTTCATAACGTGTCGTTTGCTATGTGTGTTTCTATCTAATGTTCTCAGCCCATAAACGCTCAGACTTTGTTTGAGGACATGCTTCCAGTCGAGCACAGGGGCAGCTACGGATGTACGGACAGCGCCGATGCAGCGAACTTTTCCGCGAAGGCGTATCCTCGTATCTTGCGATGCCCTGAACCGCAGCACACAACGGCATGCTATGTGAGTGTGCATACTAGACACAGATGTGAGCAAAGTGAGAGTAAGACGGTTATTTTAAGTGCGAATGTATTTCTTAATTGGGATATGTCTGGCATCCGGCGTTATCCGCTGCGGTGTCCGCGCGCCCACCAGGTGTTATCTCTCCGCATTTACTCCCTATCTCATAGAAACAGCTGCGGGAGTGAACGCTTTTTCTCGGCCCTAACCACCGGAGAATGTGAAGCCAGAGAGATTAGAAAAAGAGAGATGCAGTGTTTCGCCACTCCTTCTTTCGCCGTTCGTTTTCTGTCCTCCCTGCTCCCAACTCCCTCATTCGCTCACACCTCACTCTCGAGTGTCAACCATTTGCTTCGTGGGCGCCTCTCAAGAATATCTAGATATGTGTGCTCAAGATGCTGCTGTGAAACGCCAACGCCGAGCCGAGAACGCTGGCACACCACTCTCGCATCCGCTCACTGCTCACTCTCGACAGTTCGCTGGCTGGGCGCCCCTAAATATACTAGAAAATGTATGCTCGAGATGCCACTGTGAAACGCCAACGTCGAGCCAAAAATGCTGACACCCCTCTGTCCCGTCCGCTCACTCCTCCCTCTCGACCATTTTCTGGATGGGTGCCCCTAAAGGCGATGCAGAAGACGATGAATTTGAATGGCGGACTGCAGCTGTTTCCTCTCTCGGCACAAATATTGCCTTCGCATTTCCTCAGGATTCCCTTCGGCGAGTTCGAGGCATTTTTGGAGTCTAAAGCTCTTACCAACCTAACTATTGAATGTACATTACTGCACTTTGTATGTCTAACAGCCACAAGTATTGCATGAGCTTCTACTGTTAGGATGCTTGTTTTAAGATGAAGAATACCGGCACCTGAAAAAAAAGATGGGCCTACCGCAGCTCAGGAGAGAGAAGTGCTAGTCTTTGAGGCGTCAGTAAAAAAACTACGGATACGAGTATTTATATCGAATTTCGAGAATGTGTGTTCGAATAAGGCCAATGGGTGCGTGCAACGGGAGTATATGTTTCGATCCTTTCAGGGATCAATTGCATTGCCATTCTCGTTACTCTCCCAAAGGGAGTAACTGCCGGGGGATGACTATTGCTCTCTTTTGAGTTCCTCGTTCGGGGAATGAACAGGTACTCCCTGCAGTTGCTCCCCGAGTACCAACCATTACTCCAACACGTGGCTTCTACTGCCCTCTTGGTCCTTGCGACGGGTTGTTGTTGCTCTTCCAGGTCCTCGAGGGCGAGCTTCGCCTCCAATGTTTCGGTTAGGTCTTCGTTCGTCCGTCCTGCTTCGTTATCAGTCGTGTGTTGCTGCAGATTACGTCCGGCAATACACTGGCATGCAAGAAGCAAGTGCGCCAGGGTGTCCGGTACGTTGCAAAGCGGGCACATTGAGCTATATCTCGTTGGGTAGAGACGGTGCATTAGGGCCCCATTTGTGTATGTGCTGCTTTGCAGTCGTCTCAGTATTACGCTTTCCTCTTTTGTATGTTTTGGGTGTGGTGGAGGGTATACTCGTCGCTCCAGCCTGTAATGCTGGAGTAACGACGAGTAGGTGTTTTGAACAACTTCCGTTTCTTCAACGCCGGGTCGAATGTCCTGTGGGCAGGGGGCAGCCCAGCTGACGTGCTCGCGGGCAGCGGCGTGGGCCGCTTCATTTCCCTGCAGACCCTCGTGTACTGGCACCCATAATAGGCAAGTGTATGGGAGTGGAGTGCTTCGCTGTTTCAAAATATTGATGGCATTGGCTGAGATACGGCCCTTAGCAAAATGCTTTCAGGCGGCTTGTGAGTCGGTGAAAATCACTGCGGCGTCTGTACCTGTTGTGGTTGCTAGAGTGATTGCCGATTCTTTTTCGGCGTCTGAATTGAGTGCGTTGACCGTGGCCGACGCTAATTCTCGGCCTTGAGAATCGACGACGCCGACGGCGTACGAGTTTCTATGCAGATACTTGGCCGCGTCAGTGTAGCGGGCGTCCGAGTCTTGCTTGAGCTTTCATCGAATAGCGTTAGCTCTAGCCTTGCGTCTACTTTTGTGGAAAGTAGGATGCATGTTGCGTGAAATATGTGCGATGGACAGCGACTCTCTAATGTACAGTGCGATGCGCTTTTCCCGGTCTGCATCGGCGATGAACGTGTCGCTGTAGTTGAAGTACCGGAGCACGGACCTCCCCGTGGGCGTCAGCTTGAGCCTCTCCAGCTGACTGTTCCTATGTGCTTCGATGAGCTGTTGCCACGTGTTGTCGATGCGCATCTTTAAGAGACGTGTGATAGAGGCCATTGGCGGAAGTCCCAGGGCTACTTTCGTGGCCTTTCTTATCATGATATTAAGTTTTTCAATTTCAGCGGTTTTCAAATTCAGGTACGGCGTGCCGTACGTAATGCGGCTGGTGAACAGAGCATGCATTACGCGTAGCGTGTCGTGCTCTTTGAGTCCGTTTCGTTGATTCGCGATCCTCTTGACTAGGTGGGTGAGTTGTGATAGTGTCCTTTGGAGTCTCGATATGGTGGCAGCTCCCGATCTATCCTTTTAGATATGAACTCCAAGCACTCGCAGGGTCTCGACTTTTGAAATTAAGGTCCTTTTCAGCGTTACGCTAGGGTCGGGCTCGTCGTATAGAGGGGGTCTGCCTCTTGTTCTCGCTTTGAGGACGAGGGGCTTGGATTTCTCGGGGACACAGCAGAGACCGCAGTTTCTGAGGTACCGTTCGATGGCATCTACGGCGGTTTGTAGGCAGATCTCTTGTATCCCAGTGTTCGAAGCCCTGGTCTAGAGCGTTATGTCATCAGCGTAAATCGCGTGCCGTAAATCAGGTATTTTGTCGAGAATTTTTGGCAGATTGATCATAGCCACATTGAAAAGTAACGGCGAGATGACCGAACCCTGCGGCGTTCCTCTTTTGGTAGTTGAAAGCTTTTGCTGGGGATGTTGCATATGCCCACAGTTGCTGTACGGTCTCTCAGAAGGTCTGGGACGTTAAACCCCACATATCAATCAATCAATCTGTCAGAAGGTTTCTTACATACGTGTAGGTTCTGATGCCGCAGCCAACGCCTTCGAGGTTGTTGAGGACCGCGTCGTGGCTGACGTTATCGAAGGCCGCCTTGATGTCAACTCCAAGTACGGAGTACTTTCTTCGATGGGCGAGGTGATCAAGGAGGTCTTCTTTGAGTAGTAAGAGCACGTCTTGCATCGAAAGATGCTGCCTGAAGCCAAACATAGTGTCCGGTAGGTGTCCACTATCTTCCAGGTACCGGGTTAAGCGGTCGTGCATCATGTGTTCGAACAGCTTTCCCACGCACGAGGTGAGAGAAATCAGGCGTAGGGTCTTGATGCCGACTGGTTTATTAGGCTTAGGGATAATGGTGATTTCCGAGTGCTTCCATACCGCAGGTAGCGCTCCTTTATCCTAGCAGTCGATGTAATATCGGAGAAGAGCCGTGGTGGCCTGGTGCGGTAGGTTGCGTGCTTGTTGACAATCCTGTCTGTTCCGGGGCTGGTATTTCTTGTCAACTTCGTTAGGGCTGTGTGCAGCTCAGCCAGGCTGAAGGGCTGGTCGAGTTCAGTGTTTGGTGCGCCAGCGTATTCTTCGATGTGAATTGAAGCGCTGTGAGTGCATCGCCACAGAGCTTCTTTGTAATTCTTCTAGGAGGTGTTCTTATGTACCGGAGTAGTTTTGAATAAGCCTCTGACGGTGCTGCTTCTGTGCTGCTTTGGAGGGTTGCGTGGATAGAAGTGTGCGTAGCAGATGCTAGGTCTTCTTGGTGCTCGGAGTCCCCTGCAGCTTGTCACAGAAAGCATGCCACTTCTGCCTGGCCAATTGGTTCGCATAATCCTGTGCTTGCTCGGTGAGGAGAGAAATGCGTTTCCGCAACTTTCTGTTTAGTTTTTGCCGCTTCCACCGTTTAGAAGTCCTCTTCTACCCTCCCAAAGGTGGAGGAGATGTGCGTCGACGGCGGGTGTATCGACGTCGAGCTGTATGTCCTTAGTGTACCGTATGGCTGTTTTGAGCACATTCATAAACCAGTCTTCAATGTCGATTATGGTGGTTTCAACGTCGAGGTCATTCCTAAAAGATTGCCATTCCGTTAACCGCGCTATTCCAGTCTTCGTCTGTTTACGAGTGTGCGCTACGGAGAGTTGGATTATGTGATGATCACTACCTAAAGTTTCCGGTAGCACACTCCACTCTGCCCTAGTGACGTCCACCGTAAATGTAAGATCTGGATTTGTATCCCTGGAAACGCTGTCCCCGATTCTCGTCTTCTGAAGAGGGTCGTTCCACAGGGTTAGTCTGTGATGTAAAGCTTTATCATGCACCCTAGAACCCTTCCTCGTGGTGATATGATAGCCCCATGCCGTGTGAGAGGCATTAAAGTCTCCCATTATTATATTCTGGTGGCCATTCGTGTGCTTCCTGATTTCTCGTATGAAGTCATCAAAGTCTGGTGGTTGGTCTCGTGGGGGGCTGTATATATTGGTTATGAAAAGAGTTTGCTGCGTCTTTCGTTCCGGCAGAATCTCTATTAAGGTATGTTCTATCTGAGTGTCCTCGATTTCGTGTTTTTGCGTTGGAAGTGCTTTCTTGACAAGTATGGCAATGCGTTGGGCTTGTGCGCAGGTCGTGTACCCTTGCCGTCGTACGTTCTGCGTGTTGGTTTCCTGAAGTGCAATGATGTCTAGTTGGTTAAGCTTGATGAATTCTTGTACGCTTGCGTGTCGAGGGTGGTATGACCGACAGTTCTATAGCCATATGCGTAAAGTGTAATGCTGGTTCTTATACGTATGGTTAGGGACTGCCATCTTCAATCGATTCGATGTCACGCCTGCCATCGCGACTTGGCGAGACTGAGCGAGAGGCATTGTGACTGTTCGCTCGTGCCTTCTTCCGACTCATTTGGCGTGGGTTGTTCAAGCTGTCGAACTGTGCCACGGGTACGTAAGTTTTCTTCACGTGCACGATGAAATTGTTGACTTGCGCAGAAATCCCATCAATTTTGGCTTTAAGCGTTGTGATCTTGTGTTCAAACATTGAGGCTGTTTTTTCTATTGCAGACCGGACAATCTTTTTCATTGTGGCGTGCATGTTATTCATGAAAGATTCTTCAAATATCGTGCACCTTGCGTTCACTAGGGCTTGGACGCCTACCTTGGTCAGCGTCGTTGCCGGCTCTGTGCTTGAGTTTGATTGTTCTTGATATTGTTGTTCTGCATTGTCCGAATGTCCTTGCTGATGCGTGCACTTTTCAAGTAGCTTGTCAATGAACTATTGTTGTCGTTTTTGACTCTGAAGCCGTTTATTTATGAGGCTTTGTTGGCTTTGCAGTTGGCTGTGCTCATTATGGAGCTTTTTTTGCTGGTTTTTTAGTCTATCTTCGTGAACCTGTATGGATGAAGTGTCCGACTTCGAGGAGGTTAAGCTGCTGCTGTGATTAGATAAACTTGCCATGGCAGCGTAGCTTGCACGTTTAACGGAACGTGAGCACGTGCGAGAGCGGGAGCGCGAACTGGAAGGCAGTATTGATTTGGATCTACGGCGCGTAGAGACAGAACGCGTGCGAGAGTGGGAGTGCGAACTCGAACGGAATATTGACTTGGAACTGCTGCGCGTGGAGACACGGCCCTCATTGTTACTGTTCGAGGTAGCGGCTGATATGCTAACCTCAGGGAACTTTTCTCCGCTGGCGTTACAGTTGTCTATTTCTTGAAGCCTCTTGAGGCGCTGTTGTCTTACGTTGAAGGGTGGTAAACTTGGCTTTAGTCTCCTTTTGCATTCTTTACTTGCTGTTTCGTGTCCTTCCACGCAGATATTGCAGATGGGTGGGCATTCATGTCTCTGCGTTTGTCCGGCCTTGCCACATTTATAGCAGAAATCCGGGATAGGTTTCGAAGAGACGTCCTGGCGGTGACCCGTATTGCCACAAGCTCGGCAATACTGCACTGGCTTACGATATGGTCTGCAGCGGAAGTCTACGCTCTGGAAAATTCTGTATTAGGGAACGTGCGGTCCTTCAAAGAAGACCACTGCCGTGGTCGATTGACCTAGAATTCGGGTGTGAAGAACTGTGTATCTTGCCGGTGCGCGAATTCCAGCCATGAGTTTTGCGGTGCTCGTACCGGGTATCAAGCCACTGATGACGCCTCTGGAGACATCGCCCGGTGTTCTGATGTTGCCGGTCGCAGTATAAAAATTTCCTCCAAGCTGTATTTTCTGGATGCTTACCAGCTTCTTGGCGTCTTCTTTGGCGGCGGTGCTTGCGATGATTAGGTTTTCCATTCTCTGGACATGTACGCGTACCTTGTCGTTAAAGTTTTGCTGTGATAGTCCCCTCACTCTGCCGATGGCATGCGTGACAGCGACGGTGTTCCATTTGGCGAGGTGCTTGCGGGCGGCAGACGATTGCGGGTGACCTGCTTGCGGGCGGTAGACGATCTTGAAGCCATCGAGCGGCAGAAGTGGCATCTTGGGCCTGCGTTGTTGCTGCGCTGGTGATGACTTTAGCGTCTGCTCATTGATAGGTGGCTGCTCTGTGGGTTGGTTGGCCGGTGTCCTTGGATTGGCGACAGCCTTCTTGTCTTTCTTACTTCTCGTGATCCAAGTGCTTTCCGTTGCAATTGTTCTGCCACTGCCAGCGTCATAGGTCCACGAAATTTCTGTTGTTTTGTTTGCCTCCACTGGGTTAGTTTGCATAGTATATTCTTTGTCTTGCTGGTGTCTTTGCATTTCGCTTGCTGCGGCTGCTTTTCGGCTCATTCTAAACTTTTCAGCACGGCGAGTGCGAGCGCTCATGCCGTGCCGTCTGGAACGCCTGAGCGCGTTGTGCACGCGCCACGCAGCTTTGCCCAGGAACGAACTTGGCGTTAGGCTTAATAAACTGGACGCGCTCTTGTCGGGAGTTAAGTCTTATATTTTGAGACAGGATGCACTCACCCAAAAGAAGCTGGTGTCCGCCGATTCCTCGTGTCTTGGTGGCTCAGGCTGTGAAACTCTTGGGTTCGTCACTGGCCTTGTTTCGGGTTAAAAAGCGCGAAAAGCAGGAGCCCATGCGAGACACGTCTGGTCTATACGGCCCCCTAGCGGTCACCGATTTATCGGAAAACACAGAAAAACGGGTTATAGATGAAAACGCCACAAATAAGAGCCTTGATATGGAGGAGGGGGCCACTTGTGGATTTAGCCTGGTTATGTGCGCAGTTGTACGTTACAAATGGATTCTCTCAAGTAAGTGCATTGTTAGGCTTTTTATCAACTTTTCAAAAAACTTGAAAATACAAACAAGTTGGGCTGATGGGGCAGTAGTAGCTTGATACTCTGGAGAGGTCCTTGCCCTGTTTTAGGCTAAGGATAGCAATGGCTTTTTTCGAGGCTGAAAGAATCACCGCCAAGGTCCGCATTAAAGATGCTTGAACCAGTAAAAGAGCTTGCACTACGGCTGTCCAGCCGTGTTTTGTGAAGGAACCCAACAGTCAGCCTGTATGTTTAGACGAACCAGTGATCATTAAACTGAGGACGCGAGCTGACAAGCGGCACAAATGCCACCAAGGTGCTTTCCCATGTCGACCATTCATGTCGTGAACCATCGGGCTAATGTACAACCGATGGCGGCACTGCGAAGCACGCTTGTATTACGTCAATTCAAACTTTCGTGACTGTGGAGGCGCAGCGCTGTATAGAAACCACCTTCGTGATAAAACTCGGCAAAGACGCAGTTAGATTCACTGTCTTGTGTGGAATGGCTACCGACGCTGTCTTAAGAACCATGGTTTTCCGCTTTTAACGCTAATTTTAAAAGCACAGCGTTTGTTTCTTAAAACTGCGGCCGTCTGTTTCCATGGTGAGTGCTGTGCAATGATGGAGTACTGCTCTCTGCCTCTATATAACTACCCACCCGTGAAAAAAACCGTAAATTTTTATCACTTCCTGAATGACCCCAAGCTGAGGAAGCAGGGCATAGTGAAACTCCGAGAGGAAAAGTGAGCCATGCTATTATGAATAGTGTCAAGCAAGCACTTTGCTGATGGTGACGTTTGCAATATCTGCCCTACGCTGCACTTTTCGATAAGCTTCCAACCGAGTTTCACCACTTCGCCAGTACACCAGACATTCACCAGGTGAGGTGCCATCCCAAAACCTACCACGAAGGCCCCTAGACAGGGACCAAAGACGCGTTCTCGGAATCAACTGTTGAGCATGGCAGAAAAGCACAGAACAGCTGAGACTACAAATATATTTAGTTTTGGTACATGCATATATACGTAGTTTACTGATCAAGACATGCGCACGCCTAGCACACTGCTTAACGTAAATTCAAATGCGAAACCAGCTGCCGCTGTTTACTGCACATTCATTAAAGCTTGTCACAATTTTTGTGGCCCTCTGCGTGTGGCCCTGTGCCTACAAGTGATAGGCATTTTTTATATTCTGAAACCTGAGCGACAGCCCTTTGTTGTATTATATAAACTACTTCATGATGCCCCGCCTCGGTGGTCTAGTGGCTAAGGTACTCGTCTGCTGACTCGCAGGTCGCGGGATTGAATACCGGCTGCGGCGGCTGCATTTGAGCTGGAGACGGAAATGTTATAGTCCCGTGTGCTCAGATTTGGGTGCAGGTCAAAGAACCCCAGGTGGTCAAAATTTCCGGAGCCCTCCACTACGGCGTCTCTCATAATCATAAGGTGGTTTTAGGACGTTAAACACCACATGTCAATCAATCATGAAACTACTTCATGATGTCACTCTCATTTGACAAGCATGTGAAACAAATTGTAGCCAATTGTATGAGAAAAGAGCTGAATTAGGAAAAAAATTGCTCCATTCCTGACTCGGGCCAGTACCAGGCGACATTGGCTTGGTACGTACAACAACATGGCCTGCGTCGTACGCCACTGCGCCATCGATAAAACCCCACGACATTTCACTAGCTCTGTTCAACTTTCGCCAGCAAATACATGCTTATATACGATGGAGAAAGGCACGCTCGTTGAAATTGCAAAACACCGGGACTAGTTAGTATCGCACGGCGGAAACTGCAGTTGACGAGCGAGAACACTCACACATAGTTTCACTTTCTGACCAGCAATACGGTTGGCGGCAATGGCATGCTTATCGGCCGTCTGAGATGTTTCTTGGCCCTGCCAATTGGATTTAAAACAAATTCACAACTGCACTCGGAAACAATCTTTGTGGGAGTCAGTTCACACTCGCGGGTCTGTTTGTTCGACAATGTTCCCGCATGAAGCAGACGGTCCGCGCACAAGAGTAGCCGCTGCTGCAGCGTGGTTCAGAGCGGAGTCCACAAACTGACGTGAGATGTGAGAGGGCTACTCTCCAAGATCTTGAAGCCAATAGCAGGAGACAAGAAAAGCCCAGCTGTTTTTGAGTAGCCCGTCAGTTACGCTACCACATCCTACCAGAGGGGCCTCATGCTTTGAAAAATTGTCCATACCTGTCTCTAATATTCAACTAAGGCCCTCATAAGGACACTACGACACCACAGAAAGGGCCTGCTGATGAATGTTACATGCCATTTTTAAAGGTATTGCCAGTTCCAATACACTTCATACACTTGCACGCAAAATATATGCGTGAAGAGTACTACATTGGTGCTCCTAAGTGCTCCGCAGTCGCATGTGGAACATATGGTTCAGCGTTTTATGAATCTATAGCAAAGAATCAAAATGCTAGTGCCTTTATTGCACAATGATATTACATACAGATCCATGGCACAATTTAAAGAAGACAACCAGCATCCACCATATAAGAAGATTTCCTGAGCACAGTGGCTGTGTTGTCTTCCGCTAAGACACATATTTACCCAGCAGCTAATAATACTCTAAAATGCATAATGTAAGTCCACAAATACAGACTTTAAAGTACATAAATATTCTGCAAATATTATTATTCTAATATTCATAATGAAAGTCGAAAAATACAAACTTAAAAGTATGCTATCCTGGATTCTTGGACATTGCGACATAACTGGCAATGGGGCAGCGAACATACATGCAATGTCACCTGCAATCCGTTCAGCAGCAAACGTGGGTGACATCCCGTATGAGGATCTGAGGCCACTCATCAGAAGCCGATTGCGTAGGCAATGGCAAGAGGCATGGAATGCAGAAAATGAAAACAAATTGCATACAGTAAAGCAAACAATATAAATATATGCTTCTTAAACACGTGAAGGGACCAAATGGTTGCACTTTGTAGACTCGAGATATGTCATACACATGCAATACACTCACATCTTGTAACGATGGTCCCATTAGGTAACCACCCTTCCTACATTTTTTGTCTCTTGAAACATGTGAGATAGGTGCATCGGATTTTAAATGGCACATATTTTAAGGATTTCTTCATTACAATATCGGTGAGACTACTTTGTCAGGACTTCAATGTGACATCATGTTATGATAGGTATGTTTTCTAATGGCAGCCGTCGTTCTCAAGGCGCACTAGACTTTGTAAAGCCCAAGGGTTTCGCCCTTTTGAAGTTAATCTCACGTAGTCAATACAATTAAGTCAAGTCGTATGCACTACGCTTTCACCGTTGTCATCTTCATTAGTTTTTTACATAACGGAGTCAACCATCTTGTTTGGCACTCTTTGGCCTGAGTTGCCCTGACGCCATCAAACTCTACTATCATCAACTTGCGCTCGGGCAGTTCTCTTCTCGGAAAACCACAATAAAGTCTTGGCCCATAATAAATTGCAGTTTAAAAAAGCAAAAAAGCATGAATTTTCACAAAAGAAGGATAGAATAAAAAAGAGCACGGCATATTAGGTATAAAGGTTCGATTCACAAAGAGCTCAGTTTCAACACATGGAAGTGATACGAAAATAGCCATAGATGCGTAAGTAAGATAGCTCCACTACTGTACGTTTTTTTTACTATACGAAAATCAAACGCAAATATCTTCGATATAGTGAAATACTGAACAGACTGGGCTCAGTAGGACATGCAATATATATGCTCATGAGAACAGTAATCAGAGCTCACACAAATGGGGCACTTTCAGACATTCACACAAATTTCTTGCAATTATGAAAAACATGGATGCGAAACTTCCACCATTGGTAAGAAAAGTCATGATTGCATGAGAACTGTGCCTATCGAATATCTAAAAAGTACACCTGTACAGATTAAGTAATAATTTATTGCTTATGAAGAGTAAAGCTTCTTGTTAGTATTTACTTAGGAACAGCCGTTGTCCTAACTAAGTAGCTTGAGGCACTCAGTTGTAATGTAGGACGAGGAAGATATTTGCTTTTGCTACTGTACTGCTAGAGCTGGGTGTCATTGCGTTTTTTTTATTCGTATCGGTACTACTTTTCATTGTTTTGATTCTTTAATGTACGCACGCTCAGTTACATTTAGGAAATTCGTCTTGGATGCCCACTTTACTTATACGTTATCATAAGCACCTAATAAACAATGTTACATGAAGCTATTTACCAACTATTCCATCTTGGCAATCTTAGTATATTAATGGTAGTTTAGAGGAGCAGGACCCGTGCAAGCTTTGGCCTCTTATTTATCTTTTTATGCTGACGAGTCTGGATAATTGGTGCGGACATCATTAGCATATTAAACCTTCTGCTTCTATTGCTTCACTCAACCAAAAATGCTGCCTTGCCAAATAAAAATTTGGTTTCTCTTTTCGTCTGCTTCAATTAGCGAGATCCATTGTATACAGACGGGTGCCCGGAGCAGTATAAACAATACAGCAGCGTTTACTTCAGCGTAATACAAAACATCACTATGAAAATATTCAACAATCACCGCTGACTTCTTACTTTGTTCAAACTCTAACACAGTCGATGGACAGGTACACATTCAAGTAAGGAGAAAGGGAAAAGGGAAAGTATATTTCAATGTTCTATGTGATTAAAGGCCAAGCTCTGGTTGGTCTTTCTATAATTTGTGCTTTATATACCTGCGTAATTTTCTGTTGCTCAGCAGTTGCGGCAGCGAGATTTCTTCTCCGAAAATCTGCATTCGCTGAACAACCTTGGTTAACGTGCAATGTCACTAGGGGTCCGGCTCTCGAGCTCCACGCGGCAGACTTGGCTGCATCTTCAATTGTGCAACTCGAAACTAATGTCTGTTCTCTTGGCTATACTTTCGTTAAAGAGCGTGTTTGGGCAGCCTTCAACTTGGCCTCATTTTATTATCAGTGGTGAATAATTTAACCATCGCAGCACAAAAAAAGGCCATAAAACGATGTGTCGCAGACTTAGCCCTATATATATATATATATATATATATATATATATATATATATATATATATATATATATATATATATATATATATATATATATATATATAAGGGAAAGAAGTGTATACCTAAGGGCTCGTTTTTCCGTGTTTTAACACAATATGAATGAGATGTAACAGACAGTAATGCCAAGGAATGTACAGGGGAAGTTATTAGAACCAATGGAATGTAAATAAGAAGAAAGAAGTAAGAAAAGTGGATGAAAAAATAACCAGCCGCGTGCTCACGGCTGGTTATTTTTTCATCCACTTTTCTTACTTCTTTCTTCTTATTTACATTCCATTGGTTCTAATAACTTCCCCTGTACATTCCTTGGCATTACTGTCTGTTACATCTCATTTATATATATATATATATATATATATATATATATATATATATATATATATATATATATGTATATATATATATATATATATAGATATATATATTTATATATATATTTATATATATATATATATATATATATATATATATACCAAAAACCAAACTGATGCTGGGTCCAGGTAAGACTAACAAGGATCCTGATGAAGGCCATACTCTAGGCTGAAACGTCGAAATAACCCACGTTGTGACCGCTCACAGAGAATCTGCTTGACTATATATAAATATATATATATATATATATATATATATATATATATATATATATATATATATATATATATATATATATATATATATATATATATATATATATATATATATATATATATATATATATATATATATATAATAAAGACGCCTAAAACATGACTGCTTATGTTTTCAATCTGCTCAATAAATAAACAATTGCTATGTTTTTCACTGGCATCAGTTTGCATGTGAAAAAAAAACGCCAGGCATGAGCGGAACGTGCAGCACTGTCACAGGGAAGGCTGGAAAAGTGGCATTTCAGAGTCTTCTCTTGACACTCGTTGAGTAACAGCTACAAGCACATTTGATGGGTATGATCATAACCTATGTGTATTACGCTGGCATTATGTATGTTATATTTCATCATTCTTCGGAGAAGCGTGATAGCAAGCACTGCTAAAGCACATCTCACCAGCCACTAACGGCCGTGTTCTGTCATGTTTATTGCGTATTGTATTATAGTTACCTCGTCATCCCGTGTGTGAAGTTTAACCGGAGAAAAACAAAAGAAAAAGAGAAGCGTGGTATCCACTACAAAGTTGCTAGGAAAATTGGGCAATTTTTGCGCAGTGGCTCACGACGATGAATAATTATTCCTGAAGTGGATAAGAGCCACAGTATTTAGGTGAACAAGAACAAGCTTTTTTAATGGTTTGGGTCATTGGATGACCTACTCTTGACGCAATTCGCATTGTGTGACGCCTGCTTCTTTCTTTGAAGTTGTTAAACGCTTTACTCCTCATAATAACGCCAGTCCTTTCCCGACATCAAGTCTATAGGGCCCGTTTAGAAATGAGTAACAAGCACCCTCGTGGCTCAGTAGTAGAAGTGTGGACTGGCACGCACTAGTCCCGTTTTTGAATACCATTGTGTCCTTGGTGTTTTGTTTATTTATTGAGTCTCTTTTTCTTATTTCTGGTGATACGGGTTACGGACACCGGTGGCGGCGTTGCTGGCGGCTGACAACAACGGCGGCGCACATGCCCCGTGTTCTGATCTGATAACACTTTTCGCTGTAAACTGGGTACACAGAGCGGAAAACAGGAAATGCAACTCATTTTCACGTACGTCAAACGCCACATAAAATGATAAAACGGACTACCCTTTCAGGCACTAACTCAGGCGTTTCAAGGAGAGCATTTCAGCTCTCATTACAGGTGGAGAGACAGCTGGCTTAGGCTAGAAAATGGGCATGTAGAGGATCATGTGAGCAACTCTTTTCTGACGGCGTATAAAGCACTCGTTGCCCTTGTACAGTCAGGTAACCCTGTACAACTAGGTAGCTAGGCAGTCTTGCAAGGCAGGGAAATTCTTATGGCTCTATTTCAGAACATTATACTCAAGCTTTTGAACGTTGTTACAGTCATAGTATTCTTCGAATTGCCACACAAGGTTCTCTACAACTCGTTGGTATTGGAAAAAGAATACGACTATATCATTGGTAAGTACTGCCAAGTTTTTCGCTGGGCCCATCAATTGGAGTTGAAAATAACTATTTGAGGTGTCGATGCTTATTTACCTCTCGAATAGCTACACATCACAACGTTTCAAAATACACGCTGCTGCCTGATGATACGTCGGTAGGGCAAGGCAAGCACGTACGATACACGAGTATGAATGATTGAAAGAATGAAAGAATGAAAGAATGAATGAATGAACAAATAAATGAATGAATGAATAAACTTTATTTAAAGTCCAGCAGTTTTGCCGGGCGAGGAGGGGGAAGAGGAGATTAACCCCTGTCCCTTCCCACTCTCCGTCGATTATGATGGCGGTACCTGAGGTGACCGCTCGAAGTCTTTGCACTCGGACGGCATCTGCAGCTTACCGGACGGCTCAAAGCTGGTCGGCCAGCTCATCGCTTGTGAGCGCCGCCTCCTAGAGCGGGAGAGCAGCTGACGCCGCCGATCGGCAACAGTGACCGCAGCCGCGACGTAGGCCGGCCCCCTGCCCTCGCGCGGTGGTGGCAGCAGTTATTGGCCTCGGAGTTCGTCCCTGCCTTACAAGCGTCGCGAAGGGGCGGTGGCAGTGACGTCAACTTTTCCAGCACACTCGCAAAGCATGTGCCGCAGTGTGGCCCTTTCCCCGCACGCTTTACACGCGTCCGTCGGGTATAGGTGAGGATAACACAGGCGTAGGATCACCGGGCTGGGGTACGTATTTGTCTGTAATAACCCCAGAGTTACGGCCTGTCTTTTGTCCAATTTGTTGTGTGGTGGTGGGTAGTTGCGTCTGTTTAGTAGGTATTGTTGTGTAATGTCGTTGAATGTAGTCAGGCGATCACCCCACGACCATTCCAGTCGTTTTTGTGTGGATGGTGCCATCGCCCCGCTCTCGGAGGTGAAGGCAGCCACCGAATGGGTCGCGGCTCGGTGAGTGAGATCTCGAACCGCGGTGTGGGCCACCTGGTTACCGGCGTATGAAGCAATAAAAAAATCACCTAACGCTAAAAAGGTACTTCAGTCATTTCACTCTCGTTCAAAAGTCACTTCGTTTTTTAAAGGGCGTATTAACCATGAAACGGAACATTTCGATATGTGTGACACGTTGTTAAGTGTACTATTTATTCCTGCGGCCAAAACTCGACTGTCGCGTTGATTAACCGTGGTGAACCTGCGCTTTCACTTAAGTAGTTAGTGAACAAGAGACCTGAAAATAGCTCTTAATACCATGATCCGAGCCTGTGAATTTTATTCGGTAACATTTCTGAGAGCGGCTGAGAATTTTATTTTGTAATATTTCGTCACCACTATTTTTGCTTTTTTACTGCATTGAAGGATCATGGCTTCATCTATGGTATTCCTTACGAGAGCAATAAATTCCTGTTCTCGCCGCTGAAAAAGATTGACAATATCGAATTTTTCAATACGATACTGTCAATCAAATATTTCATTCATTCATTCATTCATACTTTATTTAAGGCAATTTGCCTTTTTCTTAGGTGTCATAGCAAAAGATTTAAAAAGTGACTAACTAGGCAATATCACCGAGAGGGCAGTTGCGGGAGTGCGTTGTGTCATCTACAAATTACGAAACTGCATTAGCAGTTGTATGTAAGAGTTGCAGAGCAGTAAGAAAAACTAATAATTTAGCGTTAAGAGCCAAATAAAAACGAAAACGAAAAACAACAGGCCAGTTGTAGAAATGTGGAAGTATTTGTTTAACAAGATTGTAAAATATACAGTACACAATACTTCACAACTTACCTGAGCAGTATACACCCTGAAACTCAAGGAATAACAGTTTCTTACTTGCTTTTTGAAATGAGTAGGGGGAATTCTATTTTCAGTAGTTTTTTTACACCTTGGTATCTGTTGAAGAATTTGGTTTTAATGTTGCCAGTTTTTGAAAGCCGTAGTTTGATCGTGAGTGACATTTGACAATTTTGCTTTTACGTATTTCTAGGGAGTTTAATGTGATAATTTATTTCGAAAAGCGCTTTATTATCTGTAAATTGGCACATTAGTTTTATTGACAACCTTAGTTTCAAGTGCTTTATCGGCACTACAATATGATAGTTGAAGTAGTGCGTTGTACCAAAAGTTTATGGGATGTTTCCAACTGCCCGTATTGCTCACATTCGCAACCATAAAAGAGAACTTAAGTTCATCTCTGTTGTTGTCGACCACACCAGAGAGGCGTACGCGAGGCGTGACTGTATAAGGTCAATATAAATCTATGGTTTATTTCCAGGGGGAGAAAAGTGCTTTAATTTATTTGCCGACCCAACCTATGTTGAGACATTAGTCCTTAGGAAATTCATACGGAGTGTCCACGAGAGGCTCTTTTGAAATAATACTTCTAGAAATCAGCTGGACTAAAACTATGTGGACAGGAATTGAACTTTACTACTTAAGTAGCCTATTTATTGTTTGGCTTAGTATATTTTCTAATGAGTTAAGAGCTTGTGGCAGTAAGTACATTAGTATTTGGCGGCTATAGTTTGCACGAGTGTAGAGGATGTTCTACGTGTAACTGCTTCGTGTATAGCGTATGCTTTTGCAAATGAATTCAGGGTGGCGAGTTTTTCTAGAAAAGAGTCACTATTTTTTGGTATGCATGATGTTGTAGTAGAAGTGTATTGAACAAGTTTGGCAATGTCGTTATACCAAGATCTTCAAATATATGCTTTGTGTGGACATTATATGATTCATCAGAGATGATTCTCCCAGCCTTTTTCTGCAGGCGATGGATAAGATGCGCTTTGATAGAACGTAAGAGAGACGTGTTCGAATACCGATTATTTGCGAAGTTTTTGAGTGCACAGCATTATTGTGTGCTTTCTATTGCATAATTTCTTCAAAAAGAACACACAAGATTTGTATTACTAGTACTAGTTCTATTACTGAAAAACCAAAATGCAGTATAGTATATGAAATATTTGACTTAATTTAGGGTGAAATAGACTTGTTTTTGTCCTTGAAGCAATGATAGGAAGGGAATTGACCTGACTCCAAATATTCAATATAGTGATTTGATTTTTTTCCAAACAGAGGGAGACTGTAACGTGTCAAAAGTAAGCTTATGTCGTCTGCATAAGTTGCAAACGATGAATTGATGTCTATATTGACATGATCAATAGGTTGAAAAGCAGGGAGCCAAGAATGCTTCCCTGTGAAACGCCAAGTAGAAAAGGTTTGAAACGTGAGTTTCAGCTTTTAATACGCACGCCTTGATAGCAGTACTGTAGGTACGACTTGATCTCAGAAAGGAAGAAACCTCTGAAACCGTAATTTTCCAGTTTCATTTTAAAAGTGTGACGTGATTTACGCGATCAAATGCCTTTGAATGGTCAATAAAAATTACAAGCGCGTACCATTCATTAAGGCAAATTACTACGGCATATCGCATCCCTACTTTGTTGAACGGCCCCTCAAAACATTTGTAGAGCGATTAGACGAATTCATGTGCCACTACGGGTTCTCTTATGTAACACATGATGAGAGAAGACACAGCTGCGTCTTCAGCCTTCGATAATCATTTAAGGCTCTATTTACAACACATAATAATGTTGCTGTAATCTTTAGCGTGTCCCTTACAGCTGTGCTAGGTCTAAACGTTCAGAAAAATACACGTTGAAAATTCCTGATATAATCTACCTCAAAGAAATGTAATTGACCACATGATAGCCCGCATTAAATCTCTCAAAAATATAAAATGTCGAGTGCGAAGTACTCACTTTCAATGTTTAGGAAACCTGTTAATGACTTTGTATTGCTGAATCAGTGCAGAACCATCAGTACCAAGGCGCTGTATAATTGCGATATGGATCTAACATTGTTTGTTATCGGCCCGGTTGATCAGCATCTACATCGTGGGAAATATTTCAGCACCTAACTTAAATCATGTTGCGATTCTGTAAAAAAGCATGAAATCCCAACCAGCTTCCAAATTATGCATGAAATCCCAATTACGCATAATTTCGCAGAAAGCATAACTCAACAAAAACACACAAGTGCTGCATACACAATTTTAGTTCATCATTTCATAAGAAATGGCAGGATAAACTACTTCAAAATTCCGTTTTATTTCAACAAATAATACATAGCATGGAGTACACTTGATCTTATGAATCCTCATGAATATCTCACCACATGGCGCTCTAGTTCAGATTGAGTCGAAGTTGTTACCGGCGCACTGCAGGGTTTCTTACACAGCTAAAAGAATAACTCTCTCCGAGGTCACTGAACACAATTACCTGGATTGATAACTCACAAATAATATATCATAATCAGAACGTATACATGCTTTGACAAATAAAGCATTACGTAAGGTATTGCTGTTGAAGGGACTTTTAAAAATATCAGCTCTCTTTGCTCACCTACTTGCATACCCGTCAATTTTACGTTCAGTGTTTCAATATGCAGTGCAAATGTCACACCTATTTAACAAAAAAAAACAGCCATTTGGAAAGAATACAGAGAAAAGTACCGTGCCATCTATAAGTAATTATTACGATCGTTCCTGAGTTACTAAATTCATACAACTAAGTGAGCTGTTCCACGTCACCATAAAAACAGAGTTTGCCATCAGAAACTTTGCTACGAAATTGTTAAAACTCATTAACAGATAAACACGTGTTTTATTATCACTTATTTTATTCGTTATGCGAACAGGCAAAGCACTTTCTTCACTGTTAGTTCTTCATTTACACGAAATAAATGCTTTAAAAATTGTTTTTCCCCGAATTTATTACGATGGCTTGTAATGCTGTTACACAACACTCACTTTCTTCATTTCAAAATCATTACAGCGGTTTACAGCCGTTGATTTTCTTTCTGTGTTAATCACTGCTTTTTAGTATGATGTTTAAAAAAAGATAAATAATTTGACGGCATTTTCGCTTTAACTTCATATTTTGTTTTGCTTACTTTCGGCTCGATTGTAGATTTCCAAGGTAATATTCACTTTTTTCTTCATTTGTACTGTTTACCCACATCCTTTGTTTTATCATTTTGCCTTTGTGCACTGTGTTCTGTGCGTTCCGCAGTTTCTGTATATTGATGATTGCGACTGTTAAAAAAGAATTCGTAATGCAGCAGCGTTGAAGAGCACGTTTTGAAGAAATTCACGTGTCATCGTCAGCGTTGATGTTGGCGTTGTTAGTTGTAACCGAAAAATCAGCATCTTATGCATGACCAAAAAATCGAGAACGATGCAAATAAAATAATAAATGATGAAAATTGTGGAGTGGAGTGGGGACCAAACTAGGACTGTTCGGGTCTAAGGGAGAATCGAACCCGGGTCCTTTGCATGGCAAGTGGAGGTCCTACCACACGTCCACGCTTCTGTTGAGAAGAGAACTCCATCTGCTGGGAATGCAGAGGAAGTTTCTCGGCAGAGGAAGTGAGAAGTTCCTCTGCTCAGAATGCAGTGAAAGTAGCTTTCATGCTTCACAAACACAAGCCTCCTGTATATATGCTTCACAAGAAAACATCAAATATTGCAGTATTAAGGTGTGGTCAAGCGTTCAGTGTTGAAGGGTGTGAGAGTACGTAATTATCATAATGGCTTCGTGGTTGAAAACCAGTGCCCCACTAGAGAAGGCACACACGCTTCTACGCCTATTGCTTAAGGCCACGTGACGGGTTCATAGTAAAATCGAAGAGGTTTCATGCATTAAGCGTTCAAAGTACGCACTACGAACAGAATGTCATCATGGCATTAAATTCCTGAACGCAAAGCCTTAAGGTCAGCTAATTTTTTTTAAATCTGACCTCCCATGATCAATTTTGAGAGTGGTGTATATGTGAATACGCATAACGATTAGGAGACCTTATTATATGCAAGTTTCGAGGCACATCATATTTATTCTTCAAAACAAGCAATACTGCTACATATTTCTAACACGAGGACCGTACGGCGTTTTTCTATGTTCACATTCTATCCCTCTCGGGAAAACACAAAACATCACTGAAAAAGGTCCCACCCTTAATTTAGGTTTCTCTGCAATACAGCACTTGTAATGCAGAGAACCTAAACCCGTTTATGCATTGCAGTACCAGAAATGTAGAAACAAGTATTGCGCAGTCCATGCAGAATACTCGTTTCAAATTCCATTTAGTGTTTCGGCTCATAAATATATCCATGCATGCCCCTCTCCTAAATGCGAAGCATTTCTTAGCGAACTTCGGTGACTTTGAGCGCATCTATCTATCTATCTATCTATCTATCTATCTATCTATCTATCTATCTATCTATCTATCTATCTATCTATCTATCTATCTATCTATCTATCTATCTATCTATCTATCTATCTATCTATCTATCTATCTATCTATCTATCTATCTATCTATCTATCTATCTATCTATCTATCTATCTATCTATCTATCTATCTATCTATCTATCTATCTATCTATCTATCTATCTATCTATCTATCTATGATTTGTGAAGTTTAACGTCCCAAAACCACCATATGATTATGAGAGACGCCGTAGTGGAGGGCTCCGGAAATTTTGACTTCTTATAAAATGATAATCACGAGATGTTTGTCATGAATACATGGTTCACTATTCATAGTCTTGCTGCTCTTGCGGTGGTTTCGTTCACATGACATATTGCAAAACTAATAAGGTATAGCATGAACTCAAGGCGAAAATAAGTGACAAACCCTAGCATTGAAATCATAACATGCATGTTGTGTAATTCATGACTACACGCCTTGCTCACGGTGAACTCGCGGTCATTTCGCTAGCTTCACATATACAAAACTTGGTGTCACGGGCCGTGAATGGATGACGATGATATATGACTGTCGAAAGCATGTTAATCATTAGATGCATGTCATGTAAAAACATGATAACATGGCACGCTCATAAACGGTCGTGCGCGTTTCGCTAGCTTTACGTATGCCAAATTCGGTATTACATCACGCGAATGGACGACGAAGGTAAATGACCAGTCCAAGCATAATAATCATGACATGCGTGTAATGTAAAACATGGCTACATGCTGCGCTAATAGTGCACTCACGGTCATTTCACCAGCTTCACATATACAAAATTTGGTGTTACGTGACGTCAATGGGTGACAAAGTATATGAGGGGTGCAAACATGATAAACATGACATGCGGGTCATGTAAGAACATGATGCCACACCACAATCATGATGCGCTTGCAGCCTTTTTGCTGGCTTTACATACCAATTCCGGCATTATGTGACGTAAATGAACTAGGTGCAAACATGATATCATGGCACGCATATCATGTAAAACATGACTACATGCTACGCTCGAAGCGTGTTCATGGCCATTCCCATAGCTCCTCATATATACCAAATTTCGTATCAAGTGACGTGGATAGACGACGAAGGTAATTCACAAGTTCAAACATAATAGTCATGACACGGAAGTCATGCACGGCATAATTTACCTCCGATCGCAATCTTGTGCTGAATATAAAATGACATATTAAACTTCCTCATTCGTTCTCCGCATATCATCGATTCCCACTGTACCTGGAACCTGCCACTATTTCTCCTTTTAAAACCGATAATAGCACAGGCACAAACAAAACCGCAGAATCAAATGCGATAAGCACGGCGGTGCAATTATTTGGCCTGGGATGGTGGAATACGCCTGTGCTGCACAGCTTAAAGAGTTAACAATGCGCTCTAAAGCCGCGCCTTCAGCGTACACCTTGTCTGTTCCGTGCATGCTTTGTGTCTTACTTTGGTCATAACGCACTACTGCATGATAGTGCGGGAGTTCTCGAAGGAGATAGAAATATATAATAAAGCCACGCACTCTAATTTCGTGATGGCCTGGTTCCCAAAAGAACATTACCTGTCTGAAACAAAGGCATGAGAGCTGTGTCAAGACAATGCTTCTGCAAATACTGCGTATAGGATCCGGATATTTTCCAACAAACGCAAAAACTCATAGAAACGTAGAAAATTTCTCCTACAGCCTTGATTGGTACATACCGCAAAGTCTTTCTAAGAGGGCGTCCGTTGAACAGTCCAAATCCAAGTCTATAGCATTCACTCCACTACTCCTATTCGTCTTTCAGTCCACACCTCGCTCAATTGCCGTACACAAAGATCACAAGGCGCAAACATCTGCTGTCTCTGCTAGAATTATGTAAATGAAGCTGTCGAGGTGGAGGACGGAGAAAACTGCACGTAGGACAAACTAAAATTGGAAAAAGAGCAGTGGGGTAGAAAACACGCTACGTTGTGAACTGTTCAACAGACCCCTCGTTGGGACGGTATTGCGCACGTTCAAATAAATGTCGCGGCAATAACTTCCATGCCGTTTTTTATGTAAATCTTATTTGGCTTGTTCGTCAAGGCAATATGCTTTCTGATTAAAAATAAGATTTGATTCAAAAGCAGGACGAACGCAGATTACGCCGAGGTGATGGACCAACTTTCGAGTAAAAAATCTTTTCAGCCGTGTTTCCGACAATGAAGTGAGCAGTAGGAGAGGTGCATTCATTGTCAAGGTGACTACTTTGAATGGAGCTAACGATTAGTACATAATAATAAATAAAAATATATTTTGTCACTGAAGACTTGACAATGTGTAAGAGAACATCTCAAGCATCATAATGGAGCAACACTATAAATTGAGCTGGAGCACTAACTGGTTATGTGCTCTCCAACCCGAAACTACACCTAATTTGTATTGAAAAAGTTGTTTCACTCATGTGAAGTCAAAACATTGCTGCGTCAAGCAACAAAGTGCTCCGGGTGTAATTTTACGCATCTGCATTTACTGAAGTAACCTCTTACTACGGAAGAACTAGACCGAAAGAAGCTGCACGTGAGGGCATGATAAGATTACGAAACGCCTTTTAGTTGCCCTAAATGTAAAAATCAGTATCACAATAAAAGTACAGTAGGCAAAGATTTATACGTTTAAAATATACCTAATAGCTGTTAGAATGGGAAAAAAGATTTGTTCAAAATGCCTGAAGAGTCCTCGCTGTTGGGTTCACGATGGAACTGAAAGAGCCATATCAAGTATTGGCTTCAAAGGAGACTGCACTTGTGATACAATAGCAAGTCTGTTCCGAAAAAAAAAAGGCTGTGTGAAGCGACAATATTTTACGAAATCACGCTAAAAACTATTGCAGGTAGTTCAAGACGTTCATTAAAGCTTATTTTTGGTATTATCAACATATCTGAAAATTAAAATTAGTGTCTTAAAAAGACAGTTAGTGTGGTGGTTGTATAACTATACGCTGATTATTAGAACAGGCATGATTGATTTAGCAGCCACTTTTCCACAATGAGTATGTAAAGGCGTTCTTTGCAAGATAAGTCCTGAAATTCAATACATTGATCTCAATGGAGTTGAATAATGGCATACTTGACGAATAGATTTGAGGTATATTTGTGTGTTAAATTGCACGTTTCTAAAGTGCTAGATAGCATATATGGTAGATTGACTATTACTTGTAGATGGCTATCTCCCGAAACACCAAGTTAAAAGGCCTTAACCCAGAAGTGGTGTAAAGAGTGAACTTCACATAAAGGGCTGCAGCGGGACTTCATTTGCTTAGTGAGAATTTTTCAGTACGTGCACAACCATACAAATATTGTTAAAATTTAGCTTGCTGACGGTGCTTCATAGATTTGTTTTAAAAGTCATACTATTTGGGACGAATTCCCCAAAGGTGACTGTATGAAAAAAACCATCTCCAGCTTCTCCTTTATCTTCAAAGTCTTCTACTAATGGTCGAGCGACAGAGGTAATTGTGATGCGGAAAGGTGGGTTCGGTAACCGTGAAACAAGTACCTGGTCAGTTACCCTGCACATGGGAAGGAGAACAGGGAAGACATAAAGGCAAGGATGAGAAAATGGGTGAGATAGGAAAACATAAGGACACACACAGAAACTTCAAAAGCTTCTTTATTACTTTCCGACGTGAACCTTGACCTTTCCGGCATGTCAAAGTTGATTTCTCAGAAAGCAGAGTTTTGATCAACCTCGACATTGTTGAAGATAGAGGTTAATGAAAATCTCTACGGAGCTTCCGCCATTTTTAAAGAGTATGTGCAAGAGAAATTGAGGAAGCGCCACTGCTCACCTCGCCTCATAAAGATATACCTAACCAAAGGTGGAGTGCTAAGCGAAAGCTATAGTCGTGCGCTCTACGGAAGACAGATAGATATATAGATCGATAGATCCATAGATCGAGGGATCGAATGATAGATAGATAGATAGATAGATAGTGCTCAAAGGAAAGGGCACGCAGAGTAAAACAGTGCAAAACACTCGGTGTTACATTCAAGATACTTTGAGTTTTTCCCAGGATTCTGCTTGCGCATTATGTGCAAACGGCAACAGTGCCAGGAGAAGTTAATGAATGAAGAAGCCTGTTCGTTTATTGAGCGTGCTTCAGCCCACCTGTAGTGCCACTGAACTGTACATATGTTGCAAAACTGTTCTGTGACGTTATTGGGGAACAGGGGGTGTGTGTGCAGATGGTGGCATTGCTATCATACAGCAAATTTTTAGCTGGGGGTAGGCGTGCCATGAAATTAAGAAGCCATAACTGTGGTGGTTTCTAACATTATACAATCACACTCCACTCGGAAGTTCGGGCACAGGAAACGTTTATAGTATAGTTTGATTCACTTCTGGAGTGTGCCTAATTGCTCATTCTCCCTAACTGCTCATCGCGATCCAACACTAGTGCGTCCAAAGCTGGTGTAGTGACGTTATACCAGATCGGTAGTGACGTGGGTGACCTCCGGACCTCCTCGAATTCTGCTGCGTACGTACCGGCAAGTAATCAGTTGCTGAACCAATCGCGGCTACAGGTTTGTCATGACAACGTTGTTTTGCTGCCGCTCAACAACTCATTTGTGCGTGCGAGAAGAATATACTCAGCACGACGTGCGTCACAGCCGCGTGCGTTCTCGTCACCGAGCCACCTACACTGCTACGTTGCTGCTAAAATCGGCACCCAGAAACCGAATCCGAATGTTTTCTATATAAATTAGGTGATGTTAAATCAGTTTGCGAGAATCTTGGTATGTGCTTCCTCGAGCTGTATGAAACGCGTGCAGCAGAGAATGCGCAAGCCGCCACGGTGGTCTAGTGGCTAAGGCACTGGGCAGCTGACGCATCTCTCGCGAGATTTATTCTAGGCTGCAGTGGTAGCATTTTCGATTGAGACCAAAATGATTCAGGCCCGCGTGCTTAGAATAGAGCCTCATCCTTCCACTACGGCGTCTCTCATAATCATATGCTTGTATTAGAGCAATTGACCACAACAATAATATTGACAAATAAGAGAACACGCAAGCCGCAAAGTTTGTAGCGCCGCCCCTGGAATATGCGAAGTAGCTATGTCATCTCCCACTGCGGTGTTTGTTTTTTCGTTGTGAGGTTCACTGAGGTAAGCTACTTGAAGCTTATTTTGTTTTTGTCAGACAACCTTATTAATGATTACCCTTACCTATGAGGCTTTTTGAAGCTCGAGTGGCGTTCAAAATCTCTCGGTATTGGTCCGGCTTTGTTCAAGTGGTGATTGCATGTAATGGCATCATCATGTGGTGTCACGTTATACGACTTCATATTGTTGTGATAATAACTCCACAAATTCAGGTGATTTGTTGCGTCAATTTTAGGGCATCTGTTACGTATTGACACTGGCAGACACTTTGGGAGTTTGAAAAGGCATCTGAGGCTTCGCCTTAACCAGACCTAAGATATCTGGGAGCGACCCGCCCACGATCTCGATCTAAGAAGTCAGTTTTTAGGACAGTTGTGCTCCAGCGCCTAGAATGGTCCGTCAGCATACAGGATGTGCTGCCATCTATATCCAAAACAGATTGCACATAGGCACTATCGTCTTCTGTTCTCCTTGTATGGGTCGTTTAATTGACAATCGCCAGAAGCTTTAGAACAGGAAAAATTGACATTTGTTCCAAATTTTCGTAACACCCTGTATGAATCGTTCAGAGCATGACTTGAAACTTTATAGGGGCCGAAAATAAGCTCTTCATTCGTAGAAAACTAAGTTTTAATGAATGTCTATTTGTTCACGATTATTAGTCACTGTCATTTTCTCATCTTTATCATCATCATCTTCAGCCTGACTACGCCCACTGCAGGGCAAAGGCTTGTCCCATGATCCGCCAGTCAACCCGGTCATGTACTTTCCGTTGCCACGTTATACCCGAAAAATTTTTAATCTCATTGACCCACAAGAATCTCTGACTCCCCTTCGTGCGTTTGCCTTCTCTGGAAATCTATTCAGTTACCCGTAACGACTACCAGTTATTCTGCCTACGTGCTACGTGTCTGGTCCATGTCCATTTCTTTTTCTTGATTTCAGCTATGATATCCTTGACCCCGGTATGTTCCGTGATCCACACTGCTCTCTTCTTGTCTCTTAAGGTTACACCTATCATTTTCCTTTGCATTGCTCGCTGTGTAGTCCTCAATTTAAGCCTAACCCTCTTCGTAAGCCTCCAGGCTTCTGCTCCATAGGTAAGTACTAGCAAGATGCAACTGTTATATACCTTCTTCTTGAGGAATAGTGGCAATCTACCAGCCATGATTTCAGAGTACTTGTCAAATGTGCTGCACCCCTTTCTTATTCTTCTAGTTACTTCGATCTCGTGGTTCAGCTCCGTAGTTATTACCTGTCCTAAGTAGGCTTATTTCTTAACAAAGTCCAGCGCCTCTCCACGTATCACAAAGTGCTGTATTCTGTCAAGATTGTTGCACATTACTTTAGTTTGTTCATAATAATTTTAAGACCTACTTTTCTGCTTTCCATTCCCAGTTCAGTAATCATGAACTGTAATTCGTTCCCTGAGTTACTCATCAAAGCAATGAATTCAGCCAATCGCAGGTTACTAGGGTACTCTCCATTACCTCTTATCCCTAACTCTTCTCAGTCCTGGGTCCTGAATACCTCCTGTAAACACGCAGTTATTACCATTGGAGAGACGGTGTCTCTATGCCTTGCTGCCTTCAATGTTGGGATTCTGTCGCTTTTTCTATGGAGGACTATGACGGCTGTGGATCCTCTGTAGATTTCTTCCAGTATGTTTATGTAGGGTTCTTCGATGCCTTCGTTCCGTAGTGCCTGCATTACTGCTGATGTCTCGACTGGGTCAAACGCCTTCTCGTAATTTATAAAAGCTCTGTTTAGGGGCTGGTTGTATTCAGCGCATTTCTCTATTACCTAATTGATAGTATGAATATGATCTATTGTGGAGTAGACAGTGCGAAATCCTGCTTGGTTATAAGGCTGAGTGAACGGTAGTATCATCTTAATTCTATTACCTATGATTTTTTTAGTAGTTTGTGGAGAACGGAGAGTAAGCTGATCGGCTTGTAATTTTGCAAGTCCTTCACGCCTTCTTTCTTATGGATTAACATAATCTGGGCGTTCATCCAAGAATCTGGTACCCTTCCCGTCAAGAGACACTTTGTATATAAGGTGGCTAATTTTTCTAACACAATTTCTCCGCCATCCTTCAGGAGTTCCATTGTTACTTGATCCTCACCAGTGGCTCTGCTTCTTTGTATTCCTCCTAGGGCTTTCCTTACTTCTCCTGTCGTTACTGGTAGGATGCCGAATTCTCTTGGACCATTTATCTTATTATTTATTTATCACTGTTATTTATCACATTTTCTGACAGGAGGTTCCCCTTCAGCCAAGTGCTCTGGGACCTCCTTCTGTATGTTTATGTAAGCATGTATGTTTTGTACGAACGTAAAAATAAATAAACTGAAACTAAAACCATTAAAATTCTCGCCACACCATCCTGGTTCTCTTGACTTCTGTACAGCTCTCTCCAATATCCTCTCTTGCCATCTCGACTATCCTATCCATATTGGTTATGACATTGCCTTGCTTGTTTCTGAATGCATACATGCAGTTTTCGCCCATGAACAAGTCTGCCTTCGCAGCTTTTAGGCTTCTGCCACTTTTTACATCCTGTTCAATCTTTTTCATGTTATACTTCATGATGTCGGCTACATTGCGCCTATTTATTACTTCGAAAGCTTCCCTAGCCGTGTTTTGTCGATTGCATTTGAGGCTTTCATCGTTTGTCGTTTCTTAATGAGATTTATTGTCTCCTGAGATAGTTTGCCAGTTTCCCGTCTAGTGACTCAACCTACAACTTCAATTGCACACTCTTTGATGGTACTTGTAAAATTATTGTTCATTGTGTCAACGCTAACGTCGCGTATCTCCTTCAGTGCCTCGAATTGATTATGAAGCAAAACTTTTTATTTTTGTAGTTTTCCTCTCACCGCCAGTTCATTAATTGCCTTCTTGTGTATCATTTTTTGAGTTTGCTTTCTAAATGTAGGTGTTTACAAGCTCTCACCACTTCATGGTCCCTGCATCTAATCTTGCCAACTAATTCTACATTCTGTACAATGTCTGAGTGTGCACACAGAATGAAGTCAATTTCATTTTTAATTTTGCCATTAGGACTTCGTCACGTCCATTTACGGTTATCCCGTTTTCTGAAGAAGGTATTCATATTCAGTAAATTATTGCTTTCTGTAAACTCTACTAATAACTCCCCTCTAATAATAACTCCCCATAAAGCCGATGCTATATTCTCCAACTGCATGGTCTCCAGCCTTTTTCTTGCCTACTTTGACATTAAAGCCGCCCGCAAGAATAGTATACTGTGCCTTTACTTTATTATGGGGTGACTCTACGCCTCCATCAAAGCGTTCAACCAAATGATTATGACTGCTCGATGTAGGCGCGTAAGCCTGTACCACCTTTATCTTGTACGTTTTGTTAGACTTAATTATGATACTTGTCACCCTCTCACTGAAGCTATAGCATTCTTCTATATTTCCAGCGATATTCTTGTGTATGAGAAGCCCCACTTCCAGTTTTTTTCTGTCAGCTAATCCACGGTAGCCTTGGACGTGTCCATTCTTCATCACTGTACGTATAAGCCTCGCATGTCCTCCTAACTTCGCTGAGCTCTATCACTTCTCATTTACCACCCTCTGATTTCTCGAATAGGGCAGCTAAACTAGCCTCACTAGATAGCGTTCTAGTTTTGAAGGTAGCCATGTTCAGATTCCAATGGTGGCCGGTCTGTAACCAGAGATTTCTAGCACCCTCCACCACGTCAAAAGGTCTGACTGTCGCCTTAGACTGTTGCTTCAAAGCGGCTGGGGACTGAGGGCCAAGGGTTAACTGCTGTGTTCATCGGAGGTTGTGGCCAGGTACTGCAGCAGGGTGGCCAAACTTGCTCTGGTGAGGGAGTCCATTACCAGGAAATAGTCACCAGTGAGGCCACACCCCTTACCTCTTTCTCTTTCTTCGTTCTAACTATTCCTTCTTCACGTATTTTAAGTACACATAGAATTTTGAATGGTTCGACATCTCTATTAGGGCCAAATTTTGTTATGGCATGCTTGACTGCTGCGCTATCTCTAAGTTTGTTGCACTTTATTAGCAATGTAGAAAATCTCCTGACCGCTTATAAGCTGCCAACTTCAGCTGGCTCGTCGCTCACCTAACATTTGCTTCTAGTTGTCGGTAAATGAAATTTTCCTATTTAAAAAAAGACAAAAAAATGGCTGATCCCACGTACAGTAGGAATCGATGAATTGCGAAGCACGAATGAGGAAAGTTGATATGTCACTTTAAGATCGCCACAACGTTTCGAGGTGGAGGTAAATTATGCCATACACGACTTCCATGTCATGATTATCAAGTTTGAAGTGTCGTTTACCTTCTCCATCTATTCAAGTCACGTGATACCAAATTTATTAATTGTGAGCCTCGCGAATCAGCCGGAAGCACTCTATAAACGTGGTATGTTGTCATGTTCTTACATGACAGGCGTGAAACGATTATCATGTTTGCACCAGTCATATACCTTCGTCATCCATTGACGTCACGTAAGACGAAATTTGGTATATGTGGAGCTAGCGAAACGGCCATGACAGCATCATGAAGAGCCCAATATACTCCAACGTAACGTTGACGCGCGTGCACGCTGGGCAAAGCGATGCTATACGTTAGCACAACGTGAAAAATCTATAGTCTGACGCCAGGTGCGCCTGGCGCGACTATAGTGTCCGTAAGCACGGCCCGACGCCAACCGGCGCGATATGCGAAATGCTGCATCACACACCCTCTACGTTACCAAAACAGCACTGCATCTGCCCCTTTTCGTAGCGGAGGGACGCCGGACGCGCTGAAACGCGCATCCGTTATAGCAACGCATCGTGATGTGCGCCTGCGAGTATATGGCAGGACCAGCGACTGACGTCGCAACGCCGGCGTGAGGCAGCGAATTGAATGCCGGCGCGCACGCGCACCGTGTCACGTCGAAGTGTATTGGCGCCTTGACTGTGGCATGTAGTAATGTTGTCACATGACGCGCATCTCATGATTATCATGTTTGCACAAGTCACATACCTTCGTCATCCATTGACGTCACGTAATACCAAATTTGGCATATATGAAGCTAGCAAAACGGCCGCGATCGAATCATAAGTGTGGCGTGTAGTCATGTTGTTACATGACACGCATGACTTGATTATCATGTTTGGATGTGTCATTTACCTATGTCATCCATTCAGGTACCATAAGATCAAATTTCGTATATGTTACGCCTACGAAATGGCCGCGAGCGCATAATCAGCGTGGCATGTAGTCATGTTGTTACATGACAGGCATCTCGTGTTAATCATGTTTGCACCAGTCTCATAACTTCATCATCCATTCACGTCCCGGAATATGAAATTCGGTATAAGTGAAGCTAGCGAAACGGCCGCCAGCGCATCATGAGCGTGGCATGTAGTCATGTTATTACACGACATGCATCTCATGATTTTAATGTTAGGGTCTGTTGCTTGTGTTAGCCATGTAATCATGTCATACTATACAAGTTTTTCAAGATGCTATGTGAATGAAACCTCTGTATGAGGTGCAGGACCATGAAATGTGAATCATGACATTTATGACATTTATGTCATGACTTTCTAGTTCCGACTAGTCAAATATGTTCTTCATACAGTCATGTTATGCCATACCAAGTTTGGTATTGATACGATTATCTAAACGGCCAGGAGTACTAAATGTCGCAGGCGTCTAGATAGATAGATAGATAGATAGACAGACAGATAGATAGATAGATAGATAGATAGATAGATAGATAGATAGATAGATAGATAGATAGATAGATAGATAGATACGCTCAAGGTCGCCGAAGTTCGCCAAGAAATGCTTCACATTTAAAAGCACCCTGTGCGGTTTTAAACTTGTGAGCTTGTGTGCTTGTGAGCCTGTGTCGGATTAGTGTCTTGAATGACCCTCCTTCCCGCGCCTTTGTTCTCTCCTACCTTCTTCCTGTCGCGCTCGATATTGACATTGTCTGTGCGTTTGTGCTGCCTTCGCATCGCCTAAAGACAGTGTATCGCAAACGCGTTTGTACAGCATTGGAGTCGGTGGCAAGTCAAGTTAAAGTCAAGCAGCGTTACTGAATATGGGGGTAAATCTACGCTTGTTGTTTCAAGCTCTCTACCATTTTTTGTTTGTTAGAGTGCTAACGTATGATACAGTGATTCGGCCGTGAATAGACAAGGGTTTGTTCGAATGCAGTTCAAGTTTAACGAACTTCTCAGAATGCAAGAGTATGGGCCGCATCAGTCAACTTACGTTGTGGGTGAAATGAAAAAAAAACAACCACGCTAGAATATCACACAGCGGGTGGCATGAATACTTTGACGTAAATTCAAACCTTGCGAGAGTTACGCAATACAAAGCGAGTACAAGTTATTTCCTTTTAAATATATTTGTACTGGACATGTGCACCGTTATTATAGGCAGCGCTGTGTAGCTTAACCTTGAAGATGTTTTGTCCCCGATTATTTAACGATTCATATGTTCATATTATGTCTGCTGTATAAAACAGTCTTCCAATTTCTCGTAGTTGGCGCAGGATCCGCAGGATGCGTTCTGGCCAACCGTCTCACAGCTGATGGCACGAACAAAGTGTTGCTTCTGGAAGCCGGTGGACTGGAGGGTGCAGCCGTGCAGGTCCCATTTTTTTCACCTCTTTTACAACGAACCAAAATTGACTGGGACTACACGAGCGAACCACAGCAGGAAGCCAGCTTATCTGTCGATGGCCGGGTGATTCTGCATTTACATTTTTTCCCTATAAGACGGGCCACAAGAAGATATGTATCTAGATGGACAAGTATTTCTTGCTCTAGCAGTATTACCGATATTTTCTTAGAAGGTCTTCGTGTATGTACTTAGAAAAAAAGAAAAAAAAATTACCACCCATTCACTGCGTAAAAATGATTAACCAGTGAAAGCTGAAACGTGCGGCCTCGGCCTATAGGACTATAGGTTCAACCATACGCTGCACTGAAGCCTTTCACTATTATAGGTTACATGTCGGTGCTCCTTAATGAGGTTAGACAATGGTTTGGCTTGGGTTTACCACGGTCTTTATATCGCATACCGCAACTTCTGCCTCGCATAATCAGTCATGGAGAAGTGTAATGAGCGGTTAAATGCGTTTCGCAATATGTTATCACAATGGTTGTTCTCGAACCACAGGCAGTCGGAGAAGTCGCAGCCGAAGCCACTATGCCGCCACAGAAACTCCCGGCAAAAGCAGGCGTTCTCCCGGCGAATACGCTCCCGCAGTCATCACGTTGACTCTATCGTGCGCCCGCAATGACGCTTGTCCGGTGTGGCATTGTGGAAGCGTTGGACATCTTGACATCAATTGGCAGCGCCTTTTAGAGCATACGCCCGCCATTGACGCTTGCATTCCCGTTCGCAATTTAGTGCAGCTTGGAAGGCTGCCTAATCATGTTACGCAGTTCTCGCCGGCACGCTGACCCCTAAGCCTGTTTTCATGCCCAGACTGCACGCACCATCGGCCCGGTAAATGCGAACTCTATCACAGTTTCCTAGTCGGTGCTATTTTAGAGATGTCTGTGCGTTTCCATGTGAAAAGTCTTAGTTGAAACTGATGCGTACGTTCTTGGCGCTCTGGTGCGACGGGATGAATGACGTCACTCACAACAAGGCCAATCACGTGCGCGCTGGGGTACGACACGCAAAACGACGTAGCTGATAGTACAGCCAATATAGACCACCCGTGCCACCGATACTGAACAGTCTTTCTTTCCCCTATGCATATACAGCTTTCGCTGTTATATCAATCAATAGCTCTGCTTGGCTATGCCAGGATACACGTAGCGTCACCTAATAAGTTGCGCTAAAATCTGCCTTTCATTCATGGCAGTCATTACTGGTGTCGAGCATTTTATGTGTTACATACTTTTACACACGACGCATACATATCCAAATGGGTTACATTTAGATATGTAGCCTACATAATAGCAGGGCACACTTTTTTGATGTGGTATTGTTACCTTCTGCTTTGCGGGGCGACAAATTGGCATCACAGATAACCCTTTGCAATCCATTCGTCTTCTTTTCAAGGACGGCGCCGAGTCCTGGCTGCGGGTGTTTGTGTGTACTTCTGTTTCGGAATGTTTGTCGCATCGTGCAAGTAACGAAGGCGCTTTCAGGCATCATTTTATGTCTGAAAATGGTTCCCTCTGCGGAATTTTCCGCTTGAACTCGACGTCGGTTCGCGTAAGCTCGGCGATGGTTCGGTGATGCGGGCAGAGGTTTTGATGAAATACATGCACTAGGCACACAGGGAGATAAATCGACATGCGGTATTGTGAGCGTATGGCGGGAATGTAGTAATAGCGACTGGCTTCTGCGATTCAAGGCGTCCTCCAGACTAGTTATTCACACTGCCCAAGATCATAAGTTCATCTTCCACAAAGTGGCACTTTACTGGCATCAGGTTGAGTTGAGAGGTATTCATTACTTGAAGTTCAGCTTAAAGCAGTGGATGTGTTTGTCGAATTGGGAGGAAAAGGCAATAATGTCGTTTATATATACAAAGCAAGGCTACCACTTCAAACCTTTAAGTAACGTATTCATAATGCATAGGGAGGTCGTGGGGGCCGAGCAAAATCGAAAAGGCATGACCTTGAACTCGAACAGGCTGCCAGATGTAGTGAAGGTAGCCTTTTTATGTTTTTTTGTCGACTTCAATATTCCAGTAGCCTAGCTGTCTTGAGGCCCATCGATGAAAACTACTTCGCGTTGTGAAGTGGATTCAGGGTATCGTGTACCCGTGGGAGGGGACACACATCCTTCTTCGAAACTTTGTTGAGGGAATGATAGTCGACACAACAAAGGAGCCTTCCGTGCTTCTTAAAGAAGACCACGGAAGGCACATAGAGACTCTAGGACAGTTATATTATGTCTTCGCGATGAATTTTGTCAACATGTTTTTTAATGGCTTTGAGATATCCCGTCTAACCTTCATGCGGCCTTTGAAGGACGGGGTTGAGCACTTCCTTTTGTTAAGCTACAATGCTAGGCGACTAAGGTTTCTTGAAATCGCGACGACAACGGGTAGTCCTGAAATTGCAAGATAAGATTTCGGTGCTAGTCTTACTTGTGCTCTAGGAGGCCTAGGTTAACGGAAGAAACTGTCTTGGAAGGCCGATTCAGTGAAGCAGGTTCGGTAGCATCAGAGAAGGCGAAGGCGTTGATAGAGTCTAGGAATTTGGCGATGTAGGCGACCATCGTACCTATGTTCTCATGTCTATAATATGGTGCCTATTAATCTGATGCACGAAAAGCGCACATGACAACAGCTTCCCCCGTGAAAGATCAGTCGGCGGCGGCTCCTAAAAAAGCAGGAAACCTACCACTCATCTTTTGCCGGCCGGAGGAACATGAAGGGCCACTAGTGAGTGGGCGCCACATTGCTCGAGAGGCGACTGCAAACATTGGGTCAGGAGGCCATGGTCGCAAGCGCTATTTCGACGGGCAATAGTAAAAGAATCTTCTGCTCTGATACGCGCGGTGTACTTTCCACCTTTTCCCATAAGGACTACAGCAAAAAAAAAACTGCTACACTTCATCAAGTGACCATGTTACACGAGCTTCTTGTAGAATTAGGTGAGATCAGATTCACAAGATTAGCTGTTACGCTTTTTCATCTAGCATTTATTTAGTCGTTATTGTATTGATTCATACTTCCTCGGACGAAACGCGGACGTTGGCTATCAATATTTTTCTGCCTATTACAATTATTTCTCTAGGACAAACAGAAAGACAAGGTACTTCATTAAGGTCCTGAGGGGCCAGCCAGTAGAGTTGAAGCGATGACCTCTGGCTATATGTTAGCTAATCTGATATTAGAGGCTCAAACAACGTTTTTTTTCTCAGATTAATAGATTCCCACGTGGCAAAGTATTTGGTGGCTCGAGTTCAATCAACCATGTCATCTACTCTCGAGGTAACCGCAAGGACTTCGATAATTGGGCGTATTTGTATGGCGCCGAGGGCTGGTCTTACAAAGACGTGCTTCCAGACTTCATCAAGATTGAAACATCGTACCTAGGAATCGACAATGGTAAGTGACAGACACCAGAAATATAGTGCAGGTGGGTAGTACCTATAATTGCTCTATGAGTGCATCAGTTAGAATACCTTTTTGGCCCCCTTAGCACCAGAAGCATGACGGTAGCAAGGAGTTCACAGTCAGTTTGGACGATTCAATACCTCATCATACACAAAGCGTGAAAAAGGAAGTTACACAGTAACAACAACAGCTACAGCTAGCATTCATTCACAACACAAAGCATATAAGCTGCTTACAACAAATGTGCGAAAATGCATTACATTTTGTATATGGCTGTATTAAAATGCGTAAACACAAAAAAACTCACAGGCTTTGCCTAAGACGACTGAAAGGTAATACTCATCCCCTTCTATTTCTTAAAATATCTGTGTTGATGCTCGCCTGCATCAGTACAGAACTTTTTGTGCCAAAAATGGTTTTTCATTGAGTCCAGTAGCAGAGACGAAACTCAGAGGCGCTGCAAGTTTCCCACATATGTGCCAGTTTCGTCCTTCCTTCATCAATGGCCCCCTTTCGACGAAGCGACTGTGTCACGTGATGACGTTTTCATGTGATGTCGCGTTAGGTGACGTCACATTTATGTCAGATCTTGGCGTCATCGCATCATCATAATTTTACACCAATAATGTTGAGGCGCGTGACACCTACGGTGACTTGTTTATTTGTATGGCTGAAGCTCACTGAGAAATTCCTCACACATTGTTCCCCAAGTTCTCGAGGAACAATTAGCCCCAAGAAGTTGGAGCAGCGCTTGCAGAAGGGAGGCTTAGGTGACTTCATGGCACGGACTCTTCGATACTCCCCACCGCGCCCCTACAAATTTATGCGTTCGCCTCGTGCGCTCTTCCACTCTTTCCGTTCACTGTCTGCTCGTCTGAACCTGCAGATGAAGGATCAGAACACCTTCAGTATTGTTCCTGTTAAAACAATAAATGTTCCCTTTTGCATCTGCACGATCGCGCGCT
Source organism: Rhipicephalus microplus (assembly GCF_043290135.1). NCBI lineage: Eukaryota > Metazoa > Arthropoda > Arachnida > Ixodida > Ixodidae > Rhipicephalus > Rhipicephalus microplus. The sequence goes on from NC_134700.1 coordinate 104,755,429, forward strand.
CAATTCTATGCAGTGTTAAAGGGGTGAAAAGGTTTGTGTTGCGCTGTTAATGCTTAATATGATTTATTACAATCTTGGCCACGGCAGCCTCATACCAATGGGTGTGAAAAGCAGAAATACAAATCTGCTTGGCGCATAGTAATGTGATCTTGAGACGCAAGGCACAACATATGCATTGTTAGGTTGAGCGGTTCATGTGTGATTCCTTGATTGATTTGTGGGGTTTAACGTCCCAAAACCGCCATATCATTATGAGAGACACCGTAGTGGAGGGCTCCGGAAATTTCGACCACCTGGGGTTCTTTAACGTGCGCCCAAATATGAGCACACGGGCCTACAACACTTCCGCCTCCATCGGAAATGTAGCCGCCACAGCCGGGAATCGAATCCGCGACCTGCGGGTCAGCAGCCGAGTACCTTAGCCACTAGACCACCGCGGCGGGGCATGTGTGATTCCTATATAAGACATAAGGGTTTACCCTCGTCTAGGGCTGTTTTTGTTGGAGGCATACACGTATTTAAAGACGCTGCTGTAACTGGTGTGTCGAGACCCGCGCTGGCTTGCATCATCAAGTTAGAGTGACCTAGAATGCTACGTCACTCTAATCAAGTCTCGCAAAATATATCGTATGCACTCGCCCTAGAATACCACCGCCACTTTTGTGTCTGTTTTTCTCTGGTACTTGCTCACTCAACGCGTTGTTCAGTTTTATGTTTCTCACGAAATAATATTACAGCTTCATTTCACCGACATTATTGAGGTTAAGCACGGTTGAGGTTGTGTGAAGAAATTCTGACTGCTGTCAGATTATATCTTCATGCAGACTTGTAGCAACGGTGCTGTTGCCTTCGTAACTACTAGATTGGATAGCCACCTCATATATTTTTTTTCCTTGCGTCTGATCACCTGTTAATGAACATGACATACGAGGCCAGTTGTCGCTTCATCTAGGCGAACGTTGTTTAACTGTTACTTGGGCCACGTCACTGGCTGGCCATCAAAAACTTTCATTTCAACTTCCTAGCATTTGTGTTAGAATGGTTGCTATCAGTGGAACTCCGATGTGAAATGAACATTCCTGCTGATGACGTCATAGTATTCCCCCCAGCATTTGATGCAATGCAGAGTATACGACTACACAGTCTCTAGGCAGCTGTTGAGAGGAAACATGTATATGTGATCTGAGTAAATGGACATATCCAAAAGCCTCCTAAATCGTTGTGTAGGGCGGAACCATTTCGTCTATTTTCTGAATATGTCAAGTTTGGGCTTATGACAGTCAGATTCACGTGAAGTGAACCATTGAAAAAATCTCAGTTCTTTCAAATCAATTAGAATATTCGCAGATGCAGGCGCAACTTTCAAGGTAAAGCACAATGTATTTAGAGAATTAGAACCATGCTAATTTCTTCTGTGATATTTTGGCACACATATTTTTCTATCCTGGAGTCTAGGCCTTGATACAAACACGTTTGCACTACTCAGCACACTTTTCTAAAGCACTCATTTCTGAGCAAAAAAGAAAAAAGTTTCGCTATAAATCTGTCGTTCGGATGGGAAGCTGCCTCTCCTAAGCTAAATTATGCAAGCATTTTAAAGCCTCAGTAAGCTTATTTTTTTATGAAACCTTCCAATTTGTGTCTTGAGAAATTTGCGTCACACAACTGAGGAGTAATCACTGAGGTATCGCTACAGAGTGGGAAGGTGGCGGGCGTAGAAAAAAAATACAAGTGGCGGCGGAGAAGGCGAGTCCATGCCGGGTAGTCCCCTCGCCTTGATTGTAGCGACGCCAGTGTTCGTTTTCAGTGCTAATAGGTGCATATAAACATTGGTATTCTATCCCAAGGTCAGGACATGCTCTCAGAAACGCGATATACTTATTGCCGATATTCTGTTCTCCAACCTCATACCTGAATATGTTCGAATAAAACTAATAAATGATCATTTCGTATACATCACTAGCTTCTGTAAAGTAGTGCTGTAGAAACGATTTCGTAATTTCAGTCATGCTTTTATGCCTATCAATACCATGATCATCATATTCATCATCATCATCATCATATTCATCATCACCAGCCTGAATAATCACACTGCAGGGCAATGGCCTCTCCCATGATCAGGGTTGCCATTGGTGCCTACTTACTTTTTGCCAAAATGGCGAATTTCCGAGGCTGATCGAGACCTAAAATTGCGGATGGTGACGTGGCGAATTTCTGGCTAATTCTGGCTTACGTCTCGACTTAATTATGCACTTTATACTCACTGTCTTCAAAACGAACAGGTGACAATGTTTTCAGTATTTTTCGTAGATTTAGAACCACCAGTAAAAGACACAATTTACGTGGAATTCAGAGCGTTCGTACACCGAGAGAATCTGGAGCAACAAGTGCAATGATGCGTCCGCCAGCTATCCCCCTGCTAACTTTAGGTCAGTGGATTGCTTCATGCACCACGATTGATTGATTGATTGATTGATTGATATGTGAGGTATAACGTTCCAAAACCACCATATGACTATGAGAGACCTTATAGTGGAGGGCTCCGAAAATTTAAAACACCAGCAATTTTTCAACCTGCACTTAAATCTGAGCAGATGTGTCCACAATATTTTCGCCACCATCTAAAATGCAACATTCGCAACCGGGATTCGATTCTGCGACCTGCGGGTCTGCAGCCGAGTACGTTAGCTACTGCAACACCACGGCGTAGCTTCATGTGCCGCCAGACGGTGACAATATACTGAGTGCTTTAAGTGATTTAGATCCTTAATTTATTGTCTCGCTTCTGAAATGGCTCGATCACGGTTAGGTTGCATGCATTCACCATAGCTCCAACTGTCCTGATTAGCTTGTTGGCTTCTTCACCTAGGGTTTATATTTGTTATTATTATACGTCATTGACCGGCACAACTGCTGGCTTTTTTAGGCAGCCATCAGAAGCTGCACTAAGGCTGTTTATGTAGGTAATATCTGATGTGTAAAAATCAATACACCGAAAGCGTAGTGTAGCCATTGCGGCAGGTATGCAGTACTTGAGGATTAATTTTCTCTTGCATTGTAAATAGGTTGTTCAATTATTCGACACGTGATTCCACCGCAATGAAGTTTTCTAAAGCTGCAGAAACACTAAGCACATTGTTTTCTTTTGTTGTAGCGACTACTTTCAATTTATTGCTATTGTGTTCGTCGCTTTGTTTTTGTGGCAAAGGGGATAATATTATATTTTATTTGAATTTTTTCACTTTTTGATCACGCGAAAATGCTCCATTTTTAGTCACGGAAAGATGACGATTTTTTGCTCGCAACAAAAACTTTGACGCCGACAGCAAAATTTCTGCGAAATGAGCTCTATAACGGTACTGCGTTATTAGGCACTACATGACTATTTACACACTTACTGCTCATGCCCTACTTAGCAACTAGTTTGTCTCTATAGTTGACCATAACATTACAGTAAGGTTGTGCCTAGAATGACGTTGTTCTCAAAAAACCACGCCTTAATTTATTCACAGTGGCAGAATATAATTTTTAGTGCGCTCCTCGGCGCAACCGTTTGTTAACCGTGCTTGAGAGTGCAGGGTATCACCACCGTGCCACGTCACCATGAGGTCCCCTTAAAAGTAAATATGAAAGCTGTAATTGGATAGACAATTTAGCGTGTGTCACAAAATTTTGGGCAAAGATCACTATACCTTATTCTTATATTGAAACAAAAATTCACAACGCGGCCCAGCTAATAATTCTTTCCTCAATATACACTATAGAAAGCCGTGACGCTTGTGTCTATAGGAGCTGCAACGCACGGCGCTTCAGTGAAAATGGGAATGACGGGTAGTAAACGGATTTGCCTCTTTTTCACGCTTTTGGCTCCGTTTGCGTTCGTGTGGCTTGCAGCTATTTTCGCATAAATCAAAAATCTACAACTGTTGAGAAGTTGCTCTTCACGTTCCTATTCTTTTAGACTTACCATTTCAAATCGGGTAATGAAGTGTAAAAAGGTTCGTTTTTAACTTCGCAACAAAACCGAACCACATCAATAAAGAAAGCCACAAGAGCGATTCGCCACCCGCAAGTAGGACGTCTAGACAAATGCGTGTACGAACCACTATTTCTATGATACCTTATAGGTAGATGGATGAATGTAGCCGACTGTACCCTTATAGATCAGTCAGCGGCTAACACCACCTAGGCATAAATTCAAGCACTATCGCGGTGAGTTGAAGGATTGAATTTCACTCACTCCTCGATTCTTCACATTATTCAGCTAGCCTCCTCCTGGCTATTTCTACCAGTTTAAAGTGTATTTTGTCTTCACTGTCCCTAAACCCCAATCATTTGAAGAATTCTGCGTCATTATCTTAGACTTTAGGGAGGAGCCCTTAACAGAACATTATCAAATGTTCAGCCATGTCCTCCTCCTCTCCACACGTACTGCATAACGTGCATGTGCCTTCGTATTTGGCTTGCTACGTCTTCGTTTGAAATACTCCCGTTCTGGCTTGGAACAGCACAGAACTACTCCGAGCATTATTGTACATCTTTTCTTTTGAAATTTCCTGCTTGAAAGAACGATAGTTCTTTAGTGATGATTTCGTGAGCTTTTTAATCTTCCACATGTCCCTCTCTGTTTCCTTCACCTTCTTTTGGTTTGGTATTCTCCTGTTGTCGAAAGACTTGCCTGACAATTTTCGGGTTCGCTTCCTCCATTTAGTATTAACATTCTTCATGTACAAGTTGCTGAAAACTTTCCTAGCCCAACGCTCCTCTCCCATTTTTCTCAATCGCTCCTCAAGTTTTATCTTGCTGCTAGCTTCCCTGCATTAAAACGATGTCCATTCCATTTCACCCTGTACCCCATGATTTGGGGTATTCGCGTGTGCTCCCAAAGCAAGTCTACATATGTCACATTGTTTAATTTCCAATCTTGCTTGAGCCTCTGATTTCATGCACAAGACCGCATTGCTGAATGTCAAACCCGGGGCCATGACACCTTTCCAAATCTCTCTCACGACGTCATACCTATTGTAGTTCCGCAGCGTCATAATTTGTATTACAGCTGCATTCCTGTTACTCTTAGTCACTACGTATCGTCCGTGCTCCCTTGAATACTCATCCCCGTTGAATATATATATGCCTAAATATTAGTATTTATCTAGTATTTCTACGTTACTATGTATTTATCTAGTATTTCTAACTTATGTATGCTAACTGCCTTAGATATCAATAAAGTTTTGATTTCCAAATTTTCGCTACTAAACTTTAACTTAACCTATCTTCCTCGTTGCAGTGTATGTCTATTAATCCCTGTGGATCTTCCTTGTTGTCGGCAATTATTACGATATCACTTGCATACAGCAATGCTGGCAATGAGTGTTGAACGTGTTTCCTTTCTTGGCAAAAGACGGGCTGAAGCTGAGTCGACTCGTCGCTAACTTGGCTTCTAGCCTCTGTTGATTTAGCATAAATAACAAGAGACATCCCTGTCGATGCCCGCGTTGTATCTCTATAGGTTCAAATACCTGTTCTTCCCAATTAACACATGCCTTGCTACTTTTATAAATATCCTTTAGAAGATTATTTATTCCATTTTTTACATATATTGTGTCAAGTATTCCCCACAAGTGTTAGGAAATCACATTATCGTAAGCTCCCTTGATATCCCGGGATTCAGACACAGGGGCCTCTATTCTTTTTCCGCCATTTCAATACACTGCATACATGAAAACAGATTGACCTCAAGCCTCCTTCGTTCATGGAACTCAGTTTGTAGTTCTCCCAGCACCCCCTCAATTTCTACCCATGTCTTAGTCTTTCCTTTACTATCTGCGTCACCAGCTCTGTAATATACTGATGTCACTGTTTTGTGATGGTAATTGCTTATATCAGCTTTGTCACGCTTTCCTTTATAGATAATGCTTATCCTGCTTAGTTGCAACCGTTAGGGGCTTCACCATCCAATATTGTTTTGTTCGCTCCCTCTCTTAATGTTTGCCTAAAGTTTGATCCTAGTTTCATTATTAGCATAATTGTGTTGCCACCAGGGCCTGTTAATATGCTGATGGGAACCCTCTTTGCCTTTTCAGACTCTCATTTTCCCACTGGAGCCACTGCGCCAAGTGGTTCATCCTCATCCTGTATGGTGCTTGCAGTGCTTTCTTGATGTTCAAATGTTTCTGTCATCATCGTTTTTATATATTTCATTGTCTCTGCCCCTTCTAGCCTAACCACTGGAACTGCAGTTTTATATCTGTGCTCATTGCTTGTCTTATTACATAGAGAATTCAGATGGTTCCAAAATTGTGCAGCTGCCTTTCTATCCTTTAGGATTACTTCCGCCATTCATTGGGCCTCCTTTCTTTTAATGTTTTCACTGATCAGACTGTACACTTCTCTTTTGCAACTCAAAAAGTTACCCCATTTCCTTTAACATCGTGTTCCGTTTAACCCCCCTGTTTAACACAGCCGTGTTCCCTGGAATGAAAGCTTTCTAACGTCTTACGATGGCTCTCCTAACTCCTCAACCCACCATTTCCTGGATGTATGTCTTTTTTCCGTTGATCTGACTGGCACCTTGGCAAGCTCTAACTTAAGTTATAATTGTGTATGACCATTCTGTTTCAGTATACTCGGTGATTTTTTTCTCAATCTCTTCAGTTGCTATTTCAATTTGCCTTTTTAATGAATATTACCGCGTGGTTGCTTATAACGCCTCTTTAACATTTTCATTTCTCTTACGAAACTCAGGTTGATACGTTTGTTATCACTACCTAAGCTTCTTGATCCATAATCGTCTGGGTTCATCATCATTAGCTGATCATACATTTTATGTGACATCATTCCGTAATTTGTTGTCGAGTGCAGCCTTTGAACCTTCCATGCTATATGTCCTTCGCACATCTCGGTAGCGTTGTAAACGATTAAATCATACCTTTCACACATGTCCATTAGCATTCTGTCCAGCCAGTATATCGATCTATATCTTCTATGTGTGCATTCGTATCGCCTAATATAATTACTGGGCACTCTTCTTCTAGTTTGTCAATGTGTAATCTATGCACTGTTCATTTCTTGAGTTTACTCTCTGGCTTTTGCCCCTGTCCATAAGTATACAGAACCTTGAATCGGTATCTGCCCGGCCACTTTCCCTTTTAGCCATAAATGTTCCCTGCACTCCTGCTTGACCTTTTGCCACTCTGTACTTTTATGAATGAGTGCCTCAATATCATTCCCCTTTCGGCTGCCTTCTGTTCTATTACAATATTTTCATGCGTTGTCTGGATTGCTAGGCGGTTGTTCCATGCCCCAAAGATGCGTTTCTACAAACCCGTATACCATCAGCTTCTTCTCCCTTAGCTGTTCTTCTATCTCTCCCCACATCAACCTATTCCTGCCACCCTGCATGTTAATATACTCTACGTGTGAATTTGCTGGGCCCTCGTGCCTACGTCAATTTCTCCCCCGGACTCTACGTGTCTTAGATATTGGTGCCACTTTGGAATCGTATCTGTCTATACCACCTGTCAAAGAGTACCCTTAGTTGTTTTCTGCGTTACTAGCTATACTGCACGCCGAAGGCCCGTGCCCCCCACCCCCTAAAGCTACTTCGCGTCCTGCAAGTCGCCAACCCACCCTAGCCCCTATCGCATAAATTCTCTCTTGTTAAAAACCACTCTACTTGTGCACCTCTCTCTTTATTTCCACTACCTCAAAGCATTTCTCTCATTTCATGTGCCATTTCTGTTTGTTTGCGTTGAAACCAGTTTTTTCCGGTTGCCTTCATGCGCCTGTACCTTTGGTATCGTGCATATCAATACCTGTACCTGAGGGAAAATGGCGCGCAAGCCACTAGCTTCTTTCACTAGTGTGATTACTATTCGTGCCAATTTTCAATTTAACACATCGTTGGTAGCGCTCGCAATTATCACGATGTTTAGTACATTAGCTTTTGTTGTGAGTTCTACGCTCGCTTGCCTCATGACTGCTTCTAGCTTATGTCCTGGGAAGGTCCCTACTTAAACGTTCTTGTCGCCTCTCACCCCTTTATGATTGCATCTGGGCATCAATATAAACTCGAGTCCACAGTAATTATCACGTGTTGTGACTTTTCTGATAGAGTGGCTCACGCCCAGAGGTTACCTGCGCCTGTGACGCCACCATATGAACATTTAAAAACGCTTGTCTCCGCATTCGATCGGGAGCCCTTGCAAAACACGTTCATACACCATACCAGTCCGAACAAAAAGAAACAATTGTAGCGCAGGAGTCCACATTAGTAAATATTAGGAAACTCCAAGCAGCAAATTGCTACTTTTTAACCTGGGAGTGAACAATACAAGTGACGACACACTCTTTCGGCGCTTGGTCTTTTAGCTTTAGCTACAAGAACGCTTTTCATGCCGTTTGTGCTTGCCTACTCGAACCGAACGAATGAGACTTCAGGTTTCTTCTTGCGTGAGTACTATTGCCGGAGCAATTTTTTTACCCTAAAAAAGTGGCTTCTTTATTTACATTAACTTCTGTCCAAGATAACCTCTATACTTGCTGATCTGATCGGTTCGAAAATAATTCTTGCAGTGCCTAATTGAATGTACCTGTTTTTAGTATCAATATGAGGAACAAAAAAGCCTCACTAAATTGTATAATTAACTCCACGCCAACCCTTCTCAGTAGGTATGAGACAAGCTTGAGTTATTACTGTTGTATAATGCGTCTGACGTGACGCACGGAAAACAAGGGACGTCGCGCCAGGAGCGCGGATGGAGGTTAAGACAGCAACAGCCGAGAAACGAGCGGAAAGTCCCGTCATTTTCCCATATCAAGGCGTAAATACACCCATGAAGCCGCCCCTGAAGACGACAAACCTAAAATTGAACCAGAACCCCAACTTGCCCGGTACCATCATCCTTATCATCAATATCCAATGTCTGCGAAGTGGTGGTGTTGGGGCGATGATCCTGTGTACAATGAACGCCACGATGCCAGAGATCTAGAAAGGTAGTGGCGGCTGGTAGACGAGCCCTAAGCGACTGAAGTCCAACGGTAACGAAGACGTGCCCCAAAGTCAATTAAACATGTGAGTACTTCGTTTCAGCAAAAAGTGCTCTCACTGATAGGTTGATGTGGGTATTATTTCTCCGATTGTCAGTCAACTCGAACGTCTCTACGATGAGAATCAAAGTAGAAACAACCTAACATTCCCTACATAAAGGGAAGCAATGACCTAAAAGCAACGTAGAAATAAACATGAAGGAACCAGATTACTCTTCAGAACCTTCCGTTGTTTTAAGCGTGGGGCGGCTTAGTGCTACCTTGACGTTTTCTTTTTGTTGGATATGTACTAACGCTAATCCGTTCATTATTTGTCCGTTGACCCCGTTGCTGACGCAAGCAAGCTATATCTTTGGTGAGTGGTTCTTAAGAAAGAGAAAGGAAGAGAAGAGTGAGCCCCAATATTGTCTGCTTCAGTGAGCGACACCGCCACAGGGCTCACAAGGCATGGGGGTGAGGAGGGATAAAAAGGGTAGAATTAAAGGTATAGAAAAGAGGAAGAAGAAGCAACAACAAACTGAGGGGATAGGAGAGACAGGAAAGACGGAAGCACGGCCGAATCCTCCTAAGCATACGCATATTATTCTCACTGTGTGCTTCAAATGCATTGTATGAAATATGCTACTTAAATCTCACTGTATCCCGCAATACGAAGTACAGCGACAGTGTTATAAGTAATATTTCACGGCATAGGACGCGACTGAAAGTTTACATTACGGTGGGGCTTATCTTGATAAGGAGGGCTGTGGAGGCTGTGCTCAACTCTTTTTAACCTGTGGATTTAACTTTTTAGGTAAGCCCAGGTATTATCCAGCCGCGGCACGGAGTGAAAGTGCACCTTCATGTGTTGATCACCTAGGCAAGTTTCTGGGTCTTGTGTTCTTTTGCATCTTCCACCATGCACGTGGGTAATTGAACGTACGTTTTATGGTCTGATTTTAAATTCAGTATTGCGAGATACTTGAGAACACCACTGCAAATACATTACGTATGCAGCTGAGGGACGAAGTCGGGTGACATTCGCTGCTTACAACAATATGATAAGCAAATGCTGAATAATAAACGTCGTAGTCGCCGCAATGACCATGTTAGGTTTAGAGCGAACGTTATCGGTTTATAACAGCTGCTCATACTGACGCAGTAGTTATCCAATGCCACTGCCGGTGTCTGTCACGAACACCGGTGGTGGTGGCCAAAGCTCCGAAGGTACATCGGAAAACCTTGAATCCTTCGAGAATTTTACCCAGTCGACAAGCCATGTTCACGAAGTGAATGATTATGAGGGAGCTTGCTCCATTCTTCCGCTTGTCTGTCCATGTATTCGTACATCTGTCAGTGCGTCCGTCTGCCCATCTGTGTGTGCGTCGTCTACCAGTCAGTCTGCCTGTCTGCCCGTCTGTCTGTGCGTCTGTCGTTTGACCAAACCTCTGTCTGTCTGTCTGTCTGTCTGTCTGTCTGTCTGTCAGTCAGTCTGTCTGTCTGTCTGTCTGTCTGTCTGTCTGTCTGTCTGTCTGTCTGTCTTTCCGTCTCTCCGTCCGCCTGTCCATCCGACCGTCCGTCCATCTCTCCGCCCATCTGTTTGTTTATCGAAACATCTCAAACGCAGCCCACCCTTCGGCGGCATCTAGTGAACAATTTAAGTACTAACGTTCACGATGCGAGCGCCATCTAGTGAACACTTCGCGTATAAAGGGTTGCTACAACAAACAACTACTACGGCGAACCAGCCTATGCAGTAAGGAGCTTCGCCCCTAAAAAGCTTGTGCTGAAAACAGATTAACCGTTTAGAGCGAAGTCTGCGAGTACTTCGCGATACGTGTACTTCGTTTGCAGCTACACTTCGCGATACGTGTGGTAGTTTGCAGCCGGGCGTGGCATCGCCGGCGTGAAGCGACAGAACGAACGCCAGCGAGCACGCGCACCGCGTCACGTCTGAATGTATTGGTGCCTTTACTGTGTCATGTAGCTATATTCTTACAAGACACGCATCTCATGATTATCATGTTTGGACCCGTCACATACCTTCGTCGTACATTGGCGTCACTTAATACCGAATTTGGCATATGTGAAGCTAGGGAAACTACCGCGAGCGTATCATCGGTGTAGTATCTAGTCATAATGTCGCATGACACGCATGTCGCGATTATCATATTTGGATGTGTCATTTACCTATGTCTTCCGTTCGCGTTGCGTAATACCACGTTTGCTACATGTGAAGCTAGCGAAACAGCCCCGACGCATCATGAGCGTAGCATGTAGTCACGTTGTTACATGACACGCATCTAGTGTTTATCCTGTTTGCACCAGTATAAAACCTTCGTCATCCATTCATGTCCTGTAATACCAAATGTCGTACAGGTGAAGGTAGCGGAACGTCGCCAGCAGATTATGAGCGTTGTATGTAGGCATGTTCTTACATGACACGCATCTCATGATTATCATGTTTGCACCAGTCATATACCTTCGTCATCCATTCACGTATTGTATTTAAATTATGGTTTATGTGACGCTAGCGAAACGGCCATGAGCAAATCATGAGCGTGGCTCGTAGTCATGTTGTTACATCACACATGTCATTTTCTTGTTGGGGTCTGTCGCTTGTGTTCGCCATACAAGCATGCCATACCATGCCAGTTTTGCAACATGCTATTTGAACGAAACCACCACAAGAGCTGCAGTACCATGATGTAAATAATGACATTCATGACATACATATCATGGTTTTCAAGTTATGACTACTCAAAAAGATCTCCATACAGCCATGTTGTGCCATAGGAAGTTTGGTATCAATACCACTATGGAAACTACCAGGAGAGGTAAATGTCATAGGCGGCTAGATAGATAGATAGATAGATAGATAGATATATGAGAATGAGAAATGTTGATATGTCACTTTAAAATCTGCAAAACGTTGCGAAATGAAGTAAATAGTGCTGTACGTGACTTCCGTGTCATGGTTATCATATTTCAATGTGTTGCTTACCTTCATAATCTATTCACACCACGCGATATCAAATTTAGCATATGTGCAGCTAGCGAAACGGCCGCGAGCACGCTAATAGCGTGGTATGTCATTTGTTATTACATGACACGCGTGCCAGGACTATGAGGTTTGCACTAGTCATATATATCGTAATCCTTTGACGTCGCGTAACGCCAAATTTAGTATATGTGGAGCTAGCGAAATGGGCGCGGGCGCATCATCAAGGGTCCAATATACAACAAAGTATCGTTGAAATGCGCGCACCGTGGGCACAATGATGTAACTTTAGCAAAACGCGAAAACTCTACAGTATGAGGCCAGGGGTGACCAGCGTCCATCGGCTCGGCCCGACGGCTTCCGGCGCAAATTGCGACATGCTGCATTTAGGCCGCGTTCACACTGCGCAATCCGGCCGCCGAAAGTGCTCCGAATCCGGTTCGGCGGCGGCGAGATCCGCCGAAAGGGCCCTCTCCGCGCCGATCGCTCTCAGACCGATTTTTGTGGCGTCTGCCGGCGAATCGGTCTCCGCGGATCAATAGGAGCGCTAGTCAATGAATTTTGAAAATTGGCGGACAAGCCCTACTCACTTGTTATGCCGCAATGCACGTAACTGAATGTTGAAACTAACGGGAGTTTAACCTACTCAGTGCCTACTTCGCCTCCGTATTTCGTGAAAGGCGTGACCGAGCCTGCAGTTGGCGTGACCGAGCTTGTTGCAGCCTTGCAAAGCAAAACGAACCTACCAATGCTGCTGGCGTCGGTGGTTTTTCTGCTATTCGTGCATTACAAGACAGCCACTTGCAAGCAAACTATACAGTACTGTCTTTTCTTGCTGCTTACGTACGAGAATCGTCGAAGTATACACCACCGGATAGCGTAGTAGCGTTTGCGAGCCGCGACAACAACCGGCTGACAGCGCATCCATCCCGCGTTCGCCCAACACCACCTAGACTTAGAAGTGTGGCAGCTTGGGCTAGTTGGTATGGCATGACGATAGTTATAGCGCGAGACCAAAACGACGACACAGAGACAACAAGGACTATTCACAAGGCCCGTTCATACCCCTCTCTCCAGACGGCATACGTCACGCTTGTTGTCCGATGTTATGACCAGCACAGCAAGGAGGTGGCTTGCAAGGGACGCTCATCGGCGTAACGGTCAAACGCTGTCCGCGTCCTGCAGGAACGCGGGAAACGTCTGTGTGCGCCACAGGAAATGCACATCAGCGTCGCTGGGACACACAGCCAGCGTCTAGCGCGTGCACGGACGGCTATAAAAGGAGCATGTCGGGAGTGCGCTGTGCTCTCTCTCTGGACTTCGCTGGCCCGCTCGTTTCGAGTGACTTGTGATGGAAAGGCGCGTCGGTACGCTCTCGTTGCAATGTACTTCTCTTGCAAATATGTGAAAAAAACTCCCAAGCATTTCACCGAGGGTGAACATGGTTAAGTGCGAATACACGGGGTGATGCTATGAGGGGTATTTATTAATTCGCACTATGGTGCCTTTATGGTGTAGTGGTTCCTGGGAATCGCAATTTGATCACACGGGGGAGTTTACGTTAACTCACTGGCGAATGCCAACGGATTTTAACTTGACTACCCCTCACGACCCGCTCTCGACGAGAGACTGAGAGAGAAGGCGGGCGCGCGAGAGAGAAGGGTGCGTGCGCAGCTGCAGCGAGCGAGGAGAGCGGAGGAGCGAGTGAAGGGGGAGGGGGTATAAGGCGCGTTACTGACACCGATATCAGCGTCGCGTCCGTGGCTTATTCGGTAGAGTGTCGCGCTGCAGCCTGCCAAGTCCTCTTTCTTTTAAAGATAGAGTGAAGACTGCGGACGCCGCCGACGGCGGTGGATGGTTTGGGGTCACTTATAAAACACTTAAATTTAAACGCATCTTCGACTTGTTCGTGAGACGCGTCGCAAGAGTCGTCCTTCGCAGGATTCTGGGTGGCAGCCTCAACCCCTTCCCGGACATATCACCGACTGTCCAGTGGCCGAGGACGCGCGCGTCGCTCAGGTGGTGGTGTTGGTCAACCCACGCACTTTTTTTACCCCGAACGGCGGACAAGCCACGGCAGGTTTGCCTTTCATCGCTACCTGCTTCGCTGGTTAGACTGCGTTAGGCTTGGTGCTGCATCGCACTGCTCTGAGTCTTCGTCCGCTGCCACGTGTCCTATTTTATTGGTGTTGTATTTGTGAGTATGTGATTATACGTCGATCAGTGTGACATCGGACGTTGTTGTGTTCCCGGGTGCCGCGGCAATTATGACAGTGGTCCCAAAGTGCATGTTTTCGCATTCCCCAAGGATGAAGCTCGGAAGAAGTCTTGGATAAAAGCCATTCTGCGAAAGAATTTCACACCAAGCTTACACTCCAAGGTGAGAAACTGCTGAAGTTTGTTGTCTTACCGGCTCTACCGCATAATTGGCGTTCTGACTCTGTTACTGTTGAACGGAGCGAGTATCGTGAGTGGTGATGGTAGTTTTGTCGCGCTTCAGGTAGGGCAGTGCGGTAAAATAGAACAGAAATACTCAGGCTCGTGTCAAAGTTCCCATTAGCCCGTTTCGTTTGAAAGTAATGAAGTCACTGTTATGCTTGGCGCAGGTCTGTGAACTCCACTTCCTCGAGGCTGATTTCATCACAAAGCTGTTACATTTCGACGCAGCGTCGGGACGGACATTGACAGTCGACAGCGAGAGGGTGCGCCTAGTGTCAGATGCTATACCATCGGTGTTTCAGAACTGTCCGTCCTACCTGATCACGAATCGCAATCGTCGAGAATCTCCTGTCTCGAAACGAGCTCGAATGGAAGACGATGCCTTGAGCAAAGCGATTAAGGACTCTATATGCGCAAAAAAAGCGAAAAGTAGAGAAATGCTGTGTCCTCTTTCGAACACTTAAAAGGCAAGCTTTCTGCTGTATGCAGTAATGATTTCTGGACCATCAAGGCCAACGATCGTTGTGTGATGTTTCTCCGCATCGAAGATAATCCTTCACCGCACGTGAGGTTTTCTGTCACTGTGCTTGCTGATCTCTCACTTGCAGTCTCAGCAGGTATGATCAAGCTGGTTTCATTACCTTGCGGAGGCGCAGTTCTAGACGCAGTGCGCGACATCCGGACGTTGTCCTCACTGCTCCAGCAGCTGGAAAACCACACGACTGAGACGCCTGAAGTTGCAAGTCCGTCGAAAACAGCGTCAGTGTTGCAGCATATCGGCTCCTTATTGAATGAACTGTCCCAAGACAGTGACACGACCGAAGAACACAGTGCTTTGTTGTGTTTGCTAAATGAGCAAATAGCTCTCGCACTCGCTGCCCCCATTCGTCGCTACAGTGCTGAAACACAAGTGTTTTCTAGCATCCTGCACTCCATATCTCCGCACGCCTATAACTGCCAGATCAGCATCGACGTTGATTTTACCCCATCCTTCAACCCTGCGTCGCGTTTGTTCCAAGTATGGAGGCGATCCACTGAAGGAGCAAAACGAAGCGAACTTCCTTTCCTACATTCGAGAAAGAGTGAAGTGCATGCAGCCGCACGAAAAGACGGTGACGCTAATGATTGATGAAAGTCATATCAAGAGATACTTCGATTATAAAGGGGGCAGCATAGTTGGATTTGCAGCCAATTTCCAAGAGGCAGCCACAACCGCTCATGTTTTCATGCTTCAGTCGCTCTTGTCATCAAACAAAGATGTGCTTCACATTCTTCCTGTTGCTAAAATGACCGCCGAAATTCTACATGAGTTCTGCAAGAAAGTAATTTTAGAAGTGGAATCTATGGGCCTCAGGGTCATTGCTGTAATTACCGACAACAATTCCCTCAACCTAAAATTGATGTTTTTCTCAGAGAAACAGGAAGTAAGCATTGTATATCCTCATACAGCCGACATTAATCGGCCTCTGTTTTATGTCGTAGACCCTGTGCACATACTAAAATGCATCAGGAACAACTGGATGAATAAAAAAAAACGAAGGAATATGCTTTTACTTTCCTGAAGTGAGCCTGTCAGGAATATTGCCCGACGGGCCGCCCAGAATGAAAGTAACATCATTTGAAGCCGTACGGCAGCTGTATGCACTAGAGCAGACATCGCTTCTCAAGCATGGCTACAAGCTAAATTCCAAGGCAATGAATCCAACACCTATGGAAAGACAAAATGTAAAGTTGGTGTTAAATGTCATTAATCCGTTTGTATCAAACGCACTTGAGACGCGTGGCGATGCCCTTGAAACCACATGTGCCAGTTCAACAGCTCTCTTCATAAACATCAAATCGACGTGGTGAAAAATCGTCAACGTGAAGACCCCTTCGAAAGGTCGCTGACTGAACGACACCCTTCAAAATCGAGTGAATTCTACGGTGGATCAACAGCTGTTTTTCCTTAGTGGCATGGTAGACTGGCTGAATGCTTGGAGCAGTGTCAACATGAGCCGTGGCTGCTTGACAAGGGAAACACATTCTGCGTTGAGACTCACTTGCTACTGCCTTGTTGAGCTGTCGCGGTACTGTTTAGAAGAACTGAAGTTCAAGTATATCTTGCTGGGAAAATTTCAAGCTGATACTCTTGAAGATCGCTTCGGTCGCTACCGTCAGCTTGCTGGTGCACAATATCATGTTTCCGTGAGTCAGCTTCTGGAGTCTGAAAAGAAAATTTGTCTCCAAAAGCTGCTTATGCTTCCACAGCCAGACATCAGCAGCGAAAGTGACACAGAAGTATCGCAACATAAGTTCTCTGTTCACATCTCAAATGATGAAATTTCCAACCCAAAACATGACATGGAGGTCGTTGCTTATATCGCTGAATATTGTGCTAATTCAGCTCTGAAGAAGCTGTCATGCGCATTTTGCAGCAGCGCGCTCGTCGTGGAGAGCAGGAACATAGATGTGGAAGGTAACACAATGATTGACAACTTGTCAAGAGGAAGCTTAAAGTTTTCGCAGCCATGTACTGTGCACATGGTGCTGGTGACAACGCTAGTTGTCGAAAAGCTCACCAAGGGAGAAAATGCAAAGGCGTTCCTCGCATCGAACAACCAACGTGGCATTGTAAGCTCCACTACCACATCACTGCTAGGAGATGTTGAGCTAGAGACTTGTGAAAATGGCCATACCTCCGAGACTATCGTGCGGCATGTAGTGCGTGTTGCAACAGATGTCGCTCTGAACAATTTTGTAGACTTCGAAATGACACCCTCCAAAGCACCGCACAAAAAAGGCAACTCAGAGAAAATCAAAACCTTGAACAAGAAATGAGGTAGGATGGTTTTATCCTTTCGTCCTAATAAAACCACTTCTACAAATGATTTTTCTAACTATTAAAGTTTGATCACTAAAGTGTAAAGGCAGGCGTAAACAAATGCAGACAGCGCAGGAACAAAAAAAAACAAAAAAACTCCGGCTTTCAATAAGTGCCCACAGCAGATATAACGAGAACGAGTGGCGACGACGACCGGGGTGCAAGTGGGCAACTAGCGTGACGTCACGCTCTCCCTGGAGGGGCCTTGTCAATAGTCTAGGTGGTGTTGGTTCACCCCGTAGTATATGGCATATTCGGCGGCACGGGGCGCATCCAGTGCGAGCGACGCTGCGTTTCGGCGGCAGGGGAATTTCGGTCGCTGTAGAAAGTGGATGTTTTAGTGTGAACTAGGCATTAGAGTCGATGCGTTATCCAGACAACAGTGCGTCTCCCTCTTTTCGCGACGGAGGGCCGTCGAAGCAATGAAGCGCGGCGCGCTCCTGTGAATATATGGCAGGACCAGCGCCTGGCGTAGCAACGCCGGCTTGACGCAACAAAATAAACGCCGGCGAGCTCGCGCACTGCGTCACTTCGAAATGTATTGACCATTTGATTGTGGCATGTATTCATGTTCTCACATGAGACGCATCTCATAATTATCATGTTTGCACGAGTCACATACCTTCGGCATCTATTGGCGTCCCGTAATACCAAATTTGGTGTATGTGAAAAAAGCGAAATGGCCGCGAGAGCATCATCAGTGTGGCATGTAGTAATTTTCTTACAAGACACGCATGTCGTGATGATCTCGTTTGGATGTGTCATTTACCTATGCTGTTCATTCGCGCCACGTAATACCAAATTTGGTATATGTGACGCTAGCGAAAGGGCTGCGAGTGCATCGTAAACGTGACAAGTAGTCTTGTTGTTACATGACAAGCATGTCATAACTTTCACCTTAGGGTCTGCCACTTGTGTTTACAATGCAATCATGCCATGCCATACCAGTTTTGCAACAAGCCATGTGAACGTAACGAGCGCAAGAGCTGCAGTAACATGAAATGTAAATCATTTTGTTGATGACATCCATGTCATATTTTTGAAGTTAATACTAGTCAAATATGTTTGTAATATATTCATGGTATGCCATATTAAGTTTGGTATTGATACCAATATCCAAACAGCCAAGGGAGCTAAAAGTCGTAGGCGGCTAGATAGATATCTAGATAGATAAATTGGTACGCTTAAAGTCGCCGAAGTCCGCTAAGAAGTGCTTCGCATTTAAAATTGAGGGTTATAAATTTTGCTTCAACATACCATGGTTCACCTGGTCAATAATATTCATTAGTAGCGGCTGCTGCATCGCCGTCGCATAGAAAGCAAGACGCTTGCACTTGCACAAGGCTGGTGCCCCTACCATGGGCACGCGCACGCTCGCATACGATTCAGTCGACTAAAGAGCTTGTTCTGGGCGCGGAGCTCTTTTTGGTTTGAGGCAAATTCTCCCTCCAGCGTACCCAGTACCCTGTCCTTTATCGTACAAAAATCCCACTGTTTCATAGAGGTGAATGGAAACTCCACTTTGATGACAGTATACTTGATGGAACGTATGCATTTTGTGTGGTCATTGTCAATTCTCGTCTAGTTTCCTAAATGGCGCCGTCCCATACATATATGTGCAATATGACGGTTGGGTGAATAGACACCAAATGGCGTTGGAGGTAGCGCTGCTCTCCGATTGGCTGCTGCGTGGCCTGCTAATGACTTCGCCAGTGTGCCCGCGTTTTCTTGTGGGGACGTTTTCACACAACTGCGCAGATTTCGTCTCATCACTGGATAGCCCGGCGTGACAAGACCACTTTCTGCAACAAGCATCCAATGAAGAACAGCGGCAGCCCAATTTCACCGGAGACTTACGTCACCACTGGTTGTTATGAGGCGCAAGCTGTCATGTCCGGTTTCATTATTGTTTCTATATTTGATCGAGCGCATCATCAGCGTGCTCGCCCCGTTGTTGCTAGCACGCTAATAAGCAGCCATGTTTTCATGTTGGGATCCCTCCTTCGTCGACCCGCCTTGCCATAACTAGAAACTAGCTAACCACACATCTTTGGCCCACTTAGAAGACTTCATTGTTCTCCTCCAGGAGGTACGACAACTTCAAGAGGAACTGAAGATCTAGGAACTGCAGCGATCTCACAACGCCCCCGCAAATGAGGCTGTGCATACTGCCTCCGCTGAGGACGTCTGAGCTCCTACAGAAGCCATCATGCACGCCATCTTGCCTGACGTGTTGCTCTCAAGCTTCCGGCGTTTGGGGTGGACTCGCCCGAGACCTGGTTTGCCCAGGCCGACGCTCAGTTTTCCTTAACGCACATCACTCAAGACTGAACCCACTACGATTACGTCATCACGCACCTAGACACACGTTACCGCAACGAAGTTCGGTATATCCTTGCGAACCCTCCAACGGCCAACCTGTACGAACACGTGAAGAGTGCAATTACGTGTCACTAGTCACTCTCATAAGAACAGAACATACGCCAACTGCAGTCCGGATAGCTTGCTGAGCACAAACCTTCGCGGTACTTTCGACACATGCGTGCACTCGCAAGCAACATAATCCAGGATTCTTCCCTGCGATCACTTTCGCTCCAACGAGTGCCGCCACACGTCCAGCGAATTCTTCAGGTTCAGGACAGGCTACCTCTCAACGAACTTGCAGAGATTGCTGTTCGCGTCATCGATGCCTCTTTGCCGCTTTCGTCCCCCACCACCCAGGCTGTCAACGCACCGATGAACACCACAGAGCTTGCGCGTCATATCGACGAGATTGATTGATGGCTGACCTCCAGTCAGCAACACCTGGGCGAACGTCTTTCAATGCAAAAGCAATAGCCATAACAACACCTCATCGCTGCAACCTGACCTCAATGGTCCGCGCTACTATCACTGGCGGTTCGGTGACAAACGCAATTTGGGTGATTAGGGCAATGTAGATTGCCCTAATCTATGGGACATATAGGAAACAAGAATTACTGTTCGTACAGACAGCCGCAAGCTGCCAACCTAAGCCCGTCGCATAATCGTCCCCGTCCAAATCACGAAGCGGCATTACCTGGCCGACAATGCTTCTGAAATTTGCTGCTATCCGTGATCCAACCTTCCGGGTCATCGCCTACCGGCATCTTTCGAGTTCAGCGCAGCAAACCGGCCCGCAATCAAGACATATGGCTTGTTGCACCTGCACATCCACCTTAAGAACCTACTCCGCGACCTTCACTGGAACTTTGTCATCGCCGACGTCGCCGACGTCGCCGAGCCAATCATCGGCTACAAGCTCATTGGATACAACCTCATTCCGGACTGCTGAAAGGACTGGCTCATCGACGCGACAATGAGACGTTCCACACCAGGCCAGAGAACAGCCGCTGGCCTGGCGTGGAACATTAAGTGGGAAAAGCAACGTAGTCACCGTTTCGCTCTCACGTCTAGCCATCATCAGCTCGGTGCAGATAACAGTTGACGTCCTTGCCGAGGCTCAGGCCACGCACGCTGCACAGCAGCAACTTCTCAAGGGCACGCCCTCACTACACCTAGAAAAAGTCCCCATTCCAGGGTCGGCAAAAATGATCTGCTTCAACATTTCGACAGGACAAAGCAGGCACTATGTGCCCCTGTCTCATCGCCGTGGTCTTTTCAATCAGCTCCACAACCGCAGCCAATACGGTACACGTAGCTCTACACGCCTCGCAGCTTACCGCCACGTCGGGCCCTCCAGGCAGCGTTATTGTCGCAAGTAGGCGCACTCATGCATTTACTGCCAACGCTAAAGTGAACAAGGACGTTACGTCCCTACTTAAAAAGCTCCCTCAGACCTCAGGTTGGTGCGAGCACGTCCACCTCGACATAATTGGGCTGTTTCCTCTGGCTGCACCCTTCCGCTACTTTCTTACTGCCATCGACAGGTACACTGGATGACCCGACCCATGGTTCCTCGACAGAATCACTGCACAAGACATCACTTCAGCCGACCAAGGACGGCAGCTTGAGTCGAACTTCTTCAGGTTCCTCGCACTGACTATCAGTTTTGAACTCTTGAGGACCACAAGTTAACACCCCTGCGCCAATAGAATGATCGAGCGTGTCCAGCGACAGTTCAAGGCAGCCATCATGTGCCACCGAGACACGACCTGGCTTGAGGCCATCTCAGCTGCCATGCTCAGTCTTCGGGCCACCTTTAAGCTAGACACACCAGCAGAATTCATATACGGGGAACCACTTCATGTTCCAGGTGAACTGGTCACCGCACTACTTACCAGCACTATGCCGTCACACCCTGCAGACTTCGTCACCCGGCTCTGGTGCTTCATCGTCACCTGCAGCTCACCACTGCAAGCTTACGCCTTTCGTGTTCAAGAAGCTAGCATCGTTGCGCACGCTTATCTCTGCGATGACACCAATCACCGGCCTTTCCCGGCCCTCTACAGTGGACGCTGCCTTGTTTATTTTGCGCGTGAATAGCAATGACGTCCGCTTCACGCTTGACCGACCGAAGCCCGCATAGACCACTGCGAATGAAACGGGCAGCGCCACTCTTCCACTAGCGTCTTTCTACAGCCACCGACGTCGTAGCCTCCTGTTTTCATGGCACGCTCTGCATGTTTGGTACGCCTCCCAAATTTCTCTGAACTCTCAGGGCTCTACAGTATGCGGGGGCTGATATGGCGATCATTGCGTACATACCTGCGCAGCTTCCGTCTCGTCACTGGATAGCCCTGCGTGGAACGCTTGCTTGGTGCAATACGCTTTGACACCAAAGTTTCACCGGAGGCTCGCGACAACACTGTTTTTATAAAACCTATGCTGTCAAGCCTGGTTTATTGATTGTTTCACTATCCGTTTGATCGCAGCATCGGCATGCTCGCCTCATTGTCGCTAGTACTACACTAAGAAGTTATGTTGCCATTTCGTGATTCCTTCTACGCCGACCCGGCACCCCACGCTTTCATTCTACGGAATATTGAACGTACGTGCTGTTTGTGCGCTTGCCAGATCCTGCTTGCTGGCCTACGGAAGACGAGGAGCGCCCAGTGCGGAAGGCCGCTGCTGCTCGTGCTGATCGGCAGGATGGCGATGTCTTGACAGATGGATGCATGAATGAATGCGAGGACAGACGCACGAATTGATGCACGGATGAACGAACGCATCACAATGCGTTTACATCTCTGCAATGGGTAGAGCGGGGCCAAGCAGTTCAAATCACAGCTGCGCATAAATGTCACGTTGTCCTTCCCCACCTCCTGCACAGGTGCGCGCTGACAGCTGACGCCACCCTCTTTATGACTTGCAGCACACTCGCTAGAGTGCCCACAGCTGCCAGCCCCTGACACCCGCTTGCAACATACTTCTCACTCGCTTCATTCTCTCCATCGTATGCTACGTTCACCGCACTTCGAATGGAAACACTCTTTTCACTCGTTAATCTGTGAGGAAACTTACACAAAACCGACCCACTCTCGTGTCTGCGTTTCAAGCAATTGTTTACTCGGGTAAACGCTACCCAGAGTTTTGATTCATACCCTTGAAAGCACTCGCATCGGCATCTGTTTCGCCCGAGTTGACACCGTGTTCACAGCTGGTGCTTCACATTCGGTCTTGTTTGCTTTCGTAGAGATGATCATATTTTCGTTTGGAGTTTAGCAGAGCATCTACAAGGGCCACCAGTGGTGCACAAGGGGGTATAAACTGTCGCTAGAAATTGACAAATCAGATATCTTGGCGAATCTTGGTCATCGAAGAAGACGACGAAGTTGAGAGTGCAGCTAGCCCTACCTCCGATTTTCTATTTTTCATTGTTTTGTGTTATCTTCCGTCGTTCTCGCGAAGACGTCTGCGGCATCAAAAAGATTTTACCGTTCCCGGGCCCATTCCAAGAAGAAGCGACCGGAAGAAGGGTCCATCTCCGGGACTTCGGCCATGACCCAGCCATGCAAGCGACCAGGACAGACACCTGATCCATCCCACATGCCATCGAAACGACAAGACCAACTAGCGGGCGAACGTAACTATGGCGACACCAATGAACCTACAACCGATGATGGCGCATCTACAATAGTGGGAATCGACGAGAGAGTAGACAATTGGTCGGACATAGAGGACGACAACTTCAAAATGGTAAGCCACCGCAAAAGCAGAACTGTGGGTATTCCGGTGATTATATCACCTGTAGAGAGCGAAAAATACTTAAGACAGATGAACCCTATTGCTTTACATACTGCGGTGACATCAGTCATTGACGCTGAGCCAGTTCGGAGTTATTTCACTGCTCAAGGTTCGCTACTACTTGACGTGGCCACTGAAGATCAAGTAAACACGCTTTTCAGGTGTGGCAAGCTGTGTGGTGTAGAAGTTAGTGTTCGTAGTCCTAATGCCTACCTGCGAAACACCTGCTTGATCAGAGGTGTTTCAAAGTGGAACACAGAAGCGGGTCTTCTTGGATATACGAAACCTCAAGGCGTAATTCACGTCAGGAGGATTGTTAGAAGAGAAGTTTCTTCTACGAATGAGTGAAAGCTAGACCCACGGACGTGGTGGTACTTGCGTTTACTCCAAAAACCGAGTGACCTCTGACTATTAACCTTGGCTTCACTCGACATGAAACCACTGAATACATGAAGCCATCACCGAGATGCTTTAAATGCCAACGTTTTGGTCACGTGGTCAAATTCTGCAAAGGAGAGCTGCGATGCAAATGGTGTGAGGGTCCGCATGACTTCAAAACTTGCAAGGCAGATTTCAAATGCGCAAACTGCAATAGTGACCATCCCGCCTGTTATAGTGGGTGCTCATTCCGAATGAGTGCGCTGCATAGACCAAAATCCTTTCTTACAGTGCCCAAACCGACTAAATCAACCACTGCCCGGTCAGTTGCTCAATCACCTGATGATTTTTCACCATTAACGAAAGAACAAATATCAACTAGTACAAAGAATGTACGTAAGGTGCAATCAGAAGAATGCTCCCCGAAAACACCGGGCAATGCGAGTCAAGCAAAACAAGGAGCCATGCCAACTGAGTCTACTCAGAACATTCCTACAGAAGCTACCTATGCCAGAGTACTGAGACAAGAGTTTGAGCAGAAGACAAAGAGACACGAGGAAAATATACACGACACTGAGGAGATTGTTCGTGTTCTGTTTGCCGCTGTACGTTTTCACCTAGTGACAATGCCACCAGGTACTGCGAAGACCATGCCGCAGGCCGTACTGACTCTAGTATCAGTGCTGCTTAGTTTTTTCGGGCACAACCAGCAGTAGGATGCCGAAGGCCAAGCGTCAGTGTACGTTAAGTTGCTGAAAAGTGCCTTTGATGATGCAGTGGAATTGTGCCGGTATTGTTTCTCGCATGAACTAACTACGCCTGTTTTTGAGAGAATATCAAATACCGATCTTGGCTCTGTCGTAGGCCTGATTACCGAGACAAAGATCACTCACTGGATACGTCACTCACAAGAACTCCACCATAACGACTTTCCCAAATGGAAGCACCGCTATGTATAAACGGAGTGAGATACCACACGTAACACTCAATGTAGCGGACTTGTGCACAGATGTTATAGAAGTTTGTGCGATCAGGGCACAGATAGGAAACCGCACAGTCAGCATTGCATCAGTGTATGCGTTTCCTCACAAGAAAATTTCCATTGAAAAGTTTTTGGAAGACCTGTGTCATCGTTGCCCAGCTGCGTGCTTCATTTGCGGTGATTTCAATGCGCATCACACGTCATGGGGGACAAGAGTTCGGATGCACGTGGACATTGTCTGGGAAAGGCTATTGATAAGCTAGACTTATGCATTGAGAATGAGGGCAATGTAACATTTTTTAGGCCCCCCGCTTGTACAAGTATTATTGACTTGATGTTGCATTCAAGTGACGTTCAACTCACGTGTTGCACAGCTCCGGATAGAATGGGCAGTGATCATTGCCCTATATTGATCAATGTTGCTGGCTACCAATTGACGGTAGCTAAATCCTGCACAGTAACTGATTGGGACCGCTACCGAGAGCACCTGTATCACCGCTCAGGAAATATGTTTCATAATATGCTGGCGAGCAAAGCTGCAACCACTGTACTTAAGCTACGTGCACATTTTCCAGGGCCGGACCTAAAGCTCCGTAATTTGTGTGCGGCTAGAAAAAGGGCAGAGAAAAGGCTTATGCGAAGAGGTTGTGTACCTGCTAGCAAAGCTCAGTTCAACAGACTTAATGCAGCAATACGGCGATACAGCAACAAACTTCGGAGGAAGCAATGGGAAACGTTTTGTGAGAGTATAAGTGTATTTACTCCACCGTCAAGGATATGGCGAGTAGTAAATAGGGTCGGAAGCACGCCCGAGCCTTTGAGACCATTTATTGCCCTCGCGTTATTCAAGAATACATATATGCCGTCTGTAGCCGAAGAGTTTGCTGACGTGTATGTAATTAGAAGAGAAAATGAACCACCTTACCCACTTCTGCCTCCTTCTGCATCTGCCATCGACGCACCTTTTACGCTACAGGAACTTACGTCAGCCATAAGTTGTTTCCGTCGGCGCTGTGCTCCTGGACCTGATGGAATTTCAAACCAAATGATCTCAAATCTGCCTGCAGAAGTGAAGATCAGGCTTCTGGCGCATTTCAATTATATTTGGGAGTCGGGAAACATTCCTCAAGCCTGAAATATAGCCTGGGTCGTGCCAGTGCTGAAGCAAGGTAAAGACAGAACAGAACTGGCCTCACACAGACCTAACGTCGTGCGTAGCGAAGCTGATCGAGAAGCTGGCCTGTGTTCGGCTGACATGGTGGATGGAGAATCACAAGACCCTTCCAGCATCTATGCCTGGGTTTCGGCAACGGTTGAGGGCACAGGACAACATCTTGGACGTGGTGAGTCCCATAGAACACCAAAGAGCATACGGCTTTTCAACTCGTTTCAAAAGCATACGACTACGTGTTCCAAGGTGCGATAATTTGCGGTCTTGCATCTATGGGAATAACGGGGCACCCTTTACGCTTTGTTCAGACGTTTCTTAGTGATCGCTCGATGCAGGTGAAGTTAGGGACAGTGCTCAGTAGCTCAAGGAAAATCACCAGAGGAGTGGCACAGGGCAGTGTCCTGTCTCCGATGTTGTTCAATGTGGCCATGGCTGGTTTACCTAATGCTCTCAAGACTGTGGGCAAGACCGTACAAATATTAATTTATGCCGACGACATATGCATCTGGCTTTCTGGATATCAGCATAAGCGATTGGAAACGATTGGCCGAAGAGTTCTACACTCCGCACAATCCTATCTTGAATCTATTGGACTAACAATATCAGCTGAAAAGTCTCAATTCATGCTATTCCCAGGTATGCGAAGACGAGAAACAAGGATGAAAATATTCCTTCCAGGGGCATCAATTAAGCAAGTTAAGTCCATGAAGTTCCTTGGAGTCACACTAGACAGCAGAATGCATTGGCGACGAGCAGTAGACAAGATGATGTCAGTGCTGACGCCCCGTGTAAACATTCTTCAAAGGATGGCAGGAAGAAGTTGTGGGAGTCACCCAACATCAATAATAAAATGACAAGAGGCAGTAATTGTCAACCGTGTGCTTTTCCAATCGCCTCTAATCTCTCCGAGTGAGTCACAGTACGAACGGCTGGAAAAACTTCATCGTAAAGGCCTCAGAGTTGCTTTGGGAGTGCCAAAGTTTGCAGCGAGAATAAAGGTGCTTCTTGAAGCTCGTCTTCCGCCGTTACGTCTTCTCGCCTCTCAACGACTGCTGACACAGCTTTGCCAACTTGGCGAATCGAGCCCAGGAGGAGCACTACTCAGTCGCCTTCGGCGACGTACGGAATCCCGAGCTTTCGTGGCCTTGAATACCCTTCGCCATCTTATCATCGATTTCCCCAAACAAAGACAACTTTAACAAGACCCACTTTGGTCACATGAGGGTGTCGACTGCCAGGTGACGATTCCACGGATGGCGTTCCACACCCACAGCAGAATTACTTTCCTTGGTACTTGAATACATTGAAGAAAAGTACGCCGAAAATTTCAAAGTTTTCACCGATGGATCATTCGACATAGTGCGCGGAGCAAGCGCTGCAGCGTTTGTGATCCCATCTTTAAAGGTTTCCTGGGCAGCGAGACTCGAGTGCGTTGTTTCATCGACAGCATGTTAAAGCGTGGCAATTCAGGCAGCCCTGAAAAAACTGAAGTTTTGTAGGCAGCAACAAGTCGTGCTGTTCTCGGACAGTAAGCCCGCTTTGCAGCGGCTAAAACATGGTTTGATTTTGGATCGATGCGCTCAAAGATTACTGCGAATCTTTAAAGACCTGCATGGCATGGGTATAAACATTACGTTTCAATGGATTCCATCACATGTGGGTATAGCGGGTAATGAGGCGGCTGACAGACTTGCCCGGAGTGCTCTGGAGCTTACACCAACGAAGAAGGCTCCGAAAGACAATCAGCGTATCTTACGAGAAGCTGTAAACAAGCGTTTTCACTCGTCATGGCTGACGCCTCACCAGCCATGTGTGACACAAGGGCTATCAAGGGAAGAGGCCTGCTTTCTTCATCGCATTCGAACGGGATCAGCGCATGGCTTCGCAAGGTCAGACTGTCCGCGACGCCCTTGTGGCCGAAGTGCAAGGAAAACGGTGATATAGAACACTATTTGCTTAAATGTTGTGCGCTTAAGAAGGAACAGCAAGGTTTATTTGAGGAACTGCAACAGTTAGGTTCATCATGCGACAGCGTGACTGATATTGTGTTTCCGCGTGGTTCCTCAATCTTTAGGAAACAAGTGTCGTGACTTCTCTTAAAATTTTCGATTGCTACAGACCTCGCATGTGACTGGTGATAAGTGGCAATTATGTTTGGTGTATAGTTCAGCGAGATAGAGTACCGGCAAAGTACTGCACGCTTAATAGCACAAAGGCCGCTGTCTTATGCAGGCTTACATCGCGCTATGAATGGAATAGAATAAAAAAACTTTATTTCAGTCCTGCAGGACGCGCTTAGCGCGTAGCGGGCGTCTCCCACGTAGGGACCGACAGGGAGCACCTGGCGGCCGCTTCGTGGGCCTGCTGGACGGCCCATTGCTGGTCGGCGAGAAATAAGCTCCTGAGAAATCTCTCCCACTTGCTTGAGGCATAGTCGGGAGGAGTTGTTCTACACTCCCAGAGCATGTGTGCTAGTGTCGCTGTGTGTCCACATGATGGGCATGTGTCGCTGGGGTATGCATCGGGATAATAAACGTGAAGCGTGGCAAATTTTGGTTACGTGTGTGTCTCTAATGGGCGTAGGGTTAATGCCTGCGGTCGGTTAAGTTTTGAATGTGGGGGTGGAAAAATGCGGCATTCCAGGTAAAAGTGCTTTGTAATTTCATTGTACGTAATTGGTGCATCCCGATTGGTATCTAACCCAACAAGTTGCCCTGTGGCAGTGCGGTCGGTTAGTGCGTGCGCTGCATCATGGGCGATCTCGTTGAGGCTGGATAGGGCACCCGGCACCTGGCCGAGGTGGGCGGGGAACCAGATGACAGTATGGTGCTTCAGGGCACTCGGGTCCACATTGCGCAGGATACGTAACGCCTGGTCGGAGATGACTCCGCGTTCGAAGGCTTTGATGGCCAGCCTGGAGTCGCTGTAGATGAATTCCCGTTTGCAGTCGAGCATGGCTATAACTATAGCTACTTGCTCCGCTACTTCGGGGTTTCAGGTGAGGATTGTGGCTGAGTTAAGAGTCTGCTGCGCGGATGATAGCGCGACCGTGGCGAAGGCTTGGTTGTTGCGATAAACTGCGGCGTCCACGAACGAGACGTTGTCCGCTTCCATGTCTATACGCTTGAGAATAGCAGTCACCCGCGCAAGGCGCCTGCCTCTGTTGTATTCGGGGTGTACATTTCGTGGTATGGGAGCAATCGTGATAAGGTCGCGGATTTCACGGGGAATTAGAGTCAACTCTGCGGGGTCCCTGGCCCTCGAGGAGAAGCCAAGCTCGTGCAGAATACGGCGGCACGCTTTGGTGGTAGTGAGTCGGGTCAATTGCACGCGTTCCTGAGCTTCGGCGATCTCTTCTAGCGTGTTATGTACGCCAAGCTCGCGGAGTTTGTACGTTGGAGTGGTAATAGGGAAGCCAAGGACTCGTTTGACTACCTTACGAATAAGTGCATTGAGTTGATCGCGCTCAGCACGTAGCCATTTGTGTATAGCGACAATGTAGGTAAAATGGCACAAAACAAACGCGTGTAAGAGACACAGCAGGTTGTCTTTTTTAAGGCCATGGTGCCTGTTGGCTGCTCTACATACGAGTCGTATAGCATTCTCAGTCTTAGTCCTGAGCTTGTGTACTGTTTGGGTGTTGGTTCCGCGGGACTCGATGATCATGCCGAGGACCTTAATGGTGTCTACCCTGGGTAAAGTACCACCATCTTTGGTGTGGAGGGTGACATTGCGTTCCGCCGGAAGTTTCCACCCTTTGGGCTTGGCACCCCGGCGTTTGGGCAAATATATCAACAGCTCCGACTTCGCAGGTGAGCACCTGAGACCAGTGTGGTCGAGGTAAGACTCGGCGGTGTCGATAGCCTCTTGCAGGGCGAACTTAATGAAGCCGCTATGAACGATTTTTATTTTAAGAGCCTGCTCGTGATTAGTTATAAAACAAACAATGAACACAGCTTCATTTAGCAAAGAGAAAACCGGGCGGGGCAATCGCCTGCAAATTATGCAAGGCTAGATTCGCCGGATACCTACAACATCCTTAACCTTAACCTTGGTTATTGAAGTCGGTCGTGGGGTGGCGGAACTGGCGGACAGATTCGCGGAAGCATGGCAGCCCGTGACTCGTCGAAGGGCGCGTTCATCGGGTCACCATTGTGGCACTTGAAGATTGCGTCCTGTATCACGTCGAGGTCGCCACTGAAGCTAGGGGCAGAGTGACTTTCTTCTCTTCTCTGCGACGATGATGCAGCTGCCACTACAAGTTCTTAAGAGGCCCCTAGAAAGCGCACGTGGTTAGGTGCTTACCGTAGTAAAGTTTGCCAAAAAGTGATGTTGACAAGAGTATTTTGAAATTGGAATCCACGTGAAAAAGCAATGCAGCACCCCCCCTTCGTTGACTAAAATGGTTGTTGCATACAGCGACGTAGCTTCGTTGTGGAATCTATGAGTCGTTTACATGTGCGCACTTAGCCAAGCTTCAGTAATATAAATGGCACAACACTATGTTGAATGAAAAGTTTTTGTGTTGCCCCATACCATCAAAGTGAAATGTGTATTGATAGAAGTTGTTGTTGGTTTATTGTACATTCTTATAGGAACGCTCCCGCAAAGCCCAGAAGCTATGCGTTCTTTTGACGTTTAGTATCTAGGTTGACACTGGTAGACCAGCACACTTTCCGCCCAATGACTAACTTCCTTGATCATGAATAAACTTGAGCAAAGTAGTTGAAGTTGAAACTTTGACACAACTTATCGTGCACCTTGCGCAAAGTTGGCATCAACATGCATATAAAAATTACTGGCACTCAACTCGCACTCATCCGTTGTGTCATCACTTCGAGAGATAAAAAGCAAAGCTGATTTTTTTTAGACTTGTATCAAGCTCTACCTGTTCTCTCAAAGACAGTGCCAGAGAGCGCTTCATAAGCGCGAAAAGTCGAGTTAGTAGCTTAAGCCGTACACGCGTGAAGCCGTCCCACTTCCCGCTTTAGTGTCGGTCGCTTAAACATCGCAATGACTTGCGGCGTGGCACCTGACGGAGAAGGTTTTTAGTCCATTCTATCGCCCTCAACAGACAGGCATAGAAGATCCATCATTAGGGCTGACGACAAGTCGTGACACGCTAAGAAGACGCGAAAGACCATGCTCGTAACTGCATCGTCACTGAGTTATATCGTCATGTGGAACTTATCATAGTGTTTCCTACGAAACAGCACACAAAGCCTGCTCTTTACCGACTGCCAACTTTTTGTTGTCAGTGCACTTTTGATTCGTCATGCAATACTTCATTTAACTGTTCAAACGCGGCGTAGAACGCGGCGGTTCAAACGCGGCGGCCTCCAACCAGGCGCACTACGATACCAAGAACCTGTGAGCGATATCATCATCATCATCAGCCTGACTACGGCCACTGCAGGACAAAGGCCTCTCCGATGTGCCGCCAGTTAACCCGGTCCCGTGCTTGCTGCTGCCAATTTATACCCGCAAACTTCTTTACTTCATCTGCCCACCTAACCTTCTGTCTCCCCCTAACCAGCTTGCCTTCTCTGGGAATCCAGTTGGTTACCCTTAACGACTAGCGGTTATCCTGTCTACGCACTACATGCCCGGCCCATGTCCATTTCCTCTTCTTGACTTCAGCTATAATGTTCTTAACCCCCGTTTGTTCCCTAATCCACTCTGCTCTCTTCTTGTCTCTTAAGGTCACACCTACCATTTTTCTTTACAGCGATATAAGGCAGGACAATTAAGCGTTGTATATGTAAGTCAGTGAGAGTAGGTGCAAGGGATGAAATGCATTGGCACTGATCTAGAAGCAACGGGATTCACACGTAATTTGCGTAAAAACCTTTCGGTTCTAGATTTCATTGTCCTATATTGGTGCGCTTTTTACGTGCGATATGTAATAGCAGTGACTGACGTCATTGAAGTCTTGGTAGACCCCGGCATAACACGCTTTCATACTTATAATGGCCTGGTTTTAGTTTTCAGTATTTTTCACCTAACATACAGAATGGAAGCCAATACTTAAGGCAAGTCTTTTTTACAGGCTACCATGGAGACAGTGGAGAAGTGCCAATTACTTTTCCCAGTTCACACACAAAGGCCAGTGACCTGTTTTTGGAGGCTGGTCGGGAACTTGGTTACAGCAACGACGACTATAATGGGCCAAACCAGACAAGTAAGATATTCAGCAATCAAAGCATGTGCTTTTTTAAGCACGCTTACAAGCTCTAAACAGGAAAAAATAAAGTTTCAACCATAACGCGCTATGGTTAACACAACTACAGCGTACTAGAACAACGGGGTGTTCGAAACAAATTTTGAAATGTGGTGTCTGAACAGTATCAATCACTTCGGGGGCTGCGAGCGGTCGCCTGAAATGTGTGATCGTCGTTTGAAGGGCTGCACGTGGTTGCGCCAAGGTGGTGCAGAAGTACAATAAACTGGGAAGTAGAATAAAGGCTCAAATCACAGAAGAAAACGTTCAGTTTTAATTTTTGTAGTGTAGCTTGGTATCGCCTCATTATTTTTAAATATTTCGAGAAGATAGCTTCAGTTGCTGAGCATTTCGACAAAAAGTAACTTCAGATGCGTAGCAAAGTGGAACAAATTTGACTGCTGGTGTAATAAGTTGCAGCGCCACCACACCGTACTCAACATAAACGAAAAATTCCCCTCCGAGATCTTTGCGAATACAAGGAATCTTAGAGGTCATATATTACGTTTTTGAACAACGCTGTGTTGTGTTGCTCAAAATAGTGAATCGTGTCATTCCACACTGTGAATGCTTCGTTGCATCAACAACTAAAGAAGATTGCCATTTTTCTCCATTGCCATATGAAAACGGTAAAAAAAGGTTGCTAGAGCATCCTCCTGAGTTTGTCGCAATACTTCACTTCGGAGTTAATATCAGCTTGTTGTACGTGATTTAGTATGCTTTCTCACTAATCTAATTTCGTTTTCTTGTCTTCATTGTTAAAATATTTTACCAAGCGATTTATTAGGTGTAAGGTTGACTGAACAACAAGCTATCGCTATTGGCAGACGAATTTACTGCCCACCAATAAGTTAAAAGTTCGACTGCACAATAGTCCGCGGCTATTTGCACAAAACGTTAGTCATCCCCACATATATTGCAATTAGGCAACAGAGCGTTCTGTCGCTATGCGCAAAGCAATTTCGGTTCTTAAGTTATGCCTACAAAGCAGCAGGGTAGCGGAATCCTGAAAAAAATTCGTAGGCCCCACGGAAACAAGCAAGAGATTAGCGGTTAATATGGAGGTGGGTATCGCTCATATCCGGGGACACTCATACGTATGATGAGGACATGAACGCACTTCAACACACACAACACAAACACTTCAGAGTCGTGAGAGTCTCTTTTGCGTGCCTCCGAGCCAGAAGACTAATGCCGGCTCATCCAGCACGCGGTGGAGCCTGCAGTATCCCAGGGGATCCCTGCCGACTTCCTCTTAAATAGCGCAATCAGTCCCTTCCCTGGTCCCTTCAATTTTATGCTTCTTCCTGGGACGAATACAGATATCACCACCACAGCACATTCGCTACTGGCGGGTGAAAGACGTCATTAGCCTACCAGCGCGCATGGGTGAAACTCTCAGTGCGCACTTTATGATTCTCTCTAGATGTCAGAGCACCAATCATAAGCAGCAATTTTTTTTCAGAAGTGCTGTATCCAAGCTTCACGCTATTTCTTACCCTGCGGCTACATGTGCAGTCGCACGGGCTGCTTTGCGTATACCTGGTTTAGAACAGAACGGAGCACTGCTCTACTGTACAAATACATTTAGGGAGATCGACTACATAATTCAGTGTCTTCGAGTGCTGTGCCACGCACAGCCGTGGCGGCAAAGTCTGCCCTCTAAATTGTAAAAACAGCGCAGATGGAATTCAGAGTAGACGATGCATCCGCTGCGACCAAATCATGATGTATAGCACTTCACGCAATGCGGCGGTGTCAACTTTCTCAAAGCTAGCCCTTGCAGCTGATATTCTTTATTATGAATAAACAAGAGAAATGCAAACTTATGCGTATGCACTTTTATTTCTTTCAGGTTTTTCCCGCGTACAAAATAACGTAAAGAATGGAGAGCGCTGGAGCTCAAGTAAAGCCTTCATCCCCAATGACGTTCGCAGGAGGCGCAACTTGGACGTCGCACTTCACGCGCACGTGACGAAGGTGCGAGGCTTATTTCAATCAATCTGTTTTCTTACATATATAGTCAAGTATATCCTCCGTGGGCGGTCACTACGTGATTTATTTTGACGTTTCGGCCTAAAGTCTGGCCTTCACCAGAATTGAAGGTACAGTTTGTTGGTGCTCAGCTTTATACAATCCAAAATCAATGGGAAAGAGGGAAAAAGACAGAAAAAAATGAAAAAAAAGAAAGAAAAAAAGAGAAAAAGAGTATAACATGGACTCCCCCCGGGCGCCCCCCCTTCCACTCTTCATTTCACATCCCCCTCCATCTCTCTCCCTCTTCTACCCTTCACCTTTCTGATGTCAGCGTTCTGTGTATGCTTCTTTTCACTCACGCATTCTGCTCGACCAGATGGTGCCTCTTGGCTCTGGCGGTTCGCTGTGGGACCAACAAACTGTACCTTCAATCCTGATTAAGGCCAGACTCTAGGCCGAAACGTCCAAATAAAGCACGTTGTGACCGCTCACGGAGGATCTGCTTGATTATATGCAATGCTACGGCCATTCAACCATCATGCGTATATATATATAAATATAAATATGTATATATATATATATATATATATATATATATATATATATATATATAGAGAGAGAGAGAGAGAGAGAGAAAGAAAGAGAGAGAGATTCATTTATATTCATGAGCATGAAGCTGAAAAATGACTACTCACACCTTCCCGTGGGCGGAACTCGAGTAAATGCTTCGCACAGTGGTAGGGGTATCGTGTATATGTTGCGTAATTGGGCATGGTTTGGGCATCCTTAATAGTTATTTTGTCTTAACTACTCCTATTTATTGAATAATGGAGAAGTGCTGCCTTCAACGAATGGTGGGACGCTCATGTTGGGTTGTGCCTCACTACTCGTTGAAGGTATGGTTGCTTTCACCGCATTTACTCGAGTCAAGCAAAGCTTCAAGTCAAGCGACAACCAAGTAAAGACGCCCTTGACTGAACTCTAAAAGCCAGCCATGCGCACCCAGTCCGCCCTTCTCATACACACCGCCCGCGTTCGAGGAAGAAAAGTCGGCTGAGAGGTCCACACCCCTAGTGCCCTTGCTCGGCTTGCTGGGCGCCTGGTGGCTTATGAAGCGACAGTATTGCTAGTGTCTTCTAGGGCCGGCATGAGAGGTGAGTATGAGCAGTGGTGGTGTCGACGGCAGTGACGCAAAAGTGCGACATGGTGCGACTAAGAAATGCTGCACATTTAAATTGTTCTTTTCAACATGTTTATCTTCAATTGAAAAGGCTGAAGCAAGCGTCACAAGTAGGAACTTTTTTCAGGTTATCTTCGAGGGAATGACAGCTGCAGGCGTGGAGTACAGGCGATACTTCAAAACACGTACTGTTCGAGCGAGAAAAGAAGTCATACTTTGCGCTGGAGCGATTGCTTCCCCACAGCTACTAATGCTATCCGGTATCGGACCTCGGGAACATCTGGAGTCCTTGGGGGTAAGAAATCTCTTTGGGTCACTTAGATGCCATTGTTCATTATTGATGCTTCTCAGGTGGCTGAAATAATTGCGTTTTGAGCAAATCAGGGGATCTAGTACTTTCCGACATATCATTACGTCTTCAGCCACTGAATCAGCCTGTGTCTCTGAAGTACACTCCCATTCAGAATTTCTCCACATCTGTCAATGCTGTACTTTTATTATGTCTAAACACTGCCTGTGCGAACAGCTTACAGTACCGATTCAGTCAAGCAGCGAATCCGAACTGCAACAACTGCGGCTTCATCGAAACTGTGGAACACAGGCTGTTTATGTGTAGAGCATATGCGGGTTACCGTGCACGCTGGGAACATTGCATAACTTCAGTAAATAAGAGAGCTTCCTCACTTGACTGTGTATTCGCATCTTTAGCCTGTGTCACGCTAAAGACACATGGCATGTAACTTTGATTCGCGTATTCGTACATTATCGGTGAGCTCAGCGAACTCTAGCATACCTTGAAACCCCACAATGAGAATCTAATACTGCACGTTCTCACTCAATGGATAAAAATTATGGTCTTCAATTTTCTCTCTTTTTTATTTTATTATTTCATAACACCATGCCTTCTATGCACTCGTTACGTCTCTCTATCCCCACTTTCAATCTCCAGTCCCCTTCCACACGAAGAGTAGCAAATAAGCGATTGGCGTATTGTGTATAAATTTTCTTCTTTTCAGTAAAGAGTTATCTCTCTGTCTTATATGCTTTTCTCAAACTTCTGCTCCCAATACTGTGTGCGCTGGGCTACAACTCTAGGTCTGCAGAAAGCTCTTCTCCACTGGCCTTAAAAATTAAACATGCGAACAAGGAAACGTCTTTCGAATATTCGCAAGTTTCGTCGCCTATAGAGGTCGCACAGGGTGGTTCAATAACGCACACGCAGAGTGTATCGGAGTCGCTGAGCACATGGGCAACCTGCAATGCATTGTGTGTTTTTTTTTGGCTTCGCGATGGCGTTACCCTTCTTGCAATTTCATACCGAGAGCCTTCAGAAACTCGGATACAATGCCTCGTTGAAAGCAAAGAGGTGCTGAATGCCAAGCACATCACTTGTTGTGGCGTACGATGCCCATGCACGCGTTGCCTTCCACTAAAGAACTGCCTCACAATTATGACGTGGTTCATCACGCAAAACCGAAAATAGTGTTACAACAATCTGTATTTTCTTTCGCGTCCTCAGCTTTTTTTAGTCTGCATCACCTGTCAACATTGCAGTCAGTAGGCGCTTGTGCTCATGAAGTCAAATCTTCATGTAGAGAAAGAAAATAACACATTTTTACAATACTTTTGTGGCTCTACGCCTAGTGGAATGTGCTGCACTGGTGAAAACCATATGAAACGATGTTATTGGAGCTAGGATGCCATGTCAAATTGTCCCGCGTGGATATATGGAGATATGTGTTTGTCGTGCACGAGACATGCACGAGAACTTGGTAATAGTGACTGCTTCAAATCTATTTTTGTATTTATTGGTATGTGGAGGCTATGAAATAATACAACACACTGCAGAATTGAGGTTCTCTCATATTCTAGTACATAGTTTTCACAGTGTTCTGCTACATCTTTAAATTATTTTATTACTAATAGTATCTGTTGGGCAAGTATGGTATGACAGTGTATGTAGCATCTTGTACACATCATCTGTCGTAAAAAGCTTCGTGTTAGTTTATATAAGTATGTATTCTAAAGTAAAATATACACACAACTACATGGCTTCCGTTTTTGTGGATTTTGTCGGTCATCAGTTTCACAAAGTCTACAGATTTCGCGTTCACAGTAAATTGTAGAGCTGTCTCGTGTTCTTTGATGATCTAGAAATCACCTGTACAGGCTAGCTGTGTTGTGCCGCATAAAGATGTGCTTTGTGCAAAAGAATATGACATACTAAAAGGGGTTATATGTAAGTCAACAAACTTACTCATGAGTCAACGAGCGCATACTTATTCAGATCAAGCAGCAAGTTTGAGTCGGAGTAAGTTTGTGTGAGTGTCAATTAGGAAAGTTTCTGTCCAAGAATCTGGTTCGGAAAAATTTTGGGAGGAGTTCGAGTAAGCCATAAGTACAATGTTCATTTCTTTAGTGAGCATGCATGAGCTTCAATTTTATGTCAAATTAGGGTAATATCTACTCAACTTCATCACTATCAGCATTATTCCGGCTTATGATCATGGCCCTGCCTACCCACATGATTCAGTGCATGACAGTTTCATCTAAAGACTTGTTGATCACAGGCCTAAGTTACATAAGTGTATCTTTGGCCTCAGCCCACAATCTATCGCACAGGACAATATTGGTAAAACTATCTCGTGTGAGTTGGCTTTCGATAAAATTGTGCTTACTGAATTGCCACTGATAAGTCATAATGAAAGGTACGATGTGAAAATGGAGTAAGGAAAGCACCAATTAGGTTAAGTATAGGCATCGAAGGAGTACTACGAATTTCAACAGTTTCTGTATTCTTGCTTCTAAGAAAAGTTGAGTTGCCAGAAATGTATAGCTGTTTGAAGGGTAGGTAATGAATGTTTATAGATCTGCTTCTTAAAAATATTTTTGGTTTTGAT
Organism: Rhipicephalus microplus; assembly: GCF_043290135.1. NCBI lineage: Eukaryota > Metazoa > Arthropoda > Arachnida > Ixodida > Ixodidae > Rhipicephalus > Rhipicephalus microplus. Next base: position 104,793,732 of record NC_134700.1, read on the forward strand.
ATCGAGGTGGTGGTATTATAGTGATAGACAGTGTGGTGTATGTCTAAGTCAAGAGGGTACAGTAACAAGCACGGAGTAGATAGGTGTAAGTTGTACATGTTGCGTGTAAGCAGTGAAGAGTGAATGGACATATATTTGTTTGAAGAGAAATTTTGGTTGCACACAGACAAAAAGTTTGCAAATAAAGTGAGCTGTTCTATCTTGATGCGATAAGCTCTATTATGGGTGTTACCTTACTGATGCGGGCATTTCAACAAAGCTTCGGAAACAATGCACGTATGCCACAATACATTGAAATAGTGCTGCAAGAAGCATGCCATTATGGTTTATGTAATGAGGCGGTGTTTCAATAAGCTGCATGGGCCAAGTTGCCTTGGTTATTTTTTCGTTAAGGGTCTAGCATACTCTCCAGGGAAACGAAAGCTTCAAAATGAAACCAAATTTTGGTATACGTGTTCCTGGTTTCAGTGTTAGTCGTGAGTGTTGACACTAAATGCCAAGGAAACTAAAGAGCAATGACACCACTGTTGGAAAAACAACTTATAAGTTAACATACTCATGATTCAACTCACTGAAAATGATTGAGCCACGAGTCTGGGAGCGACCAGCTGAGTAATATTTTGGTGAGCTTTAGTATGAGTCTGGTTGAGAAAAAAATATTAAGGGGTCGGAGTTTGAGTGAATATGGTTGAAGAAAATCTTAGTGCAAGACACAAATACAAAATATATTTCAGAGCCCACCTGAACACATCCAACCAGAACGAATACCACCAGTGTGTTCTTTCCACTGGAACACATCTCACCTGAACAAGTCCTACCAGAACATACCACTTTGTTGGCGTTCCCACCAGGACACACCAGAGCGGGTCCATATATCCACCAACACACAGCACACTATGCTGATGTGTACACCTGGACACAGCAGTGTTTTGGTGTATTCAGCGGATCACAACAGATCACACCAGACGCACCCTATTGGGTTTTTCAATTTGGTGCGCCATATCAATTTTATTATGGATCCCATCATAGAAACAGCCAGGAGAGCTAAAAGTCGTAGGTGGCTAGATAGACAGAGAGATATATACAGTAAATGTTACCGAAGTTTGCTGAGAAGTACTTCACATTTAAACAGTGTGCAATTCTAACATGCCCGTACGTACGAGCCCTTGACAAAGGAAAAGCAAATACATTGTCCTCAGGAACAGAGTGGCTTTGCTGTATCACTTGTGCACTAGAGCGCAAAATCAGTTTACACTGTTACTACTTTGATTAGGACGATTCCTCTGTCAACTTCTCTGTATATATGATTTCCTACGTACGTAGTAGAACATTGTTATTTACATTGCCGCAGCAAGTATGAAGGTAAGTGTAAGGTTTTCTTCTGCGATCTGTGAATTCTCGGGCGGAAACATTCCTGACATTGTGATAATGTTTCACAAAGCAACCACACGTCCGAACTGGAAGAGCCTTAAGCTTCGCATTTATGAGTTTACGTGATAGTCACATGCGGTATTTAATGCGCACATTCAACACATATGCAGAAATTATATATGACGTTGCTATGCACCCTATACGTGGCCTTAACGGAAAATGTGCTGAAACTTACAAGAGTGGAAGCTTGGGCTAGTTGGTGCGTATTCATATTTGCAAGGTGTTTCAGCGCGCGAACAAAGGAAAAAAGGACAGGGTAGACAGAACCCTGTCTACCCTGTCCTTTTTTCCTTTGTTCGCGCGCTGAAACACCTTGCTGAAACTTGTTTGGGGTTTGATGTGGATGACCAGCTATAAAGACACCCTGCAATACCTTTTGAGCAGGGTCGGAAAACGTTGCCGATCGGTAACAGAGGGTCCAGAGAACACGCGAACCAAATGTTGTAGCGCAGCACACGGGTTGCGATTACAATAAATTCTCATATTGAGCTGGAAATTGCTTTCTTTTTTCTCGAGAAATGACAGATGAAGCTCAAAAAACGCAAGGCCTGCGGGGAAGGCGCAGCACACTCACAGTGAAAGGTAGAAAAGCGGCCTTTCAGAGCCTTTTAAACGACTCAAGTCAAGTCAAGTGAAGATCCTTGACAATGCCGCACATACCCACGCTGGGAAATTGGCCAAGAACAGAATAGTTTTCATAAAATTCTTCCTTAATAACAGGTTTTATATTAATCTATTTGCGAGAAATAGAAGGAAGACGCAACAAGACGAATTTGATAGTTTAATTGTAAATAATCTGTAGTGTAATGCAATAAAGCGTCGTATTTGATTTAATATGAATTTGGAAATTTGAAAATCTACCGAAGAATGATTTGAACACTCAAACGTCTTTGAACTTTTGCCGAGCCCCTGTAATCGTCAACATCTTCCCGTCGCTGTGGCCTAGAGACAAAGCCCCGAAAGAAAGCAAATTTTGAGCATTTAAATCTATTCCGAGAAGGTGGCAAACGTCACCTAAAGTGTTTTGACGTAAGGCAGAGAATCTATTACAATAAATGAGGTAATGTTCAGCTGACTCATTTACTTGAAAACAGGACAATGAGGAGAGGCTGCCCGACATGCTCTGTGTAAATATAAATTTAGCTGTGAAATTTGACAGCGCAGTGTAGTGATTGCGACTTCTGTTTCACGTGTTTGACATATTTTACTGTTCCTATGGTAAAACAAGTGTTTGACTTCTGGTGTGGCTGTGAGTGAAGATGTAGAAAATTCCTCTAGTAGTACTCTTCTTTTTCATCTAGCGCCTATCAAGAATTTCCATGCCGGTAATACTTCAATAACAGGCCCATTTAAAGATGACTTGGCCAGGGCATCTGCCATTTCATTCATATAAATGCCCTTATATCCTCGAACCCAGACCCACTTGATCAGATTGAGACGCGAGAGAACTAATGCTTTCAAAGCACTCTGAGCACGAGAGTTCTCATTTGCAGTAACGGAGGCACATACTGATAGTGAATCCAATAAAATTATTGCAGACCTTACTGAAGCAGTTATTTTACGGAGAGCTAGAATTATGGAAAAAAATTCTGCTTCAATTATGGGCACAAAATCTGGAAGGCGAAGCAAAAAGGAACAGTCTTGGGCAGGAGAAACAATACCAATTCCACATTTTTTTTCCCTTTGTGACGCATCAGTTGCTAGGAATGCTTGTATTGAGGTATGTGCCAGGTAATCTCTTGATATAGCTTCTAAAAAACTGAGCGACATCAATTTTGAAATTATCGAAAAAATATCATCAAACTGTAATTTAGTAGCATTGTTAATGGTACTGATTAAAGGAACAGCATTAATTTGAACGTCTAATTTATCTAGAAAGCGCTGTAGAACCAGAATTTGGGGTATAGGAAATGTCGACCAGTATTGTCCAAAAACAAGTCAGGACGGTCAATAAAAGCCGTTTTTAAGCGCCTTACCGGCCATTGATACAGCCTGAGAAATGCTTGTGCCACTAAAAGTTTAAAACGGGTCGCAAGTGAGGGAAGCCCAGCTTCTAGATACAAGATCTTCATTAATACAAACTTAGGGAGACCTAACAATAGTCTCAAAACTTGTCTCTCTATGACTACCAGAGGATGTATCTTGTAGGCAGGTGCCCCCGCGTATAACACGTACCCAAACTCAAGCACTGGGCGAATATACATACAATACACTGAGGTAAGAGTATTTCTCCGCATACCTAACCGACTATTACTAATTTTGCTTAATATTCCCACCACACGACCTCCCTTTGCTGCAATGTACTAAATGTGTTTCTTCCAATTGGTCATAGATCACCCCCAGATATTTCACATTCACTACTTTAGAGATAGGATCCAGATGATAGGAGAGCGAATTGTAAAAAGGGTCTTTGAGTGGAAATGTTAAAACAGAACATTTCTTGAAATATAAATACAGATGTAAGCTATCAAGCCACATTTACACAGCAGATAGGTATGTCTGTAATATTTGAAATAGCTTATGAATGTCCTCTGCTGCTGAAAAGAATGCGATGTCGTCCACATACACATGTGTGGACGTATTGGTGCCGTGGTGCAGAGCTCATCAAGATATTGAACAACACCGGGAAAAAGACGGCCCCTTGCGGGACACCTCTTGTTTGCACATATTCAAAAGACGAGATACCGCTTTTTTAACAGTAAAACGTTCTATTGCGTAAAACTGTGTATAGTTGTGTAAAACTGTGTATTGCGTAAAACTGTGTATTCTATTGCGTATGACTGTGTATAGTTTGGGAAGTTAAGGTTGTACAGCTGGTTGATTAACACTATATGCGCAACGCTATCATACGCTTTTGCTACATCGAGAGTGACGAGCGTAGCATATTTTCCTTCACGCTTAGCTAATTTTATGCGACTTTCAAGGTCTATATGGGCCTGCGATAAGGAGCATCCTGATCTGAAGCCAATTAGGAATGGATTCAGAATATCTCTCTCATTAATGAAATTTGTTATTCGAAAGTTTAGAATTCTCTCAATTACTTTCACAGAGTTTGAGGTTAACGCAACAGGCCTAATGTTATCCAAAACGTATCCTTTACCTAGAACTTTCAGTATTGGTATTACCTTTGCTATTTTCCACTCCAATGGAAGCCATGCCATACCTAAAGAATAGTTGAATATATCCAATAGGTATTCTTGGCAGCCTTTTTACATCATTTTCAACATGAACGAGGTAACTCCGTCGGAGCCCTGAGCCACTGGGGGCAAGTTAGCTAACACTTGCGACACTTCATACCTGGAAACTTCTGTGAAGTCCTCGTCCCTTAGCGCATGTGTAGAAGGCGGTGACAGTTGGCTGGAAAAACGTTACTCCAATTCCTTGCCAATCACTTCTAATGAAGATTTTATTTCTTTGGCCAACAAAATGATAGAGTCTGCATTTATTGAGCGCAGAATCATTTTCTTTTAACGTAGGAATATAAATAACGTTTTTTTATTCTTGAATTTAGAAAGATAATCAAACTTCCGCCTTTCGTAATCTTCTTTTCACTTGGCCACTGTACGTTTAAAAACACCTGCAACGAACTGGTAATGTTTCCAATTTTGGAAGCACTGATTGTACAAAAGCTTTTTCTATGCTGCCTTCCTGCGTCTATAGTCCCTCGAGCAATCGTCATTCCACCAAGGAGAATTCGAGTTATGATTAGCTGACGACACTACGAATTCAGATTTCTCACGGGAATTCTTTATTAAAGATTATAAGCTCTGAGCCTTTGGCATCGTGCTATTATCTGACAAAAAACCAAGTGAAAAAAGGAGGGAATCCTTAAATTATGAGTAGCTTATATGCGTACGAGTAATAGAGATTGATGAGGCTATCTGAATTTATATTTAGAAACTTATCGATAAATGGTCGCTGTTTGTTGCGCAATCAATGACTGACCAAGATGAAACATGATGATTGGAGCTTGTAAAAGTTAAATCTAGCGGTGAAGAAGTATGACTGCCTACGTATGTTGGGCTTCCCAAATTTTGACATAAAATATGATTATCTTGGGCTTAATGCCACAACCAGCTGCCACACGTATCAGTTTTTACTCCCCATGTAACATGGTGGGAGTTGAAGTCACCTGCTAGTAAAATATTTCTTCCACACGTGGTTATGAAGGTATCTAATGGCCAAGTGTCATATACGCCTGAAGGAAACTAAGCATTTACTGCTGACAAAACCTGCCCGGTCTGGAGAGCTAAGCCTACAACTAATATTTCGTATGCCGGGGTGAGGAACTTTAACGTCAGTTTGGCTTTGTGGCAAAGTTTGTTCGAAATCATTGTCACTATTCCGCCACCGCTCATAGGGGGGTATAGTCTGAACAAACAGTAATTTTAAAATGAATTTTAGTATCAGAAGCAATCCAAAATTCTTAAAGAAAGATTAAATGGTGATTTAGTTTATCACACAGGAAATGTAAATCAGTAAGAGTAGCTAATAGAGAACGACAATTACACTGCATAACTCTCAGGGAAGCTACTTTGATGTCAGAATGGTTGCGGAGATAACTTTCTCCAAAATACTTTCTCGAAGTATTTTACTAGACGGAGTCTTTTTGGGATTTGACGGAAGGGAATTTGAAACGTCATGGTTCAACAGGTACCAGCGGCGTTTCTGTGCCTGAGCATCAAGCTCGACATCACTAGACACATTTAGGTCTAACACTTGTTCTCGTTCAATGTTTGTCATGCACTCTGAGGAGACTGGATGTTATCCGCGTTATTCACCTCATCATTACACGCTGCAGTAGCATCACTGGCAGTCGGTATTTTATTGGCAAGCTAGTTAGAGGGAGACAGAAGGTTAGGTGGGCAGATGAGATTTGCGGGTATAAATTGGCAGCAGCAAGCACAGGACCAGGTTAACTGGCGGAACATGGGAGAGACCTTTGTCCTGCAGTGGACGTAGTCAGGCTGATGATGTGATGATGATTTTATTTGGCTCAGAATTACCCAAAGCAACTGAAATGAACAGCTTAGTAATTTTATTACTGAAAATTTGTGCTATGCATTCGGAGATGCTAGCTATCAATTGGTCCAAAACTGTAGCCATAGCTCTTCCGACCGCAACCTCAACGGCCTGCGCAATATTAGTGTCCTGACATGAATGACGTGCTGTAACGCCAGCATAGTCATGGGCTCTCTTTTTAACAGCTGCAATGGCTTCCTTTCTAGAGGATCTCTTTTTGTCTAGGATTTCTAGAACTTGTATTTCTTCATGAGGCATCGGGAACTCTGCGAAATCAGCTGCATGATGTCCACTGCACAAGGAACACAAGCCATCTTGTGCCTTACATTCTTGATCTGAGTGGCGTACACTACATCTACGACATTGACCCTCCAATTTGCAGCCACGAGAGCTATGTCCGAACCTCCAGCAGTTCTGACGTTGCAATGGGTGGGACGCGAACTGATCTACTCTAAACACTAATGGCCATGCTTTAATTTCTGAAGGGCACGACGTAGCTGCAAAATTCGTAATCACTGACTTTGTGGGATGTTGCTTGTTGTAAGCCAGTTGATTGCACCGGTCAACAGCCACCACACGTGCAACCGACAGCTTCCCGAGCGTCTCTGCAGCGCTTAGTTGTGCGTCAACCCCACGCACATTGTCTTTAGTGCATGCGAGATGCTGCAGTATATACGCACTTACCGGGATCTAAGCAAAAGAAGAACACTTAAGAAGATCCTTTACACATTGCTGATTTGGTGTTCGACATACAATGCCACCGTGTCCAAGCTGCCGTACGTCGGTTATGCTCTGGTGGTTTGGGTTACAGCATGGAGATGTTCCCTTGTCGCCTTAGGGTTATTCAGCTTAATGAAATTTCCACCCAAAGGTACCAGAGCAATGGGCATATTTCTCACGCCACTGCAGAAAAACATGTCAAGAGGTAAGTCATCATTGTGTAGCGAGGCCGTCTACAGGCAATGATCCTGACCTGGATAATTCCTCGACATTAGTAGAGCCTCAAGACTAGATCAAGAAAACAAAAATGACCCTGCATAAAATAATGAAAAGCACACGAAATACTAGTCGAAAATAAAGCTACCTAGTACTTAGCCCCTGAACCAGCAACGAGAACCACCTAACCAGATCGAACGCCACTTGCAGATTAGTGCCACGTCCACAAGCTTCAGCGAGGCTCGACTCATTGGGTAACTTCTGCAAGCAGAATTGCTTGATACCAACTAGGGCATTATTATTAAAATGCTTTAGGTAGTAGGCAGGCATTAGCTATGTTTTGTCTGTTATTTTTTTGAGAAGCGTCGTATCCGCAAAACACTTGCAAGGCGTTTTGAGCCAATTGCTCATGTAGTAGCTGATGACGATGAGAAATCTTGGCTGAAAAGGTATGCGCCACAGTTAATAGGCGAACAGGAAGTGAGGTAATTACATCTGATATCTCAAACCATATTTTTATTATAGAATATGAGGAGATATTTTGTCCCCAATCTAAATTTCAATCACGTAAATTCTTACAGAACAGGCTAGCAGAGTTGCTGCAGCATACACAGGCACGTAACATAGTCTCACTGATGCTTCCGTCAATGAGGAGAGGGCAGGCGTAGGAATAGTCTCCCAATCACTTGGCTGGCCATTTGCCGTGAAGATACCTACCCGATTTCACTCCTGCTTTTGAGGCGGAGCTAATGGCAGTCATCATGCCACTGCGAAAACTTCCGAGGAATGAAAACAAGGCAATAATAATGACTGCTTCGCTCTCAGTATGCACAGGTCTTGCAACTTCTCATACCTCTCGAGCCACCACGACGTTACAATCTTCAGTTCCGTCTCAGCTGAAGTACCTGAAATTAGTATACGTCCCAAGTCACTGTGGGTTAACATTAAAACAAATTGCCGACGCTTTAGCCCGCTCATTGCTAGATCTCCCAATAGTTCAGGCTCTACCACTGGTAGAATACTTCACGGCTATCAGGTTTAGAAAATCAGCCATCCACCAAGCAATGAGTGAAGCAATAACCACGTGGACAGAATATAATCACCTAAAATATCCATGGAAATCGCAGTGAAGCCATTCTCGACAATCAGAAGTGATGATCACCTGATTTCAATGTCGTGTCCCCCATTAAACTTTTACGGGTTCAAGGCTAGTCTGAGAATATCACCCCTCTGCCAATTTAGCGGATAACTGGAAAATACGGCACATTACTTTTTGTCGTGTGCAAGATTTTCTCGTACCACATTTCGACTTCTAATTACTCCCTTTGCAAAAGTAGGCTTGACCTTATCGGAGGAAAAGGTTTTAAGCTTCGGTGCCTCAGGTTTGGGATACTGCCACTAGGGTGGCTTCCATGTCATGTGTATTTTCAGTATAACTGCTCAAGGAATACCATTTTAATCTGGTATTTAAAATTCTTTGTCATTTAATTAGGTTAAAACCTAATTTTTCAACATTACTCCCGTCAAGTCAATTATCAGTCTGGAATACAAGCACAGAAACATATTAGTTGCAGTTATATTGAATATTTTACCCTATATTGCCATTTCATTTCTTATTTTTTGTTTTAAATTTTATAACTTAACTAGAATAACATTCACCAGTCTCTACGTAGCATTCTTGGCCAATCCCCTAAAGTGGGTACGTGCCATGTTTCTAGGGAAGCAAAGCAAAAGGTTGGAGCATTGGAACATCGATTCATCACGCTATTCACATTGTGCGACGACTGGTTGTTCTGTCGCTGTTTTATAACGCTTTATAGGTCGTTTTACCACGATTGCTTTCCCGGCATCAAACCTGCAGCCTAAGGCAAGAACAAAAAGAAGCCGTGTGGATCGACTGTGTTCGAAAATGCTATTCGCTGAGTACAGCGTATCGGCCACAAGCCGAGAATAATCGACCCCATTTCCTGATGAAGACGTAAGCTACAAGGCCGTCCTTCTGCGTCTGCCAACCGGTAATGACGATTTGATCTCCGTTTTTCTCCATGCAGACTTAGGTGGTAGACCATACCAAGGCCCAGATTTACGTGACGCTCTGCTTGAAGTACTGACTACTGCAGATGTAGTAGATGTAAGACAGAATTAAAGCAGCCACGTATGGATGGTTGCCTGTGCAAGAAGAATCGCGAAGCAGAAACTTGTTACTCGTGGTGCGCTGCGTGTTAAAGAGCGTATATGCATGGTGATAGATCCGGAAACCAAGGATAAGAATCTAAAGCTGCAATGGCTTACACCTCACTTGGAAACTAGACGTGTGGAAGAGGCGTTTCAGATTATGGTTTCGCGAAGTCCATAGAGACATAGAGATGTGCCGGTATAGAGCAATGGATGATAACAAACAAGGATGTGGCCTTAGAGCTCAAGAATGGCGTCACTGTCAGCTCAATACCACACATTATGACGATCTTTATTCAGCAGTGTGTAGTGCTTATTCCTGGCATCAGTACAGCCTCCACTCTGTCTTCGTTGCAAGCGAGTGGGACACATTCGTCGGCAGTGCAAAATACCAAGGTGCTTGCTGTACCAAGGCTTCAAGACAGGTGATGTTCGCAACGTACGGAGCCCTCCGCCTGCCTCGGACAACAACTGAGCTTCTCTTGTTTCCGAACTGTGGCCGCGCGCATATCAACCCTGCCCTTTCAGCGCTGCTCGACTTTGTTGATGAAAGTGCACTGCGTGAGTGAATTCAGATAATTCGCGCCCCGTGATTTTGGTAGACGACCTGTGCGCCTCCCCTTCCTTTTTAGTCTCTTTGCTCGCTCGCTCTCTCCTTCCTCTTTCCTCTCTTCAATCAAGTCTATTACTACCCCATTCCCTTTCCTCTGTGAACAGTTGCTGGAGTGTCGCATTTATCTGGAGACAGTTGCGGAGTTCACTTTTCCATTATTTTCCAATTCTAAGAACCACTTCCCCCATCTGTCGGATGCTTGCGAGTCAACCTACGCAAGCAAGCTGCGTTCAGGCCACTCTAGCACAGAAGAGCCTCATCTTGAACACATAATAGACGTCACAGAGGTCGTTGAGGCATCCAGAAAAGAAGTGGGTCGCATCAACGAAAATGAACGCTTGGCTAAGGAGACCATGCCAAGCAGTCACAATCGCGCTGTCAAAAGCACAAGTCATGACACCCGGGAAGACGACGCTGGCATTCAACGTGACTCGGAAACACTACAGGAAAATCTCCTGATGAAGAAGCTGCAGAAGAGGCAATGAAGAGCTGCCGGGCAAAAAAACGCCTTGCACCGAAGAGTGACGAAGCAATAGTGGTGGCGTCAGATAAAGCAGAACACGCGTCTTCATGTGCACAACGTGTTGTGTCTTTAGGAAGTGATCGAGAAACGCGCCACCTGTGTCAGCATACTCACGAAGGTGACAGAAAAAAGCGCAAGGGAATTGAAGCCATAAGTTTGCCTGTGGCAAAATGGGGTCAACAAAACTTTAGGTAAGCAAAAGGGCTACTTCGCTTACCTTCCCCCAAGTGTAGCGACACTGAACGTAGGTGGCTTAGGAAATGTAAGGTGTCAGCGGCAGTTACAACACGTGCTTAGGCAACATGACGAGGATGTTCTTGCAGTGAATTAAACATAGATTTCGTCAGATCGAGTTTCAGCTCTGCACTGCAAACGTTCCCAGATTATAATCTTCACAGTAGCAACGCACGTACGCACGTAGTGCTTCTACTGGATGCTTCTTATTAGTTAGAAAGCAGCTGGGTCACTCTTTGGTGTCGCTGCATATTAATGGGGAAAGGCGTCCTATTTACTTTGACATCTCTTTTAATTCTGAAAATTGGAGATTTTTTTGTGTTTATGACCCCTCAAAAGTGAATGAAAAGAATACTTTCTGTCTTTTCTAAGCTTCGTTGCTAAATTGTGATAGGGGATTTCTATTTTTTTGTGACTCTAAGGATCAATCATATTTAGGAATTCGTTACGATGTCATTGCCCCTTTAATGAAACAGATCATGAGTGTCCATAATCTGACATGTGAGAGAGCATGTGCCTGCCTTATTGAGGTTTACGATTTTAAAGGCCGTCTATCATGCTCGGCTCGATCGTACTTATGTCTCTATAGGCCTATGGTCACACATTCACAGCTATGATGTAAAGCCTATATTTTTCACAGATCATTGTTTAGTGCCAGTTACATGGGGCCCCAAAACATTTTGCAAGATTCTATCAAATTGGGAATGAGGGAAGCTAAATGTACAGCTCTTGCAAGAGGAATGTTTTGCTAAAATAGTCAAAAAAATTGCTCCATGACGTAACTCAACATTGACAGCTGCCAATTTCTGCTCAATGGTTAATTATCAAAGAAAAAGTTAAGAACGAAGCGTTAAGCGTGCCATGTGAGCTAGCAGAAAGGAATAAAGATAAAAACGTTATCTTTACGATTTAATTATCGGTTTCATATTTTTGAAAGCCAAGAGCCGGAGTTATGGGGATGATGTATATATAGTTTGGGCCCAAATACAGAAATATGAGACAGAAGCATGCAGAGGAGCAATAATTTGCCCTCGTGTTATTCGTTTTGCTGAAGATAAGTCCACAAAAAGAGCTCTTGGGGATGAGAAGCGATACGCACTTTTTAAGCTGATAGTACTAGTTGAGTCATTGCACAGACGCAGAGCAAATAACAGCCGCATTTGAAGATCTTTACAGAAGCCTGTTCACCGCGGCTGAGGTTACGGATGACTATAGAGAAAGATCTGAACCACTCATTGGTTCAATGCCAATTTACAGGAAGATGATCGGCTCACTATTGATTGACTATTAAATCAGGAAGAAATTAAGATTACAATCAGAATTTTTCAAAGAAACACAACTCCCGGCCAAGATAGCCTTAGCGCAAAATTTTACATAACATATCAAGAACTTTTTATTCCTTTCCTCTAGACGCTTTTTGAAGAATCCTATGAACTTGGGGAACTTCTTCCTTCCTTTTATCAGAGCCACACTACTTTGATCCCGAAAAGTGCCGAAAGCGAAGTTTCAAAAAAGCAACTGGATATAGGCCTATTTCTTTAAGAAACGTTGATTATAAGATATTTGCAAAAATACTCACGAACAGGTTGCAAACGGTGAATACTAATTGTGTAGGCGCCTATCAAACATGTGGAATAAGAGGCCGCTCATACAGTCAAATATCTATGTAGCACAATAAGTTCTTGAATGCATTGACGATAGCATGAATCAGGTAGCTCTTCTTCAAATTCACCCTGCTAAGCCTTTTGACAAGGTGCGACATGATTCTTGTTTCGACTTCTCAGACATCTCCAGTTAGAAGTTGCACTGTACAATGGCATATCACTATATTATAAAAAGTGCACAGAAAGTATACTTGTGGATCACACGCTTTCAGTTATAAAAGAGGCAAATTCATCAGTGCGTCAGGGGTGTGCGCTTTTGCCTTTACTTTTTGCTGTATGCTTGGAACCGCTTTGTGCAAGTGTACTGCTTCATTTAGGTATTAGAGGCTATAGATATGAATCAGAGGAAATAAGAGTCTTATCCTACGCAAATGCAATGCCTCGTTCTGCCTGGATAAACGGAGTGTTGAAGAAGCAGTGAACAGTTTTTTGTAAAATTTCCGAAGCTTAAGTAAGTTTTGATAAAACCAGATGGTCTTGATTGGGCACATGGGCACTAACTCCCTCGGTGTTTGCAAATATTTGTGGTAATAGTGCTCCAGTTCGTTATTTTGGTGTGCCTCTTGATACCCACTGTAATAGTGACCCTCATTGGACGTCCACCTTAACCACCATCAGTCGAAATGCGTTAACTTGGCAACGGTGGGATCTTTTCGTTTTTTTGGAGATCTGAAGCATGCAAAATCTTTTTTTTTGCATCAAAGCTTATCTATATTCTACAAGTATTGCATTGCTCTCACGTACATATCCAGGCGTTTTGCTGGATATTTGCTTGCTTCGTTTGGAATTCATCATAAGAAGCCATGCGAAGAGACAACCTTTTTCCTCCGCTTCAGAAGGGGGGGGGGGGGCGCTTAGTCTTGTGCGTTTGTTTGTACGGCAGCTGGGGATGCAATTTTTTTTTACCTTGAGGACGTGTGTCACCCGTTCCTTTTGAATGTTATCGGGAATCGACTTGCTTACTAGCTCTCTTTTTTTGTCACGACATGAGTGGCTAAAAAGCGCAATTGTGGAGTTTTTTTTAAAGATTGTTGAGGCCATGCAGTTTTTGAAAGCAAGATTCTCTTTAGAATATCTCTACAGTGTAGAAAGAGTGACACTGACTGCTGCACTTGTCAGCACCCTCTCCCTTGAACCTGTTTACCGACAGCCATATTTATCTCGAACTGTTCACGATGTGTTATACCGTATGCTTAAAATGCGTTTATCGCCAGCAGGGAAAACAATTTTCTTTAGGCTACACACCTCCACATTACCTGTAAGGACGTGACTTCATGAAAAAGATATATACGTACCCTTGTCACTAAATTCCAGACTGTGGAACGAGCCTGAAACAATCGAGCCTTGTTTTATTCATTGCTGTGATGCGTGTTATTTTTGGGACATTTCAAGAGAACCATCAAAAAAGAATTTTTTTCCTATTACAGCTCATGGTGTTAGGCTGCTACCTTTCAAATAAAAAACTCTGAACAATTATGCTCAATACGATTTAATTATGTTATTGGGCCGTTAGTCATTATGGAGGAGCCGCAAGATTCACAGACGTGCTGAGCCACCTCGCTCAACCGAGTCTGTTTTCGAGAAGAGGCAGCCAACGTGCGTATTGTTGTAGAGGCGTCCGACCCTGTTCGGGAGTGGCTTGAACTTCTGGACATGCGTGTTTGTTTACCAGACTTTTGAAAGTTCCTTGTACTGTATGAAAATGTGTCTTGTGCATGTGTACACGTGAGCATATAGTTGAAACGATTGATTTTATAGCTATATATCACATCCTTTGATTGCCACTATTTCCATGCATGAACGAAAAAAATCACCGGCGTGGCTCAGTAGTAAAATACTGGGCTGGCCCCAGCAGACCCAGGTTCGAGCCCCGCTGTGTCATTAGTGCTAGTATTTTTTATAATTTTGTGTGATGTGGTTATGGACACCAACGGTGGCGGTGGTGCCACAAAACTGTGCTTGACCCTAGTTTTAATCTCATAACAGCTTTCAGTGTAGTATCACTTGTAGAAGACCTTCTATTCGCCATTGGCTGATTTGAACATGGCGCGCTCGGTCGTTAAAAGGACCACTGTGGGAGGCCACCACTTGTCCACGCGTGCGCAAGCAATCACACTGAGAGGTCGCGCATTGGAATTAAAGGAAAAAGTTCTCAAGGTCCCGTGGAGCGCGTTACGTATTTTCTTGGTCTATGCTGTCCCTCCCTGCTTAGCTTCAAGCTCTTATGTTGGGACAAAAAAAGTGAGAATGCGATTACAGATTGCGACAAATGTTTGTAACTCTGCTCGTACTGGACCAATCCCTAAAATTTTAGCAGCGTATAAATTGGGAGCCAATGAGCTCTTTAACTGAATCTGTTTCATGGTTTCTTGAAAAAGTATTTGAGGGCCCCTTTAAACCATGAAGTCATTGGAATAATCACATGTTTTGACACCCCATGACATTTGACACTTCTACCACAAATTATTGCTGCAATATTTAGTGTTGTATTGTGAAGGATGTTTACAATTTGCGTGTGTTGTAAAGCAAGAAATTTTGTATCACTCTACTTTCAAGCACAAAATAGTATTCTTCTGCAATCACAAGCAGACATATGGCTCTGAGGCTGAACACGTGCCTGCCATGAATATGAACCAGGTTTCATCCCTACTCGGATGGATTTTTTGTTCACGCCTAAGATGATCATTTCTGGCTCAAAACTATTGAAATTCACAGCAACAACGCCGACGCCCGAGTGTCTGCGAAACGAGCTCTTTACCGCCGTCGCGTTAAAAGACAAGTGACCTTGAGATGGCTGCGAGATCTATTACCCTTTGGCCACTTCAAAATGCATCAACTTGCATTCAACAGGATAATGTACACTTCAAACTTTTGGCTGAGATGCTGGAAACTTTGTGACATTGCAGTGGCGTCTATAACCGCGGAAGGATATATACTCTACTGAAACATGTCGAATGTAGATAGAGCATGTGTTTTATAACAAAAATGATCCTCATTAAAATACACAGCATACTTTGAAGAGCAGTTTTGAGATAATGAAATCCCATTGCCACTTCTTTGTATGTTGTATGCAGATATGATGCACGGATATGATAAGTTATAACTGCCAGTTTTGCTGTAAAAAAAGGGGGGGCTGCCATGTACTTTACAGTTTTTATGGTTGTAACCAATTCATAGTATACCAATTTATCTTAAGTGAGGTTGATGAACACCCTAGCCCAATGTACTGAGCTGTTCGCTTTCGCAAAAAACTTGAGACAGAAAAAATGTAGGTCACTATGCTGAAACTTGTTATTGTAAGTATTGTTTCGATACTTCGGTGTTTCTGGTATAACATTATTCCATCATATCAGTCAGTGCACGTCTTGACTGATCCACGCTTCGAATCACGTATCGCAATGTGTGCAGTGAAGCAAGCTTTGCGGAGTAGAAAATAAGATTTTAGGTACTTGTCAACATACTAAAATACCAATGAATATTGATTTTCATGGTTCAATAAAGCTAGTTTACAAAGCAAATAAATAATATTTTACTGACTCTGGTTTGTGTAAACCTTTCACTCATTATTGTAAGATTATTCCTTACTTTTTATAGTAAATTGTACGTTGCAGGGGCACGTGTATTTTTATGTAAATTTTCATATGGTGATATATTTTTCTGTCACCATATTATATAAAAACGCCGCGGCCTTCTTATCAGTTTTCAGCGTTCATTCCCGGCTTCCTCTTTTATATTAAAAGACGAAAAACATGCTTTAAATTTAAAAGAAAGATACCATTTCTTTTCGTTGTTGTGCCTTTATAGAGGTTAGGTATTGAGGCAATATTGTTGGGAAGGTACATGAGCGAAAGTACACATATCAAGAGAGTGCGACTTCAAATCCCTGTTTGTACCTATTAGTGGCCAACTGTCTGCACACGAGATTATTGCTTTGACGAATTTTTTCAGAGAAATGCTCTCAACAGCAGACAGTTCACCTCGAGACGATGCAGAGGGCAAAAGTATATGGGCAGCAAGAGTCCTTTTACTTCGGTGCAAGGGTGTTCCTAACTTTCCTTTGTTGTTGTGTTTGATATTGTGTACGCATTATGACGATCATTCCTACGCATCAATATTCGGCTTTTTGGGCTTTTCAAAGGATGAACACAACATACCTTGTTTCAATACTACTTTTTCTTGCACTTCGTCACTCGTGTTGTCATTTAAAGCAGCCGTTAAACATCAGTAGTGTTCATTATAAAAATGTAGGCATGCTGATGCGGACATCGGAGATGAAAATAACACAAATATTTATTAATTATGGCGATATTTTGTTATGTGATATTTAAGTGCCGCTTCCCGGGGTGTTCGGGTATTGCGATATTTTGAGGCAAATATTTCTGCTTCAGCAGCGCACTGCCCTGGACTATGGCAGTAGTGGCGCTTAGCCTCTGCTAGCGAGCTCGCTCAGCAGCTGTGGCCGACGAAGCTCTTTTGCCACTTGGATCAGTGTATATTGGGAAGAGCTGATGGCACTTTTTTGTACATAAGTACACGGATTACAAAAAGAAAGACCAAGAATAGCATGACTGGCGTGGACCATTCCATGCAGCTCACTTCAAATCAACTGCCGTACAATTAGCTTAGCGCGACGGCCTCACTAGCCATGAGAACGCGGAAGGTTGCGAATGGGTGCACTCCGTAACAACCAACGCGTGACGAGGCTTACTACTGCAGCATCACGAGTGACAGGCGCGGAAGTTGTTTTCTCAGCACTGGCGTGCCTTCCTCCTTAAGCGCTTCTCGCCATCACCGACTACTGTCATCTTCTGCACTGCATTCCACGATCACTATCATCCTCATTCGCTCTGCCATTTGCGACGATGCTGACGCCACTTAACGCAGGAACGGGTACCCCGAAACTGTGTGCCAAGAAAAAAGAACGATTCATTTTCACTTCATTATAATTAAAGAGGTTTTACTGTTGAGCTAGTTGGTTTCTAGTTAAAAAATACAGGTAGGGCACAAAAAATACAAAGAGGTAGTGAAACTACGAACTAACAAATGGCGCCCATGTATATCAGTTCGTGTCTCTGCTTGGTCTGCGTCTCTCTGGGTCCTCACCTGTTTTGTCCTCATCTTTCTCCTCCTTCCACCATTTGCGCCAGCCCGCACTACTTTGTGGTATATCCTTGCAAGCAATCTAAATTCTTGTTTCACTGAAAAAGTAAATTCCCGTATATTCAACCTTTCACACTGCTCACTCTGATCCGCTCCACACATCTTTCAGATCAACGTCATTGCTGATCTTCCCGTAGGCGAGAATCTGTACGACCACGTCACCGTGAACGGAATCGCAGCATCATCAGCGGAAAACATAGAACTTAACTACTATTTACCATCTACATTGTCAAAGTATGTCCTATTTAGAACAGGTAAGAGCAGATCAAGAGCATTTTAAAATTTCATGTGCGCTTATGTTTTTAGGAACAATATATTGCGTTTTCTTTTTCGAGTTTTCGCACTGTTACAATATGTAGAAAAATTATCTTATATATAAATATATATATATATATATATATATATATATATATATATATATATATATATATATGTCTTACATTATCTGCAGAGGGTCAGGGGTGTTTTCCTGCCAGTTAAATACCGCCAGCGATACATTCTAATGCTATATATTATATTCTAACGGTTTATATGAGCGCTATAGTATTAGGGGCAACATAAAACAAACAAAATAACAAATAGGATACTATGCACTGATTCATAGTGCGCCTGCAAGATCTAGTTCTCCCAAGCAGTTACATGAATGCTGAGAGATTGTAAGGGGTAGGGCCACTGCGTATTACTTAGCACAGTACACAGGCCGGAACGCGCTAATACATGAGCGCGTTCTGGCAGCGCTCGGGCCTGCTGTTGCGTATGCGAAAAAACATGCACACCGAATAAGCTGCTTCGTATCTAAACAAAGCTTCGCAGAATACAGGTGACGATGAACGGACTAGTACCTGCACCAGACTGATTATAATTGCTTCTTTCATTCGACTGTGAGTATTGGTTACTTTTTACAAGATTATGTAAGGTTTTGCGTCCCAAAAGCAAGATATCATTTTGCGAGAGGCCGTAGTTGTGGGATCTGGACAATTTGACTATGTGACCTTCTTTAACATGCACTGACTTTTCATAGTACATGAGCTTTTACCATTTCGCCTCCATCGAAATGCGAATGCAGTGGCCACGTTCGAATATGTGACCTATGAACCTTTATGAATCAACCTCACAAGTTTGCGTTTGTAATAACATGTTAACACGATGAATCTGGCATATTTTAGAATGAATCTGACTCTCTGCCACTGGCTACATTTCAGTAATGTTCCCCTACGTAGCTAACGCTACACTACATGCGAGTATTCATGGCTCGATTCGAACCTTCTAAAGAGATAAAACTCTACACGAGAAGGTCAGTTTAATAATGAACAGATGCAAGGGCCAATGATAACACTAATTTTCACCATTCTATCAAGTTTTCTACATCTAACAGTCATTTTCTTCACTTTTGTTGCTGTAATAAATGTGCAAAAAAGTTGTAAAGATTTAAGTGTTACTCTCACACCAAGATGTTCGTTTGGTCTTGATATACAACCGTCCGCATAAACGCTTCAAATGCCTTGGGTAGGTTGGTTGTAAATCACGCAACTGGCTATCTAACGTCCATTTATTACAATTCTTAACACTTGCACGTCCTCAACTCGAATTTGCGTTCACTTTAAGGTTTCTCAATCTCTGGTTCTTCAAGATATCTAGGATTGAGTTAGTCGAATAGTTTCCCGCTATGACAACAATGAGCCAAGTGGGACTAACATAAAACTCGGCTTTTCTCTTTGGACACTTCTAGCCAGTGTGTCACAGCACTCCTATCGTTGAGTATGTTAGTCCTATTAAGCCACCAAAATTTCCCTCGAACTTGAACCTTGAAGAAATGGTTATGGTGCTTGCCTGCTGACCCAAACATTGCGCGTTTGAGATTTTTTCAGGTGACAGCATTTCGATGAAAGGGGATTACGAGAAGGCCACCTACTTTGCAATGTCAGTGCTCCTCAAAAAACACCAGGTAGACAAACTTTCTTGAGGCATCCACCAGACCGTGTCTCAAACAAATCCTGGTTTGGGATGTAAAGCCATTCATACTAATAATAGTGAATGGACATCGCTCCCACAGTGTCGGCAATCATAATTCTCTAGGTCGACTATCCACACCTGAAAAAATCACACAAAATGACGTCAATACTTTTTTTTTGCATCCGAGGATGAGAGTATACCAACTTGCTGGATCCACTCCATCAGTTACGCATTCCAAAGCCCTGTATTGGTTTAGGGCTGCTAAATATTCGTCTTGCTTAACTGCATGACGTTCCCATGCTTTAACTGCATGGGAACGGGTGGAAAATTAATATGAACATAAATATTTGGTGGTAAAATGAGCACACTAGGCGATGTAGATTGCGATGTCAGCTTCAAAGCACGATAGTAAAATTGTCCAGAAGTGCACCTATTTCTATGCGCAAAAAACATTTTAGGCTTAATTAACGTACAGTATTTTTTGCAAACAGAGAAGAAAATGCACACCAATATTGTGAACACTAAATATTATCACATATTGAGCCTGCAGAGTATATTAAACTCAGAAGATATAACACAATGAGTACGTAATGCATGGGGCAATACTTATGTTACTGCTGTTATACAGACGAAGCGTGTGATTGGTATTTTGATTTGTCGGAGAGAACATCGCTGGAATGTAAACACACACGTAGTTTTTTTAAACAAATTGCACACGCACGAGCCAAGTGTAGGAAACATCCTGCTGCAGAAAATCCAGAAAAAGTCTGATTTGAAATTCGTCTTGCCATTATATTTTGAATTCTCTGTGAAATGCACAATTAAATTGCGATGCAAAACTATTTATGGAGCCCTGGCGTTTATATGTTGCTGGCGAGAAGAACTTTCCGAATGGCTATCAGCGATGTGAACTGCACATCGAATCAGAACATGGTGTCTACAGCTGCAGTCCTTGTAAAGTAAAGCTAGCAGTGCTACGAATTTCATTCCACCCACTACGTGTTAGAGCAGTAAGGTTCACTGTCCACTGGCTGCTGGTTGTCGTAAGATGAATCTTCGTTTTTTTCAGCCCTAATGCTCCCGCACAAACTGCAACTCAGCATTCCCTAATGCGTGCACTAGCAGACGATTGCGTGCCTTAACCTAACGAAACAAGATAGACAAGCATATAGTGTTGACACGTTCTTTATCGGGAATCATTTACACCGCGGACAATCATAAATGTAGGAAGCTAGCGTTATACTTATTGGTTGAAACCAACTTACCAACTTTTAGGCTTTATTTCATAAAAAGCTTTACGTAGACACATTCACTACCTATTTTAGTTATGTACGCATTAATATATATTGCAACAGTGTAAGTTCACCGTAATTCTGCATCTATGATTGTTATTATGTATCAGAAAATTTTATAGCTTCATGTTTATGTTATACATGTTGCTGCTTATTTAAGTATTTATTACACATCTTTAAATGCTTTTCTTGACATATACTCCTGCTGTATTTCGTGCACAGATATGACACGTTTCTCACGTCTTGTTTTGCAGTTTTGCTTTGAAATATAGCCATCCCTTCATGTAATAGCCTTCTAAAAGGACCCCAAATGATATTTTGAATGGGTAATTAAAGTACGAAAAGGTTCGTTGTTGGTAGCTCTGTGCGTTTACACATGGAGTGCTTTCTATGATAAACCCACGCACTACAATGAAAAGTGTGCTCCTGTTTTCGTGGGCAAACTCAAAGTATGTTGTCATAAAACATATCTGTGTGTTTTCGCGGATAACAAGTTAATTTAAACAGAAAGTGATGTCGAGAGTGTAAATACTTGTAGGCTTCAGGCTTTACTAGTATTTCTAAGGATAATTCAATGCACAGCTGTACAGTTGCATGCACCAACTTTTCCAGCTGCCGTTCGGACTAAGTTTAGGTGATGAATCTATCTATTCTTTCAAATTGAACGCTTCATTTTGTCGTAGAGATTAGTGCTTTTGTGCGCGAAAGTCACGAAAATGTTTTTCCAATAAGATGGCAAGCTATTTTATTCTGATTACAAGTAGTTTATGACATAACTATTCAGGCTTAGCCATCTGACAATAATCATGCAGCATATGACTGACCCAGTATTGATCTAGCGAAAAACACGAACAAAATCTTACTGGTGAGTAAGAACTGCAATAGCTACCGGCTACTAAGGAGGTACCCTGAATTTAGTGAATTGGGCTCAAAGATAGTAGACGCTATCTTTTTCTCTATGTTTACTAACCTGCCAGAGCGTGCAGCCATAGTTCCCTTGTCATCATTTGGCGAGGTTCTGTTGGACGTTTAGGAAACACACGAAACTGTACTGAATTCTTGTTTCAGGGCCACTTATTCATGCATACGGTGTTGAGTGCGTCGCGTTCTTGAGCACGCCAGATGCTGATCCGACGCACCCAAATATTCAGTTTCTTCTCGTGACACTCAACCCCACGACTGTCGAAGCAGGATACCTAGCTGGTCTGATAGGCGTATCACAGGTGAGCTTCAATTTTTACTTCAATATTAATGCTTTAAACCTTTCTTCACCATGAATATATGCGAAACTTTATTGAACTTGAACGAAAATAGTTTTGTGTTGTTCCTACTTGTTTTTTTGTAATCAAAACGGCATAAGTTTTCAATTTAGTAAGGCAACTTCAGTCCAGTAATGGCCTTAAAAAGAAAATGTAAAGATGAACGACAGATTGGGATCACTATGACAACTGAAAATCTGTGGAATGTAGCATCAAGAAACAAATTCCACCTTTTGCATGTCTTCGCAGATCATGTGCAAAATAGTGCGTTTACTCTGGAAAACGTTGTGCGCGGCACCGTCATACACGCTGCCTCTATTTCCGAGGAAGCATTGGGGGTGGAAGTAGTGTTGCCAGCGGCGGAGGTACATTATATATATATATATATATATATATATATATATGTGTGTGTGTGTGTATATATATATATCAATATTATTAATGAGATCTAACAGACAGTAGTGCCACGGAATGAACAGGGGAAGTTATTAGAACAAATGAAGTGTAAATAAGAAGAAAGAAAAGTGGGTGAAAAAAATAACCAGCCGTGAGCAGACCGTAGTCAGCTACCCGCTCGTAATAAGTTCACGTGCTACGTGACGCCACACATGCGCATAAATGAGTGTTTCACACTCGTCACTTGGCTTATAGATGGCGCTGACTGACACCCCTACTTCTAAATTCACATATAAACCCAAAAAGTGGATGGAGGGAATGCCGCTGAGATAGCTCAGTGGTTAGAGCGTAGAACGCGTTATTCGAAGGTCGTAGGTTTGTTTCCTGCTCACCGCTGGTTATTTTTCACCCACTTTTCTTTTTTCTTATTTACATTCCATTGGTTCTAATATCTTCCCCTGTACATTCCTTGGAATTACTGTCTGTTAGATCTCCTTACTATTGTGTCAAAACACGGAAAAACGAGCCCTTAGGTATACACTTTTTCCCCTAATATATATATATATATATATATATATATATATATATATATATATATATATATATATATATATATATATATATATATATATATATATATATATATATATAATTGCTACATGCCAATGCAAGGAGTTGAAGAAGACAAAGTATATAGACTGGCGCGAGCTATTCTGTGTGGCTGGCGCTGCTAGCCTAACCAGCTGTAAATACATCTCTGACTACCCCTCCGAGTCAGTCTCATTCTCGTAACATATTTGGTGAAATTGTATGATGCCCGTCCTCGCCACGGAATTCCGAAGCAGACGCTCCTTCGCGGCTTTCAACATGACCACTCAAGACTCAGCTACATCCTCCCCGGTCACCCGCCATTCTGCCCGGCCTGTCAACCCAGCGCCTGCAACAACTTTCGTGACGCTTCCCACCCTCAATGACCCAGGCGTGTTCTCAGGTCGCGAGGGTCTCGACGTCGACATATGGCTACGCCTCTACAAACGCGTCAGTGCTACTTACAGGTGGGATCCCACACTTATGCTCGCAAACGTCATCTTTTATCTCGACGGAACCCCTCGTGTTTGGTTTGCCAACCACGAGCATGACATAACAAGCTGGGACAGCTTCAAGGAAAAGATCCGTGAGCTTTTCGGCAACACTCCTGGTCTTCGTGAAGCTGCAAAAAAATAGTTGTCGAATCGCGCACAATCTTCCGCGGAGCCCTACATCGGTTACATTCAGACTGTCCTCTCACTATGCCGCTAAGCTGACGAAAACATGCCAGAGCCCGAAAATGTTGCCCATATCCTAAAGGGTATCGCCGACGATGCTTTCAACCTGTTGGTATTCCACAATATGTCATCTGTTGATGCGATCATTCAAGGATGCCGCCGGTTCCAACAAGTTAAAAGCAGGCGCATCTCCCATCAGTTCCAGTGCCTTCTGAACACCGCTGCAACGTCCTCGTGTCCCGACACATATCATTCACCAGACACCTTTGACAACTTCACGCGACTCGTCAGGCGCGAACTTGAAGCGGCTGCTCCAGCTAAGGTGAGACCAACGTCTCCTGACCCCTCTCCTCCAATAAGGTTGCCCCTCATTCAAGCAGTCGTCCCGCAGAAAATCGCCAGCATGGGAATTCACACTATCTCACCGCCTCCCCGCACCGACTTCCAGCCCCAATACACGCCTGCACGTCCCTTGCCAACCGGCTCTCCCTCAACGTTCCGTAATCCGTCCGCATGGCGAACACACGATGACGAGCCCAGCTGCTTCTCGTGTCACCGAATCGAGTACATTTCTCGCCATTGCAGAAGTCGCTGGGGTCCTCTTGTACAAGCCTCCTGTTGTCCCATCTATGCACGTCCTGCCTATTGCCTTGAGACCAGCCGCGACCATTTTGCCAAGACACCTGCTACTGAACACCGCTACTCCCGCTCTCCATCCCCCCAACGTCACCAGTCTCGCTCCCCACAGCCCCGCCGACCGTCTTCCCCGCCTTCTCACGAGGTTCCCCGACAAAAACTAAGTGCTGCAGCCCCGGGAGGTGGCGCTGCCTCGCTCGGTTTGAGCGAAAATTCTCTCTTCACGATACCGACAAAACGGAACCTTATAGACGTACATGTAGACGGCGTACCTGTCACTGCTCTTGTCGACACCGGCGCTCAACTTTCTGTGATGACGAGTGATTTTTGCCGCAAGCTCAAGAAGGTTCTCACACCTGGGACCACTCAGTTCGTTCGTGTTGCGGATGGCGGAATAGCAACTATCGTTGGAATGTGCTCCGCTCGTGTAAGCATTGCGGATCGACACACAGTTGTTCTCTTCACCGTCCTTGATATATGCCTCCACGACGTAATCTGAGGCCTCGACTTCCTGTCAGCGCATTCTGCCCTCATAGACTGTTCGTCCAGTACGTTCCGTCCACACTTGCCCGCAACAGAACCTCTTGCACAACGGCCGAGTCATCTCTGCACAACGGGACACATGCGCCTTCCTCCACAGACACTGACCTACATGGAGCTCGTCCCAATACCACCAGTTCCCGACGGTGACTATGTTCTGACCCCTATCACCAATGTCCTCATAAACCGTGGCATTACATTACCGCACACCATTTTGTCTGTCACAGGAAATTGTACGTGCCTCCTAGTTGTGAACTTTAGCTTGACACCTCAAGTGCTGCCACAAGGGATGTCTTTGGCATTGCTCTGCACCTTAGAAGACAATGCGGTAGATGTTTTCACGATGGCCGCTCCTTGCAACCCCCACGCTCAACATCAATCTGCCACTTGCTCCGACGGTGCTATTAAGCGGATGATTCCTTCCAACTTAACGCCGCAGCAGACTTATGAGCTCCAGCGCGTTCTACTTTCCTACATCGACGTTTTTGAACTCAGCGGCCGTCCGTTGGAGAAAGGTACTGGTATGACCCACCGCACAAACACTGGTAATGAGCATCCTATTCTTAGGCGTCCATATCGGGTGTCGTCGGCCGAGCATCACATTATCCAATGTGAGATCGATAAAATGCTCTCCAAGGACATTATTGAGCCATCGTGCAGTCCTTGGGCTTCTCCTGTAGTACTAGTCCGCAAGAAAGACGGTGCATAGCGTTTCTGCGTTGATTATTGACACCATACCAAAATTACCAAAATGAACGTGTACCCTTTGCCACGAACAGATGATGCGCTTATTGCCTCTATGGGTCCCACTATTTTTCCTCCACAGACCATTGTTCCGGCTACTGGTAGATAGAGGTAGATGAAATGGACCGTGAAAAGACGGTATTCATCACCCCCGATGACCTATATCAGTTCAAGGTCATGCCCTTCGGCCTTTGTAACGCGCCCGCCACCTTCGAGCGAATGATGGACTCCCTGCTATGAGGATTTAAATGGTCCACCTGTTTGCGCAACTTAGACGACGTCATCGTCTTTTCACCGACATCTGAAGCTCATATAGAGCGCCTCTCAGCCATCTTGAGAATCTTCCGTCGCGCAGGCCTGCAGCTCAACTCTTCAAAATGTCACTTTGGACGCCATCAATCACAGTACTTGGCCATTTAGTAGACGCTAACGGCGTACAAGCAGACACGGCAAAAATGAGCGCCGTCAAAAACTTTCCTTTAGCACGGTCTGCGAAGGATGTACGCAGCTTTATCGGACTATGTTCCTACTTCCGAGGCTTCGCGAAAAATTTTGCGCACATAGCGAGGCTGCTTACGTAGCTCCTCAAGAAAGACGTCCCGTTTTTCACGGGGCTCCGCAGAGGCTTCTGCGTTCTCGACTCTCATCGCTCTTCTCACTACTCCTCCGATTCTGGCACACTTCAATCCTGCTGCACCTACGGAAATCCGAACAGATGCAAGTGGACATGGCATTGGTGCAATGCTGGCTCAGACATAAAATGGTCATGATTGCGTTATTGCATATGCCAGCCACCTCCTATCCGCCCCTGAACGTAACTGTTCAATCACAGAGCGTGGGTGCTTGGCTCTTGAATGGGCAGTGGCGAAATTTCGACCTTATCTATACGGACGCCCATTTTCGGTAGTTACCGACCACCACGCGCTCTGCTGGCTTAACTCTCTGAAAGATCCATCAGGCCACCTTGGTCGCTGGGCTTTGCGCCTACAAGAGTTTTCCTATTCGGTGGTCTACAAATCTGGCTGCCTACACCATGATGTTGATTGCCTCTCCCGATACCCCGTTGATGATCCTGAGGACACTGACGAGCCCACGGAGAACTCTATGTTGTAAGTGTCCGACTTCCTTAATAATGGGGAAGAACAGAAGCGTGATCCAGTGCTGCTTGACATCATCAGCCGTATGCAATCTTCCCCAAATTACGCTTACGTCCGCTACTTTGTCATTCAAAAGGGTGTGCTATACCATCGCAATTTCCGACCGGACGGGCCCGACCTTCTCATTGTTGTGCCTAAAAATTTGCGCCGCCGTGTTCTCGCTGAAGTTCACGACGCTCGCAGAACTGGACACCTTGGCGTATCCCGAACGTAGGAGCGCGTCCGCCGCCGTTTCTTCTGGCCAGGCCTTGCTCGCTCGGTACGCTCAGTATATATATATATATATATATATATATATATATATAAGGAAAAGAAGTGTATACCTAAGGGCTCGTTTTTCCGTGTTTTGACACAATAATAATGATATCTATATATAGATATATACAATTGCAGGAAATAAATTCTTGGACGCCGGTAAATAGTAAGAATAAAAAGAAGACACACGTCGAAAAACAGAAAGGTTTCTTTACGTTGCGGCCGTGGGACCGGCTTTCGTCAAAATAAAGTATATATATATATATATATATATATATATATATATATATATATATATATATATATATATATATATATATATATATATATATATATAGTCCAGTAGATCCTCCGTGAGCAGTCACAACGTGGTTTATTTCGATGTTTCGGCCTAGAGTCTGGCCTTCATCAGGATTAAAGATACAGTTTGTTGGTGCTCAGCTTTATACAATTTCAAATCAGAGGGCAAGGACAGAGAAAAAAAAAGACAGAAAAGAAAAAAAGGAGAAAAAAGAAAAAAAAGAAAAAAAGGAAAAGGAAAGAAAAAGAATAAAAAAGAGAAGAAGATGAGAAAAATAATATACGGTGGACGCCCCTCGGGTGCCCCCCTTCCACTCTTCCTTCCAGTTCCCCCTTCACTCTTCCCTCTACTTCCTCTTCACCTCTCTCCCCCTCTCCCTTTCACCTTTCTGATATCAGCGGTGTGTGTATGTTTCCGTTCACTAACGCATTCCTCCCGATCAGACGGCCCCTCCTGGCACTGGCGGTTCGGTGTGGGGCAAAAAAGTGGCCCATTTCCAAAGACCAGTGGCCCATTTCAAAGAGTTATGAAACGGTTGGAAGTGACTTAGACAATCTTAGAACCTTGCGAGTCACAATACGTGCGCATTTCGAACATTAAAGTTAGGACTTGCCCCGCCGCGGTGGTCTAGTGGCTAAGGTACTCGTCTGCTGACCCGCAGCTCGCGGCCCGGCGGCAGCAGCTGCATTTTCGATGGAGGTGAAAATGCGGTAGGCCCGTGTACTCATATTTGGCTGCACGTAAAGAACCCCAGGTGGTCGAAATGTTCGGAGCACTCCACCACAGCATCTCTCACATTCATATGGTGGTTAAACCCACATATATATCTAGAGTTAACACTGGAACTTTCGTGGTTGCTATAGATAAGACCAGAACATCCGATTATGCACGTATAAAAGCTGAGACGCTAGTGCACTTTTCTCTTTATCGACGGCCGATGCTGTGTTCGCTGCTATCAGTGTGCGGTGCGCATTGATTTCCGTTTTGCAGCCACAATTTCTTTCAAATAAAAAGCTTGAAGTCGGAGACGTCAACCGTTGCCTTCGTCAGTGCTATGGCCCCAGGACAGTGTATGCCTTTGAAAACATATAAATTGTTTTAGTCAATGCAATTAAAAGAAAGAACAAGGCAGTTGCTTCCCTACATTGAAAGCATTGTATCCTCTGTCTGTTTTTCAAAAGATATTCTTAAGTTTTGGAAGTTCATGGTCGTTATAAGTGTGAATAATGCGTGTGCAATCGGAAGGTGCAGTTACCCAAATGTATGTTTCAAGTATTCAATTTTACCGCAACATAAAATGCACTACAAGTGTGTGACGTTTTATTTGTGTACTATTGCAGATATATGAAAACTACTACAAGCGAAAGCGTGGTGACAACGTAATAATGATTGTGCCAGCACTTCTGCGCCCCAAATCATCAGGCTACATTCGGCTGAGGAGCACCGATCCCGAAGAGTATCCTAGTATTAACCCAAGATTTTTTACCGATACATCAGACCTTGAAGCATTAATTGAAGGTGAGTATTTGTAACTACATTTTGAGCTTCGTGTCCGGGCACGACCTGTTTTATTATTGCACATTTATAAAGAAAGAATCCGAAAAGGAGACTACACAAGGTGTCATTAGAGATGCCACAATTTTCTGGGCACTACATGGAATCAAGTCGTTTCACCCGATCTTCAAGACAACTAAAGTTTTCTGTTTGAATGTAAGTGCGAGAGGCCTATGGTTGCTGAGTTAGTTACCGTGAAGCTCAGAGTTTTTTAGACCTACGTAAAGCTCAGCTCGAATGGAGGAAGACGGGAGCCGCACACCTATTCAGCTTCTGGATACTGATAGCTCGTACGTTTACGTTATAAAGGAAGTTAGGACGTAGAAATATGGACACCAAGCAGAGCAACGCAAGTTTAGCTGTCCTGCTGTTCTGCTGTGACTACGACTTGGACTACTACGATGAACGAATGGGTGCCGCTTTAAGAAGGTTCACCCCTAAAAGGTTGAGGGGAAACCTCGATCGGTTGAAAAGGTATCCGGCTGGTAGAGAAGATGGCTCTTTACGGCCCTGGCAGGGCTCACAAACGGGTAAGTATACTGGTTACACACTACGACTACGTCTAAGAATACTACGATGAACGAATGGGTGCCGCTTTAAGGAGCTTCGCCCCTAAATGGGTATGTGTCCGCTGTTCAGCTGTCCTGCTCAATCATTCGACAATACCTTGGGCTTTACGCTCCAACGCATGATATGATTATGAGGGACGCTATGATGGAGGGCTCGGGAAATGTTAACCATGTGGTAGTTAACGCGCTTTGATATCGCACATTATACCACTCTGTCATTTCTTCCCCACCAAAATATGATGGTTGCGGCTGAGGTAAAACCCATAATCTTGGAGGTAGCAGCCGAGCACTGTAGCCACCGATCCACCATGGCCGACAATTGTTGAGTCTTCTCTCTGCGAGTTTACACAACAAAACTTGTGTCGTACTTTATTTCGCATACAATATTCTGCTTAAATTGCCTTGCTATACACAATGGTTATCAATGTGTGCGTCTTGGCTACCAAGCCTATGTGTTGCCGTGGATAATCGGCGTGCTGCCATTATGCTGGACTACAATATTTGGAGGTATGCAGCCCGAAATACCCAGCCACCACACTCCATCAATGGTGTTGGAGAATCAATGTCTAAATTGAATCCACCGATTTCAAACATGTATTCTGAGACCTGTTTAAGAGTTAACACTGGGTAATATTTTTTTTAGTATGAAAGTGTTATGTGGTGGTCATTGTAAAATTAAGACCTTGCGCAGTTACCTAACCCCACATTTGTTTTAAGAAAGAGTTCTGCCAGACAGTCTTCATAAACGGCGTTCCACTAGAGAGGAGAGCCAGGGGAAAGTGTCTGAAAGACTACGACAGCGCTAAATGTATTGCTCAAATACATGAGTTACGGCGTTGAATAAGCGACCAGCCCTGGCAGCGGGCGATACCGTTCTGTATAAGTCTCGAGAAGAAACACTGGCGGCGTGGCCGTCGGGGTGACGTGACGTCACGACAACGACTCGCTTGATCCGCGGCCGATTATCACCTCTTTCTGCGCTCACCGTGTGCCCGCTCTTACGCGATAGGGTGGTGATAACTGCTCATAGTTGCGATGCGTATCTAGCAAGGTAGATTGACTTGATTTGAGATGTGGGGTTTAACGTCCAAACTACCTCATGATTATGAGAGACGCCGTAGTAGAGGGCTCCAGAAATTTTGACCAACAGGGGTTATTTAACGTGCACCGGAATCTCAGCACACGAACCTGCAGCTTCTCCGCCTCCATCAGAAATGCAGCCACCACAGCCGGCATTCGATCTCGCGACCTGCGGGTCAGCAGCCGAGTACCTTAGCCACTCGACCACCGTGGCGGGGCAGCAAGGTAGAATGCGGCTGTTTACACAGCTTGCGACTTTTAAATGAGCTGCAGAAAACTGCGATACTTTAACTGGCAAACTTCCTTCTGAACGGCCGATTCACTTTGAAAATGGAGGTGCATTACAGCGAGGCATTGATTGTTTCCACCGCTTGCGCCTGGAAATCGGAGCTAAAACAGTTACGCTGATCATTCTAACTTCATTACAATTTGGCGTGCACAACAGCTTCGGAACACGCATCCCGAAAAAATAATAATAAAATTAGAGTGCTTTTGAATCCACTGAATACATCGTGGTTTTCGTGCAGATCATTCAGGTGATTTGACAAATTTTCGCTTTTCGCTAAAAGAGATGTTAGATGAATCTACCGAAAAAAGCTTTTATTAGAACCAAATACACGCTCCAACACAATACGTCCAGGGAATAGCTGAGATGTTAATGCACTTGAATTGCGTAAATATTAGTTTTAAACAGCTGTTCGCTGTTTAAAATGATGCGGCCATAAATTCTGATTTGCGCAAACTGCTGGTCCGATCAAACACCGTGTCACAAGCTGCATACTTATGTCACGTGCGAGTACTCTTTATATAATAGTTTCCAAAGAAAACGACTGAAACTTGAAATAAGCGTTCTGAGTGGTTTTGGTGGCGCTCTCAGCGGCGTGGCCCACGTAATTATTAAACGAACTTCACCTCAGTGAGTCAGTGACTGGATTCGCTCATCATATCCACGTACAAGATAATGAGGGTGCAATCAAGTGCAAGGAAAATATATCCATGAGTGAGCTATCCAAACCGGTACTTGCAAGTGTAACAGCGCCGTTGCTAGGATGCTGTGTGAAGTTTTCCCGGTTAACATCAACTCACTTTTTACTGAGGTTAAGCCCCGAGATAACTGCGAGGAAAGTGTGAAACTGCATGAAGAGTGAGCAAATACATAAGAGAAAAAATTCAAGAGCTGCCATGGTATTCTCGGACAAGCGCTTTCAAAATACTTTCTGATAAATTTTCGCAGCTGTGCGTAGAGGTGTGGCAGCTTGGGCTAGTTGGTATGACAAGACGATATTTATAGCGCGAAAGCAGAACGACGACACAGAGACAAGAAGTGCACGAAGGACACGTGTCCTTCGGGGCCTTCACTCTAAGGCAAGAAGGTGTTAAAAGGGTGTGTGGTTTGTCCTTTTGGGGACTAATGGGGCTGACTCAACCATAATCCCTTTAAAGACTAACGGCACAGGGTCTTACAGTTAGCCCCACAGACGAGCTCAAGAGACTAACATTTAGTCCTCACCATTGCACCTTATAGGGCTACTGTTAATCCCCACATTTACGCCTTACCGGGCAACTTTTAATCCTCACAGTTGCACCTTGTCGGACGAATGGTTGATCCACTCAAATACTCCAATTGAATGGACTTTTTGCCCCCAGTTCAAACATTGTTTTTGTTTATCTCCACCAGGCCTATTACTTTTTTCGCCTGTTTTTCTGCGCAATGAGCAACAAACTGCGCAGAAAAGAACACGCGAAAAAGTAGTTAGCCACCTATGTGTAACTGCTTTCGCAGTCACGGCAACATCGAAAGACAAAAGTGAGACATCGAAATATTTTATTTTTTTCTACACACATATGAAGTTTCTCCATTCTTTTAACTAAATTCATGGTGAAGTGCACAAGTCCAGTCTTGTTGTCACATCTTGTTCACTTCTTGTGGAGCTCCTCCGACGGAAGCGATAGATGACAGGCATTGCAGACGCCAGCGGACGCAGCCTTCTGCCTGTTGTGTTCCCACGGCTGTGCGTACAATAAGATAGTAAAAATAGTTAGACACACGTGACAGAAGATGAAGATGCAGGCATTTCACAAGTACGTCCACGTTAATATAAAAACATGCGTGTAAAATATGACACACAAATAACTTTACCTTCACATCTCGCACAGTTCTTCTGAACCTGCTCTGACAAAAGAGATGGGTGACAGGCATCGCAGGCGCCAGCGCACATAGTCTTCAGCACGGTGTGTGCCCACGGCTGCACAATAAGTATGTAAAATAGTGAGTCACACGTGACAGAGGATGAATACGAATGCATATGAGAAATACGTGCAAGGTGAAATGAAAACATACGTGACATATGACATGCTAATAATTTCACCGTGATCTCACACATCGTCAAAGACTCATTTCAATCCCCGTAGCGCAACAGCTTAGGAGCCGCGGCCGCAGGCACAACTCCGCGAACCACCGTGCCACTAACAATTCGACGAGCTCTAAGCGAGTGGCGTCGTACAGCTCCAGCAAGTGAACGCGAGAATAAACACGGCACTGCACGTGGAGTGTCTGCCGCCAGCGAACTTCGAACAGGAGAGCGAGCGTACGCTTGGCCGCCGCCACGAACAGCGCCGAGCTGGTTTAGAGCTTGCGCCGAAGAAATCGACAGTAATGCGGCCTTTTTTCGCAAAACTCGAGCGAGTGCAGCGCGCAAACGTGAGTCTGCCGCCGCGGCCAACGGACGGCGCTGAGCTGCTGGTGACCGACTGACGGGAAAGTCAACTGTAATGGCGACCAATTTTCAGTGAGTTCCGACGCTAGCGAAAGCCCCGCAAGCCCGTTCTGGTGCACTTACAGCAAGCGACATACTACAACCAAGTTCTTTACAAGAACCCGCAACGTGTTTTTGACGACTCCCAACGGAGCGACGAGGTCTCAGCCCAATATCGTGTGCCCGGAGCTCATCGCGATGGCGAAGACAGGCGAGCACTCGATGAGCGAAGGTACGGTAGGCCGACGGCAATGGTGGCCGATTTCTGGGCGGTCGCAAAGCACAGGTGAACTGCAGACGGCCAAGCTAACCTTCGCGGAGCATTTCGTGCGTGCGATATACAACACGACCGATCCCGTTGCCGGCAAGCGCGATCCGTATCGCACACGCGACAAGTAGAGTTGAACCTACTTGTACACATACTTGCTTAAGAATCCAGTGCTAAATTTTGCCCCTAGTCAGACTGAAGTATATATCCGATAGGCCTGCTGTCTTCTCGGTCGCCATGTTGGCCTTCCCAACTCTTGATGTCGTGTATTGGTCGTGACTATCTCGAAGCAAGAGATGTACAGCGCGGCGTGGTGACATGTCGAGACTTGCTTCAGACTTCATGGGTGCAGCGCAACGTAAAAGCAGCAGCCCACGCTAATTCAAGCGTACACACAAGCACCAAGTCGTAATTCCTAGATCGTCGAATCCAGGCGGCCGTGGTCGAACACTCCAAGCGCGATGCAACGTGAACCATTGCTAGTAAAATATGGGGAAAGACGGATCCAGCAGAGGAGGATAAGGACGGCTGGTCACCTTGGCAACGCTTTTCGCACTGCCTGCGATCTCCGGGCGGCTCATCCTATTGGAGCATGTTTGAAGACTAAGTGGTTCGCGCGGCACGCTTCCCTCCGTGGTTGCTCCTCAATGGTCTATCCATTCATCGCACGCGCCTATTGGGCTCCGTTACTCCTTTTTCGGGTAATTTTGCCTTAGCGTGTTCTTGTGAGAGGAGAACGACGACACAGAGACAAGAAAGACACGAAAGACATGTGTCCTTCGGGGCCTTCTTGTCTCTGTATCGTCGTTCTGTTCTCGCGCTGTAACTATCATGAGGAGCGTAGAGCTTGGGACACTGGCAAAAAAAAAAACGGCCAGATAGTCGCTTATGTCTGAAACAAAGAGAACTTTCAGATGTGATTACATTATACCTCTGAAAGGAAGCGCTCGTGACGAAAGCTACCTATTATTGTAAATGTACTGTCTTATCAGTAAAAACCACTACTTGAATACCAGACAGAATAAATTTGTATTCAAGCACAACTATGTTCTCGCTCTTCACTCATGTCGGAATGCGGCTGCCGCAGCCGATAATCAAACCATACTCGCGCAATAACACAAATCTGATAAAAGCGTGTACGGTGAGCGCGGTAACCATTCGTAGCTTTCCTGAACACAAATTTATTTGTTATTTTACTAGGAACATTACCAATGCCGTTTTCGTCATTTATCTGAAGCTTGAGTCAAGCAAAAAGTGGTCGCAAAAAGCGCACGATGCGAGCGCATGTTGTGTAGGCGCGCCACGGCAGGCGTCGAAGCATTCTTACCGTGACGTCATCTAGCCTCCAGCCAGGCGGCACCAACGCAACTTTTCAGAACTCATAGGTGATTGTAGAGGCCATTACAATCGTGAAAATTTGCGGTCGAACGCTACAAAACGCACTGCTGCCATAAACACCCAATATTTTTCCGCTTGGTGACGCTTTGTTAGGAGTTTCACGGTGTTACGACCGGCCCTGGGGAGCCAAGCAGCAAGATTTTGGGGGAGAACCGGTTCTTTACCTGACGGTGTCGTCCACCCCCACCTCCCCATTCGGGTTCCTCCTCGCCGGGAGAGCTCCGGGGTCTGCTGTGCGTTCGTGACCATATTTGGTAACATTTTAGGGCGCCGTGACCATATATGGACCTCGTGTTGGGATGTGCCACTCCATGTGTTGTGAGGTGTGTTTCCCCCTCTCTCGTGGCCGAGGGGCCGGAGACACCGTATTGGCTGACGATGCGGACGGGGCGCCCAGTGTCAACGGCGCGGCGCTATAAAATGCCGAAGACGTTTTGTATCACACTCACTCTTCTCTCTTTGGGTCAGTTGACCACTTCTCCACATGTAAATAAATCTCTGTTGTTCGTTCGGGCGCTTCTTCTCGCTGAATTGTTGGACGATGGATCCTGCGACGGGGCCAGCTACCGAAAACGAGACCAGCTGAACCCGGAGTCCCCACAACTGGATGGCAGCGGCGGGAAGCCGATAACCCCGAAAGCGACCACTGGACGGAGTGAGCCCGAAGTTCAACAACGGGACGACAGGAGAAGGAGGACACGAGCTGATCGACTTCCAGAGGGAATCGAACGGCACTTCTGAGAGGCGCGACGCCGGAGACATGACTGCGAACGGGGTGAGTGCCGGCTTTCTCTGTTAAATTTTACCAGGCATTTACTCTATGTGTTAAGTAAAAGCTGGTAGAGAGGGGCTGTCTTGGTCATTGGGTTAACAGGTAACTTGCGTCAGGCAGAAATTGTGTGATAGCTTGGTTAAGCTCTATCTGTCAGTGGCGTCAAGGTTAACAGTGACAGGGCAGGATTCCGTGTAAGAGCTTTTAAAGCTTTATTTGTAGACTAAGTTAACGGAAAACTTGAGGCAAGGCAGGTATCTAGAGCTGTCGTTGCCGTCAAGGTTAATTAGTTGCAGGACAGAAATCTTTGTGGAACAGAGACAGCGGTACTGGAGGCAGCCATGAATCTGAAATCCCTGCGAAAGTCCATGTTGTTGCTTCTTGCAAGGGAGTTGAATCTGGAGGTGTCGGACTCTCAAAGAAAGCCAGAGCTGATAGAGGCGATTCTCGCATTGGGGGCAGAGGATGACGAGCTGTCAGAATGTGTCGAGGAGATTCAGGAGAGGCAAGCGGCAGAGGCCGAAAGAAAGGTGGCCGCGGCCGAGGCCGAAAGAAAGGCAGCCGCGGCCGAGGCCGAAATAAAGGCGGCCGCGGCCGAGGCCGAAAGGAAAGCGGCAGAAGCCGAGGCAGATAAGATGCGAAAGCACGAGCTTGATATGAAGCGCCTCGAGCTAGAGATTAGCCATAATAGTAGAACAGGAGGCAGCGAGGCATCCGGTACCGCAGAGCGGGTCAGGTTCAAAATGACGGACCTAATGAGATCGTACAAGTTAGGGGAGGACATTGGGCTGTTTCTCGTCAACTTTGAGAGAACTTGTGAAAGGCAAAGTTTCAGCCAGGATACGTGGCCTCAACGCTTGTTTTCCCTACTTCCGGGGGAGGCTTCAGAAGTAATCGCGCGCCTCACGAAAGAGGAGGCTGACGAGTACAGTGAGGTAAAGTCGAGCCTTCTCAAGAAATACAGGTTGTCAGCGGAAGGTTTCAGACAAAAATTTCGCAACGCCGTAAAAGAGAACAATGATTCATACCCGGAGTTTGCTTACAAGTTAATGGCCAACATGGGGGAGTGGCTCAAAGAGGCAAAGGCGTATGGGAATCATGACAAGGTGCTCGAGTGTATCGGTCTGGAACAATTCTATCAAAGGTTACCAGAAAAGGTGAGGTTCTGGGTGCAGGATAGACCGGACGTGAACACAGTAACGAAAGCCGCAGAGCTCGCTGAAGAATTCGTTACGTGCCGCGCCCTCGGGGCAAACAGCGAGCCTAAAAGGGAAAAATTCCTACTACCGAATAAGGCGCCGTTTAGAAAACAACCAACAAGTCTCGCACAAAAGGGTGAGGAAAACAATTCATCTAACCCTGGGGCGTCGGCAGAGGCAAGCAAAAGGAAATTTGAGGCGAGAAAACCGGCTGCTTGTTTCAATTGCCACGAAACAGGGCACTTCGCGAAACACTGCCCGAAAGAAAAGGTGGCCTTTTTATCTATAAATGAAGCCAACGAGAACATGAAGTTGTTAGAGCCCTATATGTACGACCTTACCGTGAACGGCAAGCAGTGTCGGGTTATTAGAGACTCCGCAGCCACTATGGACGTAGTTCATCCATCTTTTGTTCAGTCCGGACAGTATTCATGAGACTGTGCCTGGATTAGACAAGCCGTAGAAGCAAACAGTCAGTGCCTCCCCGTAGCTAAAGTTGTCCTTAAAGGCGCATTTGGTACGTTGGAAACGGAAGCCGCGGTATCGCCATATCTACCCCCTCAGTATCCTTACTTATTTTCAAATAAGTCAGATCAAATGCTGAAGGAGAAAGGTCTAACGTTGGGAGAAGGCATAGTGCAGGCACTGACTAGATCGAAGGCACGTGCGCTGGCTGCAAGAGCAACATTCACTGAGGCAAACAAGCCTCAAATCGACAACGGGCCTGGTTGCGAGTTGGACACCACGGTAACAAATCGACTTGTGCGAGAACAGGCTGCAGAAGCCGTAGTCGCGGAAGCAACCATTCCTAAAGGCGACGATGAACCTCCTCCCGAATTGAAAGGGGTCAATTACGCCTCGTTGACCGAGCAAATAGAAAATGCCGTTGCTCCCAAGCCGATTCCTGGTTGTACAGAGGATAGCACAGAGGGTGACACATTCCAGATACTAGGAAATACAAAAGAGTTGTGTGTCATGCCAACTTCGAATAATTTCAGTCGGCTGCTGCAGGTGAGTCCCGCTTCATTAATAACCGAACAAAAGGGGGACCTGACGCTTAAGCAATTCCAGGACAGTTCGAAAGAGGGAATCGCCAAACGAAATGTGAGCTTCCAAGAGAGGAGCGGCATACTCTATCGAAAATATCTAGATAGGCGAGGAGTAGAGTTTGACCATGTAGTCGTACCTCAGGCGTATCGTCAGGATTTGCTTAGTTTGGTGCATGGAGATTCATGGTCAGGCCACTTAGGCGTAAAGAAGACGAAAAATCGTCTTTTACAGGAATACTACTGGCCTGGATGCTTTAAAGATGTAGAGAGGTTTGTAAAATCTTGCGATGTGTGTCAGCGAGTAGGTAAGCCGGTAGATAAGGCGAAATTTCCAATGAAGCTGGTACCCGTAATCACTGAGCCCTTTCGTCGTTTGGTAATTGACACAGTAGGTCCTTTGCCCAAGACAACTTCAGGCTACCGTCACATCCTGACCTTAATCTGCCCAGCTACTAAATTTCCAGAGGCGGTCCCGCTAAAAGAGCTAAGTTCCGTGGAAGTAGTGAACGCACTTCTGTCCGTGTTTGCCCGGGTAGGCTTTCCTGCCGAGATACAATCAGACCAGGGCACCATTTTCACGAGTGCCTTAACGACAACCTTTCTAGAGCGGTGTGGCGTGAAATTATTGCATAGTTCAGTCTACCATCCGCAGTCGAACTCGATAGAAAAGCTTCACTCCGTGATGAAGCGAGTGTTAAGAGCCAACCTGTGCTTAGTTCACCGGACTACTCGAGGCCTTTCATAGTCCAATGCGACGCTAGTGATAGAGGCATGGGGGCAGTTCTTAGTCAAAGGGATGAGGGGGATCAAGAGCATCCCGTCCTCTATGTTAGCCGGAAACTCACCCTTCGCGAGCAGGTTTACAGCGCTAGCGAAAAGGAATGTGCGTGCTTGGTTTGGGCAGTCAAGAAATTGGCTTGTTATATTGCCGGAAGCAAGTTCATTGTGGAAGTGGACCACTGTCCTCTCACCTGGCTACAGACCATGTCCTCTAAAAACGGCCGCCTGCTGCGTTGGAGCCTCGTTTTGCAACAATATACGTTTGAAATACGCTACAAAAAGGGTGTACTCCATGGCAACGCTGATGGCTTAAGTCGATGGCCTTGACGCGAGAGGATGTCTCGAGAACTCTGGCATTTTTTTCCTGACCTAGACAAGAGCTAGTGATTGTTTTTTTTACTCTTTTAGGTGTACTTGTTTGAAAACGTTGAAGACACGGCTATCCAGGGTTTCGGGTTCGGTGTGCTTCCAGTGTTGTTGTTTTGTGTCACCTTAAAGTGTGAGTAACATTTTGAATAAATTGTGTATTTTCTTTAATATCAGTTAAAGGGGAAAATTGCCTGGTGGAGTTTGGCGGAATTGTCCGGCGCTCACCGGCTGAGTAGTTGTGTTTTCATGTGCGTATGTGATGTCTGTTGAGCCCTCAATGAAGCAGGTGTTGCCCTCTTCTACTTCATCAAAGACGGTCGTCACCAAACCGACTGCCGGCGCTGATCTCTCCGGACAGTGGCTGCAAACCTCAGCCCATCGAGATCTTCACCCCCCCGCGCGAGAGACTGTTACGACCGGCCCTGGGGAGCCAAGCAGCAAGAGTTTGGGGGAGAACCGGTTCTTGACCTGACGGTGTCGTCTACCCCCACCTCCCCATTCGGGTTCCTCCTCGCCGGGAGAGCTCCGGGGTCTGCTGTGCGTTCGTGACCATATTTGGTAACATTTTAGGGCGACGTGACCATATATGGACCTCGTGTTGGGATGTGCGACTCCATGTGTTGTGAGGTGTGTTTCCCCCTCTCTCGTGGCCGATGGGCCGGAGACACCGCATTGGCTGACGATGCGGACGGGGCGCCCAGTGTCAACGGCGCGGCGCTATAAAATGCCGAAGACGTTTTGTATCACACTCACTCTTCTCTCTTTGGGTCAGTTGATCACTTCTCCACATGTAAATAAATCTCTGTTGTTCGTTCGGGCGCTTCTTCTCGCTGAATTGTTGGACGATGGATCCTGCGACGGGGCCAGCTACCGAAAACGAGACCGGCAGAACCCGGAGTCCCAACAACGGGTTACCTAAATTCAGCCAAGAGAGCAACTGCGCACGTATCGTGTGCTTGTGTTGCATCGTAAAATGATAAAACAGCAGCTAGACTCAAGCGTAACTTCTGTTGTAAAAAAAAACAACGTGTC
Source organism: Rhipicephalus microplus (assembly GCF_043290135.1). NCBI lineage: Eukaryota > Metazoa > Arthropoda > Arachnida > Ixodida > Ixodidae > Rhipicephalus > Rhipicephalus microplus. The sequence goes on from NC_134700.1 coordinate 104,834,114, forward strand.
TCTTCGCGCATAAAACGCTTCTTGGTGGCCGCTAGAGGAGCGAATTGGTTCTAGCAGGTTAGACAATATCGCGAGGCTCTGGTATTACCTCGTTTTCTTAAAATCACACGTGCTTTTTGGCTTTTCTTGCATGAATAGGAGGAAGAGAATATCTTCACGTATCGTTTCCGTATTATAACAATATTTAAAATATACAGTGGTTGTCAGTAGTATTGCACCTATGAAGAAAATGCGAAAATCTGTGAGCAATTGCTTCCGCATACGAAAGCCTTTGTTTCCGGTTCATTCAGTTAAGTCTTTTTATCTATCTTTTTTCACAGTATCATATATATCTTTTTTCACACTATCAGCTGTTGCTCGGCAGCAAGTTACAGGATTGATAGTATAGCAAAAAAATGTCCCTATTTTTTCGCACATGACTGTAGCGTTATATTTTCCCCCAAGCAAAATATTTATCGAACCCACAGATGACCGTCAAATGCCGAGCAAGCAGCCCCACTCCCGCAGTCGAAATTGCGGGCAAAGTGGGCAAGGACAGAGCTATCTTCGAACAGCATCAACTTCCAAATGGCGGCAAAGTTTTCGCGCCACAAAAAAATCTTAACATCTTTACAAAGGGTACTGTTATGCCTGGGAGTCCAAACCGAACGTCAATGCCTCTGCAAAGGCAATCTGTGTCAAAGCCAGCGCGCGAGCCCGCCTGACGCAATAAACTCAATGACGTCATCAAGCGGCGGCGCCGGTCTGTCACGCAATGCACAGCGAGCTCCCTCAGCCCACGAGCCCGTTGAAACAATCGGTGCCTTCCAGTCTGGCGTGTCTCACGCAATGCGTGGCAACATCCCTCCTGCTTGGTGAACCACGCGCAGCGGCGGGCCCCCGTTGGAGGATTCTGATATCACGGCCAATGGCGCTTCTGGTTGTACGTTTGGTGACTCAAAGGACCCACCCGGTGCCTTAAAAACAGCCACGCGCCGCATCGCCAGAGACCTATGCGTCAGTGAAGCCTCTAGTTGCTTCGAAACCCTTCGCAGTTGGCTCGGCTGGTGTCCTTGGAAGCGGAGAGTTTCGTGGCGCCCTTCGTAACCTCGTCGACGGTGCGTTTCGTAACAGAGAGAAAAGCCGACGGATGCGTGCGAGAGAAGACATCTCGGCTCGTCGATTCCATAAGCTGTAGGCCCCAGTGCCAAATTTATAACGCCTCTATTTCTACGCTGTACATAAACATTGCATTAACTCACCGTCCTCTCGTCCGCTCGTCTATCAGCTCTGCGCAGAAGCAGTCGCGAGCTGAGTAACACACGGTACCAAACGGCTGGTGACCCTGGTTGGCACTTTCGCGACAGTGTTGGCGTCGTCGCTTCTTAACAGTAGATGGCAGCGGCGGGATCGGTCGCCGTCAGCGACATCAATGCGGTGAGTGCCCGATGTTTCCCCTCAGTTCACCAGACTACTCTAGCACAGGTTATAGTAGTTCAGAGAAGGGCTGTGTGAAGCATTAGAGTGATCTTTGATCATTTCAAGCAAAGTTGAAGCACTTTGAAACCAAAGTTAAGGCGGACGGTGTACACATGGCTAAGTTAAACTTGCTTTTGCGTCTTGCTAGTAGACTTATAGTGGGTGCGGCAAGTAGATTCTTAACAGGGGCAAACAGCTAGAGGCTAGTGTGAACGATGGAGAACCTTAAAGTGAAGAACTCATCAAAAGTTGTGAGGAACTTGGCCTTATTTTGGGACGTGCGAAATGAAAGCATGCAATCCTTGAGATCATGAGGATGAAGGAGTGTCGGCTGAGGAAAGCGATGAGGCCTGGGCGGATATCAAAGCCCGCCGCGAGGAGGCTGAAAGGCGAGAACGTCGCGACCGTGAGGAAGCCAAAAGAGAGGAGCGCCTCGAGTCAAAACGAATAGAATTGGAAATCCTACATTGTTCGCAGGTGCCTAGCGTAGCTTCTGTGACAGTTCAGGTCAGCGGTTACAGAATTCGGGACCAACTGACACTGTACGTAGTAGGCGAGGACATGGCGAAGTATGTCGACAAGTTTGAACACTTCTGTGAGCGAAATGCTTTGGAACGGTCTCTTTGGGCGCAGAACCCGTTAGCTCTTCTTCCCGGCAAAGTGTTCGACGTGATAACGTGTTTGTCGAGGGAAGCGTTTGAAAGCTATGACGAAGCTAACGAAGTACTCTAGAGACGTTATAAGTTGTCACCCGAGGCTTTCAGACAAAGGTTCCGGTATGATAAAAAGGGGAATCAGTCACACATTGACTTCGAATTTCGTCCTAAAGCCGATTTATTTGGTTGGCTCAAGGGCGCAAATGTGTATGACGATCGCAATAAAGATGTAGAATGCATTGCATTGGAGCAATTCTACTGCTGCATGAAGGAGGATGTCAAGGCTTGGCGGCAGAACAAACTTGGTGAAGTACAGCTAAACACAGCAGCAGAGTTAGCTGAGGAACAATATACTCACCGAAAGTTGCATAGCAGGGCAGTGCGCGTTGAAAATGATGAAAGGAAAGAGGGCTTTCAAAGAAACCTGATCAACGAAATTCCGCTCCGTACCGTATTTTTAGGAAGGACCCATGTCTTACGAAGGACACTGTAGGGGAAGGACAAATGGAAGCGAAGAAATCGAGTGAGGTTCCTAAACAACGCACTGATACCACACGGGCGTTTGAATTACGGAAGCCACTAATTCTACAACTGTAAAAAGGAAGGGCATATCGCGATAAACCTTAAGCAAACGTTTGTTTTCGCAACAATCCGAGAATTGGAAAAGAACATGCGGTTGTTAGAGCCGCATCTCCAAGAAGTTAGTGTGAATGGTAAAACGTGTCGAGCACTTCGAGACTCAGCGGCAACCATGGACGTTGTCCATCTTTCGTTAGTGCCTCCGGATGACTTTACAGGAGAATGCGTGTGGATCAGGCAAGTCGCCGAGGCGCAGAGTGCTTGCTTAATCGCTACGGTTGTCATTGAAGGCCCGTTCGGTAAGCTTCGCACCGAGGCGGCTGTGTCTGCCGCGCTTCCCCATCGTTTTTCTTATCTTTTCTCTAATAACTCAGAGCAGCTTCTCAAAGAGCAAGGTAATTTGTTCTTCTCCAATTTAGCGTACATGGCCCTCACGCGATTGCAAGCGCGGAAGCTTTCGCAGGACCTTGATCTTGTTCAATGTGGTGAAGCACCAAGTTCAAAAGCTGCTGATCTGTGTGACCTTGGCGGCAATTCGACGGAACCTCAGACAGGAAATTCTCCGTGGGAGTCATTTGAGCTGTCGCTCGAGCAACCCGTCGCCGAAGCGACTGGCGCGGTCTCCGTAGGCGGAGGAGACGACATGGCGCCATTGAGTCAGAGCAAGAGGGGTGCAATGCTCTCGCCTGTAGCAGAAAGTTGTAGTGAGCTGTCGAGGGTTCATCGTGAAACGCCCCTTCAAGAGCAGCGTGAGGACCTCTCGATTAAAGCGCTAGTGGAAAGCGCAAATTTGGGAACCAAGTAAAAGGATGTTTTTTTATGAGAAATCAGGACTTATATATTGTAGTTACACAGATGTGCAACGTCGCAAATGAGCAGTACTTGGTACCGCATAGGTATCGTCGCCTAAAGGTGGCGGGTTACTGAGGTGGAGCATGTTACTCCTACAGCACAACTCTGACGTTCGTTACAAAAAAGGAAAGCTAATGCTAATGCAGGCGCATTGAGCCGTGCGTTTTAGTTAGTACCTTCTCCACCTTTCGGTCTCTCGCTGGCGATTCGGGGCAAAATTTTGTCCTCCTCACGGCCTTAGCTGAGCGCTCTCGTCCAGGGTGATCTCAAGGGGCCACCTCTGTGTTGTATTCTATTTCGTTACGTTGTTGTACGTTAAAAAATTTGAGTTTTCTTTTTAAAAGTCTTGTGTCCCACATGTGCCTCTTGATGTAGAGAGAACAAAATTCCGATACACACGTAGCTATGTATACGTTTTACTATACTTTGTCTGGCGTTCTGTCGGGTGACCGAGGGCACTTGCTTGTGTCGTGTGTTGTCTGTTGTCGAACCGTTCTGGACAAGTTGCAGAACCATCGACAAGTGCTGACACCAAAAATCGTCAGAAGAGACGAGTGAAGCTGGCCGACAAGTTGTGGTGACAAGCTAGTGGAGCTGGGATTCGTCCTCAAGGAATGTATGTGTTCAAGGAACGGAGTCTGGAGCTGCATTCTCCCCATGGCCCTGGAGGCAAACCTGGAGGGACTTGGCAAACGAGCGCGCCCGACATCCGAGCCACGTGGAAGCAGCTCGTCTGTCCGGCGCAATGTCTGGTGGCGGTGGTGCTCTTACGCCTGGGAGCCCACGCCGAACGTCAATGCCTCTGCAAAGGCAATCTGTGCCAAGGCCAGCTTAACAGCACCATCAAGCGGCGGCGCCGGTCCATCACGCAACGCACAGCGAGCTGCCTCAGCCTAGTAGCCCGTTGAAGCAATCGGCGCCTTCCTGTCTGGCGAGTCTTACGCAATGCGTGGGAACGTCACTCGTCCTTGACTGCAACCACGTGCAGCAATCGGCGCCTTCCAGTCTGGCGAGTTTCACGCAATGCGTGTCAACATCCCTCGTCCCTAGTGTAATCACGTGCAGCGGCGGGTCCCCGTTGGAGGATTCTGATATCACGGCCAAGGGCACTTTTGGTTGGACGTTTGGTGACTCAAAGGATCCACCCGGTGCCTTAAAAACAGTCCTGCGGCGCGTCACCAGAGAGCTATGCGTCAGTGAAGCCTCTCGTTGCTTCGAGCCCCTTCGCAGTCGGCTCGGCGGGTGTCCTTGGAAGCGGCGAGTTTCGTGGTGCCCTTCGTAACCTCGTCGGCGGCGCGCTTCGTAACAGAGAGAGAAGCTGACGGATGTGTGTGAGAGAACACACCTCGGCTCTTCAAGTCCCTAAGCTGTCGGCCCCAATGCCGTATTTATAAGACCTCTATTTCTATGCTGTACATAAATCTTGCCTGAACTCACCGTCGTCTCGTCCGCTCGTCTATTAGCTCAGGGCAGAAGCAGTCACAAGATGAGTAACACATGCTACCAAACGGCTGGTCACCCTAGCCGCGGAATTCGGAGCAGTGGCGCCTTCGGGACCGTGTTGGCGTAACGCTTTCGTAACAGTATCTTGATGGGATGCAAAGCAGCAGCTTTGTGCACGGGTAGCGTGAATGGTTGTACGACGCATACGCGGCTGCTGCAGTTAGCGCTGGAAGATGCGTTTGAAGTCATGGCTGGCGTTGGTCTTGTTGTTTCTTCAGAAAGGGTACATAAGCGTCGGACCGGAGCAGGTGCGTGTCTCACCATGACTACCACGAACTTGTGATCCTTGAAGTGCACACAGAGAGGGTCCTGGAGATATTCGATGTCGATCTTGGCAATGGCCCCATTGATGCACAGTCCCCTAATCGCGGCGGGTAGAAGTGGCTTCTCTGGTTCGTGCCTCGTCGGTGTTGCAGGCGTGACGTCACCATTCACCAACACGATCGGCTTCGCTAAACCTCGCAACACCAGCGACGGCCGCGTAAGGCCTAATCGCTCTGGCGTATGTTTCGCCAGGCGAAGGAGCTTCATGTTCTGCCGTCATCTATATCGCAGATAAAAGCACCGAAATAATGTCACCAATCAATGTGCACTCCAGTGGTGCGAGTGATGAACAAGTGAAGTGAGAGAGAGGGGACACGTACAGACATGTTTGAACGTGTACGTTAGGCACACGTCAGGGTTATTGCGCGTGAACCGACAAGTCAGTGGGTAGTGAGCGGAGGTCACGGTGGTGGAGCGTGTGGTACTAGTGGCATTTGTTGCGCCATTGCATGGAACTCGTTTCTACACTGGTTTTAGGCAGGCTTGATGTTGGTAAATAAATCGTGGTAAATGAGTAATACAGCGTTTTGGAACATTACTGGAACAACCAGGCATTACAAAATGCAAATTGCGTAATGAGTGGCTCGTCGAGTGCTCAAACCCATTAGAAAATTTCTTCTTGATCACGGAGTAAGTGTGGCGCAAACCCAAGTTCGGCATAATTATTCATTGTTGTCAGCGACTGCTCGGGAAGGATAGCAAGGGAACGCTGGCTTAATAAAAAATACGAATATTTATGGTGTAGTGAGTATCTTTCATTGTGCTTGCAGCAGCTACTCGAAGAGTGTTTAAAAAGGTTATGAAAGGTCACTGTTCTTGCGTTCAGTTTGACTGTGCTGCGCGTTCAGCGCACACCTGGTGCTTTTTTGTGGCAGAGATTGATTCATTGATTGATTGATTGATTTGTGGAGTTTTTTTGTCCCAAAACTACCATATGATTGTGAGACACGCCGTAGTGGAGGGCTGCGGAAATTTAGACCATCTGGGGTTCTTTAACGTGCACCGAAATCTGAGTACACGGGCGTACAACAATTCCGCCTCCATCGGAAATGCAGCCGCCACAGCCGGCATTTGATCCCGCGACCTGCGGGTCAGCATATGAGTACCTTAGCCACTAGACTACCGTGGATGGGCTTTCGTGGCGGTGAGACGAGCATTTGCTTGGGAAGAAAAGTCAGCATTGTGATAAAACAAACTAGGTGACAGTGTGACCCTTCGCCCCCACCAAAATATAGTATTCCCTTCTGGTATGCGAAGACTCGCAAATGGCCTGGCTGAAGTTTCCCCGCTTTGCTCCATGAAGATAACTAAGGTCTTGAGCTTGTGGCTGGTGGCGCGAGCAGCCAGGGAAACCGTGATGCCTCGCCTGGCACATCCTGTGTTGTCAACCACTATATAGTGCATGCTTTAGCCAACCATGTTGTTTGTCCTGTAGTGGGGTGTTCTATTCGCACCATGGTCTGATCCAAGGTGGCCGTATTATATAAGGTGTAGCCGTTGCACCATCGCAGCGAGTTCGCGGATGACAGAAAGACACTTGTGGCCTCCTAATGTTTTTCGGGCGTCTCCTGGCTCTTGTTCATAGTGCGGTGCATTGCAACGCTGAACCGCTCTTTCCTGCGATTCACGTAATAGCTGGATGCGACAAACTTTCTCAGCTACATGCTGTTGGCAATTTCGACGGCCTCTTCAGAAAGAATCCGCTTGCTGACGGGATGTCCTGCACTGATTCCACGCTAAAGGTACTCGATGAGCGCACGCTTCACATTTTCGGTGAACACCGGTGCGTCACTACTAAGCTTCAACCAAAAGTAGCCTTCTCGTAGTTTAGCTGCACCTAATTATCAAAATTCTTCTGCCATTCGCGCATCCACTTCTGGTCGAACTTAGCATGTCGAGACGTATAGTGCACGCTCCTTGCGTTTTCTCAAGGCATTCGAATAACCTTTATTTTATTCGCCACAGTATAGGAATTTTAATGGCATGGCTGATCACTCGCCGCAAACACGAAGCAAGAAATGGCGCAGAGCAATTGGGCTACTGTGCAAAAAAGAACTGGCATGATTTGAATCGCAATCATGGCAGCCGGTGTGACTACAAAAATAAACACAATATTCTGTAGAAACTCTACGGAAACTTTTTTTGTTCCAATGGATGTGGCAGTACAGTGTCTGCCTGGGTGCGTTGTGGTGGAGCAGTGAAAGGGGCCAGGGTGCTTTCCCGGAACGGCATGGAGATTTGAATTAGATAGTGTTCTTGGGGGGTGAAGGGGGGTGTTGGAGGCACTTGCCCAGAATTTTACAGTTTAGAAGTCGCTGAGTCCCACTCCAGACACCACAACCTAACTTTAGGACTAGCGTAAGTACTTGCCATGAAGTGAGCGCGAATAAATACAGCAAGTGGAACACTCTCTCGACTTTCCACCTGTTCCCCTAGCGCAGAGAGGCCACGCACACTATAATTACAGTACAGGCTCTTTCCGAACTAGTAGAAAGTAATGAAGACATCAGAGTTTAGATTTTTTTTGCGTTTATGCTTGCTCGCTGTTTGTTTTTGAGTGAATGCTAATAAACTAGCTCAGATCTTTTTATTGCAAAATTGAAGGGATTTGACGCAGCAGTGCTGTAGGCCGGCAGTTCACAGCTCAAGCCTTATAAAAAACCTGAAGCGTCAGCCCTACGTGCTGTATTTTAGCTTTCTCTTAATATCTTATAACGATCCAAACTTAAGCCATCATACATTCATTTCAAACTGTAACTCCGTCGCTCTACTTCACTTTTGCTACACTCCAGGGGTTTTACGAAGGAAGCTGCTATTAGCGGACAACAGCCGACATTCATGGCGTTGTTGTCTCTCACTGCTACCGCCGGTGTGTCTCCCGGCTGTCTCTGGCGCACAATATTAGGCTTGATGCGGGCTCAAATCCAGGCTCTCTACGATGCATGACAAGTCTCTATCCCAAAGCCACATGAGAGCTTGATATTGTCCGGGAAAAGACTAGCATCATACTTCGCGAGGAAACGCGCAAACACCCGCAAAATAGATGTGCCCAAACTGCTGATTACACTCATAATACAGCACCGCAGCTGCGAGACAGGGAGCCACTACAAAGGTGCGCATGTTGCCTCGGAAATACATACTGATTGATTTGATATGCATGCTTCTTAATGTTGCTCACGCATTGCTCCAGGCTCAAAGATTGCCGTCCAGACGCTGACTACGCAAGCCATGAGGAATGCCAACGTGACAATTTGGGATATTGCGCTTCCGGCTTGCGAATCTGCAGGACCCGTATGGAGCGAATCATACCTGCGTTGCTTTGTGCGGCACATTTCGCTCAGCGGTTGGCACCCCTGTTGCACTGCCCCGATGGGGACGCATCCTCAGGCTGTGCTGGATCCGAGACTCAGGTACATATACGTAGCACATAATTTATTCTTATACTTACTACTCACTGTGGGCACGAATTTCATAGTTGGTTCAATACTGTGTAACGCCGCTGGTACGGGTTTGAAGAAGCTGTAGTAAATGATGCAAGATCCCAGAAATGCAAGAGCCAAAAAGCAGGAATACAAGTAAAAAAGAGAAAATGTCGAGGTATAAATTTTCGTTTCGGGGAGTCCGCTTGATAATAAACATTGAGTTTCCTTGTTGCATTTACTGACACTCCATTAGCACAAAGTATCTTTCGAGAACCTTTGAAGTCATGTCCTTTTATCACGTGTAGCACCAACAAGCCGACAACAGGCAAGTACACAATTTTGGCGATACATTCGCGAGACTGTCACTGGTTACTCGGGTGTGTCCGAAAAATGTTGTAGCATAGTTGTCATATATTTGTTGATGGCCGCAAGCCTTGAGAGAGTCAAAGGACTTCCGTAAGCAATCATCGAAGGAAATGAGCGTTCTCCCATCGACGTCTAATTTCGTCACTCTTGCACGCGCTGGCTCACTAAGCCATGATAAAGTCGACGGATTGAAGCGTTGAGGTGAAAACGGTGCTACCCACAACAGTGCGATCAACGTATGCGATCATATTACCAATAAAGGTTTTGGTGATCGTACTTAGCACATGCAGCATCATCAGTGCGACGAGTCCGGCTATGAAATGCCTTTAGTCCGCCGAGAGCTAACGGTTATATTGAGTTCATGCTGCCGCGACAACTGAAACAAATGCGAATCAGGAACGCCTTACGTACGTGAACAACGAAAATTCCTCTTAAGAAATTGCGCCACAGACGTCAGTTTCGCGACGCTATTTCGAGGGATGTTTCTGCTAATGATTACCAAAAATATTACATGCGTATTGCTTGGTGTACTAATGCGGGTAATGTTAGGCACTATGCAGACCACGCTACATGAATAGTCGATATGAACGCTTTTTTTCTTGCTGGTTGGCTGGCCTGGCATGCACATATGCAACTTATTTATACTTTTTGCCTTTTATTGCGATAGCAATTATATAGACACTGTCGCGTCACTCACAATATATGTATACGTATCTATATATACGAAAACGCGAGAAAGAAAAAAATTCTGAAAAAGATTCTGGCACGCGGAATCGAACGTGGAGGCTCTGAGTCGTGAATGCGAGGTGTTAACCACTAAGCCACGGAGAAGCACGTCGTTGAAGTTCGATCGGCAAGCTATATACATCTACCATTTACCACTGGTAAATGGTAGATATATATAGTGGTGATACATTGATTGGCATTTGGTGATACATTGATCGGCATCTCGGGAGGAAGGGGGGGAGGACCATCTTGTTTTCAGCATTACCAGCAATATGGCGCCATGAGCGCACGGTGGCACGCGCTCTCATTTCCCATGCGTACTTTGCCCCACAGAGAGAAGGTGGCCGCTCACTCGCGCGCCCTGATCTCGCGGCGGGGAAGATCGTACGTCTTGGTTAGCATGTGCCTCTCACCGGAACGATTCTGTTGCAGTTACTGGGTGAAGAAAGCTCACTGAAATGAATGCACAGCCTCCGTTTGCGAAAAGAGCGCGCTTTTCAGACACAGCTAAGCAACAGATATGTTGGGTTTAACCTCACAAAGCCACAATACGATTAGTTGAGACGCAGCGAAACGACAACTGTGTGTACATTTTGGGCGTTATTTGAGCGGCAGAAACACGGACACGTTTTGATCTGCTTGCCAATGCTGTTCGTGACCTTCCCATTTGTTACTACCGCGTTCATTGCTTCCCCTTTGCCGCAAAACAGTGACATTATTTATTTATTTAATTATTTGTTTATATTACCCTCAGGGTAATATAAACAAATAATATACCTTGCATAGGGAGCGGGGTGTACGTAGTAAAAATAGAAAAAAACGCTTAACAATAACAGTGGATTGAAAGCATTATACAGGACGACAAAAATTTTGTTAAGCACGTTAGAAAACCTCTAGCGAAGAAGTTATAGGATATGTAAAGAAAGAAACGTGTAATGTTATAGTAGGCGTGATAGTACACTTTTGAGTGCAATTGTATCAGTTATATCTGTTATGAGGACAGGTAAGTGGTTCTAATCTTCAGCAATCCTGGGAACAAATGCGTTAGGGCCTCAGCAGTTGAGAAATATGGTATGGCGACCTAATGATGATTATGATGTTGGTGTTGGCGAAACGAACCTGTGTCTACGAACAAGGAAGGAAGTGTGGGGTTATGATAGTACACATTGTAAAAAAGAAAAATACGCAATTGCTTCTTACGGGTTGCTAGAGAGGAAATAGCGGCTTTCATGTCTGTCTCACTAGCATTCTAATTATAATTAATGCAATAAAAGGAGCACAGCAATTTTGCACTGCCTAAATGCTTTCTACTATTGTATAGCTATGCGGGTCCCAAAGAGATGAGGCGTGTTGTATTTGTCGGAAAATGAAAGCCAACCACTGCTGCTGAGTAACGTTAATTGAACGACCCGTAAATAACCCGCGGCGACAAGGCAGAAAAAGGGCCACTTGGGAGGAGACGTTTCAGATGAGCAACAGCAGCGGCCTTTTCTAACGAGACAATCAGTGGTCTGGGAAAATAGGAGAGCATCCTTGACGTCGACGTGCCTCTACGATCTATACGATCACCCATTGAAGAAAGATAGAAAGCCGCAGGGATCGGCAGTGTTATGTACCTCAGTTGCTCGAAAACGTTTCACGTTCCGGGTTGCAGAGGAAACTGTTTTACCTATAGGTATACTTGTGTTTCTCTTGATGTTTCTCAGTGTCCTTCTCCTCTCGAAAAGAGTGTTGCACATTTTGTAGAATAAACTTAGTCTTTGTTATGGACTCGTACTTAAAAGGAGTCTTCACCTCTGTGTCGGCGCTTTCTAAAGAATGTTTTTGCTGTCCTGCTATTTCACTAAAACAAAGCGTTTCGTTGCCGAGGACGGACGTAGGTAGAATAAAGCAAAAGCTTTAGTGACAATGAGACAGGGTGAACGTTTCTTTTTAAAGAACCTAAAGTTTGATTTGCTCTAGCCAATAATAATAAACGGGATGTTTCCATGATAGGTTACTACAATTGTGGATTTCAAAGTAGCGATAGGAAGCGGTATGCTCCAATAGAATATTGTTAACAGAAAAGGACGGAGGGGCAACACTTCGTTGGGTTACGCACATGTTCGGCACTTAGCAACATTTAGTTCCAAGTGCCACATTTGGTACCACTGTAATACGATATTTAGATCTATTTGTAATGATGTCACATCTGAATCGCTGGTTAGTTTTCGATAAATGACACAATCATATACAAAAGCGTGGGGAAAATATTAGCAAGAAAGTCGCTTATATAATTCAACAATACCAAAGGACCAAAGACTGACCCTTGGAGTACGACGGAATCAACACGAAGAACCAACTGGTGCCAACAAACGTACTGCACACGGCATGAACAAAATTCTTGATTCGAAGCGAGTACTTGTTTATGCACTTAGTTTATGTAACAGTAACTAGAAATTAACTTCATTGAAAGTTTCAGAAAAATCTGAAAAAAAAGGCAACCTACAATAAAACCTGAGTGCAAGTTGTTTGTTAAAGTCATAAATTTGCTCTTACACGAGAAAGATTTTGGGAAGGCAGGTTGCGAGTTCGTGAAAAAGCTTCTATCTTCAAGATAATTGCCAAGATCCGTGAAGATGATTTGCTGAAAGATTTTACGTGGAACTAACGTAAGTAAAATAGGTGGAAAGTTCTAAGGATTATTTTTTTTCCGGATTTGGAAATTGGTATGATTTTAACTACTTTTAAAATATTCAGGTAAAGAACTGGGTTCATGAGATTGGGAAAAATACATTCGAAAATAAGTGAACAGCTATCTTTTGTGTTTTAAGGAATTTTGTGTTGAAGTGATCTGTCCCCAAAGTGGAGCTTAGTCGTCGTATTACTGCCCAATTTTCGCGTCTTCCCAACACGGCTGCCACGTCTACCTGGGAAGGCGCCCATCTCGCTTCAGCCACTGCTACTACCACAACATTGTGCGCATCGTCCGCCGTGAAGTCGAGGCCACATCTCCTGTTGTTGATCATGCCCAGGCCACTGACGATTCTCGTGCAACAATTTATTTAATACGGACTGTTCTCCACCAGGAACTGGCCGACGCCGGACTACAGACGCTCTGCCCAGTTAACAGACCTCACCAATTACCCAGTGTACCTGATATGCCCCGTGGTCCGTACAACCGTCCACGTTTCCGGAACTCGGCTGAATGGTGAACCTCTGATGATAGACCTATATGCTTCCACTGCGGACGAGTCAGCCACATTTCCCGTCTTTGTCGTAATTCCTGGAATTGGCAGCCATGGCCCAACTACGCCAACACCCGGCGCCCACCTAATGGTTCCCGCATGCCAATATACGACGACCACGACAATGCTTCACTACCCATGCCCGCTCGACCAAACCGCTCGCCGCCACCTTCCGGACGCCTGTCGCGCTCACCTAACCGTCGCCGCTCTTCTTCTCCCTCCTACCGCCATCAGTCCTTGGAAAACTAGCGGGCGCAGCTCCCAGAGGTGAGCCTGCCTTGACGACCCGACGCGAAATTCCTCTGCACACGCTACCCGGACACAAGAACTTGATCAACGTAAATGTAGACGGCACAGCTGCAATAGCACTCATTGACACTGGCGCTCACATATCTGTCATGAACTCTAGTCTTCGTGCTCGGTTAAAGAAAGTGCTTAAGCCTGCTCCTATCACTGTAGTCCGAGTAGCTAATAGAGCAACCTCAACTATCACTGGTATGTGTGCCGCTCGCGTCACTGTGGCTGGATGTCATACTTCTGTTTTGTTTTACTCCTGGACCACTGCCCACATGAAATCATTCTGGAATTAGATTTTCTGTTGGAGAATTCCGCCCTAATTGACTGTTCTGCTGGTGTTGTTCAACTTGCTTTACCCCACGCCGTTGACCATTCTGCTCCTGCACCTCCAAGGATATGCTCCATCGAGCACATTCGCCTATTATGTAGAGCTGTGACGTATAAGGACGTCTCTTCCGATGCGCCTGTGGCCGACGGAGATTATGTGGTGTCACCTAACGCTACCGTCCTCTCTTCGTTAATTGTAACGTTTTCGCACACGATTATCACTATGAAGGACAACGCAGCACGTCTTCCTATTGTCAACTTTGGAATTTGCGTGCAAGTACTGCCCCGAGGAATATGCCTTGCAACACTTGCCTCGGCCAGTGACTAAAACATTTCCGCTTTAACAGAGGATACACCGTCACATCCCAGTTTGGAGTTGGGCACTACCCGAGAAGGCATAATGAAAATAATCGCATCTCATCTCCCTGCCGAGCATTTGCACGCGCTTCGTGGCCTTCTTGCGTCGCATGAAGACATATTTGATCTGCACGACCGACCACTAGGCCAAACGACTGTCGTAAAACATCAAATTAACACCGGCGATGCAAATCCGGTACATCGGCGGCCTTATCGAATATTCTCCACCGAACGCCACGTGATTCAGAAAGAAGTCGACAAGATGCTTGCTTGGAACGTCGTTGAGCCTTCTTCAAGCCTATGGGCTTCGCCTGTCGTCCTCGTCAAAAAGAAAGATAACAGCTGGCGTTTCTGTGTTGACTCCCGGAATCTTAACAAGGTAACGAAAAAATACATGTATCGCCTGCCACGGATAGATGACACGCTTGACTGCCTTAGTGGAGCAAATTAGTTTTCTTCCATCGACCTTCGGTCCGGCTACTGGTAGATAGCAGTTGATGACATGGACCGTGAAAAGACAGCATTCATAACTCCCGATGAACTATATCAGTTTAAAGTAATGCCGTTCGGGTTATGCAATGCCCCAGCTACATTCGAACGAATGATGAACGCTCTCCTTCGCAGTTTCAAATGGTCAATCTGCTTGTGTTACCTTGATGATGTCATTGTCTTTTCACCTACTTTTGAGATACACCTCGAGCATCTCTCGACTATTCTGTCTGGTTTCCGCAAAGCAGGGCTTCAGTTGAACTCGTCCAAATGTCACTTCGGCCATCGCCAGCTAACTGTCCTTTGTCACCTTGTTGATTCTTACGGTGTTCGTCGCGACCCTGAAAAAATCCATGCCGTCAAATATTTCCCTTTGCCGACCTCCGCGAACGACGTTCGGAACTTTCTGGGCCTCTGTTACTACTTTTACAGATTTGTGCGGAATTTCGCTCACGTCGCGCGCCCACTCACAGAACTACTGAAGAAAAATGTGACTTTTGTGTGGGGACCTGAACAAGCCAGAGAATTCGCTGAGCTGACCGCCAGACTTATGACGCTACCGATTTTCGGCCACTTTGATATGTCCGCTCCAACCAAAGTGCGCACCGACGCAAGTGGCCATGGAAGAGGAGCAGTTTTGGCACAAAGACAGCATGGCTGCGAGCGCGTCATTGCATACGCTAGCCATTTATTATCGCCAGCGGAACGAAATTACTCAATCACTGAACGTGAATGTCTTTCGCTCGTTTGGACAATGGGTAAATTTCGGTCATATTTGTATGGACGGCCATTCACAGTTGTCACTGACCATCCCGCCTTATGCTAGCTGTCGTCCTCAAGAGATCCTAGTGGACGTCTGGGCCGGTGGGCTCTACGGCTACAAGAATATTCGTACACAGTCGTTTACAAATCCGGCCGCCACCATGAAGATGCCGACTGCTTGTCGCGTCATCCAATCGACCCACCGGACGTTCCTGAGAGCGGCGAGTCTACTTGCGTGCCGGCACTTTCCGCCTTCGGTAAAATCGGAGATGAGCAACGTCGTGATCCTCACTCGAGAGATATCATCCTTCGGCTGCCTGGTCCCACAACTACTCCGTCTCTCCGTATGTTCCTGCTCCAAGACGGCGTATTATATTGCTACAGCATACATCCTTACGGACCTGAGCTGCTACTGGTCATACCCCAACATATGCGTCAGACTGTCCTCGCGCAGTTACATAACATTCCAATGGCTGGTTGCTTAGGAGTCTCAAGAACTTATGACAGTGTTCGACGTCACTTCTTCTGGCCTGGTATGTACCGATTCGTCCATCGTTACGTCGCTTCTTGTAAATCCTGTCAACACCGCAAAGAGCCAACAACCCTTCCAGCAGGACGCCTTCAGCCCATTCAAATACCATCGGAACCATTTTATAGGGTAAGTGTCGACCTACTTGGACCTTTCCCTTTATCTGTCAATGGGAACAAGTGGATAGCAGTCGCCATGAACTACGCTACTTGGTTTGCCATCAAGTGGGCCCTTCATACCAGTTTGCAACCGACGTCGCCGACTTTCTCCTAAAAAACGTGATACTACATCACGGTGCCCCTCGACAACTACTTACCGATCAGGGTCGCTACTTTCTATCCCAGGTTATACAAGAAATACTGCACTCTTGCGCTACAAGACACAAGTGCACAACAGCCTATCACCCTCAAACCAACGGGCTCACAGAGCGGCTAAATTGAACTATCCCAGACATGCTCGCCATATACGTTTCCACCGACCGTCGTGACTGGAATGCGGTCCTGCCATTTGTGACATTTGCCTATAACACGTCCCGGCTTGATACTGCAGGTTTCGCGCCTTTTTTTCTCATGTATGGACGAGAACCCACGCTTCCTTTTGACACGCTCCTCCCAACCGTTACCCACACATCGGACTACGCCCGCGATGTTATCTCTAAAGCTCTACAGGCACGTGAAATTGCTTGCCTGCGCCTTAGTGATTCGCAAAACCGCCAACGACTGCTGTACAATGCCCGCCACCGCGATGTCAACTTCCAGCGTGGTGACACGGTCCTTCTCAGCACGCCATCCTGGCGAGTTGGCCTGTGCGAAAAGCGGACTTCGCCATACTTGGGTCCGTACCGTGTCGTGCGTCAAGCTACCGACGTGACCTATAAAATTGAACCACTTCACAGCATCAGCGCCCGCTCGTGTTCTGACGTTGTGCACGTCTCTCGGCTGAAGCGATACCACTCGGACCAACCGAGCACCGAGACGGTGCCTTCGCCGCCGGGGGGGGGGGGGGGGGGAAGGTGTTGCTACGTAGCGCCACGGATAACTCGAAACTCGATAACGAAGAGGACGATGTCAGAGCTCTCGTGCAGACTGGGTTCCATCTTGTATGCCTGCTTGTTTTCTCGATAGTAAACATATTCCTCCGACGCCTTTTCCCCATAACAATATTGATACATATATATCACCACTAATAATAAGAACTGTTAGTAAAACGCAAGAGGTCGAGCGTTTTCATCTATCTATCTATCTATCTATCTATCTATCTATCTATCTATCTATCTATCTATCTATCTATCTATCTATCTATCTATCTATCTATCTATCTATCTATCTATCTATCTATCTATCTATCTATCTATCTATCTATCTATCTATCTATTTATTTATCTGTATGTCTGTCTGTCTATTTATATTGCCGCCTACGTCTCAATTCTCAGGTGATCACCTCCTTAACAGGGTGTAGATGAAAATTAGCATGGCAGGTTAGAGAAGTGGGACAAAATTGAGTGTATGATCTTGACGCGAATAATGCTAAAATCTTGTCGCTTACACTTGATTGATTGTGAGGCACACTGTGGAGGATGGCTTCAGAAATTCTTTTTATCTCCTGTTATTCATCTGCACTGTTATCGAAAGTAAACATGCCTCTCGTTTTTGGCAACTATCCAACTATTGGAAGCAAATCCTCGAATTTTGGATCACCAGCCGAGGACTGTAACCACTACACTACCGCTGATGACGACGACATTATCCGATCAATAAATATACAGGTGCTGCCCGTTATTATATTTTTAGTTGATTCAAAGGTAGGCAAGGCTTTACAGCTAACACATTTGAAGGTTTTTTTTTCGGTCAACAAAATATTCACTTGTAATGTTATTCAACATGACGTTGATTGCAGGGTGCTTGGCGGCGTGAAAAATTTACGAGTTGTGGATGCGTCATCGATGCCTTACCTTACAGCCGGAAACCTTAATTCACCGCTAATGATGATGGGTCACCGTGCTGCTGCCATGATCATCGAAGACAACTCTTAGTAAGCATGCACAAAAACAAAATATTACGGTTGTCAAAATGTGGAGCCGCACTCTAAAAATTACGTCAACTACTAGGATAACGTGCGCAATCGCACAGTTTTACATCATCTATTTATTATTGCTGTTGTGCTTTGTTTGTGTTTGATTTACGTTCCTGGCGTTGGACAAGCACAATATTCTTGCACGACTGCAAAATTATAGCCTCAAGTTATCACCAATTTTGAATGAGCACATCAAATGTACTTTGTGCCAAACTAATTTAATCAAGCACGTTTCCCGTCTAGTTTCGCGACCCTGCCCATTTCCTTGTTTTATTGCTGCACCATTACCAAAACTCGGAAAACACTACAGGCCTCCTCACATCATCACTGATCTTAAGCAGTAGTTCAATAGCGACGACTCAGTGGTTGTCCTGCATATCACATAGGAAAGTAATCACGAAGCCTAATGTCTGGCATTCAATATTTTTTATTCTTTTGTGCCGGTACCGTTGATTGTTTAGGGACAGTTGCAGTCGTAAGATTTATCGCAAACAGGTGTATGATTCACAACACTCAAGACAAAAACTGTTACACAATGGACGTCGATCTATGTAATGCTACTTGACATATGATAACGTAGCCTACAGGGTTAAGTCAACAAAGTAAATAGGTCATTTTTGTGCTCAACCGTCCTTACGTAGTTACTGCAACGTTCATAGCTCTTTACTCCATGCCTAGAACAGAATGCGCTCAGTATTGTACGCTAATAATATTTCATTTCATTGATATTATTCTCAATCGCACATAGCTTTTCAGAGAAAAGTGGGTTACATAAAATATTTTATGAAAAATACCAAACAAAGTAACATTAAAGATGAGGTTTACAGAACATAAGATTTTGTGTTAGGCCTTCAAATTTATTACAAGTGTGTGTATGATCAGAATAGATGCGACAAGGAAAGTACAAAAACATACATACAATACATATTTTGCATGTCATCACGCAAGTAATTTTGTATGGTAGATGAAAACATGTCATGATTTTAAATGGGAACTATGTCGGCGGGAAGGTGGTGTCAGTCGCTGGATGTGCGTGGGACGAAAGAATGATGGAAAGTGTTAGTGCAGCACTTAATGACGTGTACCTTATGGGGATGATCTAAACGAGCTGAGCGATAGGATAGATTTGTTACGAACTAATCTTTCTAAATCGGATGATCGAATATCTTGTGACAAAGTAGAAGCCGAGGTGCTGTGCGACGCAGTTCAAGTGACTGCAGCGAGAGTGAGTGTTTCATTGAGGAGACACTGCTGGTGCGATGTAGTTAGAGGATATGAAGGTGTTTGTCCATATGAAGCGTGCTGAGTTGCTCTGTATCATTTCGAGGGAGGGAGTAAAGTTCAGTTGCAAGGGGTCCCCAACCGAGCATGCATATTCGAGCTTTGGATGAACTAGCGTTTTATTCATTATTAGTTTTAAGGCTTGAGGAGCGCGACTACACTTACATCATACGGTTGTTATCCCAGCGTACGGTTGGTATTGTTTATAACGTAGGTAATGTGATGCTTCCCGCTCAAGTCAAATGTTATTTGAAGTCTTAAGTATTTATGTCATGTAGCGGAATCTGGAGCAGCGTGGTTTGGGGTGTAGTTGGCATGACGTGCCGTAGTTTGTGAGATGCGTAAAACTTGGCATTCTTTATTGTTGAGTTCCATGCTTCAAGTTCTGAACCAGATAGAAATAATATGATTGTCAGTTTGCAAGGTACTATAGCGTCGGAGTTAGGTGCAATATTCCAGTAAACAACGGAGTCGTCTGCGAAAAGATAAATAGAAAAAGTTACAACTTTGGGTTTGTTGGTAATATAAATAACAAACAGCAAGAGGCCCAACACAGATCACTGAGACACATCTGCAGAAACAAGAGAAGAGGGTGAGATGTGGGCATTAGCAACAATAAATTGTGAATATTTGCTTAAGAAAACGTCAATCCAAGTAAGAAGGCCATCATCAACTTCCAAGTAAGAAGGCCTCCGTCAGCGTCTGTAGTAATATGTGAGAATTATCTTGCCAAAAGCTCTCAGAAATTTTTAAAATTTAATTGATCATTTAGCTTTGACACAAGATGGTGTGTAAGGAATAGGTGAAACAAAGCACCTGTGCTTCACATGAGAATGACTTCCTAAATTTGTGCTGTGACGTGCTAAAAAACATCTTTGATTCTAGAAAGGTGACCATGTTAGAGAAGATTATGGGCTCGAAAAGTTTACGTGCTATAGAGGTAAGTGAGACGGGTCGGTAATTAGCTACAAAAGCCCGTTTTCAGACCTATGTAGCAGAATCGCCTGCGTCTCTTTTCATACGTGTGTCACCACACCTTCATTGTAAGAGTGCTGAAATATTTGAATTACGAATTATGAAAGAGACGGGACATGTTTACTTTTTGAAGAAATCTTGCATTTACATTGTCAACAAGGCAAGGAGATCCCACTCGGAGTGATTCAATCACTTTTACGATTCCATGGGCTCCAGTCACTAAAGCAGACATTGGTGGATAATTGCGCATTGGTAAAGAGGCGGTGACAAAAGTATTTAATACTGAAGACTTCTGCACAAAATTTTTGTTCAGATGAGCTGCACAAGACATGAGAAGAGCGTGTGAGTCCACAAGTACAATTTCGCTGTCATTGGTAATCGTAACCATTTTCCAAAACTTTCTCGGGTTGCTAACAAGTATTGATGGCAGAGTGTTAGATGGAAAGTCAGCTTTAGCATCTGAAACTACTGACAAATAAACTGGCGCGAAGCTTTCAGAGGCACGCCAGACATCTTCCGTGCCATAGAGTTTTGCAGCACGAAACAAGCATTTCTTTTTGTTGGAAAGGCGCTTTATGTATGTGTTGTACCAGTGAGAGCAAGAGCTTACAGCTATACCGAGGCACAAAAGTGCGAGTAACTTTGTAAATGTTGCTAACAAAGGGATCCCAGTTTTTCTGCACGATCTTATAACAAAGTTGCTCAGGTAAGTGCCAAAGAATACAGAGTTTGTAGATGATTGCTTCAAAGTTTCCCGCCTTTCAGTTGTAGATTACCTCACGATTTTAGTAGCAGTTGGCATGCCGTTGCGTTTGTAAAAATTTAGCAAACAGTCATCGCTGAGACAGGAAGTGTGTTTAATGAATGAGTGGTCTCTGGCATCGTTTTGAGATTAAAATCAAGATTGCTCGATGAAGATCTGATGGCGTGAGTCGGGTTAATCACCATTTGCGTAAAATAAATGGGTTGCAAGTATCAAGAAAGCATTGACCATTTGAAGAAAGTAATACAACGTGTGGGAACAATGACGTCCACATTATGGCAGGATTGTTTAAGTTGCCGAGAATTGTTAACGACGCTGATGGGTACCACATCAGAATTTTATTGATGTTATCTTGAAACACCTGAAAAAAGCTGACGTCGGTATTAGAGGGGTGGTAACAGATGCCAGAAAGAAGCATTCTGTTATACACGACCACTCCGACATATATCATTTTTAATGTAGATGTCACGTTATAAGGAAAGGCTTAAAACGCTTTGAAATTGCAATCAAAGTAGCAGCACCCGAGCGTTCTTTCCAATCGCAGCAAGAAATGTTCAATGACTTGGAAATATAAAAACTTTGTTATCGCAAACACGATCACTTAGCCAAGTGTCGGTTACAGCAATTACGTCGGCCTCACAAGAATTGATAATGGTGTCAAAAGCGTCATACTTTCTCATGATGCTATGAATGTTCGTGTAAGCACCAAAATACGAAAAAAGGGCGCGGGGTAAGTTGTTGCTGTAACGTGGTTAGCCATTTCTCCTACCGGCCAACCATCAGCGTATATGACTCCCCTGTGTATTTATTCATGCCATCTTGCATTTGTTTAAATTCTCACTTCGCAAAACGTCTGTTTGAAGTCAGCACCACATTCATTATGTATGATGTACTAACCAGACAGATCTACTGCTCGAACAAAACAAACAATGCATGAAGGACTGTTCGTCAGAGATGGATCTTCTTTGTCCGAGTTTGTTTCACTAGTGTTAGCTAGACAATACAAAGTAAGAACCATTTTTTTCCATTTTCTTCACAGGTAACTAAATAGGGAGGAATAACGAGGTCATGATGCAATTAAGGCAAAAGTCTACGTTATAAAACCACTGATCATCGAGCTCCTCAACCATTCGTAATACTTCGTAAGCGAAAAGCTCGCCAAGAGCTGTGGGAGGCTCCCATGCACCTTTAGAATACTGACCTTCAGGAGGCTACCAGGAGTGGGCTGAGTAGTGGAGGAGCCCTACCAGAAAAGATGCCCGTCTACATTCTTGCTGTTTTTTTTCCCGAAGATGGGCCTAATAAAGCTGTTTCTACTTTTTGCTGAGGCATGCTGGGTGCACGTTGTATACTTTTTGTAGACAAGTTTCACATATGAACATATGAACATATGGCATTTCACATATGAACGCAAAAAGAGAGCACTTATTTTGTAGACGCGAAAAGGGATGAATACCTTGCCGTTCTAAACTTTAAAGGAACACTTAAGTCAAATAACAATTTACGCCAGAGTGAAAGCTCAATGTACAAGATCTAAAACGAAAATATCTTCAACAACAGTGCCCTACTTATCGAGAAATTAAGGTAAATGAACAAGAACCAAGCCCTGCAGTAGGACATTTTCGAAATGGTCCCATGACATCAGACCGACCGTCTACAATTAATGACTAGTAATTGATCGAACTGCACTAAATAAAGTACCTTCCGTACATCAAGAAACGCAGAAAACGCTGCTTGTTCGTTTCTGTTTAATTCATGGAAAAAAGAACCGACGGACTTTACTATGGGGATTGAGGCGAGTGAATAAAAAATTCAATTTTCCCGTGGTTACACGGGACAGGTGGTGCCATCTAGAGGGGCGCACTTCAAACGAAAAACATTTGCACTCTCGAAGCGAATGCGGGAAATTAATCAATGGCCGTTGCTGCTGCTGTGCCCCCGCTGCTTTCGGTCTGCTGCTACTAGGGCGGTGAACCAGGCAACGTTGTGAATGGCAACAGTGACGTGAGTCAGTCCAGTCTAGGGAGCCTTCATTTGCGCGCGTCTCCGTGTTTTAGGGTGGTGACAATTTCAATCATGGTTGCTTACAATTGGCTAAAACGGCCGCCATAGTTGATGGACTGCCATGTTGATTGTTAGCGGCCTCTCATATACATTGAAGGCAGCGCGCGTTTCAACGAGAAGGGATGGTTCTTTAGGGGCGAAGCTCCTTGTTTAGAAAAAGTTTATTTACAGCATGTACAGAATACAAAGCTTCATACCATTCCAGTAACAGGGCACATACACTTCGGCACATCTATATTTCACGACTAACATCACTACGTTACAGTGAAGACATTTGCTCTAATATACATGATTATGTGGCATACATGTACACCCCTTGTTTAGAAAAAGTTTATTTACAGCATGTACAGAACACAAAGGCTTTATACCATTCCAGCAACAGAGCACATACACTTCTGCACATCTATATTTCACGACTAACATCACTACGTCACAGTGAAGACATTTGCTCTAATATACATGATCATGTTGGCATACATGTACACAAAAATTCAATGTGATACCACGATACAAGGGTATAACGATACAATAGATCCAAATAAAACACAATTTGTAACAAATGAAATCAGATATAACAACTCAACGGGCGCTGCTCCTTATGCGAAGCTCCTTATGGCGTGGCTTGGGCGTCTCTCGTAGAACGTAACCACCAGTGGCACATACCCGAAATAGGTATAACATTTGACCTCCAAGGTGGTACCGGTGAGAGATTTTTTGTGTGCGTAGTTTAACAATAAAAAATAGTGCTCAATGTACATGCCAATGCTGCTAATGGGTAATGAGAGACAGGAGCATTCGGCTTTTAGTCAACGCGCACGCTGCGATCCCCATTAGCAGCCACTGACATGTACATTGAGCACTATCGGACAAGAAAGGGTTGCTACATTATACTCGCTGGGTGTAACCTCCTTAGTTTTAGAAAGGTTTAGCGAGCGTTGAGCCGCAGGGCCATGAATACAGTGAACTAGTATATACCATGAATGAATTCGAGGTGGTTAAAAGGGGGAAGCTGATACGAAGCGCAAGCCGTAAGAAATTAAAAGCTGAATCCTCCTGTCTCTCATTTCACACTAGCAGCCACTGGCATGTACATTGAGCACTATCTCACAGGAAAAGGTTGCTACGTTATACTCGCTGGGCGTAACCTCCTTGGTTTTAGAAAGGTTTAGAGAGCATTGGGCCGCAGTGCCATGAATACAGTGCACTAGTATATACCATGAACTCAAGGTGGTTGAAGGTGGGAAGTAGACCCGAAGCGCAAGCCGTAAGAAAGTGTGCGTGTGCCACCTCTCGTTTAGTCCTTGGAATGTCCACTGAATGGCGGTGCTTCTATATGAGGAATATATGATAAAAAGATGCGAGATGGTGGGACTTGGAGTGATGAATAGATGAACGAACGGACACACAGACGGACGCATGAAAGGACGAATGCTTCACCCCAGTCTCCATCATTCACTCCGTGGATATGCTGCCATTTTTTTATATAGTAAGTTATGAAAGCTCAAGGGTTTCTTTGTGAAGTTAGCCGCCGTTTTGTAGAACAGGAAAAATGTGTTCATAAATCGAGTTTGTATAAAATGCCGCCAAAACAGTTTATTTTTTCTGCCTGGTAGACCCACCGCATCGGCGGAGTGAGAATATTTAGGGAGCCTATATTTTTGAGGCGGAGAACCTCAATGTCACTGTGAGTAGACTTCAACGTCTGCGCGGTATTTCTGAAGTGAATTCACCTTATCACTGCAGACACCTCAAAGGCTTTCTAGTGCAAGGCGCGAGACCATGCTGTATTATATGACGGTACCCATAACGACAGGGAAGGCAGAGCAAACAACTGGGTAGCTGGCGATGTCCTCTGTAAACCGCATAACACCACTAGCATTTTTCTTATACCCTAAATATTGCTTTTGACCATAATTAAATTTCCTGCTACAACTTTAGTTCTCGAGAACTAATCTCTACAACGAATCGCTTAAAAACGTTACTAGCTGTAAGTATTGCCAGAAAATAGTAGGGCGCTAAATCATATTACACTAACCCTCCCTCTCCGCCGACAAATCTGTATATTAGGCCAGAAGGAAAGCAAAGAGAAGCAGCAAGGAACAAACCAAGTTTTTCATGATCAGATTTATTGCAAGCAGCACTCTAACAGCATCTGGCCTCAATTTGTTCAAACCATCCTGCCTCTTTTGCTGAAAGGTCGACTCCTCGAAGTGGGCCTACAGTAAGGCGAAAATTCATACATTAAGCGGTACCTACCACATATACAGAGCCCGTACACATTTTCTCTACAAGCAATAAATAAAAACTGAGTTCACGATACCAAATCAACTTTGTGGCTGATTATGAAACAAAGGACGACAGAAAACGACGCAGCGCCAATCTCCTATACGGCACATTTCAGTTAGGGACCAATAACCCACTTGCTTAGTGCACATATACTGCACCTAACAGGACTGACAGAGCGACAGAAGGACGGAGGGACACGAATAGTAAACCTGTCGCATTCTATACTATTATAGCAAAAGCTTTTTTGCCGTTGTTGAGCGAGTTTCGGTGTGGTTCTACGTGTTAGCGAAGGGAAGAACAAATACCCCATGGCAAGCAGCACAAAATTTAGTTGTGTTGCAACTGTGCAAAACTACGAGTCTACAGAGAACGCGTTTGTGTGCTCGTCTTTGTACCTCTACAAATGCCCTTACTCACCGACTGAGGAGAAAGTGCAGGAACGCTAACATCTGCCAGCAAAGGAAGACGTGAACGCGAGCGTCTGTTGGTGGTTTACGGGCCTGGCGTTTCCGGCGACGATTGCTGAGACGGCTTCGGAAAACGATGAAACGCAGATAGTGAATGCACGCAGGACCACACGTTCGACTAGTCATATTAATCGATTGATGAACTGCGCTTTGACTACGAGAATAAGCAACCGTACTCAAGGTAACCAGCTCTTGCCTGAACGAAGCCTGATCCATTCTTTTTTACTGTGCAAGTTGTCGTGCTTACTTTGGTCAAACTGCTTTTCGTCGGTTAACTAAGTCAGCCATTTCACAAAATATGCGGCGATGTACCCAACCCACTCGCAATGCAACGGGTACTCACCTCGCAAACACGGGGACAAGTAGTCGGCTCCAAGCAATCTCGCTTCACTTGTGTAATACAGCGTTTCCGTTGACTAGAGCAAGTCAAAAAGCGGAACAGTCTCTAGATAGTTTTGAATCGCGGGGGGGGGGGGGGCAGTGATTTCAAGTGAAAAGAAGAAAAAAGTGAGCCCCGTCACTGTCTTTCAGGGGCAGGACACCTCAACATCAGCTCACGAGGGTTGGGGGTAAAGGAGGCATTAAATGAGTAAAATTAAAAGGTAAAGAGATAGGGAGAGAAGAAGCAGACAGCAAGGCGCAGGAACAGCGAACGACAGAAGTAAGTAGAAGATAGGAAAGATGGACACGGTTGCAGGTGTCCGAGGACAGGGCACCACTGGCGAGAGCTCATGTCGACGTGAGGAGATGGCGTAGGGCGAGCCCAGTCGGCCAGAGCTACGCTGTCGTCGGATATTGTAGGGGCACAACCGGTCGGCTTGAAATTCAGCGAGCGAGTCAAATTGCAGCACGCAGCACCCTGGCATTCACACTCTGAAGTTCTTGTAGGTGCGCTTAGCGCGAGGATGGTGTTGTAGCGGAAGCGAGGTCTGTGGCGTAGTCAAAAGCAGCTCATACCACAGCTTGCACACCACCACCAACATGCAGCTGATGCAGTGCGGGGGAGCACCAACATCTGGCCGCAAAAACCAACTTGGCGCTTGTTGCCAAGGAAACCGGGAGTGGCAACATTGTGTTTTAGCACGTGCCGGCAAGTGGT
Source organism: Rhipicephalus microplus (assembly GCF_043290135.1). NCBI lineage: Eukaryota > Metazoa > Arthropoda > Arachnida > Ixodida > Ixodidae > Rhipicephalus > Rhipicephalus microplus. Next base: position 104,860,996 of record NC_134700.1, read on the forward strand.
GGGTCAAAGGCTGACACCACCCTAAAACATGGACACGCGCGCACATTAAGGCTCCCTAGTCCGGTTGGTCCGCTTTTTGAGGCGGGTAACTTGAAGTGCGCTAACCCGATGCGGATCACTAAAACTTGATTTCATTTCAAAATAGGCCCTTCTTTGGCAAAAATAAAATGAGGTTTCTGGACCACTATTGCAACAATCAATGTCAACCTAATAATTGTCTTTAGTGTCCCTTTAATTATAGCTCGATATACTCATATGGCATGTTCGCCAGGATTATGTCTGGCTGTGTATGGACAATAAATCCCGCATCGATGCTAAGCATTTCTTAGTTCAAACAAAAGTTTCTGACTCTTTCTAAGTATTGTTCAGCTGCCTACACCTGTGTGCCTTAGTACTTTCGTCTTTTACTGGGTGTACGTACGTTCAACACTGGCCTAGGCGGACATGAGCTCATGTCGAGCAACACTAGCAAATCATGAATGAATAACGTGACACCAGTCGAGTACGTCGTTGGGGTCTTAGCGATAGTTACATGTGGAATACGTTCGCAAGCCTCTGTAAATACGGCGCAGTTATTTACTGAGAACGACCCATAGTTTTATGATGCAGAAAAAGAAAATTCCGACATTGAAATCTGCCTGTGACACTCCATGCATAGTGAACCAAAGAAACAAATGCCATTTGGTCGTGTTAAGATGAGTGAAGATCACATCCCAGCCACCGTGCTTCGTTTTTATAAAATTTACTTTGCGTAGGGGCTTTGAACTAAGAACAATGATTTCGGAGGTAGTTTTGCGATAATATTTCACATGCCAGAAAATAATTGCTTTGAAGTTTCGAAGTGCAAAAGGTATTTTTGTTCGAGTTTTAGGTCATATAGTTTCTATTTATCAAAAGAGCTATTAGGTTACAAGCTGTGGCAATTTCACTACCCTTTTACGGTAGACATAAGAAAACCTTTCAGGCTAAAATATACGAAGTTGATAAACTGCAAAACATACACGCACTACCAGAGTTTGTTTCAGCAGACAAGTTAAAATGCTGATCATAATAAAGTACATATACGGCCTTCCTTATAAAAAGGGGGTTTCTATTCATACCATCTTACTTCAACATATTGCTAAAACGTATTTGGTTTTTCCCGAGCGTTTGCGCTTAAGAATGAATTTGTGCAAGAGACCACTTCCTTTTTTGGCTTGGTTTTCACGGACCTCGAGCAAGTCGTATACCACTCTGAGTTTGAAGTGCCGGTGAATGCCAACTATGTGAACTCAGGATGTAGGTGGCTCAGAAGTTGTTGCGTGGTCACCGGCTTACTAAATATGGGTATACAATCTGCAGTCGTGGCCGCTCCAAGCTTCACCCCGCCCCCCAACTCCAGTGCCATGTCGAATGTGGACGAGTGCCACTTGTTTGTGTTCCTCTTCAATTTCACCCGAAGTCACAAAACATCGTAATAAACATGCGAAATGTGATTGATATAATGTATGCAGGCACACAGGAACACAATTGTGTATTGCAGACGCTACTGTTGACGCTTAGTTAAATTCGGGGTTCCTTGCCGAGAAAATGAACAAGTGTAATTTCACTTTCTCGACATAGTGAGGAATTTATGAGTGACGTATTCTGGTGTTGCAGTTTTTCTTTCTGTGTGGTACGTTACTGAGTGAGTGGGCCAAATTATATTGCCTAACGTATGGTCACCAGAACACAAGAAGCAACACTAATTCGTAGCCCTTGAGGCGTTCGCAGCAATCTGTCGGCGCAGTTCTCATCGCATGGTACGGACAGCGTTATTGATGAAAATCTTTTCCTTTTCACAGTTATATATTTGATTTTTTAATCCCCCTCTGAGGATTCATTTCATGTTGAAGCAGATCTTGTCACTATTGCAAAGAGCAGTCGGCAGCCTCCTTTTGTTTTTTTTATTCTCTTATAGCCATATGCAATAAGAGCGTGGATGGCTGATCATTCGCTGTGTGACCACAGCGCCGCTGTGAATACATCATCGTGTCTACAATAATTCTTGTACTGGCGTTACAATGAACAGGAGTGCCAGTTTTATGAAAGGAAAGAAAAAGGAATCTATTTAGTAGATCGAGGGTAACACTTTGGAACAGAACGCGGCGCGCTTGTACCTTCACTCCCGGATGAGGCTGTCATTTTTTTTTCGTCAGTACTCCTCGTACTTAACAGCCCGCAAACTTCGATTCATGGTAAGGTTCCAGAACATGCGAATTTGTTTCAGAGGTATCGCAGCTGTAAGTGCAGCGCAAATCTACACGAAAAAGCCCATTTGAGTCCATACGCTCCGACACTGACTTTGCCTCTCGTACACCATGAGTTGATATTTAAAAATGAGTGCGAACTTATATGAAAGAGCCAAGATAATTTTTTCGCGCACCAGCAAGCTACGCCAACAGCGCAGCAGCCTTCACTATTCTCCGTGGAAGTGCCATGATGCGGAGGAAAAAGCGTGCCACGCTCACATCTTGAAACACGCTCTTTCTGCAGGTTTTTGGGACGGCCAGAAAGAAACAGGCTGTGCGTCCACCATCTCCGAGGCCATAGAAGTATAAGTGTGTTCTCAGCGTTAGCAGTGAGATGGCGCGATTACCGCACTTGGCATTAAACCCCTATATTTAGACAAGTGGCGACACTTCTTGATCTACACCGTCTCACTCTTGCAGCGCCCTAGACATCCTCTTTTTTCACCCCTTTTTCGCGGGGACTGCGCATCCTCAGCGCGTAATGCCAGGGCAGGTGCAACCAGCTAGTCAGGTGGCCTTGACAACTCGTGAAGCACGCGCAATCGAAATTCGCAGGCTTTTCATTCAACGCGCGTGCCATGAACCCTCCAGGCTCCCCGCTCCGAACGTGCACACGAGTTCAATTGTGAGCTTCGTTCTTCGTGCGGATGCTTGGTCGCTGCACTTTTTAGTGCAGGAGCACGTCAGAGAAACTAGCAAAAAATATTTTATAATACCCAAGGCGAAAAAAAAGAAGTCGCAGGTTTTCCTCAAAGGCGAAGCAATGAACGCGATAGCAACAACTTGAAGTTCAGGCGCAGAATGGCAAGCACAGTTAAACGTGCATGCCGCGCGTATCTCAGCCACGGATAACGATAGAGTGACTACTAAGCCGGTCAACGTAGATGCCCAACGTGGATATTGTGTCCAGGCAGTGTGAGGTAAGTGCTACCGGTCACGCCCAGTGCCGGCCTGGTGGTCCGCGTGCTCAGGTTCCCCAAACCCACCACCGATGAACGAAAATTCACGAGCCGCTAATTTCCTCTATTTTTTAAGGACGAGTTGAAAATAAAACTCCCAGCACATCAAGGGCTGCCACTGAGAAACTTGATGGCATCGCAGCTTCAAGAAGTGGTGATCATGGAGATGAAGGTTAGGGGTGAACGATTCTTTTTAAGTCAGAATTTTTTTTAAAAGGCAGCAAAACATAAAACACGACGAGACAAGAAGTACTGAACACCACACAGCGCCTTCACACAACTAACATTTTTCAAAAGAAAGCACGCTATTTTAACCATGACCAAGCGTCACGTGCTCGTAAGTCAATCATAGCCGTAAAAGAAAAACAACATGTGCCCCTGCAAAAAATAAAAGCAGCTCGAAGAACTGTCTTCGCTTACACGCTTTTTTACTATAAGAATTACGAATCGGCGAACACAGTTCATTGCCATACAGGACTATTCACACGCGCTAACACTGATTGGTGTAAGGATGTACGAGTTGAAAGTGAATGAAGTATTGATGACACCGAATCGAATACAAATAGTTATCGAGTATTCTTTGAATATTCATCATATATCAGGTTAACCATTTCCAAGCTGGTCCTAGAACACATTTTATTTCTAACAAATATACAAGAAATTCCAAATGACTACTTTCAATCCACAAAAATTCACACAAATACGAAATTTAGGGTAAGCTCGTATAGAGAGGTGACCTCATAAGACTTCTCAACTGCAGGTTAAAATCAAGCATGCATTAACGTGAACAATACAATATTTGTCATAATATATTAAGTAAAATTGAGAAACAAAACCTGAATATTTTGCAGCCAAGAACAGCGGACACAGCTAAAGATGCAATCAAATGGAGGAACCGGCAGCAGTGCACGTTGGAACTACGCACTAAAACATACACCTTTTTGCAGGCACTTCTTGCGAGCATCTGTGCAAGCGAGCATCTGACATCGCCGCAAGCAAGGAAACTAACGACGTGGCAGGCAACTGTCACCCGCTCTGTGACCAAGATTGCAAGATCTCGTCATCGCAAGAACGCCGTCACTATAGGGCAATTGTGTCCCTCTGAGATATAAAGCCGGCGGGAACATCGCATCTTCTGCAGTCCAGCAGCAGTGCACGTTGGAGGGGAAGCAACAAAAAAGAGAAGGCAGGGAGGTTAACCACAAAGACATCCGGTTGGCTACCCTACACTGGGGGATTAGGAAAGGGGACAGGAAAGACGAGAAAGAGGGAAAAGAAAAAAAGGGCGGGAGATAGAGTGACAATAATTTCAACTACGCACTAAAAGATACACCTTTTTGCAGGCACTTCTTGCGAGCATCTGCGCAAGCGAGCATCTGACATCGCCTGTGATCAAGATTGCAAGATCTCATCATCGCAAGAACGTCGTCACCAGAGGGCAATCGTGTCCCTCTGAGATATAAAGCCTGCGGGAACATCGCATCTTCTGCAGTACGGCAGCAGTGCACGTTGGAACTACGCACTAAAAGATACACCTTTTTGCAGGTGAGATAAACGTACACGGCAATATTGTAGCCGCTACTTTTTTCTTACCTTTGTGCACTGCCGCCGGACATAGTTCATTGTTCTTTTTTATTGATTACAGCTTTGTCTGAGTGCATCGCATATATTTTGTTCCCACCCTACGATGGCGAAGGATTCGCGTGACATGGCAAAGGCCATCGATGACCTACGCGGCGAATTAAGAAAAGAGCTCCGAGAAATTAAGGACAGTGTGAAAAAAGTAAAGGACCTCGAAGATGGCCTTAGTCAGATACTGAATGAAAACTAGGAGCTAACAGTGGAAAATGCCAAACTGCGGAGCAGGGTCGAAGAGGTCGAGCCGTACCAGCGTTCTAGTAACATGGAAATCAAGGGCGTTCCTGCTTATATAGTAAGAAAATTGGAGTTATTGTGCATGAAGAAATTTCTGAGGATGATGTTTACACATGCCATAGAGTGCCCACTTCTCGGCATGATGTAAGCAACATAGTTGTTCGCTTTGTGTGAAGAACTAAACGGAATGCCTTGCTAAGCAAGGCAAAGAAAGCTAAAATCGACAGTGGGGTACTGGGAAGTCAAGTGTCATCCCCAGTGTACGTTAATGAACACTTCACAAGGAATGGCAAACGGCTGCTTGGGGCCGCAATACAACGTAAAAGGGAGATGAAGTGGAAGTTTGTCTGGACAACAAATGGGAAGGTATTCACCCGTCGAAACGAAAGTTCGAAGGTGCTCAGAATAGCCACTACCAACGATCTAAGTAAAATTACAACAGAGGCTGTCAGTTAAAGTACAGATGTCGCAGTTTAAATTAATGACAACTGTATTAGGGGCTATTATGTTGCCGAAACACTACTGAAATGGCAAAAGTGTGCTATTATGAGCTTGACTCTTTCAATTTACTGCTGCACGACGCTCACAAGCGATTAACATTGTTTCATGTGAACGTACGCCGCATACGTAATAAAAAAGATCAGCTGGATGACTACTTCTCTCAGCTTTCTTTTGCTTTTGATGTACTTATGTTTTTGGAAACCTGGCTAACGAGTGGCGAAGATCTTCCTTATTTTCAAGGTTATACTTATAATGGCCTTGTGCGTACTGAAGGACGAGGAAATGGTGTGGCCATTTACGTCAAAGGTACAATTAACCATGAAATTATTCCTCAATTTCCTAGTGTGAACGAAAACATTCAATGCTTAATGATGCACCTGCCTAGGTCACTTATAACCGTGGTCTACAGGCCACCCACAGGTAGTAAGCCAGCATTTCTGGAGTCGATTGAAAATGTGCTGAATTATTCCTGCCATTCGGGTTTAGATTTTGCGATCATGGGTGACGTCAACGTTGATATGCTTTCACTGAATGCCTCAGCTCGACAGCTAACAGAGGTTATTATTTACTTCGCTTCTGAAAACGTTATCACAAAAGCCACGCGAGTGACGGCTGAAACGGCAACTCTGTTTGATATCTGCATCACGAACGTATGCTCTTTATTGTGTGTCGCTGGGACACTTTCTTTAGAAATAAGCGATCATCTGCTATTTTTTTTAGCCTTTCTTATATCACGTGATCGCTTTCAAGCTAATGATAATGAAATGGTGGTATTTCGTAAAATCAATGACCAGACGCTGGAGCTATTTCTTCAACAAATTATTGAAGAGGACTGGGAGCGTGTGCTTCAGGTAGCAGACCCAAACGGTGCATATGAGATATTTTTTGGAAAACTAGAAAAATGTTACGATATTGCGTTTCCGAAAGTTATGAAGAAACAACAGAGCAAAAAAATAAGAAAGCCTTGGATTTCAAATTTCTTGCATTAAAAATAAAGAAGAAACACCGCATGTTTCATGCATTTGTCAAGTCCCGCGACATGAATATGCTAAAGGAATACAAGAAGTACAGAAATCAACTTAATTATGAGTTGAAACAGGCCAAAATAAACTATTACGCGGATGTTTTCAGCAGAATAAGCAATGATCCAAGGAAAATCTGGGATGAGGTCAGAGACCTGCTGGGCCACAAACCTCGCAGCAATGTACCTTCCATAGAGAAAGAAGCGGGTGTCTTTTGTGATGTTAATGTAGCAACAGCATTCAACAAGTATTTCGTAACATGCTGTGACACCCAAGATGACACCGATAGTGAGGTCCAACATCTGTTGTCAAATAGTTATAGTACTCCCAATACAATTGTGTTAACCCCTGTCCCACGCAGCAAAGTTTAAAAAATCATTAGGAAAATAAAAAACAAGTGTGCAGCAGGGTACGACGAAATAAAACCTGTGCCGATAAAATACGTGGCAGATGTGTTATCTGCTCCCTTAGCGTATATTATCAATCTTTCTTTCTCCACGGGCATTTTCCCAGATAAGCTGAAAATTGCTCGCGTATGTCCGATCTTTAAAGGCAGCAATCCGTAACACATGACCAACGATCGGCCCATATCAGTGCTACCTGTTCTTTCGAAAGTTTACGAAAGTACATTGAACAAGCGGCTCCACGATTTTTTTGATACACTGTTATAAATAATGCGCAATTTGGCTTCGAAAAATTAAGTCTGCAGAGCTTGCATCACTTTAAATGAAAGATCACATAATAGAGATTTTTGAGAAAAAATTATATACAGTTGGGCTATTCATTGATCTGCGCAAAGCGTTTGATACCGTATGTCATTACATCCTCTTGCATAAATTAAGCTCATGTGGTATACGAGGAATTGCACACGACCTATTGAAAAGCTATTTAGCAAATGGACACCGATTTGTGAGCATAAATAACGTGCAATCAGACTACGTCGTGGTCGAGAAAGGAGTGCCACAGGGATCCATTCTGTGTCCCCTCCTATTTATAATTTATATCAATGATCTTTGCCACATTCCAGATGCCCCAAACTAGTAATGTACGTGGACGACACAAACATTTTTTTCGAGGGTTCTTCACTTCTCGACCTTGAAGAGAACGTGAATGTTTTTTTGAATCGACTTTCGTCATGGTTAAAACCTAATAAGTTGTGCCTAAACGCAAATAAGACCAAGTACATTATGTTTGCGCCCGTGAATAAACCAAGAAATTTTAATATGACTATTACCTACAAGGAGACACATATTAGAACAAGTTAACAGCGAAAAGTTCCTAGGTGTCTGGTTTCAAGAAGACATATCTTGGAATGAGCACATAGCAAAGTTAAAGTTAGAACTAAGTAAAAGTATTGGCTGCCTACACAGGTTAAATTCTGTCATACCACTGTGGCTAAAAAACATCCTTTATTATACTCTCTTTTACTCACGACTTTCTTACTGCGCTTTTGTGTGGGAGACTACAACACTAAAAAACTATTCTAAATTGGTTATTCTACAAAAGAGGGCTCTGAGAATTTTTGAAGACTTTCGTGGCCCTATACGTAACTTGCGGACAGAACCGCTATTTTCGAAATATCGCATGCTCAAAGCAAGCCAGATTTACTATTTTAAGTTATTTCAGTACATAAAACGCAAGGGACTCTATCAGTCACTGGATTCTCGTGGTTCTCGGTACAATTTTTGTACCTACGCTAAAAGGACTCCGCAAACTCGAACGATCTACGGACCACAACACTCATCTTTTCAGATACACACGTTTTTAAACAAAATTGACAGCCTCCTAGATATAAAGTGTACAGTTTCGAAGCATACGATCAGAATGGTACTGATCGAGAACAACATTGAATTTTCTTGACTATCGTCCTATGTGTCCTCTTTGCCTAAGTTTATCTGATGCTTTTTATGCGTGTGTTCTTTGCCTATGCTTCCCTGTGTATACTGTTATTTTTGTATAAATCTTGCAATAGCGATGAGAAATCGCAACTTATATATATTGGTATTTAAAACATTAAGATGGTTATGTATACTTCTGTTCACTATAAATAACACTTTCTTACTGTTGTGTGTAATACAGTATTTGCACATGTACCTTATGTGTTTTTGTATATTTTAGTATTTTTTCTGTATCCTGCAAAATTCTTATATCAGCCTGTCTGCCTCACTGTATTTGGAGCAAAGGCCCTTTGTCAGGCTTTCAGCCTTTTGCCTTCGCTCCATTTTCTGTACTGGCCCAGAAAAAAACAAATAAAGAAAGAAAGAACCTCTTATCACAACATTGCCTGCGCAACGAAAGCATGTGAATGGCAGTGTTGAAATCTACATCTGCAAAAATATTTCACGCAAGAGCAGCGCATGATTTTCTTGATCAGGATGAAGTTGCATGTAGTTACAACTCGACAAAACTGGAGATGAATAATGCGATACAGCTTCACCTTAGCGAAAAGAACAAGGCCTGTGTTTTTGTTGTTGTTGATGTGGTTGTTGTTCACCTCTTTATTATGGTGCATTCCCACTTAAAAGGATTGACCAAGAATCGAATGGTTTTAAAAATTACTGATCAGATTTGGAATAATGAAGGTGTTTTTGAAAGAAGACAAGTTCGTTCGGCAATCAATCATAGAAAGTATCGCAATATCCTGGGCTCCTTACAAATAACCTCCGAAGTTAAAAGGAAAAAAATCTTTCATGATGCCGATGCTTCGTTTGTTTTGGGCTTACTTGGACAGTGCGGATTATAAAAATTGAAAAAGCACCAGGCCTGTGCGGACGGTGCAGCACAGTCCCAGCGAAAGCTAGAAGAGCGGCCTTTAACTGATTCAAGCACACTTGCTTGATGCTTACTACGTCATTATTACAAAAAATCTGGGTAGTAGGCCAGCATTTCCTATAATATTTATTGTCATTCTTCTGAGAAGCGTGGTATCCACCTAACTACTGCGGGGAGTAGTGTGCCAGTTGTTCATGCAGTGCCTCATGACGATGAAGAATTATGCCTGAAGTGGGTATGTGTCACAGTAAATAGCTGAACGAAAACAAGCTCTGGCAATTGGTTAGAGCATTGAACAACCCACTCGTTACGCTTTTCGCATTGTGTGACGACTCGTTGTTCTTACGCGGTTTTAAAACGCTTTATAAGTCGTAATAACGCCATTGCTTTCTCGACATCAAGCCTGCCTAAGGCGAGTTTGCCTTAGTGGCTCAGTGGTAGAATACTGGTGTCACACAGGTGGCGTTAATTAGGGAGGCGATCGCCGGGCTAATTCCAAGGGCCGAGGTATCGGCCCCCCGAACCGCACCACGAAAGCGTGGACAATTTAGAAGTGGTTCTTTTTGGCGCGCCAGCGGACGCCGGCTGTGGCCCAAAGAACAAGTCAGAACCGAGAGTTGATAAACAAAACAAATATTATATTCTCAAAAATGGCAGATCGAAAACAACACACAAGAATGCACACTCTACAATAGTTACATACAATACGTCACCAATCAAACAACGTACTACACAGTACAATCAGCCACACTCAAAACAACGGACACAGACAACGATACGCACTACAATGCAGTCGCATGCATTGAACAACCAAGACGCTTAAAGACTAAAGAGATATAAAACCTATTCATTCCAAAGTCCTTGGAACAAAAGTCTGAATGATACTCTTCAGAGAATCACTCACTCAATGTCCAGCGTTGTTGTCGTTCCGCGCCCTCGAAGTTTCTCTTCCAGGAAACCTCCCGTCTTCAATTGGCCACTCTTCAAACTTCAACTTCTTCGCCGGAACACGTCGGCTTCACACCCGCAGCTGTTGCCACGCGTCCTCGCTCAATAGCGGTAAACACACGCTCTTGCCTGTAGCCCGAGCCTTCACCCCTCAGGTGGAAATCCTCTTCATCTCCGGCTTCGTCCCTATGGACCAAAACCTTCGCCGACTACACGGCGGAATCCCTACGCGCTCTGGCGTTAACTTCCGTCTCCTCCTGATCTCTCATCTCGGCTGCTCGGTTAAATACCTTGCGCGCGACATTCCAGACGGTTCTCCTCATTTCGTCGGCGCGATACACAGCGAAAGCTGGGGAGAGGTGCGAGACGGTTCGACTGCCCTCCCCGGAGGATGATTCAACTCGGTATGACCCCGCCCCGTTCGTTCTAAAAAAATCGCGGTCTTGCTGGGCCGCCGATGCGGGGTGAGGAGGTTCGTCAGCGACGCCACGCTTCAGCGGGGAGAGCGCGCGCCCGGGGAGCCTTGGACGTTTACTTTCTTTTTTTTCCTTTTTTTTGGTCTCGCGGCGTTTTTCCCGCCCGTTGTCGCAAGAATTTGGCGGCGCGCTCTTTTTTAGTGCTCGTTCTGTGACACTGCCCCCCACTTTAAGAATATTATCTCATAATATTTAAAACCACACAAACGAGCGCGAACAGTCACCACACATTCTCACAGACTGTAACACAATCCGTCGCTCATGACACTTCACATTCACAATATATCACTCAATACGATTGGACATTGTAATTCAATTACACAACACGTGAAAACACAACCACAAGCACATGAGTACAACACTCCACCACACATTCCCAATAATACAAATGTACAAAGTCTCTCACTACAACAATGGTACAATACTATACATCACATCACAGCACAACACTTCGACACTTGTGACGCAGGATACCACAACATTAACACGACATATGGCACTCAACACTGCCAAACACATTCTGCTTTGACCTCAGCACTTATCCTGAGTACTTCGAGCAGCGCTTGCGCCCCGTTTTGCGGTGCTCGCTCGATCTCTTCTTGTGTTTCCACGTTCTTTTTCGGCGAGCCCTTTCCAACGACGATATCTGAGGCGTCGTCTCAGCCATCGTTGTCTCTTCCGACACCGTTAACGCGTCATTACATTCGACGGGTCCTGTCTGTTCATTTACCCGCTTGATCATGTCTCTACATTTTGCCCGGCTGGCCAACTCCGTCTCCTTTACACTGTCTGTCGGTTGAGGTCGTGCCGACGTAAGTCCGGTTGCTCGGCCCGTGAACTTATTCGACACGATCGTCTTCTCCTTCGCTGTCTCTTGCGCCGCAGCTTCACCTTGGGCTCTAGCGAGATCCGTCACGGGATGCTCCTCCATTGTATCTCGCGGCCGCTGTGTTGGCGAGGGCTCTATCTTCGGGTCTTCTCCCAAACATTCTGGATCACTTGGCCCTCGCGCCCTGTCGATGTTTCCGGTGACAAGGTCATACAGGGGGGTCGTCATGCATAAAACAGTAAGCTTCCCGCTGAAGTACGGGGTTTAAACCTCAATTTCTGCTTCGGGAAGCATCCGAACCGTACGGTGTATTAGGCAAACCGGCTTCGTTCTGCCTGTCAACTCACTTTCCTGTACCAAGTTTCTCCGCACGATAACAGTGGAACTGCCGGTATCTCTTAACACCGTAATCTTTTTGCCCGCAACTTTTCCAGGCAGCATTGGCATTCCTTTCGTAACACAGGTTGGCTGTTTTGACGTTACAGCACCCACAATAGGAATTTTCTCCCCATTCTTCAACTCTACGAATCCATCAGTGACGGCATTATTATCAGATTTCGGTGCCGCTTGCACACAGGATACCTGGTGAGTTTGACTCGCTCCGTTTCGACAAGCGTCTGCTTTGTGCCCAGTCTGACCACACTTAAAACATTTTACAACCGTAGGGCTCGTAAAGATCGTTCGACAGTTTTTCGCGCGATGACCCACTCGGTTGCACAGAAAACATCGCGGAATGCTCTCTGGTGCACGCTTCTTTTCTTCGGGAGCCAATTTCTTCGAATCATCGGGACAATCTTTCTTGACCTTGGCCAAATTAGTTCCACCTTGCGCTTCCAAGAATTGATCAGCCAATTCAAGCATTCCTTCAAGTGACTCAGCCTTCCTCTCTTTGAAATACAGCGACAGGCTTGGGTGGCAACTAGTAAGAAATTGTTCTCTAATTAGGAGCTCTCTAAGTTCATCGTACTCCTGCGCTGTCCCTGAAAGTTCAATCCATCTGTCGAAATAATGGCAAAGTCGGGCGGCATACTGCGTAGCTGTCTCACCGTCAGCTGGCTTTCCTGTCCTAAATCTGTCCCGGAATCCTTCAACGGTAAATCTAAATCGCTTCAGCAAAGCAGCTTTCACCTTGGCATAGTTGGCTGCATCGGTCGGCGCCAGCCTGCCGTACACACTGAGCGCTTCGCCACTCAAGCAGGTACTCAAAGCAGTTGCCCATTGATGTTCTGGCCAATTCTGGCTCTTCGCAATCGTCTCAAATCGGTGAAGGTACGCGTCAAGGTCGTCCTTCCTTTCATCAAACGCTACGAGCAGCTTGCTTGGGTTTAAGCGGAAGCCCTGATCTTCCCGTTCGCTGCTTTCAAATCTAGCTTGGACGGGAGTTTCGCTTCGCTGTTGCAAACGGAGCCGCTCGAGTTCCATCTCGTGCTGCCGCTGCCGTTCCCTTTCAGCCATCTCCGCTTCTCTTTCTTCTTTCGCCCTCTCAGCTGCCAGTCTTTCTCTCTCCATCTCCAACTTCAATTGTTGCTCTCTTTCTTTCTTCGCCCTTTCAGCGGCCAGCCTTTCTTTCTCCAATTCAGCTGCTTTTTCTTCCTTGGCTCTCTCAGCTGCCAACCTCTCTCTTTCCACCGCCTCTTTCTCCTTCTGGCTTACCCACTTCCGTAGTTCGGCGCCAGAAAGACCCATCTTCTCACCAAGAGCAACTAACTTTTCGAGATCCATTGTGTCTCGAAACTCGCAAATAAAACCTTGCCGCGTGCAAAAAGTATCCGCCTAAATCGGTCTATCGGAACACTCCCCTGCACTTGTTAACGAGAACACTGAACAACACACAAAATTGTTCCGATAGCACTATCAACAACTCGAGGCTCTTTCTCACTACTTTGGACACACTGTGCACCAAAAGGTCCTGTTTCGCGGCCGCCAGATTAATTGTCACACAGGTCCCGTTAATTAGGGAGGCGATCACCGGGCTAATTCCAAGGGCCGAGGTATCGGCCCCCCGAACCGCACCACGAAAGCGTGGACAATTTAGAAGTGGTTCTTTTTGGCGCGCCAGCGGACGCCGGCTGTGGCCCAAAGAACAAGTCAGAACCGAGAGTTGATAAACAAAACAAATATTATATTCTCAAAAATGGCAGATCGAAAACAACACACAAGAATGCACACTCTACAATAGTTACATACAATACGTCACCAATCAAACAACGTACTACACAGTACAATCAGCCACACTCAAAACAACGGACACAGACAACGATACGCACTACAATGCAGTCGCATGCATTGAACAACCAAGACGCTTAAAGACTAAAGAGATATAAAACCTATTCATTCCAAAGTCCTTGGAACAAAAGTCTGAATGATACTCTTCAGAGAATCACTCACTCAATGTCCAGCGTTGTTGTCGTTCCGCGCCCTCGAAGTTTCTCTTCCAGGAAACCTCCCGTCTTCAATTGGCCACTCTTCAAACTTCAACTTCTTCGCCGGAACACGTCGGCTTCACACCCGCAGCTGTTGCCACGCGTCCTCGCTCAATAGCGGTAAACACACGCTCTTGCCTGTAGCCCGAGCCTTCACCCCTCAGGTGGAAATCCTCTTCATCTCCGGCTTCGTCCCTATGGACCAAAACCTTCGCCGACTACACGGCGGAATCCCTACGCGCTCTGGCGTTAACTTCCATCTCCTCCTGGTCTCTCATCTCGGCTGCTCGGTTAAATACCTTGCGCGCAACATTCCAGACGGTTCTCCTCATTTCGTCGGCGCGATACACAGCGAAAGCTGGGGAGAGGTGCGAGACGGTTCGACTGCCCTCCCCGGAGGATGATTCAACTCGGTATGACCCCGCCCCATTCGTTCTAGGAAAATCGCGGTCTTGCTGGGCCGCCGATGCGGGGTGAGGAGGTTCGTCTGCGACGCCACGCTTCAGCGGGGAGAGCGCGCGCCCGGGGAGCCTTGGACGTTTACTTTCTTTTTTTTCCTTTTTTTTGACCTCGCGGCGTTTTTCCCGCCCGTTGTTGCAAGAATTTGGCGGCGCGCTCTTTTTTAGCGCTCGTTCTGTGACAACTGGGCAGGCACCCAGCAGACCTGGACAAAAGATCCACTGCGTCATTGGTGCAAGTCTTTTTTTCTTATTTCGCATGATGTGGCTACGGGTACCAGAGGCGGTGGTGGCGAACAACTAAGGCGCTGCGCGAGACCCTAGTTGCAATCTCATAACAGCTTTATTACTTTTGAATATGTACCATTCCAGTCGAGTGCCGATTGATATACAATGGTATTCGATGCGTTAAATGGCATGTTTTATTATTTGCACACCATACTTTCGTGTTAATATTTATAGCCTGAAAATTACCTAGTAGAATTTTTATGCCTAAAAACACATGTGGTGTCTGAGAAGTTCGGGGTCTAGCCAAGTTGTACATGGTGTTGGGCAGCGTAGATCTACCAGGGTGGTCTAGTGGCTAAGGTACTCGGCTGCTGAGCCGCAGGTCAAGGGATCGAATCCAAGCAGTAGTGGCTGCACTTTTGATGTAGGTGAAAATGCAGGCGCTGCTAAGATTTTGTTGAACGTTAAAGACCCCAAAGTTTCCGAAGTTCTGGAGCCCTCGACAACGTTATCTCGAATGATCATATGGTGGTTTTGTGACGATAAACCCCACACATCATCATACCAAGTTGAGCAGCGTGTGAGTACGCATTACCTTCCAGTGAACGCTTGTGTTTCGACAATCATGTAGGTGTAATATACGCACCGGCAAAGAACTAGATAAGGGGTCTCAAACGCATGAGCCTCGAACCTTTCGCCAGCGACGCACGCCTTCACAGAAGAATAATCAATCAATCAATCAATCAATCAATCACTTTATTTCCTTTAGTTAAGGTGGAGTACAGGACTAAAAGCTAAAGAGCTTGACGAGGTCCTGACCCCGTTCACAAGTTGAAAAAGCAGCAGGAATGGCAGTCAATCATGCACAGCAAATATGAAATAAACATATAGGTATACCATCACAAAAAAGAAATACAAAGCGTTTATAAAAACAGTGCTAAGATAAAAAGAAAGTAGTTCGAATGTATGGTCATGAAGTGGCATGAACATGAAAAGCAATAATAAAAAGGAAAGAATGGGCATAAATTATGAGAGATGTATCATTGAGGGTAATGTATCAGTTGGCGGTAATAATGTTAGCGAGGTAATATTACCTCGCTAAATAGTAGGCGCACTATTTTTTCGCGTATTGCAATAATCAGCGGTTTTTTCGGATGAGCCACACAGACGAAACTGGTCTCAAGCAATCTCTGTCGTGAGGCACGCCATACGCTCAGTATGATTTGGGCAATCACCATGTGTCTACAATTATCTTTCAGAATAAGCATCCTAATTTTAGGCTTTGAGTAAAGAAGTATTGAAATGTTTTACTAAGTGTGACATCAAATTCTTTTGAGAAATTACCATATAAAAGGTCAGAAAAGCGGCTTGTTGAAATGGCAACGTTCGGGGACAATTTATTCAAACTCTTGTTCAGTCCTTCCTAATCTCATTGTCTTCACTGTCCCTGTCCTTGTGGGTCTTAATTTCATTACTGCGGCCCGTTAGTTCCCGATAGTTTGAGATCTCTGAACTATATCACACCAAAATCAAGCAATCTTGATGCCCTCTCAAAAGCTTCCCATTTATTCCATAGAAGCCTTGGCGACATCTTCCAAGGTTAGGTAATGCCTAATGTGCAGCCAGCAATACTCATTCAGGTCTACCAAATTAATTTCACCATCTCGTTGACCGAGGCTCTGCACACTGTTCTTGACGACGCCGCTGAGTCTCATGTATTGCTGCAGACCACGAATGCTGTTTAGCGCACGCTTGATCGTTGCGATGGCCTCCGTGGTTTCGACATCCGCTCTGTCCTCAACCAACTCCACAAGTTTCGCATGTCTGCAAACTCGTTCTAGTGCAGAAGCACAAAGGGGATCCCGGTCACTCAGCACGAAGCACAACGCTCGAGCGATAAGACCGCAGTTTCGCCTGGTGACATCTTGCACGATGATATTTTCTGTGTCGTACATTCTGCACTGTGGCAGCTCAACGTGAAGCAAGTTATAATTGCTCGTCATTCTTTGAGCAAACAATGGGGTGAAGCACTCGTTGACACCGTAGCCACACTTGACTAGAGACAGCTCTCTCAATGTTGGAATCCGCAGAGCAGCAATGACAAGCGTGTGACAGTCCATCTTGCTAAGCGTCAGGCTGAGATTTAGTTTTTGCGAGTTCGTGTTTGACGCTAGCGCCCTCATCAAACTGCTGTCGGATCTCTGAAATTGTGACGCAAACACGTGGTACCCTACTGGAAGTCGCAGCTCGAAGTTTTTGAGTGTGGGCACCACGCGGATGTATGCAGCAATATCGTTCATCAAACTTTCTTTGTATATATCAGCGAGATTGCGAACGCTGAGCGACGTTACATGAAGGCACTTCATGAGAACACTGAATGCTGACCTGAACTCCTGAGCCTTTTCAATGTGATGGTAACTCAATGTCACTGTCGTCACGAGCGTGCACTCGGGTAGGGCTGGTATGTTTAAAGGCCTCACGTGCAGGTCGTCGATTAGCACTTTCCGTGAAAGCAAATGTGAGTTCATACAACCAAATGCTTCCCGCAGGTCCTTAAACACGGTGATGTTACGCACTATCACACGTTGCAGCGTGTTGCTCGCTGCCTCAGCACAGAAAAATTCACAGCACTCTTCCACAGAGAATCCTTGCAAGTCTATCACTAGCTTGTAGAGGAGAGTATTTTTCGCTAATGCTGAAATCCAAGGCAGCATCGCTTTAGTTCGCCTTGTGCGAAGCAATAGTTTGTCCAAGTACGTCGTCATGAAACGCTCACAACAGTTCGTGAGCGTCATGGTAAGACTGCGCACAGTCTGGCTAGAGTCGACAACCTGTGCGAAACACGCCATCTCTTCTGGTTCCATCAATCTCAAGTACGCGACAACTTCCTCTAGCACAGAAGCTTGTGCGATGCCTTGCACCACAATGTTGAGCCCTTCCCGATCCACCAAATGATCTGCTCTGAGAGGTAAGTGCTTGGGTGTCTGGTTTTCTTTAGTTAAATACTCTGCGAACTTGCGAGCTGAGCCTTTAAAACCAGACGATAAAATGCAGTCCCCAAAGCGAGACTAGTATTTGTGCTGTTCTGCACCAGCATATCCACCAACAGCCTCGTGTATAGGTTGTTCACCTGCAAGTGTGCGACATCCAAGAGACGTCAGGCTGGTTCAAGACCGGATTAAATCGAGCACCGAGATCACTAGCTGATGTAGAGGGTATGTGGATTGCGTAAGAAATTCAAGCTGCTCTATCTTGTTCAGCCGGCGAATCGTATTAAATAAGCTTACAAGTGCCTCCTGCTGAAAATTTAGTGGTCCCTGTATTCTCACTCTCTTTAGAGATGGTGACTTCATCATAGCGTTGAGCAAAGAAGCGTTGCTCGCGATGACTGAATTAATGTCCACAGTTTTCATGCAACTGTGTGAATTCAAAAGATCCTCTAAAAAGTTCTCAGCCACCCTCTGAGCTTCGGTGCAACGACTATCGCCTGGTGAAATGAAGTGGACTTCACGAATGCTGATGAGCTGCATGCTCCCGCCGTCGGAGACGTCGAGCTCTCTCAGCTGAACTCCAAGTACCACAGCAGGCTGTTGTACTTCGAAACATGATGAAATAGCTGACACACGCGAGTCTGAATGGTTTTTGTGGATGCTACCACACGTACAAGGTGTGAAGATCTGCCACGTCTTCGGTCTAAGTCCTCCAGCGCATTCCCCGTCATGTTGCGTGTTTCACCTTTTGACTCTTCGCTGACTGAATGACGAACCACTGAATAATGACCTCACGTTGATCAGGGCTTGCGCTGCCGGGCAGTTACGGTGCACAACGGAAGGCTCTTGACAATAAGAATTTGCCAATGGAGGCTAGGGGAAGGCAGTGATCGGTACGCAATGATATCTTGAACGTGTGGACAATAATGGCGGCTAAAGATCACTGGTTGCTGTCGTTGTTGCCTCATGGCGGTTACCCATTACTCCAAGGTGGCACTAGAAAGAGATGGTAATGGTGACGTGTGACTCAGTTGAGCTGGTCCCGTAGAGTAGGTTGCGCTGAAATATAGAGGAACCAACCGACCAACCAACCAGTCAAGCAGCTAGCACCAGGAGCATAGGCTGCAACGCTCACAGTTACCAATTTCGCCCAGCACAGGTGCTGACACGCTGTTGAATCGTTTTCATATGAGAGTGTTCACTTTGATTTCAATAACAAGGTCGGCGAAGAACAGAAAAATGTTGAACGCTTGAGCTTAGCCTTCGCGAGTAGATCACGATAAAGTAATCGTGTCTCGTGCGCATCGCTTTCCGAACTTCCACACTTCTCGGTGCATGCCTCCACTTCGCCTCAAAGAAAGAAACGACAGTGCGCGAAACACTGGCCGTTTGAAAGTACCATTGAATACTCATTAAAGATACAGTCAAGGGCCCACTAGGTCATAATTATTCGTTTTGCGAATCAGTGAGTGGGCCACTATGCTAAATAGGGGAACACAATATCCCATGCAGCTGTTCATTTTGCAAATGGTTCCTAAGCTGACGATGATTTGGCATATATCAGCGTTTTGTAATGGGCCACCCTTCGAAAAATCTCCTTATTGCTCAATTCACCTGTTCTGACGTGTGGCGTGATTCTGTGCTTCTGCCACGCAATATAATGTCACACACGAAGGACTGTGGACACATGTCAGGAACAGCGAGGGAAAGACACGAACGTGTATCGCGAATGAACCGATGGTGATAATAATCATGGCCTAAAAGCATAGTGCACAATCACTCTGGGGGATTGGCTAAGGAAGGTTCACTAAGATAGTGGATCACATAATATTTTAAATCTAATGATTTAATAGTTAAAAGAAATAAAATTTTACGAATTGAGAGATTTGCAATCAAAACCGCCTTTATTCAATAAGGAATCTTTTTACAGCAAAACAGATATCCTCGTGAGAATGACCTAATAAGGAGACTTCCAAGGAGAGAATATTAGAAGTTAATAAATCCAATCTAATTCAAATAAAAGCCCCTTTAAGAATGTTTTTCGTCAGTGACTTGAAGGGGCTACGCGATAAAAAATATTGCTGGATTGTTTTGTTCTTGTTACAGAATGAGTAAAGAGGGGAACGAGTCAAACCAGCTCTATGCATGTATTAATTACACTGTAGTGAAGTCTGCAGTGTAGTTTCAAAAAAATTAACATCTTTGCGTGTTGACCAGAACTTCATATGCCAAAGGATCAAAAGGTGTCGAGACTCCCTCCGGTGAGTTATTAATATTTTACCACAGTCTTAAAATATGGTATGCCTTCAAAATCTGTCACGTATTATGAGTGCGGCTGTGGGAATAACTGAAAGCACCGAACCACCGAGAGCGGCATTTGCTAGAGCATCCGCTATTTCATTCATTTTTATTTCCCCGTGTCCCGGAACCCAGACCAATCTCCTTAAAGTTATATCAGTTGGGACGAGAAAGTGAAACGTGCGTGATAAATACGAGTCACTATTGGAGGCGGGCGCCGAACACAAAGACAACAAATCGGTACCTATGGCTAGATTTGAAGATGGTGGGCTGAGTTTTCTTAATGCCATAATCACCGCCGTGAATTCTGCCAAAAATACTGACAAGAAATCGGGTAGTCTTCGTGAGAAACACCACTTGAAGGTCTCAGAGGCAATGTCATTGCCATATTTCTCTTTGATTGCGAGGCATCTGTAGCTATAAAATAATTATATTTAGCTCGGACCTTTAAGCACAGCTCTGGGCGGTCCATTGTGCCCGCGAGATGGCAGAGGAGCAAGGTCTTTCTGCCCCGACGTGGGAGTGGCCCGCTGCGCGCTAAACGCACGCACCGAAGGACCATAATCAAATTATTCATTCATCCATCGATCTCTTTTAAATTATGTTGCAGAAGCCTGTTTATTAAATGTGTCGACAACATTTTCTCAAAATTTAGATATATGTCATCAAACATAATTTCGGATTCTGCCTTTTTTATTTTTTATATAAATGATTAGCCGCAGTAGGCATTATTGCGGGGGGCACAGTGCCTCATAGAATGAATACGCAGCCTTGCAGACAACTAAATCAGCTGGGAACATACTCCATTCTACAATGGCTTGCGGAAAAAAGTATGCTTAAACAGATTCGTTCTGGTGCTGTATGACCGTACTTTGAATGTGTGGTCATGACGAAAGGCGCTGGTTTTAAGTATTCTAAAGGATTATTGCCTGTTTTCTTATAGATTGAATAAAATAGTTCCAATCTTAGACTACGTCTTTGGTATTGTAAGTATTGCCAATGAAGTTCTCTTTCCATATATTGAGACCTTTCAGTTCGGTCATATTTTCCCAGAACAAATCTTGCTTTTTATCGACTGAATGCGCTCTGGTGGATGAATGTGTACTTTGTGAAACGGATCACACACAGGACAGGCGCATTTCAGTATTGGTCTAACATAGTCGTAATATGCGGCCTGTTTACATTGCTTGGTTACGTGTTTAGGATTTTTTTTTGTAAAAAAGCTAGGGCTCTTCCAGCTCTGCTGAGAACACTGGCAATGTGTTCATACTATCCCGCATCAGACCGAAAATGGCCACAACAATAGCTATTTTCCAGTCATCAGGAACCTAGCCTTCATCGAGTGATTTTTTGTAGATAACATAAATATAACAAGCTACTGCCTCCGGGCAATGTTTTAAAACTCTTGGTGACAAGCCATCTGGTCCAGTCTTTACTTTAATCCATTTGCTGTAACAACTTCACTATGCCATTGAATGAATGCTCTACGTCTGCCATAGGCAAAAATTATTATTTTTTATTCGCGACAATCACGAAGTGTATGAGACAATATAGCAGGGCAGAAAAGCGATTTAGAAAAGTTGTTGAAAAGGGTGGCTTTATCTTTATACTCAGATACAATATTGCCACCGTAACGTAGATTTAGTGGACAAACCTTCTCCGACTACCACATCGTCTCATACACTTCCAAAACCTATTCTTATAAAAAGTCAGCGGCCAAACTCTTAAAATACTTTTTCTTGGCTCCTTTCAGTTTAATTTTATAAAGTGCTGTCAGATATTTCATTTTAATAAAATTTTCAGGGGTTTTATTTTGGCTATATTGGGAAAAGGGCCTCTTGCACTTTTTGAAAAGCTGAATAAGATGTCCAATAATCCAAGGTTTCTTTGTTTTGCTTGTTTATTGCTTGAGACGCTTGGGACGTGGCACCGAATTAGCCCAGTAATGCGTTCCTTTACCACTTGCCATAGCTGCTCAACAGTTGCTTCATCTGCACTGCTTTCAAAGAACAGAAATTGATGCTCAAGTACCACTGATATTTGCTCATAGCTTGTTTCACTATAAAAGAAGATTCTCCTAAATTCACATTTATTTGCATATACACGAGATCTTGTTAGCTTTGCAAAGACAGCGTTGTGATCACTAATACCGGTAATAACGTGTGTCTCATTAATGACATCAGGGGTATTACAAAACAACAAATCCAGAGTGTTGTCACCTTGCGTAGGACTTAAGACATACTGCACGAGGTCGAGCCCGTCACTCAACGTTTTCAATTGACAATATATCGCTGCATTAGATTTTGAGACACAGTTACCGTTATTCGAATTAACATCGGGCAAATTAATGTCACCAGCAAGAACGACACACTCTTTGGAAAACGTGCAGGAATGTTTTCTCAGCTGACGCATAACATTCTGTTCAAAGACAGAAGCCAATAAAAAGCACCAACATTAAAACTAGAACCATAATTTTGTACTACGCGGCACCAAACAGATTCAGTTTCGTTGTGGTGATTTCTTCGGACATCAAAGAATCCTTTACAGGAATGAAAAGACCACCCCCATGCGTTGACCGTTCTTTCCGATATGTTTGAAAATTGCAAGGGAACATTTCAGAGTTCGAAACTGCTTCATAAAGCCAAAATTCTGACGCAATAACTATTTCAGCGTTCAATAACTTGATAACCCTATCCAGATCATCAGCTTTATTCTGAACACTGTGGCAATTCATCATCAGAAGGTCAATATCTCGGGCATCTGGGGCTTTTGTCTCACTTCTTTGTTATCACGTCACGAGCGTCTTACTTTTGCCACAGCCGCGCATCACTATCCCTAGTGTAAGTTCTACCATCAATGATAAGCTTATCAAAATAAAGTTCCACTGTTTGACCACTTTCTTTTCTTTATTTCGCATATTCCGGTAAGTGCTTTTTTTTCACGCATGTGCTTGGAATAGTCGTCACTGATTGCTAACCCAGAATTCTTGAACTTGTGTGAATTTTTGTAGATTTCAGCTTTTTCTTGATTGTTGGAAAGCTGTAGTAATACTGGTCTGTTTTTTCCCCGCTTCTTCGTTCCAATGCAGCAATTTCTTTCAACACTCACTAAGGTGACACCTATTTTAGCAGCTAAAATGTCGTCTAGAACAGTTTTACGGAGATATTCGGCCATTTAACCAGTACTTTTTCTCAAGCCATGTACAACCAAGTTAATACGTCTGCTTCTGTTTTCAAGATCTTCGAGTTTCGCTTGCAACTGAACAATGCCTGTCGATATTCGATGAACTGTTCTCTCACAATGTTCAAATTGTACGCTTTTATCGGCAAGGCACTTCAATTCAATTTCAATTGAATCTAACCTCTGATCCGTACGAACAATTTTGTCCTCCAGCTTGTTGCTAATTGTTCCCATCACCTCAAGCATTTCTTTTTGACCTTCAAGTAGCTCTTGCACTGCAGAATTATTAGGGCCGGGTGTCACACCGGTCCCGTTAATTAGGGAGGCTATCGCCGGGCTAACTCCAAGGGCCGAAGTATCGGCCCCCGAACCGCACCACGAAAGCGTGGACAATTTAGAGGTGGTCCTTCTTGGCGCGCCAGCGGACGCCGGCTGTGGCCCAAAAAACAAGTCAGAGCCGAGAGTTGATAAACAAACGAAATTATATTCTCAATAATGGCAGATCGAAAACAATACACAAGAGTGCACACTCCACAATAGTTGCATACAATACGTCACCAATCAAACAACGTACTACACAGTACAATCAGCCACATTCGAAACAACGGACACAGACAACAATACGCACTACAATGCAGTCGCATGCATTGAACAGCCAAGACACTTAAAGACTAAAGAGATAGAAAACCTATTCAGTCCAAAGTTCTTGGAACCAAAGTCTAGATGATACTCTTCCGAGAATCACTCACTCGAAGTCCAGCGTTGTTGTCGTTCCGCAGCCCTCGAAGTTTCTCTTCCAGATAACCTCGCCGAAGTTTCTCTTCCAGGAAACCTCGCGTCTTCAATTGGCCACTCTCCAAGCTTCAAACTTCTTCGCCGAAAACACGTCGGCTTCACACACGCAGCTGTTGCTACGCGTCTTCGCTCGATAGCGGTAAACACACGCTCTTGCCTGTAGCTCGAGCCTTCACACCCCTCAGGTGGAAATCATCTTCTTCTCCCGCTTTGTCGCTACAGACAAAACCTTCGCCGACTACACGGCGGAATCCCTACGCGCTCTGGCGCTAACTTCCGTCTTCTCCTGATCTCTCGTCTCGGCTGCTCGATTAAATACCTTCCGTGCGAGATTCCAGAAGGTTCTCGTCATTTCGTCGGTGCGATACGCAGCGAAGCCTGGGAAGAGGGCGAGACGGTTGGAATGCCCTCCACGTCGGATGACTCAACTCGGTATGACCACGCCGCTTTCCTTCTAGAAAAATCCAGTGCTTGCTCGGCCGCCGTTGTGGGGTGAGGAGGTTCGTCGGCGAAGCCACGCTACCGAGGGGAGAGCGCGCGCCCGGGGAGCCTTGGATGTTTGTTTTCTTTTTTTTTCCTTTTGACCTCCCGGCCTCTCTCCCGCGCGTTATCGCAAGAACTTGGCGGCGCGCCCATTTTTAGTGCTCGTTCTGTGACACCGGGGTTCAATTCAACGTCCCCCCTAAGAAGTAATACCCACATGCACGAAGCATCAAAGCGCTCAGGCACTCCATTCCAAAAGGCTCTCGGACAAGGCGACACCACCAGGCACCGAAAACTTGTGGTGCACTGTGAATAAAAATGTTTTTTGTTAACCTGCAGAACGTTCCAGAGCTCTTTATTCCGTCACCGCAGGCTGGCGGTGAAACTTTGCCAAATGCCACTGAAAACGTGGGGGGGGGGGGGGGCGTATTTCAAGACCTTGCCTGTCACTGTCGATTTGGCTGTATAGTTCAAGGCGCCAGAAACCGAAACTTGAGGTGGCCACCCAATCCGTGAAAATACCTCGGTACAGAGGAATTCAGGACTGCGTTCATTGGCGTCAGGTGATATTATCACCATCCAATGCCAATTTATCCAATTATTGGATAAATCCCTTCCATTGCTAATGAAAGGGATTTCACACAGTTTAGCATCTAATGGAGCAACGAGAGACTGTACGTATCCCCCCTGTGGAGCCTAAAACCGTGGACAATAAGATAAAAAAGTAACGCTGGCTGGTGCATAAAATAATTCAGTTTTATGAGGCAATCATAAAGATTCAGAAAATTTTTTACCGTTAGTATTCTAAACCTGCACAAAAGAGGGGGCAGACATGCGTCTCAGCACAAAACATTATTGGCGATCGCTTTCGATGATCTAAGGGATAATTTTCGAGCCCCTCTTTCCAGGAGCACTAGAGGACACAATCTACAGGCTGGAGTACCCGAATATAAACCACATGCGAATTCTCAAATGAGGCGTACGTAAATGTTGTATAATATAAATAACGAATCTCTCCGAATTTTTGATCGACTATTGCATAGCCTTCGTATGACTCCTAGCGCCCGTATTCTTTTCTTGACAACGTATTCAATGTGTCGATGCCAAAGGAGCCTGCTGTGATAAATATTTCCCAGATATTTTATTGAATCTCTCTTGTGGTATATTCTGCAGGTTGCAAGTTAATCTGATAATAACTGCGTAATACAAAGAGAAAACAATAATTTTCGTTCAACATTAAGACATAAATAGGTAGCCTTTAACCATTTTTCAATGGCACGCACATACGATTGTAAGCGAGTATATAATGAATGTATATGCGTCTCTGAAGCGAAAAAGGCTATGTCTTATGCATATTCTTATGTGTATGCTCAATTGTGGCTGAGAATGGTCCTTAGTAACGAAGACCTAACACAAACTTCCTTATTGTCCTCTTCGCCCTTTTCGGCTGGCCACGGCTTGAGGAATCACAACACCAGGAGGCGTTGTTCCCCCTCTGATTAGAGCATCGACATGATCCTCGTACGCAAGGGGGAACCAGTACCCTTTAGAAAAAAATAAACTATACGCACAGTGCGAAAGGCATTTGCACGTGAAAAAAGTAGTCTCTGGTCGATAATAAGAAAAATAAATAACACAGTTCACAGCTCTTTGAAGATCCAACGGACAACGGCAAACAAAACAAAATGTTTGCTTCTCGGGCACAATAAAGCGAGTATAACCAAGTAAAATATGATTTCGAGGCAGATGTCATGCGCAATTTCTGTGCGTTGTGATTGGGGCTAGGTCATTGCTGAGCCTCCACCTGAATAACTTCAGAGTTGACCTCATTCACCACTGTACTACTTTAAAGGGTATGAAGTACTTGCCCAAGAGTTTTTCGTTGAGACCATGCTGTCTAAGAAGAGTTGAAACGCAAACTTGGTCGCGAGGTCAATAGGCAACTTGTCAATTGTAGATATTGTATTGTACTTTCGAGAATCTGCACATTGCTGCTATCCTATATGCACGTGAGCCTGTTGACGCACATATTCCACACGCTGAATGTAGTCCTCGGCATCAAGAGTTAACTGCTCATTCTGGTCAATGGCACAAAGATTCGTGGCGTCTGGATTGGTTTGCATGCCTCGACCATAAACGAGGTGGAAGGGTGTGAATGTTGTCGTTTCCTGGGTTGCGGTGTTGTACGCAAACGTTACGTGCGGCAGGATCTCCTCCCACGTTTTATGCTGCACATCCACGTACATAGAAATCACGTCCTCCAGCGTTTCGTTCAGCCTTTCTATCTAGCCGTTACTCTGAAAGTGGTATGCGGTTGTCTTACGGCGGTTCTTGTAGAAGAGCTTGAATATGTTCGATAGTTTTCCGCAAACGCTGTCCCTCCATCACTGATGCCATACCGCTTGGCAGTGGCTTCGTCCCAGCGTGACGCACCAAGTACTCAGTTGCAACGTTGACCAATTTGTTTCCGGAGTATGACAAAGGAAAAGGTCCAAGAAGGTTCATCCCAGCCTGCTCAAATGGCGTACGCGGTGGGTTGATGTTTTGTAGAAGGCCTTCAGGCTTTACAAGTGGTAACTTGGGACGCTGACATTCGCGGCATGCTTTCACACAACGTTTGAAACAAGCTCCCAGTTTAGACCAGAAATGTGGTTGTCGTACGCGGTCGAGCGTCCAAGAGCAGCCCGGATGACCATATGACGGCTAATCGTGGCAGGCTAATAGGATGTCATCGCGAATGTCTTGAGAAACGACTAGAACCTAAGCTCTGCGGCTGACACTGGTGTTTTTCTTGAATAATATGCTGTCTCGTAAGCAAAGAGACCAAAACCTACGCAAAAGTGGAGGAGGGATAGATGCCGTGCTGCCTTATAAAAGATCTTATGGGCCCTAACTCAAGGTCTGTTCGTTGCTGACTGGTGACGTGTAACATACTGAGAATCCCCATTAAATTACTGTTGTCTTCTACAGATGAACGGTTCAATTCCAGAGGTGCTCTTAATAGCGTGTTGGCATCCTTTCGCTTTTTATCTTGCTTGCATACGATGGAGACATGGAACTGCTGAATTCGCAGACTCCCTTGTGCTAATCGCCCAGAGGGGTCTTGGTAGATAGCCAACCAACATAAAGCCTGGTGATCAGTCACAACTTTAAATGGGCTACCGTAGGGACAAAGCCTGAAGTTTGTAATTGCCCATCTTACCACGAGGCATTGCTTCTTAGACGTAGAATAGCTGGTCTCGGCTTGTGACAGAGTGTGGTACGCATAGGCAATAACTCGTTCGGACCCATCTTGTGTTCGCACCAAAATAGCTTGGAGACCAGTGTTGCTTGCGTCAGTGCGCACCTCTGCGTCAGGGTCCTCATCGATATGAACAAATACAGGTAGAGAAGACTATCGATGTTTCAGTTCTGGAAAGGCAGTCACTTGTTCATTAGTCCACAGAAAAAAAGTGCCGTCCGGTGTAAGTCTGATCGACGGCTCCGCAATCTTAGAGAAGTTTTCAATAAAGCGGTGATAATGTGCGCTGAGACCCAGTAATAGTCGAAGGTTTTTTGTCTATAGTAGATTGAAAAGCGGCCATAGTGGCAGACTTCTTCGTATCGGCCCTATCACCTGCAGCGCTCACAACAAAGCTAAAGAACTTGAGTTCTTTGAAGCCGAAATGGCATTTCTAAGGCTTGAGGGTCAGGTCAGCGGGTCGTATAGCTTCGAGAACACTTCGAAGGCAAAGAAAAATGCTAGCCAAACGTTGCCGAATGGATAACAACATCGTTAAAATCAACAAGTCAACTTTTCCAGTTGAGCACCAGCAAAAAGGGTATTCATCAGTGGCCGGAACAGAGCAGAGGCTAAATAGGAGCACTCGGAATTTATACAGGCCGTCAGGAGTTACAAAGGTTTTTTGTGGTCCCGATCGTTGAAATCGATTGATTTGCCAATAACGTATTTTCAGGTTGATTGATGAGAAGTAATTTGCTCGCCTGAGGTTGTCTTGAGAACCGCCTACTCGAAGAAATCGGTACACGCCTTTTTTGTGACGTTACTCTGCTTCCTACAATCAACACAAAAGCGAAGTGTTCCATTCTTTTTCTTTACAAGAGGATTAGCGATGATTACGGGCTGCTTGAGGGCTGTGTTACACCTATTTGAAGAATTTCCTTCACTTGCGTTTGAATCGCACTTTGTTCAGTTGGTAAAACGTGGTAAGGCTGTTGCTCTATAGGGTGCGCGTCATCAATACGGCGTTTGATAATTGATGTCAGGCGAGTTTTTACAAATGTGCAAAGAAGCCGTGGAAATACAGCAACAGGTCGTGCCGCCTTCGTGTGTTTTCGTCAGGAAGCGTTGGAGGTATGCCGACGCCCGAGGAAGTGCTTCAGTATTGTCAGTTGCCTCCGAAGCAAAGCTCTCAGTCACATTAGTTACTGAGTCGGTGTGAGCGATGACAGTACTGGGCAAAAGGTGTCTGCGCTTATTGCTGAACATTGTAACAAGAACCTCGCAGTGTACATCCTGGCGGTCTACTATAGGTTTCGTGCTACGCAGACACCTTAAAGAAGGAGTAGGAATTGATTGCTCTCTGCGACTATTTAACCGTGTGCTCCTTCGTTACACGCCACTCGAACCATAAGATTTGCGCGTGGTGGTACCATCACAGCATCGTGATTTGCACGCATATTCGATCTTGGCTGAGTTCGTGCTCTGGTGTGGCACTTTGAGTTGAACACGTGACAAGGCGTTGTAGAAAGTAAATATTAGCACCGTGCACGTTCAGGAAGTTTATGCCAATGATCAGGTCTCGAGAACACTGACGGAGAACGCTCAAGCTGACAACAAAGGTAGAATCGCAAATCTGTGCTCGTGCTGTGCCGACGCAGAGTTGCCTGACGATGAGCCCACCGGCAGTACGAATTTGCCTTAGGTTCCAAGGCATCATCACATCCTCAAGAAGGGCAGCCTATTTTTCACTTATTATAAAAAAAATCCGTACCAGTGTCCTTTTAATCACTCACTTTGTGAACGTCGAGTAGCGCTGAAGTGTCTAACAAATTCTTCGCGGAACCAGCTGCTGCCGTCGTCGTCGAGGAATTGTCGGTTTGGGGAAGCGCCGATGAGACGCCTTGAGCTTCTCCAGTCTGAGAGGCTTCGCCCCTGAAGGTCGCTGCGGTTAGTTTGCCCGGGGTGGACGGGGTAACCGACAGTGCACCATGCTCGAATAGGTACGTCGATTAGGAGAAAGTCACCATGGTGTTGGGGAGCGTGAGTAGCGCAAGGATGACGAATGTCCGCGCTGGTGAGCCACATAATCTTTGATTTCAGGTGGCCGCTGACTGAACCTGGGTGGATGTGAGTTCACCGAAAATCCACGTGGTCTACGTTGACGGTAAGAGCACTGTCCGTACAGATGCCCAGCTTCGCCACAGTGGAAGCAGAGAGAGCTTCCACTGGTACACGCCAGACGTCTGATTTTCGCGAGGCCGGTCGAGGTGCGTTGTAATATGGCACCGCTTCCACCGTCTGCAGCAGGGCTGGGGCCACGGTGGGATGGGGAATTGCAGGTGTAACTGGTTGCCGCAAAGCTTTAGCATACGGCATGCAGGGAAAGTCACTGGGTGGTTCATAATTCCGCATAAAAGACGGTTCTCATAAGGCTTGCTGGAATTCACCTCGGACAACGCTGGAAAACGAAGAGAACGTGAGCTGCGAGAACAAAGACAGCTTCCGAAGTTCTTCGCAGATTACTCAGCGTATGAGCTTTCAGAAGAAATTCGTTTGGCCACCAGAAGCTCCGAAGTAGTCCGTAGTCGAAGCATTGACGTGTCGTTCACCTGATGTAGCCCGGTGCCTAAGAGTGCTTTCGATGGTGACGGCTTCTTTGAGAAATTCAACCACAGCCTTGGGTAGACTGCGCACAAGCCCTCCGAAAAGCTGCTCTTTCACCCCACGCGGGACGTAACGCCCCTTCTTTTCTTCTGGCATGCTAGGGTCAGCTTGGTGTAAAAGACGCGTGATGTCTTCGATCTACATCGCAACTCCTTCATTCGGTATTTTTATGCGGGGTTAAATGTCGCGCTCAGCTCTCTCTCGATGGTCAGGGCTGGCATATCAATCAATTATTCAATCAATCAATCAATCAATCAATCAATCAATCAATCAATCAATCATAATATTTCCCACTTCAGCAAGTAGAGGTCTTTGGAACAAAAAGCTCCTGCGAGTTTAACAAGGCTTCCCGGCCGGTTGCACTTCAGCAATCAGTGATAGCGTACATAAACTGAAGCACGCAATTTAAAGCACGAAAAAGCATGCGTTATTCCTTTACATCCTCATCAAAAGAACGCTACACGTACATACAATTCTGGGAAAACAGTAGACTACTACGTCAAAGAGAAAGCTAAAAAGTAACATTTCAATTATCTCGCAAAGAAAACACGCAGCGCAGGCTGGTAAGATGAAATACGAAACCATTTTGCGATAAATGGTTTAATACAGAAAGAAAAGTTATTTGTGGCATCTGGGCCCAGAAGTTTCTGCGCGGATTTTTTGTTTCGAATGTATTCATGAAGCATAAGTGATAATAGGAAGAATATTCACCTAACCCTGGTAAATCGGCCGGCATTGAAATATTCCTCTTTATTTCATACTGATAGCGAAAAACAAGGCGCAAGTTGTAAGTTTTGAAAACCATTGGGATATCAGCAGACCTTGTAAAAGCTCATTTGGCAACCCACCATCAAGGTACACCATACCCACTACCAC
Source organism: Rhipicephalus microplus (assembly GCF_043290135.1). Lineage (NCBI taxonomy): Eukaryota > Metazoa > Arthropoda > Arachnida > Ixodida > Ixodidae > Rhipicephalus > Rhipicephalus microplus. The sequence continues at coordinate 104,892,266 of NC_134700.1, forward strand.
ATTTTCTTGAGGATGCCCAAGGGCAGATGCTCCGAGAAAAAAAAGCCTCCGACGTGCCACACGAGCTTTTATACATCCCTGTGGATCAGACTTTCCTAGTGGTTTAACCTGCCAAGAGGAGGTTACGTTGCGGATGCTTCGTGTTGGGGTTATGTTTACACCATTCGTGACCATCCTTTGGATGCAAAAATACCGAGGCCCGCATGGCACATCATGCGAATTTTGTGACGTCCCAATCCAAGATGTAACTGACTCACACTTACTGTGGACCTGCACTGGTCTACAATTAAGTCGTCGGTGTCACCTTCGTGTTACAGGCCTCAGGCCTGGCCGACCACCCGACTTCGATCGCTGGCTTCGTGCACAACACCACCATTCCCTACTAGACTTCATAGATGAAGGAAACTTGTATGTGTGTTTTTCGAAAAATTGTTATGCCTATTGGTAGTCTCCAAATAAAAGAAACCAGAAGCTTGGAACAGTTGTGCGGGAGGGTGATCTCTAGCCAAGTTGTGGACGATGCATGAATCCTTTTTCTCCAGAACGTGGAGCTTCAGGCCTCTAGAACACTTTCATGTTCCAAGAATCTGGCGTTGGAGGTCTTTCCATGATGTTAAAATACCTGTACGGTTCTCATACTGCACACCTGCACCATCTAGAAGCCAGAAACAGACGTGGCGCAGTTTGGCGGAAAGGCGCGAACGTGTATCGTCAATGAAGAGCTGTCACACACTTCGTATTTGTCCTCTTTGCCATTTCCGGCTGGCTACGGCTTGCCGGCACACACCAGGCCGAAATATTATTTATCAAGAAGACTTCTTCAGCTACATAACCTTCGTATATTGTTTTTTCCAAAGCAGCACTAAGAAATATTGTGGCCCTGTGGTTGAACACCTGCTTACTATGCAGACAGGCCAAATTCAATTCCCACCTGCAGTTTTTCATTATTTATGTTATTTGAATAGTTATAGCTTTTTAGGTCAAGTACAACAGTGACTTTTTCGCTTAAAACCGACGAAGCCAATACCAACACCAATTGGTTTGGCGAAACAAGCTTTTCGATGCCATCGTGTTAATGCTTTAAAAATATTCAAAGCAATTTCTACGTATGCCGAAGATTTAGCGTACTTGAGTTTTCTTTCACGCACCCCATTCCTCACCTCACTCGCCATTCCCTCAGAACACCCCTCCCCAAAATAAAAGAAAACAAATTTCATACAAAAACAGCCTAATCCGCGCACCGTGTTAATCGATGCAATGCAAAGCAGCCCCGAAGGTAGAAACTATGCTGGACGTGGCATGCGTGGCAATTTTTACAAGGAACTGTGACGAAACTATGAAAACCGCCAAGACTTGAGGATACGGTTTGATTTAGGAAACGAGAAAAAGATACTTGGACTTGTTTGAGATACCGACAAATATATTTTAAAGCCCTCGCTAAGGAAGATGCTGGAATCGTTAAGTGAGCCAAGGATTACGAAGCGAAAGATTTTAAGCTTTGCCTCACTTATGTATGATCCTTTCGGATTCCTTGCGCTATTAGCTCTGGTGGCAAAGTTAATAATACAGAGTCTGTGGCTACCAAAATACATCTGGGATGCGCCCCTGCTCGAGTCTATTCTAAAGAAATGGACATCATTGACGAAAGGCCTCCTAAAAGTGAGTCAGTTGGAAGTTCAGAGACATTTGGCCAATTTCTTAAGCACAACAAATTTCGTGTTGCCATACATGGCTTTAGCGATGCAAGCACAGCTGCGTATGGCGTCGTGCTCTACCTTCACATAAGAGACTTCAATTGAGTTATGAAAGTTGTATTTATGATTGCCAAATCATGAGTAGCACCGCTACAAAAGATGACTGTTCTTGCGTGAATTTGGTGCAATACTCAATATACCGGACGGTGGACTGACCTTTTCAGCGGATTAAGGCGCAGCGCTACACCAAAAATCCCTGCGAGTCATTGTCGATGTGACCGTACCTCCGTTATGGTGCCGCCTTGTTTCGGTCACGTGCAGCGCGCAGCATACTGGAGATAGAATCACTGAACAAGTATTGACGCCTTTACTCTCTTGCGGTGTTGCGATTGCCAGAAGTATCCTCAATGTTGTGTGCGGTGAAGCGGAGGTTCTGTTGACGAATTTTACCAACTAGCGACGACACATTACACAAGGCACTACAGTTGCCTACTTCGACGAGATCACCGAAATCTGCGAGTGCTGTGTAGTACAACAGGACGAGCTGCAAGCCACGTCAGCACCACCACCTATTGACGTAAGCACGGATTTATCACCAGCTCAGAGGCAGCGTCTAGTAGGTCTTCTTCACCAGTTCAAAGACTGTTTTTCATCGACCTCGAGGGTCAGTGAAACGCCGCTGACGAAGCACCAGATAATAACGGAGGAGACGGCAAGGCCAATACGACAAAACCCATACCGCGTAGCACTGGAAGAGCGTGAAGCAATCTAAGAACAAGTGAAGAAAATGCTCGATGATGACGTAATCCAGCCGTCAAGAAACGCTTGGGCATCGCCGATAGTGCTGGTTAAAAAGGAAGACGGAAGCATGCGATTTTTCGTCGACTACCGCAAGCTGAACCATGTGACAAAGAAAGACCTGCACCCGTTACCGCGCATCGATGATTCACTCGACAGGCTGAGGTATGCACGCTACTTCTCGTCAATGGACCTCAAAAGTGGGTATTGGCAAATCTAGGTCGACGAGTGTGATAGAGAAAAAACGGCTTTTGTAACGACTGATGGGCTTTATGAATTTAAAGTCTTGCCCTTCTGATTCTGCCCAGCCCCCGCAACATTTTAGAGACTAATGGATACCGTTGTGTCAGGCCTTGAGTGGCAGTTATGTCTGGTCTATCTGGTGGAGGTCGTTTTTTCAAAAACATTTGAGGAACACCTGCGCAGGCTGCTATCGGTATTCAGGGCGATAAAGTCTGCCTGCCTGACACTGAAACCCGAGAAGTGTCATTTCGGTTTCAAGGAGCTCCAATTTTCAGGCCATGTGGTGAGCCATGAAGGTGTTCAACCTGATCCCGATAAGATTGCGGCCATCAGAAAATTTCCGGTGCCAACTGATAAGAAAGCAGTGAGGTGTTTCCTTGGCCTACGCGCATACTACCGAAGGTTTATTGCCAACTTCTCACACATGGCTTCGCCGTTAACACGACTCACAAGAAAAGACGTTTCGTTCACATGGGGCGACGATCAACAAGCGGCATTTGACGATCTCCGACAACACCTGCAGACACCACCTGTGCTTGCTCACTTTGATGAGGATGCTCTTACCAAGGTCCACACAGATGCCAGCAACGTGGGTTTAGGCGCAGTACTCGTCCAGTGCCAAGACTCAGCCGAGCGTGTAATCGCATATGCAAGTAGAACGCTTTCCCGCGCCGAGTCCAACTACTCCTTAACGAAAAAAGAGTGCCTTGCTGTCGTATGGGTGGTTATGATGTTTCGTCCGTACCTCTATGGTCGTTGTTTCGACGTAGTCAGCGACCATCATTCCCTGCTGGCTTACCCACTCGAAAGACCCGTCTAGTCGGATTGCACGGTGGGGCTTACGCCTTCAAGAGTTTGATATGACGGTCGTGATTAAGTCCGGACGGCAGCACGCCAACGCCGATTGCTTATCAATGTCACCGATAAAGCGCGACGATGACACAGATGACAACATGGCGTTTGTAGTAGTCGTCGACACCACTACAATTTTGTGCAAGCAAAAGGAAGACAGTGAGTTGCTTCCCCTTATTGAATTTTTGAATGGCCGGACAACAACCATTTCTAGAGGATTTGCTAGGAGCCTGCCGTCATTCTGCTTATGTAGTGGTCTTCTCTATAAGAAGAACTTTTCTCCCAGAGGAAGCACCCACCTACTTGTTGTTCCGACGTCCATCCGTGAGGAAATACTTAGTGCTTGCCACGATGAGCCAACCTCCGGTCATCTCGGATACACCCGCACATTGGCCAGAATCCAACAGAAATACTACTGGCCAAGACTTACAGGTATTGTGAAACATTACATGCGCATGTGCCATGATTGCCAACGACGAAAATTGCCACCGTTAAAACCAGCTGGACTATTACAGCCAATTCAGGTGCCCACGGTACATTTTGCCCAAATTGGAATGGATCTCGTCGGAGCTTGTCCGACATCCTATGCTGGAAACAAGTGGGTAATAGTCGCCACTGATTATCTTACGCACTACGCGGAAACGAAGACTTTTAAAGTGGCACAGTCGTTGAAACCACACAATTTTTCATAAAAAATGCCGTCCTGAGGCACGGTGCTCCAACAATCATAATAACGGATCGAGGTACCGCTTTCACGGCCGCGCTCCTAGAGACTGTGCTTGAGCTCAGTGGAACAACCCATCGGAAAACAACTTCCTATCATCCACAAACCAACCGCTTAACAGAACGCCTCAACAAGACTATTTCCGACATGTTGAGTATGTACGTTGACGTGAATCACAAGAACTGGGACGACATTTTACCGTACATCACGTTCGCCTATGATACAGCGCAGCAAGAAACTACACGAAGAACGCCGTTCAGTCTCCTTCATGGCCTTGAAGTGACGACGATGCTTGACGCCATGTTACTGCACGACTGCAACGACATCTATTTGGACGCAGCATCTTTTACCGAAAAAGCAGAAGACGCAAGGCAGCTTGCACGCGTCCGAATCAACTAGCAGCAAAATTACGATGCCTAACGTTATATTCTGCGACACCAATATGTCGTCTATTGGCCCGGTGAAAGGACTGGGTATGGAGTCCTATCCACCGCCGGGGACTGTCTGAAAAACTGCTGAAGAGGTATTTTGGCCCCAACACAGTTTTACAGCGCCTGAGTGACGTTAATTACGTGGTCGTTCCTTACAGCCCCTCCACAACTCGCCAGAAAAAAAAAAACTGAAAACGTGCACGTTGTGCGAATGAAGCCCTACTTTTCGGACTGATTTGCACCATACATGTGCTGCACCGTCTTCCATAGAAGAGCATCGGGACGCTGCTCTCTGGAGGGGGGCTAACGCCGCATTGAATATGCAGCCCCAAGAGAACAACGAGGAGCACGCGCAGCAAGGGAGTAAGACGAGGATCCCATCTAATCAGTTTGCCAGTGTTCTTGTACGATTAAAGGGACTTGTTCGGTATTCAACAGCTGCTGTTTCTGCACAGGAGGCGTATGTCGGGAACATGGTTAGGTGAATGGCAGGAAGACAAGTACATTCACTCGCTCTAGTAAATACATAAGGTGACAGCTTGGACGATGAAGCAAACTTACTTCCCCGGCGCAAACTTCGAACAAGTGTCCAGCTCATCACACTATAGTGAAGCCTTCCAAAGATACAAACCAAGAATTGAAAAGCAGAAACGAGAACACGAATGTACAAAACACGAAGCATACAACCAAGCTCTAAGCATAGCTGAGCTCCAAGCATCACTAAGCTCCTGCAATCATTCCGCCCCAGGTTCTGATTGTGTGGTGTACGAAATATTGAAAAACCTACCAATGAAAATGCAAAAAACTCTATTTTGCTTTTACAATGCTGTCTGGTTTTCTGGCGCCATCCCCACTTCCTTGAAAGAGGCTCTAAATATTCCCATTTCGAAAGAGGGCAAGGACCCTACCTCAGTTTCTAGTTATAGGCCTATTGCACTTACGAGCTGCTTGGGAAATCTTTTCGAAAAAATGATAAACTGCTGACTTGTACATTTCTTTGAAACAAACAATTTTCTCTACCCATTTCCGTGCGGATTTCGAGAAGGTAGATCTACCACCGACCAGCTTGTTTGTATTGAGGCACAGATTACAGACACTTTCGTCCACAAACAGTATTTTCTCTATGTGTTCCTCGATATTGAAAAGGCTTACGATACAACATAGAACTTTTGAATATTAAGAGACCTGCCCACTTTGGCGTGCGTGGCAAAATGTTTACCGTAATCGGAAGTTACTTGTCAAATTGGACATTCCGTGTTCGAGTGAGCAGTGTTCTTTCCCAAACATTTGTCCAAGAAACAGGAGTGCCACTAGGTGGTGTACTAGATGTATACCTTTTATTATGAAAATGAATTCTTTGTGCTTCTCCGTCCCTCGAAATATATCTTTAATGCACATATGTCGATGACGTGCCGCTCGGTTTGAAGTCTTGTAGTCTGGCCAGGTTCGATCAGCAGGTTCATCTTGGTTTGAACAAAGCCTCCAATTGGACAGGAGAAAACAAGTTCCGAATTAATGCAAGGAAAGCAAATGTGTTTTGTTCTCCAGGAAGAGAGGTATCAATTCTGAAACCGATATCCAACTGCATGGGCAACCTTTTTCCGCAAAACACTGAACACAAGTTCTTAGGCCTAATTTTGTATGCCAAGCTAACCTTCATACTACACATCAATTATATAAAAAACAAGTGCATAAAAGCCATGAATCTTGTAAAAGTGCTCTCACGCACTACGTGGGGAAGTGACAAGGTGTGCTGGATCAATTTGTATACAAACCTCATACGTACACGCCAAGACTTTGGGATGATAGCATATCAGTCTGCGACAGCTACTGCCCTTAAAATGCTTGGCCCTGTTCATCATCGAGGCATGCGCCTCTCTATGGGTGCTGTTCGCACTAGCTCGGTGAAGAGCCTGTAAGTGGAATCGAACCAATGGCCGCTCCACCTACAGAGGTGTTACTTGTCTTTTAAACAAAAACTTTAGGTCAACGCAGACAAGGAACAAACTCACATCTACAACAATTGACATGTCAAGTCTTGCTGTGTTTAGAAACGACCTTCTATGAGACAGCCTTACTCACTCCGTGTGAGGGGCCTAGCGAAGAAAACCGGTGTGCCACTTGAGCAATGTTTGATGGCTCCCGCAGTATGCCTGCCACTGAGGCAGTGGCAGGCGATAGATTGCGACTTGTCTTTTTCGGAGGCTGCGAAGCACGCACCAATACCACATATTTAGACATACCTCCTTGAACTACAACAGAAATACAGATGTCCTGAGTTCTTTACGGATGCCTCAAAGACCAACACTTCTGTCTCGTACGCAACCGTTTGCCTATTCTTTTCGGAAGCCAGCGTTTTTACCAGTGAAGCCTATACGATACTTGCAGCTGTTAGACACATTAAACAAATAAAGCTAGAGAAGACAATATTTTACACAGATTTCCTAAGCATAGTAATAGACTGAAAAGTTTTAAAAAGCACAAAAGCCCGGACCCTGACTCGCTTTATTCGCGTTTATGCACAGTCTACTCATTTATTCGTCATGTTGTAGTGTGCTAGGTGTCAGGACGTCGCGAAATACAAGGCAATGTTCTGGTGAACCAGCTAGCTGGATCCGCAAACAAAACCGCTACCAATGCATCGATACCAATTCCTGTAATCGACTTGAAACCTTTTATAAAACGAAAGCTCAGGGGTTTATAGGCAGAGCACATGGGACACACACACAGGTAATGAATTGCATGTCATCAAGTCGCAACTTGGTCATTGGCCACCACTATCAAAATCACGCCACACAGAAGTGATGCTTACAAGGTTAAGAACAGGACATAGATACACTACAAATTCATTTTTTTTGTCTGGTTGAGATCCACCTTTGTGTAACAGATGTGGAGAAGCACTCACTGTACTTCACGTTTAAATCCCGTGTAAACAATTAGACACGCTGAGAAGACAACACTTTCCATTACCCTACCGACAGCAGATACCACTTTATCCTGCAATGTTCTTCGGTAGGGAATCATTTTGCACACAAAATTCGTTGCAGCTTTTTTGAGAGAAGTTCGTACCTTTTTTATCATATACCCGGGCATCCCGTAGCACGACCTATCCAGGGAGGCCTCCGCTGCGGTGGCTACACTCAACAAAGCACTTGCCTCACGGTCCTTTTGAGGAACGAACGAGGCACTTGTGCTAATTTTATACATGACCACCATGTTTTTTTCTTGTCGCAAACTCACGTCATCCATTGACACTACACACTTTTCACGACATGGTCATGATATTATTGGTTCGATGTTTTTACCCGCACTAGCGTGAGGGGTTTTGGGGCCTTTATACAGCCACTTTTCACAATAATTTTCCACAGCTCTAGTCCCATGAACGGGCGCTCTTTAGCTATGCTTTGCGCCACAAAACACCAAACATCAATCAATCATACCTTTTCAAATTTGCTATTGCACCCACTACGTGGCTTTAAAAGAATAGGCGCAGTAGCTTGTGTAGTTTTCGTAGCGAGATGCCGGCTTTAAACCACGGAGCCAATGTGATAATCACATATTCTGTCTCCTACTGGCAATGGACGCTTGTACCATGCAATAGTACTGCAATATATTGCGTTGCATTGTGAAGCATATATACAGGACGTGTGTGTCTGTGAAGCATGAAAGCTACTTTCACTGAATTTCCAAGCCGAGGAAGTCCTTTTCACTGTTTTCACAAGCAGAGGTGGGACCGTGTGGTAGCACATCCGCTTGTGACGGAAATGACCCGTGTTCGATCCCCACGTGGACCCAAATAAGCCTGGTTCGGTCCCCTCTCGGTTCCGGAATTTTAAATCCGAACCATTTTATTGAACATTGGGGGGTTTGAGCATATCTATCTATCTATCTATCTATCTATCTATCTATCTATCTATCTATCTATCTATCTATCTATCTATCTATCTATCTATCTATCTATCTATCTATCTATCTATCTATCTATCTATCTATCTATCTATCTATCTATCTATCTATCTATCTATCTATCTATCTATCTATCTATCTATCTATCTATCTATCTATCTATCTATCTATTCAGCTATTTGTCTATCTATCTATCTAGCCGCTTACGTTTGGGTGCTCTCGATGTGAGGAGTGAACCAAATTCAGCATGTGAGGGTAAGATGGTTTGACGAATATGACTCGCTGGTCAAGACATGATAATTGTTACAATCCCATCGCGTACGTTGTCAAACACTTCCCGCCAGACAGTGGTACATAACCACGGGCGGGTATGTGCCGCTGGTATGCGGGTATGTGCCACAGATATCCTTAGTATATACCCAGGAACGACGAGAACACACATGGGCAATTTTAATGCGTGATCGTTAAGCAAGAACCGACATCGGTAGCGTCGACCCAACGAAGGCATGGAATAAATGTGAGTGCTAAGAAAAACTAGATATAGCCAGCGTTGACCACCCAAAGACGCAAATAATAAATTTCAGGGCCCCAGCAGGAATCCAACCCAAGCAATGTGCGTCGCAGTCATGTATTCTACCTCAAAGCTACGACAGGTCTCGGAACTGCTTTTTAAATAGGCGCTATTCTTCGGCAAACGTGCATAGTGGTTCCAGTGCTGCCTACCCAATTTTATAAACATTTCATATGCGCTCCTATGACACAGCCGTCACGTTAAGTTAACGTCAATTGTGTTTAGGGCCCATGCGCTGAAGTTGATTTATGTATAGCAGTGTACAGGTTCAGCATCTTCGCGAGCATTAGCGGTTCATATAACCTTGTAGTGTTGCTAATACACATGCTCCAGTTGACATCATTGCACAAGTGCAAACAAGTGGTTATCTACACACCTGCAAACCTTCAACATATGTCTCTGCGTACATATAATTAGCGTCCGTTCATGACGTGTCGCTCAATAAAAAAATTTGCAACACAGTCACTGTCCCTCCGCCCTCTTCGCATAACGTCGGTTCCCAGGTGTGTAACATCTGCGAAATCCTTGTATTATTTATTTGCTTTATTTACAATGTTATCGACTTTTTGGTCACGCATAAAATGACGAAATTTTACTGACAACCAATGACAATGACGCCGACATCAACCCCGAAAATTCAGAGAAAAGAGCTCTTTAATGCTATTGCGTTTGAAAAGTAGATGCTGAGGACTTACGACTGGATGAAGCTACCTTTCTTTAATTGAGTTAAGGTCATTAGGCATTTATCCCATCATCAGTTGATTGAGTTATGAGTGTCGTGAAGAATGCTATGGCGATAAGTTTTTGAAAACGCGGTAAACAGCGCAGTCGATGGCGAAGAGCTATGCAGTGCAAGTTATCTTTGTGGAAATGTCGTTAATGTAGGTCAAACATGGTGAGGAACCCAGGCCGCTCTTGTAAGGTACACCAAACTTCGCCAGCCAGAGAAAAAGCGTAGTTATTTGCTATTGGAAATTGAAGACTATGGGATACGTAATTTTTAAACGATGAAAACTTCAAGACTGTCAACTCCGATGGCTAACTATTTTTGAATAAGACGACGTTGTGCTACGCACTGAAGCGCTTTAAAGTATACTGTCGAGAAAGATGCAGTCAGATTGGAGGTTATCATTCATGTTAGAATGTAGATGGGTAGTTAATTGAGTGTATGTGTGTCACATAAAAATCGACAAAAACAGTGTTGAACAAATTATTACTGGAAAAAAATATCAGACTGAAGGTGGCTGTATAGGTAAAAAAAAATATTTTGTATTGAAGTTTACAGCAGATACATCTCAATGAAATGGGACGATAGTCTTCAGCCATGTTACCACGTCGATTTTGAAATACAGAAGTATATTCAATATTTTCGTATGCTCTGCTCATTCTTCTGATGATAGTGTGTAGAGTAATATAGGGAGTAGTCCTTGACCGAAATTTAGCTAGGTATTTTCACTACACTACAATTATTGTTTTCAATACTAGAAGACTTGTGTAACTTAAGGATAGATATGAGAGCCGATGTGCTATTCAGTGATAAAGCTGCTCCATAAAACCGAACTAAGTTTCGTGAACATGTGGCACGTTGGAATGACATTTTGGAGTGAAAACAGACTAAAAGAAACCACTGAGTTCTTATGCGCACCCTTCAGCGGAAAGTCGTGTTACGATTATCGCGGTGTATGAAAATGCGGTTATGAACGCCATTTCTGCCAATCGTTCTCCATAATACTTTATAATTAGACCGCCTTATAGAATATGTGAAAGTGTTCTTTGCATTTTGCATGAAGAAACGGGGTATGGAGATGCCTTGTGGATATAAAAATACGTTACCTCTGATTTTATAATTGTCTGAGGTTTTGAATGAGCCACGAGTTTACCAATTTCATACAAAGAAACGTACTTGGGCATCAAAACAAAGGCGTTTATCTCTGAATATACTCAAGTTTTCATTCCCAGAGCGAGAAGATAATGTGGCCAAAAACGATTCATTAAAAATACCTCAGCCTCGGCATTCATATTGTTAAACTTAACCTTACTGCACTCACGAATATTTGAAACTGTAGCTCTTGAAAAATAAAGTCTGACGTTATGTCCTTGTTGTGGCGAGCTACGATGCCTAAACGAACCTAATTAGGTAATATGACCTACAGTATCAGGATCATTTGATAACAACACCTCCGAAATGTAGGAAACAGAAGTTAGTTGCTCAACAACTTAAAACAATCTGAAACACATTGCATCACCACAAAAGGAAGACAAAAACGAGCAGTCAGTATGAGTAAAGTTCAAATCCCCGAACAGATTTATGTCATTGGCAAGACAATGTTTAGAAGTCTCAGATAGACTTCTCGTAACAGGTTCCCCAATGAGAGTCTAGAATCTGGTACACGTCATGAAGGGCCTAGCAATGCTTTAGACAAGAGTAAAGAAAAAGCAACACCTACAATTTCGCGCACGAGAAAGTATGCACAAGGGAAGATACAATGTTTTTATTAACGGCAACCAAGACACAACCAACATTACCACAATGTTTTACAGTTCGATCACGCCAGCGCTTGTTATCCTGCTTGTCGTTATGGCGAACTATTTGTAAATATTTTGAAATTCAGTTATGTTTCTTTATGACCAGCCCATCACTGCGACATTCGTCAAGAAAAGGCTGGACTTTACAGCATTTAGGATAAAGACAGCACATATTAGTAAACAATTTGTTAGTATTGTTAGTAAACGAGAAATTGAATAGGATAACACCGTTGAGCGAAGCTTATTCAGGTGTAAACGTTTCTTCTGTCGCTACCCGGTGCAGGTCATGGCTGTGTCAGGTGTCTTACAACATGTATAAGTTGCAGTTACCAAGCGCAGCTTATCGACAAATTGGCAGGTTTGTCCTGCAAAAGCTACCAAAGTTCTTATTGCCACTAATGTTGATGTTGAAAAATGTTTGCGAACTGTAAACTCCGATTGTTGAAGTTTTGTGCGCTGAAAGTTAGATTGCTTCTTTATGCTGAAAGTATTTTAACTAAATTGGTATGTGCTGCTTTTGTTTTTGTTGTGGCGATTTCCGACATGAGACAAGTGAAATATGGCACCAAAAAAAAAGAAACTGGAAAAGATTTGGCAACTGTTTTCTTTTCTGAAAAGCGACTTCATCTAAACACTTACATCGTGCAGGCCCGCTTGGCTTCAGTGGAATGTCTTGTCAAGATCTCGGTCTTCCCCAACTATCGTAGCCTCAACGCATTCTGGCCAGAGGGTGACCGCGAAGACATTAGTTTGGTTTAAAAAATGTCCTCGAAAAGTTCCCATATCTAGAAGAATTGGGCCTGGCTCGATGCGATGGTGTGGTGCTCTCCACTCTCATAAAGCTGTGACCGAAAATCCAGGTTATCCAGCTTGAAGATTGCGCAGTGTCAGCGGGGGACCTCAAACTGAATGTTTGTCCGTTGCCTCACCAGCAATGTCTCGAGATTAGCGGGAAACCTCTGTGAAAACTGTGTGCTTATTTTTTTCTCTCACTCGCAAAACCCTGGGCGCAGCACGCTTCAACAGCTTCGGCATGTGCTTCGAATTTCTGCACTACTGCGTTCAATACGGCTCAGTCCTGCCTTTTCACGTCTCGAACACGTGACCCTGTACACGAGTCACACACTGCACGAGTTGCAACTAGAATCCGGAAAACTCCACAATGTCCTCAAGGCCTTGTCCGTGCTCCGTCATTTAGAGAGTGACAGCTACGATTTACGAGTTTTCTTTGAGAACTACTGCGTTTCACGTGGTCGGTTCTGCCAGTCCTGGACAGGTTGCGTCTGCTGCGCGGTACACAATTTAAAGCTAGCAAGCATCTTAAAACCATGACCACCCCCAGTGACCTTCTATTCAAGTAAGGCTTGCCACACATATACATGGTGTGCAATCCCCAATGTGTCAGCTTTTCACACATGTAGCTGTGACAACCATAATTGAAATTGTGTTTTGATGTGCACTATTAAAGGTATATTTTTTGTCATTTGTCCATAAATGCCCTGGACATATATGTGCGCTCCATATTAGTGCTACATCAACAGGACCTCTCCACTGCTCTACCTAGAACTGACTGTAGTATCGTGCTACGCAATGATATATCTCTATTAGGCACCACGTGAGACTCACTTGATATGTTTGCAGCCCTCCATCTGCCAACTTTTCACAACATTTGAGTATAATCTATAGCAAACCACAAGTCTTTGAAGGGTCAAATACGCAGGGCTAGCGCTTGTTCCACATGTGTCGTCTTTTGCCGTACACGATCCGTACGGCTGAAGTAAGCATCGCAACTTGCCCAGATTTCTAACTTTCGGAACCTGATCATCGTTTTACAATTGAAGTTAGACGTGTTCTGGAAAAGTGAGAAAGTTGTGAAGTTACGTGCTTCATGAATACATCATGCAAATAAATGTTTTAGCCAGCGCTATTTTTATGGCATACAATTGATTAATATATTGACGGAAACATCTATGTGTCATAATTTAGAAGACACGAATAAGCACCTGCAGTGTATCCAATGTGTTTGTGTCTGTGTTTTGCTGGTTGGTGCTGCAGTGAATTTCTCAAACTTGCAGTAAGAAAAACGAGTATTTTTTATCATTGTTAAGCTCTTTTCTGTGTTTTGCTGGTCGGTGCTGCAGTGAATTTCGCAAAGGTACAGTAAGAAAAACGAGTACTTTTTGATCACTTGCGTCAGATAACTAAAATGGTCGTCTCGCTCACTCACGTTTTGTTTCTTGGAACGCTGTCTCTTGCCACTTTCGCATCAAGAACGCTGCGCCACGCTTACAGCGCACATGCCATTTATGACTTCGAAGTGCTGGGACTTGAGCGGCAATGCCAGAACAGGACGCGAAGTTGCTGAAAATTACAGTTGTATTGAAAATCTTCACAATCCTACTGAGATTGTGAACTAAAAAAATGAATTATTGTAATCCTTCTAAACGAAACTAGAAGACAACACAAATCTGCGGAAAAACCTCATGCATATTCTTGCTCATTTATTTGTAATTTATGCGCTCCCTGTTCAACACTTAGAATAACTCGAATAACTCGTACGAAGAACTGATGTAAATCCTATGGTATCTTTTTGTTGGTCCATGTATATACGTGCCTATATGTATATTTTACCTAACAGAAAACCCTGCTCCCAATGGCGTAGCCCTAATGGCAAAGTAAGTCCAGTTGTAAGAAAGTTTTTAGGACAGATAGTGCCTTGACCGAGCAACGTAGCTGGTTAGGCCATTGTAGCATCGAGTTCCGTGTGAAGGAATGTAAAAATGGCTGCATGGAAACGGCGGAAAAGTTCGCATGGAGCTGGTGCATGAGGACAAGCCATGAGCTCATGAAATGAAGCGACATTCTACTAAGAGGGTTTAAATTAAGTTGAACATGAAAGGTGTGACGTTCAGTGTGGTGCTGGTTATTTCTTTATTTTTATTTTGACACGCCCTGAATTGATGCCTCTTCCTAGAAAGAAGGTAATGCACAGTGTTGAAACGCTACCCGATAGATACACAAAAAAACGACGAACTGCGATGCCTTGGTTCTTTTTTATTACCAACCTTTCGAGCTCCATAGAGCTGATCGATAAATGTGTTTTACATCTTCTGTAACATAACCTTTTTTACTGCTGTCGCGGGACGTTGCACCAGGTGTTGTCCCGTACTGCCAGAATGCCGCGTCTAGGGTCGCTGGCTCCTCTTCGTGGTTTGGCACAGAAGGCCCGTAACCTGCAACTTCTTTCAAATATAGATGGTTTGCATCATAAGAGGTGACTTTATCTCTGGTTGACTAATGATGACATAAATGCGAACTGTAAGCTATGCGATGGCAAGCGCACTTTGAAATGCTTTGGCTGGCCGGGTGGCTGGTTCTCCTATAAAAAATTCATAACGTTATGACTTCCGACGAGTATGGGCCGAATGCCTTGGCGTAGAAACGTGAAAGAGAAGGCCACCCGCTGAAAAGTTCAACACGTGATGCCTTATGCTCAATGTAATCTTACACTCCGAACTTATTTCCACCATTTTCGTAAGATTTTCAGATTTTAGTTCAGTGTCTTTAAAATCTACCCACTGAAACATACCTCTTTGTACGTTAAATAGAAATGCAAAAGTAACACCTGTACGCATCTGTGGAGCATTCTGAACATAAAACTGCGAGACTACAGTTCGCACTCACCTACCGGCGTTTATTGCGCGTGAGGCGTGGAAGTTGATGGTTTCTGGGAGTGCACGACAATGACGTCATAGACGAGGCTTATAGCTCCGTCCTTTGAAATGGAGGCTTCACGCAGACCACGTCTCCAGGTATCCCGAAAATGAGCTCGCTTTTCCTCCGGGACCCTGGAATCCAGCTTGAAGAACGGGATGTATGCATCTGCGTAAAAGCACATACATATTTACCAGAAAAAAACAATTGCGAATTCCGTGGCTGCCTCGATGTTTTTTTTTTTCAAAGTGCTATAACAAATATAGTGAAACCATATGTTTCTTCAGTGTGATGACTGGTGCGCTACAACGTCACTGAGGTTTAGTAGATGAGATATAACTGCTTCCACTCGCAATGTAAGGCCAGACGTGATGAAGATGCCCCCTTCAATGAACCACTTCTTTATGCGGTGCGTAAAAGATCGACCAGTCTGATTGACGCACACGTTACACAGGAAAGAGCAATCGTGTAAACCGCTCCCTTGCAACAATTGGCAAAGCAACCTGCTTACCTCCAACTACGTTTTGTTTCTTTGTTAATTGTGTAAACGCGTGCCACCTAGTGAACTAGACAAAAAAAGAAGGCAGTAGTCAGGTGAAGAAAGAATCTTGGGACCCGAAATTCGTAAGCAGGGCTGGGTGCTGGACTGACGTTTCGACAAGCGCCCTTACCTTACTCAACTCTGCCAGCAAGCCTTGAACAAGGTAACAGCTCTTGTCGAAACAATGAACAGCGTGCTCCCTGTATACGAGATTTATATGCACAGTGAAACAAATGCATGCGGTTACCCTCACGAGCTGCTTATATTGGAAGGCTCAGTTTACGCAATTTCATTTTTTAAGATTTTTTGAGCCAATATTCTCTACCTCTTCAAATCATTTACGAGATGCACGATTCACCCTTAAGAAATGTGAAAGGATGAAAGATTTTAAGAAACAGGAAGGTATAGTACTACAAACAACATAAAGAAGACTGATTGATATGATTGATTTGTGGGGTTTAACGTCCCAAAACTACCATATGGTTTTGAGAGGCGCCGAAGTTGAGGGCTTTTTCGTCCACGAGGGGTTCTTCAACGTGCACCCAAAATGGAGTACACGTGCCTATCGCATTTTCGCCTCCATCGAAAATGCACTCGCCGCAGGCGGGTTTCGATTCGGCGACCTGCGGGTCAGCAGCCGAGTACCTTAACCACTAGAACACCGCAGTGGGGAACTAACATCAAGAAGAAAAATTTAGCAAGTGCGCTGAGCAAGACGAGGTACATCTGTCTGTAAAGTGTCAAACGGGAATGTTCACGTTACGAGATTGCAACTACAATGAATATTATTAGACTATGTTAAAGTGTGTTGGCCTGTTATGTGATAGCACGATGTAGCTGTATAAATTTACGCATGAGATGTCATGTTTATTGCACTTCCACGTTTAATGTACGTATACTCTACCCCATAATGTAAATGGCGAACACCAACGCCCATACTCATTTGGTAGAGAATCGGAGGCGTTATTCTAATGTTGAAGGTTTGGTCCTTTCCAGCGGCAAGTTATGTTTCTGACCACAGTTGCTTAAAATTTGTATAATAATTACTACTAACAAAATCCTTGATACTTTCTTTACTATCATTGCATGTTGGGTCTCATTAGGGGATCAAAGAAACCTGGAGCGTTGATTTCTATCTATCTATCTATCTATCTATCTATCTATCTATCTATCTATCTATCTATCTATCTATCTATCTATCTATCTATCTATCTATCTATCTATCTATCTATCTATCTATCTATCTATCTATCTATCTATCTATCTATCTGTCTATCTATCTATCTATCTATCTATCTATCCATCTATCTATCTATCCATCTATCTATCTATATAAAGTTTCTATCCGTCTTTCTTTCTTTCTTTCATTCTTTCTATAGCCACCTACTACTGAGTACTGTCGGGACCGCCTCCTTCATTTGGTGTAGAATAAAATTTGCATGGCAGAGCGAGATAGTCTGAATATGACCGTCATGTGATGACATGAATATTGTAAACCATACACACGTGGTGAAATCTGTTTTTCCAGAGATGTGTGGCAGGTATTTGATTTGATTGATATGTGGGGTTTAACGTCCCAAAACTACCTAATCATTATGAGAGACGCCATAGTAGAGGGCTCCGGAAATTTCGACCACCTGGCGTTCTTTAACGTGCACCCAAACCTGAGCACACGGGCCTACAACATTTCCGCCTTCATCGGAAATGCAGCCGCCGCAGCCGGGATACGAACCCATTTGTGGCAGGTATACTCGTATACCAACTGCCACGTTATGATTGTGTGCGCCATAGCGATCGACAGTTAATTGTGCCTAGAAATGGCGGGAATGAACATTGTGTGATGACGTTTATTCGAGCCGAGAAGTCGCAGCGAGGTCGCAACGGAAAGTGGGCGTACGGCAAGTCTGGCAGAGGCGGCACAAACTCGCGCAAGCAGAGCACGGGCTTTTTGTTGTCTTCCGAAGGCGCATACGCGTTGGTGCGTATGCTCCACTACAATACCCCCGGGATGAAGGGTAGCCATCCTGGCGACTCAGGGAGTAGGCACAATGATGGGGTCGTAGTAGGGCTTGAGACGGTCGACGTGTACGGTCTCGCGTCCTCGACGGCGCAAATCTGGTGATTGTGTTAACGGCTCGATGATGTAATTCACCGGGGAGGTCGCGTCAATGATACGGTACGGACCATGGTACCGGGCCAGAAGTTTGGAAGATAGGCCAGGAACGTGCGGGGGCACCCAAAGCCACACAAGGGAGCCAGCACGAAATGTAGGAGCTATGCGGTGAGCGTCGTCGTGTCGAGTCTTTTGTAGACCTTGAGCCTCACTTGTCAGAGACCGAGCCAACTGACGGCAGTCTTCAGCGTATCTGGCGACTTCCGAAAGCGGGGAGCACTCAGATGCATCAGGGCGGTACGGTAGTATAGTGTCAAGGGGGTGGGAAGGTTCGCGGCCGTACAATAGAAAGAACGGAGAAAAACCGGTAGTCGCTTGCGTCGCGGTGTTATAAGCGAAGGTAACAAAGGGCAATACAGCGTCCCAGTTAGTGTGGTCGGAGGAGGTGTACATCCTCAGCATGTCGCCAAGTGTGCGGTTGAACCGCTCAGTAAGACCATTTGTCTGTGGATGGTATGCGGTAGATTTCCGGTGGATAATGTTGCATTCAGCGAGGATAGCTTGGATGACCTCCGACAGGAACACTCGACCCCTATCACTGAGTAATTCCCGCGGAGCACCATGGCGTAGAATGAAGCTGCGGAGAATGAAGAGTGCAACTTCGTGGGCGGTCGCTGCCGGTAGAGCTGCAGTCTCAGCGTAGCGTGTCAGATGATCGACTCCGACAATAATCCACCGGTTTCCAGAGCTACTATATGGGAGTGGGCCATAGAGGTCTATACCCACGCGGTCGAATGGGCGAGCCGGGCACGGCAGCGGCTGTAACATGCCGGTAAGGTGCCGCGGAGGTGTTTTGTTCTGTTGGCAAGTGGTGCAAGACTGAATGTATTTCTGCACAAAACGATACATTCCTCGCCAGTAATAGCGTTGGCGCAGCCGTTCGTAGGTTTTCAGGACACCTGCGTGAGCACTTTGGGGATCTGCATGGAAATTCATGCAGATGTCAGAGCGCATATGAGTTGGGACAGCAAGGAGCCACTTCCGACCACCAGGCGTGTAGTTGCGGCGGTACAGAATGTTGTCACGTAAGGAAAAGTGGGCTGCTTGCCGGCGTACCGCTCTCGTGGAAGGGACAGAAGATGGATCGGTAAGGTAGTCGACTAACAAGGCAAGGTATGGGTCTTTACGCTGCTCCGAAAGCATGTCAGTGCTGTCGAGTGGTGACAAGGTGGTAAAAGGGGGTGACAGAGAAGCCACATCTGGTGTTAATGGCGATCGGGAAAGTGCATCGGCGTCCGCATGCTTGCGACCGGAACGATATACGACACGGATGTCGTATTCCTGCAATCGAAGTGCCCAACGGCCCAGACGTCCGGACGGGTCTTTCAAGGTGGACAGCCAACATAGAGCGTGGTGGTCTGTGACCACATCGAAAGGACGGCCGTAAAGGTACGGGCGAAACTTCGTAAGCGCCCAGATTATGGCCAAACACTCCTTCTCTGTCACGGAGTAATTCAATTCAGCCTTCTTAAGAGCGCGACTTGCATAAGCGACTACGTATTCGGTTTGGGTACCTTTCCGTTGTGCCAAAACTGCGCCAAGACCAACGCCGCTTGCATCAGTGTGAACTTCTGTGGCAGCAGTAGGGTCGTAGTGGCGAAGAATAGGTGGCGAGGTCAGCAGGCGGCGCAGCTGGTGAAATGCGTCGTCACATGCAGGTGACCATGCAGATATACCTTTGCTGTTGGAAAGCAGACTAGTCAGAGGTGCAATGATGGACGCGAAGTTGCGCACGAAGCGACGAAAGTAAGAGCAAAGACCAACGAAACTTCTTAGGGCTTTCAGTGATGTGGGCATGGGGAAGTCAGCGACAGCTCGAAGCTTATCGGGGTCCGGAAGAACACCGTCTCTTGTGATGACATGTCCCAAGATGGTTAGTTTGCGGGCTGCGAAGTGGCACTTCTTGGTGTTAAGTTGTAGGCCTGCAGAAGCTAGACACGCCAGAACCTCGTGGAGACGACGAAGATGTGTCGGGAAATCAGCTGAAAAGACTACGATGTCATCTAGGTAACACAAGCAAGTTTTCCACTTGTGGGCCCGCAATATGGTATCTATCATGCGTTCAAACGTCGCAGGCGCGTTGCAGAGCCCAAATGGCATGACTTTGAACTCATACAGGCCATCTGGCG
Source organism: Rhipicephalus microplus (assembly GCF_043290135.1). Taxonomy (NCBI): domain Eukaryota; kingdom Metazoa; phylum Arthropoda; class Arachnida; order Ixodida; family Ixodidae; genus Rhipicephalus; species Rhipicephalus microplus. Next base: position 104,912,568 of record NC_134700.1, read on the forward strand.
TTACAAAGGCTGTTTTAGGGCGATCACATTCAGCCATTGGCACCTGCCAATACCCAGAACGCAGATCCAAGGATGTGAAGTACTCGGCGCCTTGTAAACAGTCAAGAGCATCGTCTATTCGTGGTAGCGGGTAGACGTCTTTCTTTGTAATCTTGTTTAAGTGGCGATAGTCCACGCAAAATCGAACGGTGCCATCTTTTTTCTTTACCAGAACCACGGGTGACGACCAAGCGTTTTGAGAAGGCTGTATGACTCCACGTTTAAGCACGTCATCTACTTGCTCCGTAATGACGCGGCGCTCTTCGGCAGAAACGCGGTAAGGACGCTGTCGCAGAGGCGAATGTGAGCCGGTGTCAATAGTATGAGTGACAGTCGTGGTGCGGCCCAAAGCAGGTTTCTGAAAGTCGAAAGAAGAGCGAAACTTGTTAAGGAGAGCAACAAGTTGGCTGCGATGCGAGGGGGGAAGGTCTGCGTCAATAGCATCGTCGAAGGCTGGTGAGCTTGATGGCTCAGACGCCTGAGTGATTGCGGCAATCTGACATGGCGTTTCGTCGGGAAGAATAATATCATTGATATGGTCGACAGGTTGCACATATCCTAACGTTTCACCACGAAGCAAGCCAATGGGGTAGTTGCAGTGGTTGGTAACCAGCATTACGGTTAAACCAGACGCAATCGTAAGAACGGCAAATGGGAGCACGATGCCCTTGCGTTCAGTAAAAACAGGGGATTGCGTAAATACCACCGTGGCGTCAGGTTGCGCCACATATGAAAGGCTAATAGGGACTGAAGCTTCCGGAGGCAAGGTGATGTCGTCGTCAGCGATGAGTTTGCAGAGCAGTGGTGAATGGTCGGGCGATGGAAACTCACAATTTGGCACTAGGGACACTTCCGCACGGCAACAATCGATGATAGCTTCATGACCTGATAAGAAATCCCAACCCAGGATGAGGTCATGAGAGCAAGATGGTAGTACGAAAAATTGGACGATGTACAAAACGTCTTGGATGACGACGCGCGCCGTACACACAGACCAGGGCTGAATGCGTTGCGCGCTAGCCGTGGACAGCACGATGCCACAGAGAGATGTGGTCACTTTCTTCAGTTTGCGACAAAATTTTGCGTTCATCACAGAAACGGCGGCCCCAGTATCAATTAACGCTTGTGTGGCGACTCCCTCAACATTGATATCAACAACATTTCGCGGCGAAAATGGAGGCCTTGATAATTGCGCAGAAGTTGCAGTTCTTGCCTCTGGAACTGCACTGATTAGTTTCCCTCCTCAGGAGGTGGTCTACGACGCATAGGAGATGGTGATCGGCGACGAGGAGATGGGAAACGAGAAGTTGATGGGCGACGATCCGAGTCAGAGTGCCTCTGTTCGTATGCAGACGAGGTGGCCTGCTGCGACGCATAGGTAGGAGTTCCAAAGGAGGCGTACGCAGGTGTGGGACGGCGGCGGCAGTAGCGTGCAATGTGGCCAGCGATGCCACACGCGAAGCAGATAGGACGGTTGTCATGGGTGCGCCACTCATTAGATTGACGGAAAAAGCAAGGTGAGGGCCTGTAAACCGGTGGCGCTGCCGGAGGAGTTGGAGCCGATAAGGCGACTGGATGCGGTGGGGGCCGCGCGACCACAGCTGCGTAGCTGAGAGGTGAAGGCGGCGCAGTTGGTGCGTAGCCAGCAGTTGAGAGATCAGATGGCACCGAAGTGCACGGGTAAGAGGCCGGAACTGTAGGGAGTGCATTGCAAATTTCAGTGCGTATGGCCTGCTGCATATTCGAAGGGAGGCTTGTCGTGGGCGCGTCACTATGCGGCAGCAGGGAAAGCTGTCGGGCGACTTCCTCCCTGATGAAGTCTTTAATCTGGTTCGACAGAGTTCCCTGGTGAACGTTGCCATTGGCGAGTGCGACGGCCGAGATGGAATCTGGTGATGGAACACTCTGTCGGGCGATGGAACGCTGACGACGCAATTCATCGAAGCTCTGGCACAGGCTTACGAGGACCGCCACCGTGGTCGGGCTCTTCGCCAGCAACATCTGGAATGCGCCATCCTCGATGCCTTTGAGAATATGTCGAATTTTCTCTTCTTCAGGCATGGATGAGTTAACACGCCTGCAGAGGTCGAGCACATCCTCAATATAGCTAGTAAAGGTCTCACCAGGTTGCTGGGCTCGGTGGCGCAGACGCTGGTCAGCGCGGAGCTTGCGGACCTCTGGTCGGCCGAACGCTTCGGTCACGAGGGTCTTGAAGGTGGACCAGCTGGCGATGGCGGTTTCGCGGTTGGTGAACCATAGCTTGGCGACGTCAGCCAAGTAAAAGATGACATAGGCAAGCTTGGAGTCGTTGTCCCATTTGTTGCTGGCACTCACGCGTTCGTACAAGGAGAGCCAGTCTTCGACGTCTTGCTCACCACTGCCGCTGAAGATTGGTGGGTCCCGCTGACGGGTAGCACCGGGGCAGGTCGACGGGGCAGCCGATGGTGCTGGCTGGGCTGGGACGGGCTGGTGGGCGACTGCGTCAGTCATGTTTCGCGGTAGTCTTTCAGGCAACTTGCGAGAGCGGAGCTCCAGGTCTTCTTGGGGATCTCAGCACCCTCCACCAAATGTGATGACGTTTATTCGAGCCGAGAAGTCGCAGCGAGGTCGCAACGGAAAGTGGGCGTACGGCAAGTCTGGCAGAGGCGGCACAAACTCTCGCGCAAGCAGAGCACGGGCTTTTTGTTGTCTTCCGAAGGCGCATACGCGTTGGTGCGTATGCTCCACTACAATTGTGGCATTGCTATTTTAAGCGCTAGCCAAACTGGCAAACATATTGGGCGCTATCAAAAAAGGGTGTAAACAAAACCTTACATCCCTGCGTTCTAGCGGTCAATACGTTTTCGATAATAGATATTGGTGGTTTAAATGCTAGGACACTAAGCTAATAAAGAAGGCATAGGAGCTACACAACTGTGAAACGTGATTATAAGCGTAGCTAGAACACCCAGCGATTGGCAAACGAACCGCTCCCACTTCTACATTCCCCAAAGCGTCAGCGACACCAACAGTTTAGGTTCTATAGACACGAGTGTAACTTTGCTAGGCACACTCACAAGCTCAGCTGCGACACGTGTCCGACTTTTTGTTGTGCTTCATCGATTTTGTGTTTGCTACAGCAGTTTAGATACGCGTCTTTTTCTACAAATGTCCTTAGAGGAGAAACACTGCGCATTCACACACCCACTCCTCACCCAGGTACAAAACACGTGAACAGTTGTGTGTGCATGTGCGTGCGCGCGTGCGCGCGCGCGTTTGTGTGTGAGTGTGTGTGTGTGTGTGTGAATGCGTCATGTCTTTGCACTGGAATGTTAGTTATAAAAAGGAGCAACCAACTAGCACAACAAAAAGTTATTTGTTCCACAGATATGCGTCGCCTGCTGCGAGTTTTGTAACTTCGTGTGCGCCATCGAATGTAGACACGTAACGACTCAGCTCCGCTCAGAAGCACAAGCGGCGCAGAGCAATGCGGATTTTACCCAAAGTGTGAGGCCACGGCACTCTCTCTACATTTCTTCCGGAGTCAGCCGCGTGCCTCCAAAATGTTTCGGCGATAATAGGTCAAGTATGGAGATTACCTTTTCGCCATTTCTGCTAATGATATTACTTCACACAATATTTATTTTTTTCATATGTGTTTGAGCGTAGCTCCCCTTGTTACGGCATGCAGTCAGCACTTTACTGTAAGCATGTCTACTCTCCATGAGGCGGCAGGGGACTGCCAGGACCCCTATAGTGTTCTGCACTTAAAAGCAACATTGGTAGCGTTAAAGAGATGAATAATAATTGTAAATTATGTGGCTGATGAGCTTATATAGAAATCAGTATACGAAGAAAGTGAAACGTGTTCTTACAGAGGTATTTGAGCGCTTATTGTGCAATCTTTTAGGAACTGCAGCAAGTTACAAGGTCAAATCAAAACAGCAAGCAGCCCGAAACTAGCAGCGTGCACCTCAAGCAGAAAGCGCGTACGAAATGAGCATACACAGGACGAATGTGATGAACAACAGTCTCAGATCGACACTTAAAGCGCGCTATTCAAACAGAAATAAAGACGCATAAAACGAACGAACAAGTACACACAGGAGAAGCGCGAACAACTGTCACAATTCTTGTTGCGTCGCGTGTCAGAAGCGCGCTTCTTTCGTAAAGCGTGGCCGTGGTAGCTTGTTAAGTGACCTTCGTCCTCTCTCGAATGACGAGTCTAATAAGCACGCATGCAGGAGAGCACCGTGTCGCCTGTAGGTAGACAGATATCAGGCGCCTTCTTCCATTTCCTCATGAACTACTAACCAACCAACCAACTAGACTCCGTAAATGTGGGGCTACGTAGAGGCGACGACCTTTAGAGAGTGCTCAACATGGGTCTGTCGTGCCATCTCACCACTGATCACAAAAACACGTTAAAGCTTTTAACGCGATAGCGTTAGAGAGCTCATGTCGCAGGAATCCCGCCGCCGGCGTCGGTACCGCTGGTTGAGAGCGAAAAATTGTCTGTGCGTCTGCGACTGGAAAAGCAAGTTACAGAGATCGCCACGGCAGACCGCTAGTTGTCCACGAGTGTGCGCGCGATCATACTGAAAAAGCCGCACATTCGAAGAAAAAAAATTGGCCCCATATCTGCATGTTAGTTCGCAAAAGTCGAAAGATGATAGTCTTGCGTGCGGAGAGAGGGGACGAAAGATTCATTTGATGTTCTGCCCGAGAAAATCGGTGAATGGTATTCTGGAGGCGCTGCGTTGGAGTGCCTCGAGCGTGCAGCGGAGGCGAACGAGCGCATCAAGTCACGTGACACGTGAGACATGAGCGCTATCTGGCAGTTTTCTTGGAAACGAGGCGTGCGGCCATGAGGAGGGCGTGTGCGCCCATCTCAGAGGTGATAAGGTGTAGAACGTAAGGTGACGGGTATGTGTCACCACCGTGTCGTCTTAGCAAAGCGTTGGAAACACTCGCCTTTTCGTGCATATGTGGCATGGTCAGCACAGTGTGATAATCGCTGCGGTCCTTAGAACTACTAATGTATGCCTTTTTTAGTAAAAGACACACATGCAGAATATATACGTGTTGTTATGGTGCCTCAGATATGCGCAATAATTGATTTTTAGTTGACAATCGCACAAGTATGAACGCTCAAGCTTGAGCAACATTGGTGGGCGCTGCGCATGGGGTCGGCCGTTTTGGGTATCGGCTGGTGCCGTTTCGAGTACCCAGTACCATTACAGGTGGTGAACAGAGAAATGTACAGACAGATAGATAGACCAAAACTTTTGCGTCGAAGGTCCCAAAGCAAGACTATCGTCTTTAAAAAAACTGCTGATGGTCCACTCGCACTGGACAGATTCTTTAATGTTGGCGGCGTTGAATTCAAGAGGCAATAAGCTCTTCTATTAAATTCATTCCATGGTTACTTGAAAAAGTGTTTCAGGGACCCTTAAAGCATTTTGTTCGACAGGTGTCACGACGAAAACGAGCCTAATCAGCGATAATAGTGTGCGCTGGTCCAATATACTGTGTGCGTGTTTGTGTGCGCCCGTGTGTGTGTAACAAAACATATGAATAAGTATGCATTTAGCGGTGCATACTAGGGCGCACTAGGGGGAACTAGGGGCCGGATTCCGCTATCGCGTTGAACTTCTAGAGGTGTAGCTTAAGGGTTCCCAAATTTGAAAGCTCGAAGGACTGTCAAACGTGTATGATGCATATTGTCACGGGGTCGTGACGTGGCCGAAGACAGGAGACTTCGTGTTGGGATTTAACTGTTTATTTGGGCGAACCTGTGCCCGGTAAAAGGAAAGTCCAATTACAGCAGCAGTCTCGCACAGATAGCAGTCTCGGACTGATAGCGGCGAACAGAGCGTCGGCCTTCGATCAACAACTACTGAAAAGTGGCGAAGCGCGTCAGCATTTATACTCTTGCCATCGAATGTTCTAGCGTTATCGCTGGCGGTGGCGTAGGTTCCTGAACAATCTGTACCGTTCGCACAGTGGGCGTGATTTTATCGAAATGATCTACTACAGTCCGGAACCTTCTGGAAAACTGCAGGCGCGGTTTGCGCTGAGAATCGTGTGGTGTTTTGGGACGATAACGAAAACTTCGGAAATGGAACGTGGCATTGCCCTCCTCTGAAAAAAGGCATCGTCCCGCTGCTTTAACTAAAGATGAAGGTACAATAATAATGCAAGAAACAAGAAAGTACAATGAATAAATTACGATGAAACAGTAATACAATAAAAAACACTGTTTCAGTTTGTTAACGCGCATGAAACGGCTTGAGGCGCGCGACATGCACGACTTCAGGTCGCGATCGGCGTCGTTGAGAGTTCGTGATGCCATCGGGGACAACCTCGTAATCAAGTGGGCCGAGACGTCTAACCACCCTGTACGGTCCGAAGTAGCGTCGCAGAAGCTTTTCACTTAGTCCACGTCGGCGTATCGGCGTCCACACCCAAACACGTTCACCGTGCTGGTATTGCACGAAGCGTCGTCGAAGGTTGTAACGGTGGCTGTCTATCGTCTGTTGATTCTTGATACGGAGACGCGCAAGTTGTCGGGCTTCTTCGGCACGTTGAAGGTACTCGCTCACATTGAGGCTTTCTTCGTCGGTGACATTGGGTAACACGGCATCGAGCGTCGTTGCCGGGCTCCTTCCGTAGACCAATTTGTATGGAAATATCTGCGTCGTCTCCTGCACCACCGTGTTGTATGCGAAGGTCACGTACGGAAGAATGGCGTCCCATGTCTTGTGTTCGACATCGACGTACATTGACAGCATGTCGGCGATCGTCTTGTTAAGCCGCTCGGTGAGGCCGTTGGTCTGTGGGTGGTACGCTATCGTCCGGCGGTGGTTTGTTTGGCTGTATGCCAAGATCGCTTGAGTTAAGTCGGCAGTGAATGCCGTCCTTCTGTCGGTGATAAGGACCTCCGGAGCACCGTGACGTAGGACGATATTTTCGACGAAGAAGTTAGCTATCTCGGATGCACTGCCTTTTGGCAGGGCTTTTGTCTCGGCGTAGCGGGTGAGGTAGTCGGTAGCTACCACGATCCACTTGTTTCCGAAAGCCGACGTCGGGACCGGCCCTAGTATGTGTTTACCAATCTGCTGGAAAGGTCGACAAGGTGGTTCAATTGGCTGCAGAAGTCCCGCTGGCCTTTTCGGCGGTGTCTTGCGTCGCTGACAGTCCCAGAATGTCCTCACATAACGAGTGACGTCGGTGGTAAGACGTGGCCAGTAGTACCTTTCTTGTATCCTCGTGAGCGTGGGAGAAACACCGAGGTGCCCTGCCGTCGGATCGTCGTGTAGGGCCTGCAGGAGTTCTGGTCGCAGAGCTGAAGGCACCACAAGGAGGTACTTAGCTCGAAGCGGTGAAAAGTTTTTCTTTTGTAGAAGACCGTTTTGTAGGAAGAACGACGCAAATGCGCGCTTGAATACCTTCGGGACTTCGGCGGTCCTGCCTTCGAGGTATTCTATTAGGGCCTTAATTTCCGGGTCGGCCCGCTGTCGTTCAGCGAAGTCGTCTGTAGTTATCGTTCCCAAGAAGTAGTCGTCATCCGGGTCGTCAGGTAGCGGTTGGTCGACAGGCGCACGAGAGAGACAGTCGGCATCGGAGTGTTTTTTGCCGGATTTGTAAATGACAGTAATGTCATATTCTTGAAGTCTCAGGCTCCATCGTGCGAGGCGACCTGAAGGGTCCTTCAAGGTGGCTAGCCAACACAAGGCGTGGTGGTCGCTCACAACTTTAAAGGGCCTGCCGTAGAGGTAGGGGCGAAATTTCGACGTAGCCCAGATGATGGCGAGGCACTCCTTTTCTGTTGTGGAATAATTTGCTTCTGCTTTGGATAGCGATCGGCTTGCGTAACCAATAACCCTTTCTAGTACGTCAGCCCTCTGCACAAGAACGGCGCCAAGACCTACGCTGCATGCGTCAGTATGTATTTCTGTCTCGGCGAATTCGTCAAAATGGGCAAGTGACGGAGGCGTCTGGAGGCGATGTTTAAGCTCCTGGAAAGCGTGTTCCTGTGGCGTTTCCCACTGAAATTCCACGTTGGCCTTGGTAAGGTTAGTGAGAGGATCGGCGATGCATGCGAAGTTTTTCACGAACCGCCTATAATAGGCGCACAGGCCCAGAAATCGGCGCACGGCCTTCTTGTCAGTGGGCGGCGGGAAGTTGGCGATGGCAGCTGTTTTTCGCGGATCGGGACGAACTCCAGACTTGCTAATAACGTGCCCCAGAAACAAGAGCTCCTCATAAGCAAATCTGCACTTTTCTGGCTTCAGTGTGAGTCCGAACGTCTTGATGGCTTGAAGTACAGCTTCAAGGTGCCGAAGATGCTCGTCGAAACTCGAGGAAAACACGACGACGTCGTCCAAGTACACAAGGCAAGTCTGCCACTTCAATCCTGCCAGTACTGTATCCATAACGCGTTGAAAAGTTGCAGGCGCTGAGCAAAGACCAAAGGGCATCACCTTAAACTCGAAGAGGCCATCCGGTGTTATAAACGCCGTCTTCTCTCGGTCTCTTTCGTCGACTTCGATTTGCCAATAGCCAGTCTTGAGGTCCATTGACGAAAAGTACTTGGCGTTATGGAGCCGATCAAGTGCGTCGTCTATTCGTGGGAGAGGATACACGTACTTTCTTGTGATTTTGTTCAGGCGGCGATAATCGACGCAGAAACGTAGGGTCCCATTCTTTTTCTTCACTAACACCACGGGGGACGCCCATGGGCTCTTGGACGGCTGGATAATGTCATCCCGCAGCATTTCATCAACTTGTCTCTTCATGGCCTCACGTTCTCGCGTCGAAACCCTGTACGGACTCTCACGGAGTGGTCTGGCATTTTCTTCGGTTATGATACGATGTTTCGTGATTGGGGTCTGCCGAATTTTCGATTACGACGAAAAGCAATCTTCGTATTGCAGGAGCAGGGCCTTGAGTTGTGCTTGCTTATCGTTCGGAAGTCTGGGATTGACGTCGAAAGCTATGGGAGGGGTTTGGTTCCTCTGAGCAGGTTCCGCAGAATCGGCGAGGGCGAAAGCACTGATGGCTTCGACAATTTCTTCGATGTATGCGACCGTTGTTCCTTTGTTCGCATGTTTGTACTCATTGCTGAAATTCGTGAGCATAACCGTTGCTTTGCCTCCCCGCAGCTCTGCAATTCCTCTTGCGACGCAATTATTTTGGGTGACCAACAGATGCTGACTGCCTTCAACGACGCCTTCCAAGTCAGGTGATTTAGGAGCACCGACTGAAATAATGACGCTTGAGCGAGGCGGAATGGCGACTTGTTCTTCCAGCACATTCAAGGCATGGTGTCCTGACGGCGTGCGCGGCGGTAGTGCTTCTTTTGTGGATAACGTTATCGACTTTGTTTTTAGGTTGATGACAGCACTATGGAGGCATAAGAAGTCCATGCCAAGGATGACATCTTTCGAGCAACGCTGTAGGACTACGAAGTCTGTAGGATAAATACGGCCATTAATGGTGATTCTCGCTGTGCAGATTCCTGCAGGCGTTACGAGATGACCTCCAGCTGTGCGGATTTCAGGGCCTTTCCAAGCTGTTCCCAACTTTCTTTAACTTCGTGGCGAACGACCCACTGATGACAGAATAGTCAGCTCCAGTATCGACGAGAGCAGTCGCACTGTGGCCGTCGATAAGAACGTCGAGGTCACTAGTTCACCGTCTCGCATTACAGTTAGGGCGTGGCGTCTGGTCACGGCTGCGTCGGCTTGTTCCGCTGCTTCCATGTTGCGTCGTCAGGCCACCTTCGGTAAGTGAGCTTTCGCCGTCAGGGCTTTGCCTGGTTGGCGTTGTGTTCAAGAAGCTCCGTCGCGGCGTCGTCGTCGTCGGAGGATGTTCGGTAGTTCGTCGCACAGCAACCGCATCTCCACCGGTTGCTGCCCTTAGTTTCCCGGATACGGGCTAGGAGACCGGCCCCGCGTTGGGCCGGAGTACTGCCGGAGGTGCGGTGACATGCGGTGGCTGGGCGACGGCGAACGGGAAGGACTTCGTGGTGTCCATTGAGTTCCTGTTAGGTAGTCGGCGATGTCACGTGGCCGTTCCCCTGGCTGCGGACATGGTGCATAGACGGCGAAGCCACGCAGTCCCATCTGTCGGTACTGGCAACGGCGGTAAGTGTGCCCGGCCTCGCCGCAGTGGTAGTACAGTGGGCGGTGGTAAGGGGTGCGCCAAACGTCGGTTTTCCTCGGCGCACTGCGCTGGCCCGCTGGCGAACGGTAGGTCGTCGGTGGGGGTGGTGGCGGCGGTGGTGTCTGGCGACGGAAGTGCGACGGGGCGGCGTTTCGGCGTGGACGGGGAGGAGCGTTGTGGCGCACTGCAGCGGCGTAGCTCATAGTTTCTGGCTCGGGCAGTGGTGTTTGGGGAATTCGAAGCGATTGCCGAACTTCTTCTCGTACAATGTCGGCGATCGAATCCACTTGAGGTTGCGCCGAAGGCAATAGTTTGCGCAGCTCTTCCCGCACGATCACTCGGATCGTTTCACGCAGGTTGTCGGAGTCACTGGCTTGAGCAGCAGCGCATCTGGAGTCGGGCGACAATTATACTGTCTGGTGCGCATGTCCAGGGTTTTTTCGATGGTGGTCGCTTCGGCTACAAATTCTTAGACGGTTTTCGGTGGGTTTCTCATCAGTCCCGCAAAGAGCTCCTGTTTGACCCCTCGCATGAGGAAACGAACTTTTTTCTCCTCAGGCACGTCTGGGTCAGCGTGACAGAATAGTCGCGTCATTTCTTCTTTGAAAATGGCGACGTTTTCATTTGGTAGCTGAACCCGGGTCTCTAATAAAGCAGCGGCCCTCTCTTTGCGAGCGACGCTCGCGAACGTTTGCAGGAATGCGCCGCAGAAAACATCCCACGACGTTCGGAGCGTGGACTCCCGATTTTCGAGCCAGGTCCTTGCGATGTCTTCCAAATAGAAGAACACACGACGCAGCTTTTCGTCATGGTCCCAGTGGTTGAGGACGGCCACACGGTCGTATGTTTCTAGCCAGGACTCCGGGTCTTCGAACGATGACCCATGGAAAATTGGTGGTTCCCTGGGTTGATGCATGACCATCGTGGGCTGGGACGCTGCGGTTGTCATTGTCGCTGCAGTCGCGGTCATGGCCTTGGTCTTCCGCGCCTTGTCTTGCAGAAGCCCGTACTCCGGTGGTAGCCCTTACTGTCGGCGGCTTGTTCTCTGCTCTTGGTTGGCGTCAGTATCTTCTCCGCGACGTGGGCTGGGTTCACGGCTTGACGGGGGCGTCCGGTACATGAACGAAGCAGCACCTCCACCAGATGTCACGGGGTCGTGACGTGGCCGAAGACAGGAGACTTCGTGTTGGGATTTAACTGTTTATTTGGGCGAACCTGTGCCCGGTAAAAGGAAAGTCCAATTACAGCAGCAGTCTCGCACAGATAGAAGTCTCGGACTGATAGCGGCGAACAGAGCGTCGGCCTTCGATCAACAACTACTGACAAGTGGCGAAGCGCGTCGGCATTTATACTCTTGCCATCAATTGTTCTAGCGTTATCGCTGGCGGTGGCGTAGGTTCCAGAACAATCTGTACCGTTCGCACAGTGGGCGTGATTTTATCAAAATCATCTACTACAGTCCGGAACCTTCTGGAAAACTGCAGGCGCGGTTTGCGCTGAGAATCGTGTGGTGTTTCGGGACGATAATGAAAACTTGGGAAATGGAACGTAGCAATATGAATTGCTTGCGGTTAAAACTGCAGACAACGTACAATCTGCGGAATATATGTTAGTGCCGTGCGCTGAGAATCGAGAAATTTCTCGTTTATTGCGCGCGACAGGAGACTGCCTTCTATATTTTTTCTTTGCAATCTATTAGTAGATGATTTTTATTGTCACTTACATGACAGAAGTACGTCAGCGCAACCGTGGTAGACGCCGGCGTAAAACACTTTTGTGTTGAAAAGTTAGCAGTGGCTTAGCTTAGCTATGCTTGGATATAGCTATAGCGTAAGATGAGGTTTCGCTGAGTATTCTTAGCTTCTCTTGTTGTCTAAGATGAGCTTATCATGCTTACTGCTAGACCGATGGATGGACAAAAAGACAGACAGACTGATTAGCAAGCGAGCTATAGCTCAAGCGAGCCAAACGCCGGCTGTGCACTGTGGGACGTCACAGCTCCTTGCACGTTTGAAGAACTGCTCAGTGTAAGCCTGTGCAAGCTGCTCAACTTCACCCAGTTTTGATTGATTGATTGATTGATATGTGGGGTTTAACGTCCCAAAACCACTATATGATTATGAGAGACGCCGTAGTGGAGGGCTCCGGAAATTTAGACCACCTGGGGTTCTTTAACGTGCACCCAAATCTGAGCACACGGGCCTACTACATTTCCGCCTCCATCGGAATTGCAGCCGCCGCAGCCGGGATTCGAACCCGCGCCCTGCGGGTCAGCAGCCGAGTACCTTAGCCACTAGACCACCGCGGCGGGGCTTCACCCAGTTTTGATTAAGCAATTTGAACTCCAGCAGTAATCTAACTCAAGCAGTTATTTGGACAGCCAAGTATTCAACCACAGAGGCATAGCAGGACTTGAAACTGCTTTTGAAAAAGACGCCGCGTAGGCACAACATTGGTGCGACGTCAGTGTGGCTGAAGGGCTAGTTATCTAATTTAATAACAAAACTGTGAAGATTTCTTATGCACGCCTACAATACCGGCCTCGCGTCGTGGTAATCTAAATTGTTGTTACAGTTACAGTGCTGGCACCGCTTTTATAGCAGTCTTATAAAAATTACATACGTATCCTTTTATTCAGCAATCATATTAAAAATTTGCCCGTGTTTGCAAGAATAAGCCAAGGAATGTTACACGTGAACTTCATATAATGACATAGTAATGTGCAAATTGTTTAGATAAAGCAGACGCCTGTGCTCTAGGGTGAGTGCTCGTGACAGGTCAAACCATAAGTTACCCTTTAATCGCCGGTGCGCTAAATGTGCCGCGTAAGCACACGATTTTCACAAATCTACTTCACTGACAAAGACACGTGAATGTATATCGTAACGTTTGGCTAAAAGCAAAAAGAAATGCTGAAATGCAGCTCTTCGCTCTCAGCCTCGGATGGAAACCATTCACACAATGTTTGGTACCTGCCGTATATTTTCCCTCTTGGCTTCAACATCGAAAAATTTTCTAGGTGACTGTAGAAATTCCGTATGAATAAGTAATTGTTCAGTCGGGCTGTAGAAACACGTGCAGCATGACCTTCACATAACATGGATCTCTTTTGATTTGAACCGTAGGAATATTTCGACGGAATTACGTGACCTTGTGAGTAGGTTAAACTATATGTGGTATTTATAAAGGTAGGCTATGTTGGTCAAACTTGTGGTGGTAGAACATTTTCTGCACAGTTTGTTTTATTCGAATATGCCTGCTTATGAATTAGTGTGTAGTAGTTTTGCTGAAGTGCGCAAAATTGCGAAAATTGATGCGAAGCAGGATATTCACGAGCAATTCAGGCTTGTGCAGCAGCTCCGTAAGCTCACCGAGGCAGGCGTCTGCGCTTGAGAACGTCCACACGCTTGAGTAAGTGTGGCACGCGACCAGTTCTAGGCCAGCCGCTTTCACAGCGCTTTTCTCCAGGTCGCCGAGCTTCTTCTCGTCTACCGGTTCGTTGAAGCAATACCGCTCGGCAAACATCGACGAGAGGTCCTGTTCATGTTGGAAGAAAGAAACGAGAGCAAGGGCTGACGTTGATTCTTATATTGCTTTGTCAACTGGCGGTACGCGTACGCAAGTTCTCATTTTCTGACTACGATAAGGTTTTTATGATTTTCGAAAGCAAAATAGGGAGCACATAAAAGTATAGTCAGCTAACGTAGAACAACATTGTATATGCGACTAGCTCTTGGGTACTAGTGTACTCAGCCAGTCTTGATCTTGGCATTCAATAGTAAAACAGGATAGTGTAATTGGTATTCATGAAAATTGTTTTCTCTAGTGCTAGCCCAACTTCAGTTCCCGGCGTATGCCTCAATCATGAGGCTCTGTGCACGCTAAATTGATCGTTTGAAACTATACTACATGAGGCTCTGTGCGCGATAAATTGATAGTTTCATACTATACTGTAAAGCCTACTCGAAGTACAATTGCGAAGTGGCCCATAAGACAGATTACTTCTGCGAGTCAACGCAAAGCCGACTGCGCTCCCGTCAGGCAAAACGCGAATCAACTCAGTTGCTGACTTAGTTGATGCTTTTCATTATAATTATGATGGTGATTGAATATGTTGAAGTTTCTAAAAGGCGCACTTTTTATCATTAACTTGTTCCTCACTTCACAAGTTCTGACGCCTCGCGTGACACCACGATCTAACCAAACAATAAAGGAGACTTCTCACTACATGAAATTCATAGTGTTTTTTTAAGCAGTTTTACGAATTCACATAGCTTTGTGGTAGAACGCCTGTTTGCTACGCAGAAGGTTTCCGAAAGCCTTGCTTAGTCTCGCGAACAACGCTGATTTTTTGCACACAATCATACTGAAACTTCATTGAAAGGTGTTCTTTAGTGTTGTTGCATTAAAGAAGAATCGTTCTTGGAATTATAAATTTTGTCTGCGTTTCAGTATCCGAATAAATATATCCACTATCGCACATCTACACATCAAACGCTTTACAGCAACAATTAAACTACAAATATGTCGGTATGACACTCGCCAAGCAAGCTTTTCTTGGAATCTTGATAATGATAATATTTGTTCATATGCACTCCGGACCTTATGCCTTCCGAAAAAAACGAAAATTTAACACTGCTCCGACATATTTTAAAGTAACCTACTGCACTGCCATTGTGCGGCCAAGGCTACAGTACACGTGCACCAGGCGTACCGGGCGCGCGAGATCTTTGCACTAGGCATAACAATGGCGATCTTGAGCGTATTGAAAATAGGCTCTATGATCCATGTTCAACAAACTGGACTCATCCGCAGATTTATTACAAGCCAGTAGCATCTCCTTATTACAAGTACCAAGACAAAAAGCTGAATTAGACTTTTAATCAATATTTAAGTAAAGTCACAGCATCGCCGAAACGGCGAAGGAATGAATACGACAGCAACAACTTGGAAGGTCACGCGCAAAATAAAAAGCAGAATGGAACGTGCGCGCGTTTCTCACGCCCAAATTACGCACCAAACGTATTTACAGGTACAGATGTACGCGGATAAGTGTCTCAGTTGTTTCTTTGCTCTTTCTGAAAGCGCCCACTTTTTGCGAACGGAGACTGCAATGATTGCAGTGACTTTTGTGCAGCCGGTAACTACAACAATCGTTGCAGGTAAAGCCTGAGGCCAGCCATGACGTACGAGCGTCCCCTCCTCCGCACCGGAGATAAGGACGTGCGAGGAAGCGTCACTGCCCTCCTCTAAGCGGGACAAAGTACGCGTGGAAAATTAGAGCGCACACACCCACCTGATGAGGCAACGCGTGCTCATTGCTTTATCTAGCTTGTAATGCTGAAAACACGATAGTTCCCCCCGAGATGTCTGTGAGCATCCGTAAGTGCTAGATATAAATACCTTGCCATTTGATTGGTGAAGAACAGTCTCCTCAGGGGCTCATTCTCCTTCTGGTCACTGACGCGTGCGGACGCAAGATGGCTGGCTCCCAGAGAGCTGTGACTGTGGTTGCCTACAGCCGTGGTACCCCG
Organism: Rhipicephalus microplus; assembly: GCF_043290135.1. NCBI lineage: Eukaryota > Metazoa > Arthropoda > Arachnida > Ixodida > Ixodidae > Rhipicephalus > Rhipicephalus microplus. Next base: position 104,928,290 of record NC_134700.1, read on the forward strand.
TCTCTTTCTGTGCCTAAGTGCTACAGAATTGTGCTGCCCACTGTCACAAAGATGATGCTAAGAAGCATGCAGTTGTACTGCACTGCGATATTTTAAGAACACCGTATCCCATCGAGAATTTTCAAAAGCCTTTGCAAGACGCCTATGCCATCACGAATGTGGCTTTTATCGGCGCCTACAAGATGTCACACGTCTGGCTCGTCAACCTATGGACAAACGAAGCCAAAAAGAAGCTTGTCGGAGCTGGATGCTTGGTTGTGGAGGACCAGCTATGCATTGCTATTGACACTAACAGATAAGAAATGCATCTGAAGTTACTGGGTGGCTTTGAATGCGACTAACCATTACATTCGTAGGCATTTCCGTGAATATCATGAAGTAAAAGAAGTGCCTAGTGACAGGTGAAGAGTGGAAGGCTTTGAGGGTGCCGATTCTCTGACAAAGTTTGTGAAGCCGTTCTCGAAAGATTGCGTTTTTATGGACGACATACTGCATCAGATACTTCTTGGCAGTGACACCGCTCTTATTGTCGCGCCAGGTTGAGTACCACTGTGCCTTCGCTGAAAACACACGGGCCATATCCGACGCAACTGCGGGGTTCTAAGATGCACTGAATGTCATGCTTACGGCCACTCTTAGAGGCTTGCACTCGAAGCGACGCCAGAGCAGTGGGAAAACCTGCAGCTTAAGACCAAAGTGAACTTATCATGAATGAAGAAGAGGCCGAACAGGCGGGGCCCTCGTTACATCTTTAAATAAATAAAACGCTCAAGGTGATCTGAACGACGGCAGCGTCTCTGGGCATCAAGCGGCAACGGTGGTCGAGCGGGAGGCAGCACAGGCCAAGAGCCACGGACAACGTATGCGGACGGCGTTGATTCGGAGCACTCGGGAGTCACACTCCATAAAATCTTCAAGAAAGCCCCAGATCTCACGATCACTACTTTCAATGCAAAACGCACTTCCTTGGGAGTGGCAAACAACTACCGGGAGCTCCTGGAGGCCTACCCAACAAATCAATACATGCACCTGGCACAGACACTGTCAGGCAGCAGACGACTTCTAGATGGCCTACAGAGTGGGCATGGATTACACACAGAGGAGCGGGTACGAGTGCCCGAACATTGAAAATACGCGGTGCATGTTCGACCGATCTCCATCAATATATCCCGTGAGTCACGCGCTAGCCATCTAGAAGCACGGGCTCTTGCTTTCCCTCGACAGTTCGGCTCTAAACCACGTATTTTACACGCACTTCGGCGGCCCTTACCGTGAGGGTCGGTATACGGCCGCCGTGGTGCATCAAGACCGGCAAGTGGATGTGCTGTCTTTTCACGCACCCAATGGTACTCATACTGAAGAGGTGGTCATAGCTCTGGCTATATCACACGACAGTTCTCAAATTATAATATCAGACTCTAAAGGAGCTTGTCGAAATATTAAACTGGAATGAATCTCACTCCTAGCTGCCAAAAATCCTAAATCTTGTCTGCGAGTAGGTTACCCCTCTCTGTGCTCAGTAATCTGAACTTCTGGCCTTCAGAACCTGGCAGGAAATAAGGCGACGCGTTCTGCCACCCGCTCACTCATTTCCCGGGCCACTGCCTCACCCTCCGACGACCTCTGAGATCCAGAAGAGAACGTTCCTTCCCTAACTTATATTACCCATTACCACGACTCCCACCACCGCTTTCCTCCACCCTACAAAGAGCCCAGGAAGGTGGACGAGAGAATTCTTCTCCGTCCATTCACCAATACGCTACTGCGCCCGGCAGTGCTCCGACATTTTGGCCCTTCCTTTCCCGGCCTCTGCCAGTAATGTGCGGATGTGACTGAAACTTACGACGTGGTATCGGCATGCCAGCTCAATCCTTCTTGACCCTCGAACCCGAACCCAACCAGAGGGCACTGGGAGGCAGCCCTGCTCAGTTTCCAGAACCTTCTGGTTCAACAAGCTATAGTCCAGCGTGCCAGGACAGCGGCCACGACCGATGGTGTCCCTGACCAGGGACTCCACTTAATACTGTAGGAAAGCTGACCTACTAGGAGTTAGTTTCTCTGGAAGCCTCTCCTAATTTTTTTATTTATATAAATGCTTACCACCACCGCCACAGCGCAGCGGGACGCGTATAGCGTCTTTCAGGTTCCAAAAGCAGCGGCGCGGAACTGGTGGTCACTGAGCCTGCTGCTGAAACGATGGACTCTGAGGCAGTGCCTGCAAAGCGTCACCTTGATGAAGCGGTTACTGTGTTGCAGGGGCAGCGTCTGAGGCAAAGGAAAGCAGCTTTTGGTGTTGTTGCGAAGAATAATGCGCGCAGTCGTGCTCGCGTGTGTGCACCGTCCCTATCAAGGGGCGGTGTAGATGATAACTTCCAGCCGCCACCATGGCGTCTGAGCAGGGAGTCAATTTGTTTGATGAGGGCACCTTGCTGTTTGTCTCGGCCAGCGTCAGAACCATGTCATTGCAAAAGTCTTCGCGCATCGAGATTGGAAACTAAAAGGAGACAAAACTAGTTGTATCGTATTGTGACAGAAAATGCACTTGATATACCAGCAGTTCAGGCAACAAAAGTTGAGCACGTCGACAGTACCGATGACATGGTTCGCGCGTTCTCGGCGCCGTACAATGTATGTGTGAGTCATCCAGTTGGTTTGTCCGGAGGGTGCCTACTTTTCATTAGTAACACTCTGAGAATTGTCATACAGACCGTTGTAAGCTGTGATTCGGGCCGCTTCGTGATTTGCGACTTTATACTCACTGGCAGCGAATGGTGAGTAGTGTGTCTGTGCGCCCCAAACGACGAGGTGCAACGCCTAGAATTTTTCTGTCGAATATGTTATTATTGCCACACTGAACGCCTTCTCATCATCCTAAGAGATTTTATTTGCGTTTGTACGGCTCAAGACAAAACGAGTAATACCCCTTATCGAGAAGCGAGTACGATTAAGTTAGCAGACATTATAAATTATTACGCTTAAGAGGATGTCTGGGAATGTATTTCTAGTGGTCATGGCGTCCAATTCACACATATGTAGGGGCGTAGTCATGCTAGCTTTCATCGAGCTTATGTGTCGCTTGATATTGTACCGCTAAATAGAGATCACTGTGTAAATCCTCTATCATTCACTGACCATTGTTTAGCAATGCTCACAATAGGCTGCATAAAAGAAAAAAAAAGAAAGCTCAATGGGGATTAATGAAAGCTGAATTAGAAACTCCTAGGCGATGAGGTTTTCAAAACTATAGTATTAGAGGGTATGGAAGACCTCAATGGTGACAACAGCTCTGAAGCTTGACACTTGTGGAAAAGTTTAAACAAAAAATAAAAATGAAGAAAAAAGGTGCACCATTCTGAAGCTTGGAGGACACAATAATGAGCAGATTTTGCGTTTGCACTTGAGAACATTGTCAAAGAAGAGACCGAAATGCCTGGCGAGTTCAATCAAAATATTCATGTGGTAAAAGAAAGATTGGAACTTCTAGATAAAGAGAGATATTATAGGGCAATAGTTAGGACACGAGCGGAAAAATGGCAACTGCTGAGACATCCACCAAACGCGCTCTGGGTATGGAAAAGGGTTGCACGCAACATAATTCAATAACAGAAATAGTGTAGAACGGCGCGCTAACAAAGACTAAGGAAGACACCGCGCACAGTTTTCAGGAGCACTATTGTAAGCTTTCTTCAACGGGTGCTGTAAGTCGGGATCACTTCACGAGTGAATTCTTGTCAATGATGCCGCAATTAGACGGTGAAACTAACGATAGGTTGGAACTATCAATCTCTGTGAGAGAAGTAGAGAGAGCAATCAGTGACAAACTAAACTGCGGGGAATCCCCAGGTCTGGATGGCCTAAGTGCTGCTTCCCACAAGATGTTTAAGCAGGAATATTCTGTTATTTGGGCATATCTTTTAACGAAGCTTTGAAAATGAATCCCTCCCTCCATCATTTCTGTCCTGTTTTGATACATAAAAGAAATCATTCAAGCAAACTCATACAGGTCTCAGCCTATTGGCCGATCAGTCTGACCAATGTCAGCTACAAGATCCCGATAAACACTATAGCTCGTAGGTTGCAGAGCATAATGAAAGAAATAGTAGGCCTACATCAAACATGCGGAATAAAAGTAAGAGGCATCGTTACGAATATTCAGATTTACTTGCAGAAAGTCTTCAATCGCGCGCCTCACGATTTGCTTACAGTCGTATTAGAACATGTTAACATCGGTGCAGGAATAAATGAAGCCGTTAAGATGGCATACACGGAATGTACTACTCGTATGATTGTTTACAAAGAATTAGGTACATAGACAGGGCTGCAGCAATCCGTGCGCCAAGAATGCCCGCTCTCTCCTCTCCTTTTTTTGCATTCACATTGAAAGCATCTGCCTTAGTATAGTATGCAGCAACATTAATAAAAGGTTCCAGTTTCAAGCATGTAAAATGCGTCTGCGGGCGTATGAGGGAGACATAGCTCTTTTTGTACAAACTTTTAAAGTATCGCAGAGGCAGTTAACTTAGCAAAACGTTTCTAAGAGGTTAGTGGAAGTGCAGTTAAATGGGCACAGTGTCTTCGTTTTTGGCATGAAAATTGGAAACTAACACCAAACTACTTTATAAACGTTCAATGAATGCCCCACCTGTAAAATACTTGGCCGTACCGTTGGAAACGTACAGTGACGCTTATACTTACTGGTGCAGGCAGGCAGTTGAAATCCGTGAAAAGGCAGAAAAATGCAAGTGGGGGATTCATCTATTTTTGCTTGCACGACCATTTTTGACCTGTTCTTCATTACGAGAATGTGGTATGTTTTGCAAGTATTTCACTGCTTTCGAACGAATGTGAAGAAGATTCATCGTATATTTACGCCTTTATATGGGTATCTACGTGGGAGAAAACAAACCAGGTGAATATGCTTCAGCGTGTGCGTGATGGCGGTTTGAGTTTGTCGCACCTATTTTTGCGACAGGTTGTAAACCGTTTCTTGTGCCTTCGCGATGTTAAGTACCCTTTTTCGCGCATTGTGTGTCAAATGCGATTGCCTAGTGCTTTGTCCGAGTTTGTAGTGTCTTGTGTTAGATTGTAACGAAGAACACAAGGCTACTTCAAGAAAATCATCGAGTCCTTTCGCTTCCTACAGACACGTTTTTCTTTTGAACATTTAAGCACGGTTTCTCCTAAATATTGTGTAAAAAGTAATGCGATGTGGTTTTTTCAGTTGCCCGCATACTGTATTCTGCTGGAACATGAAGCAAAGTGTTTAAGCTTGTTAAACGAATGCCTGTGTGTCAGGGAGTTAAAACATTCTTCTTTGGGCTTCGTTGCGTTGTCTTGTCAATTAAGACATGAATTTCTGACCATTGTTTATTTGTTCGGTGGGATGATCACTGATTTTTGTGTCAGAAGCCCGAAACAATTGAGCATGTTTTCCTTGAATGTTGGGACGCGGTTTCCTTTTGGGAAGTCCTACAAAAGGCATTAAAGAAAGATTTCCCGCTGGACGAACAGAGAATGAGGTACCTATTCATTGATAGTGAAAATGTATTTCCGTATAGCACAAGCATGTTTTCATCTGTGCATAGTATGTGGAGGCCGCGCATGGCTATAGGTCAAGCAGATGAAGATGCTCGAGGAGTTACAGAATACTTTCGAGAGTCCATAACATTGTTTCTGGAACTACAAAAAATGCAAAACAATATGCCCGATTGGGTTCCGCGTATGGAATCACTATTGTACATGAAAGGATTCTTCAAAATTTGTTTTGTTGAAAATTGATGAAGAGATGCAATAATGAAAAAACAAGCTCCTCGGTGGCTCAATAGTTAACGCCTGACACTCACAATTTAGAACACCTAAGTTCGATTCTCACTCGGGAGTCATTTTCAGTTTTTTTTGTTTCCTGCATTTTCATGTACACAGATACGTATACATATACGGTGAGTGACTCCAACGTCGACGCCGACGCCGGTGGCAAAATACAGTCGAGAGTATCCATACAATTGCTATCGCAATAAAAAAAATTAGCCCACTCCTGCCTCCGCACTTGACACCTGTAACTAGCAAGCCCACGCTTCAACGGCTCCCAAACGCGTTATTCCAATATTTTTCTCGCACTCTCCTATATTCATTTTCCTATATTATAGAACCATTAGTCAATAAAATAGCCTTTCTAATACAAGTTATCACACTGCACAGTAGTGTTCCTGGTCCTTAATAGTTGTGTCATTGCTACTACTCCATGATTGTAGTTTATTTTGTGTTTCTTGACCATTATGCATCGACCATGAGTCCGTATATTGATTGAATCAGTAAGTCAAACAAATTATGAAAAGGTGATGAATTGGCGGACAAGCCGTCTTTCAGGAAAGACGCACCTGACTTACCGCATTGTTTCAAGCTACTCACCGGCATATACGATTGCCATTCTTCGTTTTGATATATTTGGTGCCAGACATCCGTGATACCAGTTCTTGTGAAGTAAACAACCAGGCACTCTCCCCCATCCTTGAGAAGCCGACTGATGTTACGGTAAACTTTTGGCAAGTCCCAAATATAATGAAAAGTCAAGAAGGAGTAGAGGCGGTCAAATAGTCCGTACCTATTGATTATGAAATGAACATCTCCTTTCTCGATGTCCAAAACCTCAAAGTTTACTTTGGGCTTCTTGTGGTGCTCTTGAGCGTATTGAATCATGTCTTCAGATATATCTGTTGAGACAACGCGTGCGAATGGATGGAGACGTGGCAGCAGCCTTTCTGCGAGGAAGTTGCCTGGTCCGCAACCGACATCTAAATATTGATATTCTTTTGTCGCTGACTTAAGGAACTTCACCAGGTTTAAAGATGTCAGGTTCTCCTTGTAGGACAACTCTTTCAGCCACGTGAATGATTCAGGGTCTAGGTCAGCTGTTGCGTGCCTCAAATCTGGCCCTCGAATGTCTTCCATGACGGCCATACGCGTACCGGTTCGGGCTGTTCCTGAACGTTCCGAGCAAGCCCTGCAAAAATGCAAACGGACGGCACAACTATGAGTTCATATAGGCATGCATTTGGTTCATGTCCTCATTAGGATACGGGTGTACATTCTATGAATGATTGTAGAAAATACGCCAGTAAAAATTAAGTTTCACTGCAAAGCCCAAGCAATGAAAGCGACAGCAAGAAATTAGCATGCCACACGAATAACATCAAGCAGACAGATTCATAAAGCGCACCGCTAAAGCAGAAAGTACGCCTGAAAAGAACGCACAGGTATACATAGGACATGAGTGAGTTAACAGCTGCCACAACAGCCACGTCTTTGTCTTCGAGCGAGGTGCTACAAGTGGTGATAACGCAGAACAGGTGTTACCAGAACCCGATATGATATGGTACGGTATGGAGAACACCTAAACCCGGTGTGCCAAAATATTTTTTTCTCGATTTAACTTGAGCGCGTAGAGTGAAGCATTCGCGTCTCCTAAGACGCTGTGGCATCTGCCACAAAGTGTGCCCAGTGCTCCGCCTCTTTTATTTATTTTTTTATGATACCTTACAAGCTCAATGAGAGCATTGTGTAAGGGGGGTACAAACTTCAAAGAGTAATAGGGCGGTCATCAATAACATGGAATACACAGAAAATAACACAACATCGTGACAAAGCGTGTCAAGTCACTGACACTCAAACAAATGTAATACGCGAATGTTGACCGATATGCAGAAAGCTTGAATAACAAGAAATTCAAGGTACATGAACAAAACACAATAAAGAAATTCGGAAAGCGTAGGTATAGAATTCAAGTGAGCAGCAACGGCGGTGCAACTGAGCAACGAAAACTGGGAGAATAACAAGAACTGGGAGAACAATGGTAATAACAAAAAAAATCAAAGAGAAATCGGAAGGCCGAGGTGTACAACGTACACTTTCCAAACACACATACTGCTAGCCGTATGAAGGCGTTTACTAATATAAATTGCAAGACAACGGTGGGTACAGCAAAAACTAAAGAGAACCAAAAAGAAGTGTGAAACTAGGTGAGTGGCACAGCTGCAGCTACAAACATCAGTGAAGTTAAAGCGATTAGTGCAATGAAAAATGATTACACACATGTTCGCGAAAATAATCTGGATCAGTGATGGAGGCGATGCAGTCGGGAAGATCGTTCCTTAATGATATGGCCTTAGGAAGCGCTGATAAGTTGAATGCCTTCGTTTTGTCATAAATGCGAGTGAAACTAAGGTGATTGTGCAGGCGTCTGGACATGCGCAATGGTGCTGTAAGGGGTAGCGTCGTAGAACGTCTTGTACTGTGAATATACTTATGCAGCAAACATAACAGTGCAACAGAGCGACGAACGTGCAATGACGAAATAGAATGTTCTTGTTTTAATGTTGTTACGCTGCAATGAGTGCTATAATTGCGAGATATAAACCGGGCTGCTGTGTTTTGTATGGACTCTCGCATTGTGGTTAGGTAATCTTGGAAAGCGGACCAGACAGAAGATGCAAATTTCAGCTGGGAGCGTACATAAGTGAAATAGGCCAGTTTACGGATGCTTGTCGGAGACTTTCGCAGATTACGACGGGGATAACCTAATGTTTCTAAGGCTTTCGCGCAGATAACACTAATGTGTGCCGACCATGAAAGATTGGGTGTTAGATTGACGCCTAAGTATGTGTAAGAAGAGCACTGCACTATTGTATCATTTTTAATAGAGTAGGAATAATTGGTGTATTTTGTTTACGACTGAAGGTCATAGCACGGCACTTGGAAGAGTTAAGAGACATCTTCCACACGTCACACCAGTCACTAAATAGGTTAAGGTCTGTTTGAAAGGTAAGGTGGTCACCATCATTGTTAATAGCTCGATATATTATGCAATCGTCAGCGAATAGTCTTATATTGGAAGATATATTATTTGGCAAATCATTTATGTAGATGAGAAAAAATAGAGGTCAGAGAACACTACCCTGCGGAACACCCGAGATGACATCAGAGGAAGTAGAGGTGTAGTTATTAACCGTAGTGAATTGTTTTCGAAAGGAAAGAAAATTGCGGATCCACGAAAGGGTTAAGGAATCGAGTCTAAGTGCAGATAATTTAGATATTAGGCGGCAATGGGCAACGTGGTCAAAGGACTTAGAAAAATCGATGAATACGCAATCAGTTTGTTTGTTTTCATTCATATTGGAATGAAGATCCGTTGTTAATTCAAACAATTGGGTGTCACACGAGAAGTCTTTCCGAAAACCATGCTGGTGAGGAAAAAAGAAATTATTTGATTCGACGTGGCGGCGAACATGGGAAGCGATAATATGCTCCAGGAATTTGCAGCAAATTCACGTACGCGAGATGGGTCTATAATTATCAGGTGAGTGTTTACCTCCACTTTTATAAACGGGAACCACTTTACCCATGTGCCAATCATCTGAAAGTTGACCAGACATGAAGGACTGTTGAAAGATGGGAAGTTAGAATTTGCTCGATACGATTTTTCTGTTCTTTAGTATTTTTGTGTTAATGTTGTCGGGCCCCGATGAAGTAGATTGTTTAAGTTGGTCAATGAGGGATGCAATACCTTCGATTGTAAGAACTATTGGCTGCATAAACGCCCAGTCGTAATCTGCGATGAATGGTATGTTGGAATGGTCTTCTCTTGTGTATACTGAAAAAAAGAACCTGTTTAATGCGAATGAACAGTCACTATCTGAGAGGGGTTTGTCGTCATCACCACGTAACGAGATATGCTGGTGGTCGATTCCTGGGGTTAACGACTGCCAAAACTTCCGATGGTTTGATTTCAAAAGAGACAGGAGATCATGGGAAAAATATTTGTCTTTCGCATCCTTAATTGCAGAGCAGTAGCTCGCCACACACTCGTCGTACTTTTTCCATGCAGCTTCAGTTTGCCAAGTTTAGGCGTTTTTGTACAACCACTTTTTTGTTTCTGAGCCGACGGAGTGACATAGTGAACCCCGGGTTCAACCTGTCATTCGTTATGGTAACTATGGGAACAAACTTATCGACCAGCCTGCAAACCTTGTCCTGGAAGATACACCAGTTTTCGTTTACGGTGCGAGTATCGAACAAGGGCATCATCCCTTCAACAAGGAATACTTCAAGGTCTGAGTTAATTGCTGCGTAATCGGCCTTGTTATAATCTCGCATAATTTTTCTATCTTTACCTGTGTGGCTAAATGGCACTTGTATAGGAAAAGGGAGTAACTTGTGGTCACTTAAATCGTCCCGATAAGTGATTGGCCCGATAGCTTCAGGAGCATTACTTAAAATTAGATCTAATAAATTATATCCACGTGTAGGTGCGTCAACAGTTTGGAAAAAGTTTAAATTCAGAGTTAAATTTAAAAATTCTACAGAAGCATGACTAGGTGAAGAGAGCGACGGCCAATCAACATCGGGAAAGTTAAAGTCGCTGAGGAGGTAAACGTTTTCACTCTGATAGCTTTGCACAGCGGCCGCTATACTCTTTCTGAGTTCATCGCTAAAGGAAGGACCTGTGTCGGGTGGCCGGTAGCAAGCGCCTATCAGTATTTCTGATGAAGCGGAAAAGCAGGCATCCCAAACTATTTCGAGGGGTGAGTGAGTATCCATGAGAAACGACGACCGTGTATTCTTTATCGCGATCAAAACACCACCCCCCTTTCGTTCAGAAGGGTCCACCGATAAATAATGATAATATTCACGCCCGAAAAGAGTTATGCATCGAGAATATTTGGGTGAAGCCTAGTCTCAGTTAAGACAGCAATGTCCGTATTGCTATCGTCCAAGATAGAAGAGATATTTTCACGTTTCGGCAGCAGGCTACAGATGTTAGTCAACGTCACTGTTAGTGGTCGTACCAAGGTCGAGAAACGGGACCATTGTTGCTTAGGAAGTTTATTTTTTGCCTGCTTTCTTATTTAGCTACCCTTGAGAAAGAACAACCGATTTTGTAGAGCTGTCATAAACGTACGTCTTGCCATTCATTTCGAACCTGTCTACTCGCAGTTTAAATGTCTGCTTGCTTGGTTTCGCAATCTCGATCAACTTTTTCCGCGCTTCGCGGGTTGCAACAGAAAAATTCTGACTAATAAAATAGTCTGTATCTTTGGTTTTCTTGATAATGCTTGTATGATTTGTTTGTCTTTAAACAGAACGAATTTAGCAATTATTGGTCGGCACTTGTCTGGAGAAAACCGGCCAAGGCGGTGGACGCGTTCAAACTGCTGGCTTGTAAGGGTGATTTGAAGACTTTCTTCGCAAAATTCAATTAGTTTTTTCTCTGAAGCTTCCCAATCTTCATTAACGTCATCTTCGATACCGAAAAACACAACATTCGAGCGGCGCATCCTATTTTCTGCACTATCGCATCGGGATGTAATGTGCTGCAGTTGGTCATTTACAGACTGTAAGTTATTCTCAGGCAAGCTGATTTCACCCGGACTGCGGGATGCTTCCAAGGATGCAACTCTATCATTCAGTTGTTTAATTTGAGCGTCAGTTTCGGCCTGCTTTTCCTTAACCCCGTTGAGCTCCGTTGATATTGTCGCTTGTCCCGCTTTCAGCCCACGCACGCTTTATGTCCGCTAGAATCTTATCATTGGTGTTGGGCTCGAACTTCGTGCGTTCCCCGAATACCTTAGCTTACCCACCCCGCGGCCGGCGACCCCTCGCCAACAAGGAAGCAGGGCCACCGGAATGCGCGACGATGACTGTCTGCTGGCCACAAAGAACGCGACAACTCCCGTGCTGCTGTCGGGCTCAATTATGGCGCCTTACAGGAGACCAAGCCAGGCTGCAGGTGGCCGGTACACGTGGAAGGTACATGTGGAACGTACACGTGGAAGGTACACGTACGCGTCCGCTGGACAATCAGAATCAGTGGAGGCAACGGCATTGGCGCACGGGCCAATTGTATTGATGGCCTGTCAACCCGGCATCGCGGCAACTTACTCGGAGGCGCTTCTCCACGACCTGGCAACGCCCGTCGTCGACCATTCCGGGAACCGGTGTGAAATAAACCTGAGCGACGACGGAAAACCGATGAGTGGGCAAGAGGCGGTGGGTCTTCGAGGTTGTGGCGAGGAGAGACACATCTGTGCGTTCCGATTGGACTGTAAGAGTGGTGCGTTACGATTGGACTGTAAGAGTGGTTGAATGGGGAGATACGGGATGAAACCAGGGGTGCAGGGACAGGGAAGGGGGAAGAAGAGAAACGAATAAACGTCTCTATATCCAGATGATGTCGGAGCGGTCGTTTCCTCAAGGAGCCAGCAGATGAAAAGTTCTCGTCTTCGGCTTCCTTAGCGGCAGCAGCAAATGTCACGCAACAAGTGAGAGACGAGTGGAAAGAACCAAAGGGAACGTAACTGGCGCAGTCGACAGGATCTGCATGGCTGAACTGAGGAGGACAACGGAGAGCGACATCGGCCGAGACTGACGACAACCACCTTCAACTGACTACCACGCTGCGGGATCAACGAAGCAAGGCTAGTCCACCGAATTCCGAGGAGGAAGAGCGCACCGCAAGGCTACTTCAGGCGGGTACCTCTTGATTTTATGTTGGGCGCAGGCGATGACAAAGCATTAATGCTTGCGAGACAGAGAAAGGGACAACTCGGAAATGAACGGGGACGGGGCAGGAAACTTGCAGGCGTTCGGAGTCACCGACAGCGGCACGGGGGGTCATGGTAGTGTCACGTCAGATACGGCGTCGAAACAGCAGCTAGCGCTGCTCCAGCTTCAATTAAATATTGCTGAGGCGGAAACGGAGAAGCAGCGTTTGATGCTGGAAAGCCAGCGGCTACGAGCCCGTAATGGGGCAGAGTCCAACGAGAGCGATGACAGCGTACCGCTTGGCGGAAGGTCAGAGGAAGACAGGCGACTAAAATTCGCAAGCTTGTTAAAGGGTGTACTGGCACCAATGCCGAACCAAGAGGCGCTTGCGCCAATGTGGTTCGAGGATGTTGAGGCAACGCTCGAGTCGTATGAAGTTCTGAGCGAATGGTGGGCCGGGCTAGTTTGGCCACAGTTGAGTGAAAGGGCACGCGGGCTGCTGTGCAGGCTTACAGCACACGAGCGCAAAGCTTATGTTAAGCTTAAGTCAAGCATTTTGGAGGGTCTCAGGCTTTCGGTGGCGGAGTACAAGATGCTGTTTGCGGGATCTAAAAAGGGAGAAAGGGAGTCTTGGGATCAGTTTGCCGTACGCCTTGAGAATAATTTCGACTATTATGTCCAGAGTTCAAAGGTAGGCACGTTCGAGGAACTCAAGCAGCTAGTCGTCGCGGATCGCTTGAAAGAATGTTTGAGCCCGGAAGCGAGAGCGCATGTCATTTGTAATCAACAGTAGTCCTTTTCGCTGCCCAGTGGCGTGACTAGGCTCACGGAGAGATTCGAGGAGAGCGAAAGGTGCAAGGCAGCACAAAAGAAGACAAATGTAGAGGAGTGGCAAAAGAAAGCTAAAACAGCGGTAAATACACACACGGACGGAAAAGGGAAAAGGCGAAGTTTTGAGTGTAAGGGTGCCGACCACATTGCCAGGAATGGCCCCAATAAGGGCTTAGGTGCAAGGAAAGGCACTAGGCCAGCAGGACAACAAAACGGTCCAGTGGTCGCGAGGGTGACGGATTCTGCCTTCGGGTCAGAAATAGCAATGGCAAACAGGTTGTGGCAGCGCAAAGAGCAGAAACAACGCTCACTGGAAACTGTAACGCTTAAGAGCTCAGGTCGATCATTAAACGCCGTGGTAGACTCAGGAGCGGAGGTGAGCGTCATCAGAAAGGCAGTGGTACCTCAGTACGATGGTACGGGTTCGCAGATAAAGTTGACGGGAGCGTTCGGGCAACAGGTAACCGCTGAGTTGGCTTACGTGCCGCTCATAGCTACTGAAGGAAGTCCTTACGTGATGTCTGAGGCAGTGCAGTCGGCCGTGCTTTGTGCAATCACGAATAAGCTGCCAGACGGCACCGACGCGCTGATCACGCCCAACGATTACGCACAGCTTCTCGAGGAAACGCTTAAACGTGACATAGTGTCAGACGAGTGTTCAGCAGTCGAGGAGACAGAAGCTATAGTAGAGCTGTCAGATGTGGCATGCGAGGAGCAACGGGCGATGGCAGGCGTCATAACCGTGGAGAGCAACAGCGAAGGTTCCGAGCCGGTCAAAAGCAAACGACTGGAGTTTGGTGAGGCTCAGGAAGCAGACCCGGCTTTGCGAGATTCTTGGGCGCAGGCAAAGGCCGGAACGCATGGTATGCTCGTTAAAGACGAGCTATTGTATCATCCGGAACACCTCGCGGGTCGCATCTGCAAACAGCTAGTGCTACCATCGCACAGGCACAAAAAAGTGCTGAAAATGGCTCACGATTCACCATGGGCAGGTCATCAAGGAGAGGGGAAGCTAGTGGCGAAGTGGAAGGGACCGATCACAGTGGTCGCAAAACTGCGACCGTACAGTTAATGACATTTAGTTGAGCTCGAGGACGGTTCACGCAGAACCGTTCACGCTAACAAGCTTCGCGCATATCACGCCCGAGTAACTGCAGTAGGAGTGATATTCGGGGCCGATCCAGAGAAGGTCAGGGCGATAAAGGAGATCCCGGCTCCCGAAACAAAGAGACAGCTTCGTAGTTTTTTAGGGCTAGCCAACTATTATAGGGACTACGTGCCCGAGTACTCCAAAGTCGTTATGCCTCTGACTAACCTAACTGGCCGACGTATTCCGCAGAAATTAGCTTGGAATACAGAGGCGCCGGAAGCTTTTGACAAGGTGAAAAACTGTCTAGTGCAGGCGTCGGCGTTGCAGGCACCAGACCCGGGGAAAGAATTTATCTTCGCCACAGATGCATCCGATTACGCCGTTGGTGCATGCCTGGCACAGCAGGATCTGGTGGGCAAGGAGCGCCCTACCGCTTTGCTGAGCAAGAAGCTTAGCCCGGCTCAGACCCGATGGGCCACAATAGAAAAGGAAGCTTATGCAATCATTTGGGCACTGGGGAAGTTGGATGTTTGGCTGTTTGGCGCTAAAATCAATGTGATTACCGATCATAACCCACTCAATATTCTGACTCTAACCACTCCGCAGAGCGCTAGGGTGACACGTTGGGTGTTGGCACTTCAGAAGTATAACCAGGAAATTAAACACAAAAAGGGGTGTCTAAACGCTAATGCCGACGCAATGTCGCGGTTAGTGACTCCTAACGATGACGCATAAAAGGGACGGTGAGTTAAGGAGGGTGTATGCTTTGGTAGCGCGTGCGCGCGACAGAGTTAACGAAGTACGAGTGACAGTTGGTGCCTCACGTGTCGAGCCAGTGAACATGTGTGCATATGCGGTTGTGTTTTTGTCGCATGTCATAGGTACAGTGCAACACAGTTGGAGGGGAGGTGTTGGGCTCGAACTTCATGCGTTCCCCGAATACCTTATGTTACCCACCCCGCGGCCGGCGACCCCTCGCCAACAAGAAAGCAGGGCCACCGGAATGCGGGACGATGACTGTCTGCTGGCCACAAAGGACGCGACAACTCCCGTGCCGCTGTCGGGCTCAATTATGGCGCCTTACCGGAGACCAAGCCAGGCTGCAGGTGGCCGGTACACGTGGAAGGTACACGTGGAAGGTACACGTACGCGTCCGCTGGACAATCAGAATCAGCGGAGGCGACGGCATTGGCGCACGGGCCAATTGTATTGATGGCCTGTCAACCCGGCATCGCGGAAACTTACTCGGAGGCGCTTTTCCACGACCTGGCCACGCCCGTCGTCGACCATTCCGGGAACCGGTGTGAAAGAAACCTGAGCAACGGCGGAGAACCAATGAGTGGGCAAGAGGCGGTAGGTCTTCGAGGTTCTGGCGAGGCGAGACACATCTGTGCGTTCCGATCGGACTGTAAGAGTGGTGCGTTACGATTGGACTGTAAGAGTGGTTGAATGGGGAGACACGGGATAAAACCAGGGGTGCAGGGACAGTGAAGGGGGAAGAAGAGAAACGAATAAACGTCTCTATATCCAGATGATGTCGGAGCGGTCGTTTCCTCAAGGAGCCAGCTGATGAAAAGTTCTCGTCTTCGGCTTCCTTAGCGGCAGCAGCAAATGTCGCGCAACAAGCGAGAGACGAGTGGAAAGAACCAAACGGAACGTAACTATTGGGTCCCGGGTTTAGCTCAACGTCTCCCGAACAGAGTAGCAGCAGGTTAATGACACTGTCACAAATTCGCGACGGCACAGACAGGTATCGCTTCACTGTTTCACATAAATCAGGGGGACACGACACCGCTAGCAGACAGTAATTGCTCGTTTTAACACCAGCGCTACTATTCAGGTAACTGACCTGTAACAAGAGCATCGGTGAGCGCCCCATTTTTGATGCGTTGCCTTGCCCAAGTGAAGAGCGGTCCGGTGGGTGTTTATATAGGCGCGTCGGTGCGCAGATGGCAGATGAAGACGTCGCTTGTTGCCAGATTATGTGCTCTTTTTCTTCCAAACCTGGCGGGCCGAAGCATGCCTGATGACGGCAAAGCTGGCGTTCCGTGGAAACGGCCGGCCAGGATACGAAAGGACAGGAACTGAAGGCAAGGTGTAGCGTCACCTGTAACAACAGCATCGGTGAGCGCCCCATTCTTGATGCGATGCCGTGCCCAAGTGAAGATCGGTACGGTGGCTGTTTATATAGGCTCGTCGGTGCGCAGATGGCAGATGAAGACGTTGCTTGTTGCCAGATTATGTGCTCTTTTTCTTCCAAATCTGGCGGGCCGAAGCATGTCTGATGACAGCAAAGCTGGCGTTCCGTGGAAACGGCCGGCCAGGATTCGAAAGGACAGGAACTGAAGGCAAGATGTAGCGTCACCTGTAACAAGAGCATCGGTGAGCGCCCTATTCTTGATGCGATGCCGTGCTTCTAACAGACTTCTAACATGCGAAGCACCCTATGGCAGAGTTCAATAGGAAGTGTTGGCTTTATCCGGTGTGTGAGGCAGAAGGTGTTGTTGTGAGCACACTTACTGCACATGCGCGACAGCCAGCCCAGGCGCTCCCAGAACGTGCTCACGCGTTAGCACGTCACGGCCAGATGGTGTGGTCCCTCCACCTTACATTCTCTGAGCAATCACGTGAAGAAGTCGGGTAAGAAGATTCTGCCGACGCACGATGAACGCACGTGATCCCGCATGGCATGGCCAAGAGCCTGTGTGGCATGCTCTAACAAGTTTTCGGGAGAAGTAAAAGCAACTGTAATTACAGGGAATTCATGGTGTGCTTCACTTGCAAAAAAGTGTTTAAGTTCGGGCAGGGTGACCATTGTGAACGGCACTTTTAAGCCGTCTCGTACGCTGCTTCGCATGGTGCTCATGGTTTACTTTAGTTAGAGATGGTGTTCTTTCTCAAGTGCGGAGCATATCTTAGTCGCAGGGTGTCGCGCTCCAGCATCAGCGTTGCTGGGGGGGGGGGGGTGAGTCCTAAATGAAAAGATGAGAAAAGGGAGCCCTGTATCTGTCTCTCAGAGGGTAGAAACATAAACAGTAGCTCACGAGGGGTGGGGGTAAGGAGGGATTAAAAAGATACGACTAAAATGTATAGAGACAGAGAGAGGGCGAGGGAGAGAGCGTGACGCAGGGGCAGTGACATACGGAAGTAAGAAGAAGATAGGAAAAATGAACACGATCGCAGGAGTCCGAAGATGGCGCACCACTCGGCGAGAGCTCTTGTCGGCGTCAGGAGATAATTGGTGTATAAGTATTGGGCTGGCGTTTGGTTAGCGTGAGCTGGCTTGTAAGCCCGTCCATACGTCCGTCCGTCCATCCGTCGGTCCGTCTGCCTGTCTGTCTATCTGTCTGTCCACCAGTCCGTACTTGCTGCAGTGAGTATGATAAGCTAATCCTAAACAATATTGAAAGCTAAGAATAATCAGCTGCACCTTCACTCACGCTACGTACATCCTGGCATAGCCGAGCATGCTGCTAATTTTTGACAACACTTGAAAACAAACATGCTTGTTTCTTTTTCGTTATTACGCATCATATAATGAAGGAATTAACATGACTGCATTGGATGAGTGAGTGAGTGAGTGAAATAACTTTATTAGGTCCGCAATACACGCGAGTTAACTCCGAGTCACCTGGCTAGGCCCACTCGGAGACGGTCAGGTTAAACCTTATCGCCCTCGCATGGGCCCTCTGGATGACCAGGATATTAGAAATCAGGCCCGGGGCGTTAATTAGGTTGTTCATTTCCTCTTCTTGAAAAGGGGGACTGGCAAAGACACAGCCCCACAGGTCTTGCTCAAAGTCCGCATAACTGCCACAGAAGGGACGAGCCGGGCTTGAGAATCGTTCGGGGTATATTATTTGCAGTGCCGCAGGGCTTAAGTAGGTTCTTGTTTGGAGAAGTTTGAGAGTAACAGCTTGGGTCCTGCGCTGTGATGAGTGGGGAACATTTTGAATCATGGGCTGTGATGCCAAGCGTGTCTATCCAAGTTGCCTGCCTTCACCGCATCTTTCAATTGTCGTGGTGTCGAATCGAAAGACCATGACAGTGCGCCTACTCAGCTTCACCGTCACTTTGCAGTCAACCAAGGTGAACATCTGGGCACGGTGGTATTGCATGGTTAATAATGATGATAGCGCACTTAAAACGAACACACAAAAAGGCACACCCACAAAAACAAACATAGCGCGCCCAACCAAATATGGGTGAGTGGACGCGCATGTTTGTCCGTAAGAACTCTTTTGCATTCGCCCTATAGTCGATTTGAATAAGGTTTCAAGACGCACTTACAAAACAAGTACAGTCTATGCAATATTATGCACAGGAATGGGGCGGTAGATGTATGCGAAGTAATGAGGGCATCACACCTTTGCTAAAACTGTCAAATACAACTTGTAAAGCCGCAGTCAACAGTAGCAGCCGACAAAAAGACCGGTCCTCAGCCTCTGCAAATAACGAAGGCACTGCTTGAGTGCTTTGCACCGCGCTCCACTAGCATAGCAGCAAAAAGAAGCACAAAGAAGGCAACTAAAACTGTTGAAAAAGTCAATATGGACAATTGGAGGAGCTGGTCATACACGATTGTTTGGAAATGAGAGCGCACTACATAGACGCGGACAGAAATACAGGGCCAAGCGCTTGCTACTAACTGATAATTTATTCAGAAAACTTTGAAATATATACTGATAAATAAAACAGCGTCATGAAACATACCATAAGACGAAATCATGGACCATAATATCAGAACTGATAAAAGATCTATGCACATCAGCCCCACCTTACCAACGCCTACTGTGCCTTAGAGTGATTACTTAACTCTAATGAGATCTGATATTGTCTAAAAATACTAGCTCCTCATCGGACAGAGCTATTGATAGTTTGCTGACGCAAGCCAAGTGTTCACGCGCTATGCATACTGCCTCAATTAGAAGCATTGTGCGCTCTTTGTGTTTCAAACTGTACTTCACAGTCACATATAGTGACATGCCGGGCCAGAAAACCATCGTTGCCGCTGCGAACATTGCACGCATGCTCACGCAATCTGCCGTTGAGGCATCTTTGAGTTAGCCTAATATAACAAGCACCGCGCAAAATTATGATCATGTAAAGAACGTTTCTATTCACTTGACAAAACGGCTTCTGTGCTTTGTTTTGCACAGCTGTTCCTTGTGTTTTATGTGCATTTTTAGACAGCAGCAGACGCCATAGGAGTTAAGTAATCACTCTAAGGCACAATAAGCGTTAGTAAGGTGGGGCTAACTTTGGTCTGAGATTTAGTCTTATTGTATGTGCAATGGCACTGTTTCATCTGTCAGTATATATTTCATTGTTTTCCGAATAAATTTTCAGTTGATAGTAAGCGCTTGTCACTGTCTTTCTGTCCGCGTCTAAGTAGTGCGCTCTTATTTCAAAACAATCGAATTTAACGAGATCCGTAGGCAGTTCGCTAGCAAGCTCTTTTCAATGCGAAGCGTGTACTTCTTATTTTCGATGATGATGGCGGCCGCGCAACAACAAGCAGGAGAACCGAGGGGGAAGAAGAATGGGAGGGAACGAGCATTCATAATAAACGTGGACGTTCTTGGTGTAGGGCTCGGGCCTTGAATACGCGACATCTTTCTGATACTGAACCCCACCCCCCGGTAACGCCTTTTCAAGACTTCTACTTCCGATGATGGCGTTGGAGCGGCTGCGCAAGAACCGTGGCGTCGGCAGGGCCAGCGTCACGCGAACTATCACGCTCCTGACCGACGAGCTGCAGGCCTCTGTTCCCGATGCCAACCCGGTTGACTCCTAGGTTGCCTACCTCACTCAGAAAAACGCCGAACTTGTCAACTTAAACAAAGAAATCTTCGATGTGACTGACGACGACGACTACGAGGAAGAGCTCAAGGTCGCGGAAGAGTACGATCGAAGGGTCTTTTATACGCCGTGTCCTAAGTGCGTTTTTTTCTCCGAGAGGCCACATGCAAGGCGACAGTAGCAAGTGCTACGAGGTCGGTGGCTACATCACCCAACGCCGATGCCGGTGGTGCCAGCACCGCAGCGCAGAGTGAGGTCAGTGACTCCTTTCGAGTAGCCGAAGCGATTCCACGTCAATGCACGATGCCATGTCATCGCACGGTGGTCTTGCAAAACTACAGATTCCGACATTTTCTGGCACACTTCGCGATTGGCAGTCCTTCTGGGACTATTTAAGTGCCAAGATTCACCTGAATGAAGACCTTTTACAGATCGAGAAGTTCAAGTACCTTCATTCCTATTTGAAAGGTGCAGAAAAGAGAGTAATTCAAGGCATCCGACTAACCGAGGACAATTACAACATCGCGATCAAACACCTTGGCCAAGCGATTTGGTCGACGCGACTTGCTTGTCAACGATCACGTTGTCCACCTGTTCGCCTTAGCAGCAGTCAAGTCGTCCACAGACGTGGAGAAACTTCGCCTGTTCTATGCCAAGGTCAACTTTTGTGTCTCCGCGTTGACTGGTTTAGGCGTCTCTCCGGACCAGTACGACGTGTTCCTCAACCGCGTCCTGATGAAGTGTCTCCCGGTTGATCTTGCAATTCTCTACCGACAGATGGTGCAGGAAGCGCCGTAGGAAACGTCCGGCATTGCAACACCTGAACACAGAGCTCGCCAGGCTGCCCAATCGCTCAATTTTCTGTGCATACAGATTGAGGTTTGAGAGGAAAGCAGGCCAAAACAAACAGCGCCTGGTTTCTCGTGGCCGCGGCCTGAAGAGGTCGAACCTTCGTCGGAACCGACGGGACATTTGCCTACGGCGTCCGTGAATGCTACCGAATCTCTTGCAGTTACGGAGGAGGTGTGCCCGTTTGCAGCAGTTGTCAGCACACCATCGCGAACTGCTACGTTCAACTATCGGCTGAGAAAAAACGGGCGCGGTTGCGCACTGCTCGCTGCTGGTACCGTTGCAGCTTGCAAAACCACATGGCGCATTTTTGCCGATGTGCACGCGCATCACCTGTTGTAAGTGCAACCGACGACATCTCATCATTCTCTGTGAATTGTTCACACCAGCAGCCTCTACCCATACAAACGCGACGACAGTGAACCAGAACTATCCGCGCATCGCCGGGCGAGACATTACCATGCCTTCAGTGACACCGGCCCCTAGTGCTCTGAGTGAAATCAACGCCGTTCTTCTTCAAACGGAACGAGTCTGGGTCGAGTGCGAAACCTGAAAGCGCCTTATCCGCAATATTCTTGACAGCGGCAATCTTCTTGACATTCATTCGAGCGGATGTTTCAAAAGACCTCAGATGTGCGGTTATTGGAACTGAAGAACTTTCGTTGGTTACGTTCGGCCACTCGAAGCCCCGTGAAGTAACACTCAGTCAACGGGTAGCTTTGACTCTACGAGGCCAACGTAGGGACATGGCGATAACCAAGCAGGCCTTAGAAGTAACCGAAGTGTGTGCAGTTACAAGTCCGCCGTTCAGTACTGATGTTTCGCAGCTTTTGTGCGACAAGAACTATGATGCTACAGACAACTTCCATCCCTACACCTGGCCCCCACAGGAAGTAAGCATTTTACTTGGTTCCGGCGTCTACTGGAAGGTAGCAACCGGAAGGATAGATCGCTTGTCTCGTGACCTTATGGCCATGGAAACAATGTTCGGCTGAGCCCTTCAGGGCACCAAGGAACGAGAAGGAAGTTCAGTATACACGAGTGCTCTATTCCTGTACTGTAGCACGAAGTTTGTTCCTAACGGTGATCTTTCTGTGGAGTGGCGTCTCGTCGAGGGTATTAAGGCACCTGTTGAGAAAAAGAGCAAGGCTCCACCAGAACTTGTGGCATCTGAACAGGGCATCATCAAGTTTGACGGCCGCTACAAGGTTCCGCTAAAACCACAAGTTTTCGGTAAACAATTATGCAGGGATCATCGAAGATTGAGAGAAGGCTATCCATAAGTGCCATTGAACTGGTTCAAGAAACGTTCGGAATTGTATAGACACCGTGGCAAGACAATCACAGCGGCGTTTAGAAAAAAAAACAGACAATGGGATTTTAATTACCACAGCCACAAGAAGATGGCTATTATGCTCCTAATCGTGCCATCATTCATGAAAATGCTGTCACACTAAGGCTTCTTGCTGTGTCTGATTCTTTAATGCACGGGCTAGGTCATGCCTGTCACAATGATGCCCTGCTGAAAGGTTCAAAGCTCAAAGCTGATGTTATGCAGTTGCTGCTCGTCTTCCAGAGCCAGGCAGCCGTCCAGTAGAAGTTTTGGGGAGATCTTTAGCGGGAAGACCGGTCATACGGAATAACCTGCTTGACAGGAAACACAACGAGACGATCGTTTGTGCTACAGCTTAAACGCCAAAGGCCCCCTTTTGGGAGGTGCGACGTGTGTTCCTGTGTTGACGGTAGCGCACGTTCAGTGCTACAATAGCTGATTGGGGTGGTCAGCCCACCCAGGAGAGAATAATATTGCACGCATGCTTCAGGGTTAATAGCTTCTGGAAAGGCGAGGAAAGCGACTGGTTCAGTTAGCATATATTCTGGAGGCAAGTCAGCGAGACAAGTGATCTGGACTAGCGAGACTGCCTCGTGATTGTCTTGGCCACTTTGGAGTATGTTGCAGATGATTGCGGCCGCAAGACAATAAGCAGGAGAACCGAGAAGAAAGGAAAATTGGGAGGGCACGAGCAGTTGAAATAAACATGGACGTTCTTGGTGTAGGGCTCGGGTCTTGAATACGCGACAGTGATCATTCGTGTCATTGGTAGAATGGCCACAGAGCCCGTTTCCTCTTTAGGTTAGAGTTTGAAAATCACCAGCTGAAAATGGCTAGTATGAACAGCTCACCATTTGTTCAGCGGCGTATGCATAGTGTGTGATTGAATTCTTTAATGCAGCAGCGAGACTTGGAGCGGGAAATCAGAGGTTTTAAACCCCATATGGGTGCTTCGGTATTTTCATCAGGTTTATATATCCGGGAGATCGAAGTGACAATATATATATATATATATATATATATATATATATATATATATATATATGTATATATATATATATATATATGATTCGGAAAAGAAGTTCTGTGGGTCCGGTGCACGTATAATTAGGAACCAAAAGAAGACACTCACAAAAATTGGATACTTTTTTACTCTACGTTTCGGCCATGGCACGGCCTTCGTAGGCCACGCCTACGAAGGCCATCGTAGGCCATAGCACATTATATATTCAAAGGCCGTGCCATGGCCTTCGAATATATAACGGCTGGTTATTTTTCATCCAGTTTTCTTTCTTCTTATTTACATTCCATTGGTTCTATTAACATCCCTGTACATTCCTTGGCATACTGTCTGTTAGATCTCATTATTATTGTGTTAAAACACGAAAAAACGAGCCCTTAGGCATACACACGGCGTCGAGCACGAAGGAATGACCATTTTATTTTCAAAAGAGATGCGTGAGCCAGCAACCGACCAGGCGGCTAATGACGATCATGATGATCACGATGATTTGTATGCGCAGCTGAATATTATGAACTACACAGTAAGCGCTCACACTATTTCCCCCCTACACGAAGGCGGTCAGCAAGACGCCCTTTAGTGAGGGTACGAGCGTCGGATATAGGGCTTCAGGCGAGACACCTGGACGATCTCGGTCCCATGACGATGGTGATCAGAAGCCGAAGTAACCAGAGCGTCGCGATCATTCACGGCTCATGTTCGCTAAAGCACGGCGTAAGGACCCATGTATCTGTGAGCAAAGTCTTCACAGAGGCTGGGCGGGGGAACAGGTGTCCAGAGGAGCACTTTGTCGCATGGGTAGAATGACACAACTGGACGTATCGCATCGCAACGAACTTTTCGCCGGGCCTTAATGGTAGAGATGTTGGCGCGGGAGATTGTGCGGTAGTGGTTCTCACGGACAGTGAACACTTACTGAAGGGACGCAGATGGGACAGAGGAGGTGGACAAAAAGTTGGCGTTTAGAACAAAAGATGGTTCACGGCCATACACAAGGAGAAACAGGCTGTAACTTGTAGTGCGTTCAATGGCAGTGTTGTAGGCGAGCGTTACGAAAGGTAGTATTGTGTCCCCAATCTTGTATTTGGGCTGGATATACATAGAGATCATGTCTGTGAAAGTTCGAATAAAAGGCTCATGGACACCGTTTCTTTGCGGATAATAAGCGGAGACGGTGTTATGGGTGGTGTCAGGGGCCTGTAGGACTTCAGCGAGCGCATTATAAAGAAACGTGTTGCCACGATCACTCAGGAGACCACGAGGGGCGCCATGGCGCAAGATAACGGCACGCAGAACAGAGTCGGCCTCTTCAGAGGCAGCGCCAGAAGGAAGAGCTACCGTCACAGCATAGCGAGTAAAATGGTCTAGGATGTAACAATCTAACGGTGACCGGCGGGGTTAAGCCGAATGTGTCCGTATTAGTCTATACCGACGAACTCGAAGGGAGCGGATGAACACAGGATAGGTTGTAGAGGGCCGGCCGGAAGAGATGTCGAACGTTTTCGGCACTGACATGACGAACAGGAAGTGACGTTCTTAAAAACACTTGTGAAGAGGCCAGGCCAGAAGCAGCGAGTCTCAATGCGATTGTAGGTTTTATGAAAACCCAAGTGGCCAGCCGTCGGGTCGTCATGAAAGCCTTCTAAAACTTGGAGTCGAAGTAAGCGAGGTATGACAGGGACCCATCGGCTACCGAGAGGTTGGTAAATTTGGCCAATTAGTTCCCCACCATGAAGTTTGAAACGCGCGAGTTGTCGTCGTAAGCGGCTGTTGGAAGCGCGGGACAAGTCGGTGAGCCGACCGATGATTGTACGGTTGTATGTGTCTGCACGTTGGAGCGAGGTGAAGTGCGCAGACTGAAGTAGGTCATCCGGTGCAGTGAACTCGATAGGATTAAGACAGGTCATCTGCGTGGTCTCTTGGCAGGTAGGTGCTGCGCAGCAGGTAGATCCGTCATGATTTTGCGATAGCAGACATTGTGACAAAGCGTCGACATCTTGGTGTTTTTACACGACCGTTATGTGATACTGTAGCCATACTGCTGCAGTCAGAGTACCCAACGACCTAGGCACCCCGACAAGTTCTTTAAGGAGGACAACCAACAGAGCGCATGATGATCTGTGACATTCTCAAGTGGTCCTATACATATAGGGGCGAAATTTTCGCCTAGACCACACGATAACCAGACATTCTTGTTTAGTGATGCTGTAATTCTGTTACGCTGGAGAGAGAAAGTACGGCTCGCGTAAGCTACGACTTGCTCTTGCGAAGCCTGGTCACGCTGCAGCAGGACAGCGCCGATTCCATGCCCACTTGCGTCAGTGTGTAATATAGTAGGGGCTATGGGATCCAATTGGCGAACAACTGGCCCTGACGTAGACATCGATTCAGGGTCCAAAAAGCAGCTTTACAGTCATCTGTTGAAATAATTGATGCTCTTGTGGTCAGACGTTTGTGAACAAGAGCCGCGATAGTGGCGGAAGTAAGAGGCTAAGCCGAGAAAGCTGCGAAGGCCTTTTAGCGTGGTAGGCTTAGGAAAGTGCGACACAGCGGCCACGTTGTCGAGATCAGGTTCGATGCCAAGCTTGGTGACAACGTGGCCTAACACTTTGATTCTGCGGCTCGCAAACCTGCACTCTTTGGTATTTAGTTAGAGACCGACTTTGACTAGACATGTGAGCACCTCGTGTAAACGTTTTAGGTGTTGTGAGAAGCTGGATGAAAAGATGACAATGTCGTCGACGTAACAAAGACAGGTTTTCCACTTTAGGCCCCACGGCACTTTGTCGAACATTTGCTCGAATGTGGCTGGGGCATTGCAGAGTCCAAAAGGCATCACATTGAATTTGAAGAGGCCATCAGGAGAAGAAAACGCTGTCTTCTCTTTATCAGACTCATGCATCAGGATTTGCCAATAGGCATATTGTAGGTCAAGGCTTGAATAGCATTCTGCACCCTGTAAGGTGTCTAGGGCACTGTCAATCCAAGGCATGGGATATACATCCTTCCGGGTGATTTTGTTCAGTGCCCTGTAATCAACGCAAAATTCCACTGATCCGCCCCTTTTTTAACTAGGACAACAGGAGAAAACCAAGGGCTTTCTGAAAGCCTGATAATGTTGCGTGCGAGCACGTCATTGACTTGCTCCTCGATAACGTTGTGTTCTGAAGACGACACATGGTAGAGGTGACAGCGAATGATACGAGACCCGTCTGTGGCGGTGCGAGTAGAGGCCGCCGTAGTTTTCTCCAAGCCATCCGAGCAAACGACAAAACAAGTCTGGTGTTTTGTTAAAAGGACCATTATGTCATTAGTGTGCGTTTGACTGAGATATAAACTCAAAGTGGCTTTAAGCGCATCAGACGAGCCTCCTAGTGGCGTACACTTAGCGACTGACGATGGAGACAATACAGTGACGACACATGCCGGTGCTATGTTGATAAGGCTGGCAATAGTGGAGCCCTCTCGCAGGAGTTGAGGCTCTGTTGTCGTGTTGTAGGCGGTGAGACTGGCATGACCACGCAAAAACCACACTAAACAACAGGCGATGGCGATTCCTCTTAGAATTCAGTGTTGATCAGGGACAATGAATGCGTCACCGTCAATGGTATTGCTCGACCTAATAGTGGGGATGCGTTCTTGTGCTGAGGGCAGTACGATATCTGCATCTGCAACAAGGTGAAACAACAAGAAATAGTAAGAACTAGAATGCTCAGTGTCCATTATGTGAATAACAGGCGGACCACACGAAATGACAGCGAGAGCAGCTGACAAAAAGTCCCAGCCCAAAACAATCGGATGAGTGCATGAAGAAAGCACAGCAAGTTGTATATGGTGGTGAATTCCGCCGCTCAGAACACTAACAGTGGATTTTCTAATTGCGTAAATTCTATTGTCATTAGCACCACATTAGCACCACAGTTCGCAATCAATGAGCGAAATGGCGGCTCAAGTGTCCACGAGTGCGTCAATCAAACTGCCTTCTACACAAACAGTCAGTAAATTTGCAGGGTGCGCAGGAGTAATCATGACACTTTGACGACAGGCAGTTTCTCCTTCAAAAACTGCAGCTTCTAGTTTTCCGAGTGGCTGTCGAGGGGCATCAAGGCAGAACGTAAAGGCGAAGTAGTACGGCGGAAGGGCGACGGTGAACGATGGTAGAGTGAGAGGGAAGAACGAGGGTCACCGTGGGACAAAGGAGGTGCGTGTGAACGTTGTGATGAGGGAATGTAGGTTTGTGGGTCGAAGGCGTTGGACTTAGTAGCATTGTCACTCTCGTTCGAAGAATAATCTCGTCATTCATCTTGCAGGCGCCGGCGACAAAAGCGGGAGATTTGTCCTCGTATGCCACAGTAGTCCCAGCCGGGTCGCATAGGGCGTCAAGCAGGTAAGTGTGGTTGTAGCGGCGCCTTGGCTGCCATTGCGGACAAATGGTCGTATACGACGTATGCAGGTACAGGTTGAGTTGGTGCAGGAGGCCGTGAGACGACTTCGGCATACGTAGGCACATGTAAGGGCGTAGGGAGTGGGGCACGTGCGACACTCGTCACAGATGCAAATTCATCTTTGATAATTTCCCGCAAGTTAGGAGGAGGCGAGCGGAGAGATCCAGTGGGTGCCCTGGCAGGAACAAGGCTGTGAAGTTCCTCTCTCACTATGGTGCGAATAAAAGCCCGCCGCTCCTGCTCGCCAGTAACATGATTGTCACAGGAGGCCTGTGGAAGGCACACGGAATAAAGTGCGTCTAGACGTTGGCACGTAGAAATGTCTTGAATTGTATTGGGGGTCTGAATGACGAGGGCATTGAAAGCGACCTAGTTAACGCCTTTCAAAAGGTGACGGATGCGGTCAGCCTCCGTCATGTCACTTTGGGCTCGGCGGCAAAGAGCCAGCACGTATTCTATATAGGATGTATAGGATTCGTCTGGCCCTTAAATTCAGGTGGCGAGTTTCTGTTTCGTCGCTTCAGAGCATCCTGCCGACGTGCCGAAAGTCTGACGGAGTTACACTTTCAATGTATTCCAATCGGGAAAGTGGCGTTCATGGTTGCGGAACAGTGTCTTAGCGACCTCCATGTGGTAAAAGGTGACGAAGCGCAGTTTGTCGGCCTCATCCCAATGAGGACAAGTGCTTGTTTTATCGTAATTATCCAGCCATACTTCGACATGTTCTCCGCGAAGGCTGTGAAATACCGGACGGTCTTGTTGTGGTGTACTCACGGCGTAGTGAGGCCCAGCAGACCGAGTGGTTGCTGCTAAGAAGGTGGCAGAGGGTGGGTTGTTTTGCGCCATCACTGTTGTCAAGCACAGGTGTCGACTAGACCGGAGCTCCAGGGGTGACCGGTAGAGCACGAGGACTTTAAAATCACAGCACACTCCACCACTTGTGAGACGACCTCAGGCACGCAGGAGCGACCGTTGTATTTTCAACACAGATGCGTGTGCCAGCAACCGAACACCTGGCGAGAGACTACGATGGTGGGTGATGATCACGATGATTTGGATGTGCAGGTGAATCAACTACACAGTCAGCGCCCACACACACACACACACACACACACATATATATATATATATATATATATATATATATATATATATATATATATATATATATATATATATATATATATATATATATATATATATATATATATATATATATATATAGTCTCCTCCTACCGATTCGTTCTCAACTTATTTTCGCAATTCTCCAAACACAGCAATCATACGAGCAGTGTGCAGCATGATCAGGATTTGGGGATGTGTGCAATTGCCCACTACCGTTGGTAGAAGCGGCGCCCTGCCTATGCTTTCAAGTCTTCGGTGCACACTAGAAAACCCTAATCGGCACAAAGACGCACCCATACACAGACAGACACACACGCATAGGTGTGTAGGCGCGCGTGTCTGTCTGTAAGAACTATTTGGCATACAGCCCTAACCCCCATATTCTAGAACTTCTCTTCACTCAACGCTTCGCCTTACCTTGAGAAAGCCAATTGGAGCGCCATCTCTAGACACGGCAAGTCAATGCATATAAGCGATAGTCTGCTCCGATGCATCAGTAGCGCAGCGTGATTTTCAGCCGAGTGGTAGCGCAGTGCTCAACTCTGTCAAGTGAAGGGTGAAAGTTGAGTGGAGGAGCGTTTGTGAGTACGAGGGTAAGACTTGAAAGTCTGGAGGGCCTCACTTGCAATATATATATATATATATATATATATATATATATATATATATATATATATAAATAAAAAGAGAGAGAGAGAGAAAGAGATTGCTTTTCCTCAACTGTCAAGAGGTTAACGAAGGAAAGACAGCTGCAGTACAAAGCACAGAAACAGGACGAGCACACAGCACACCAGCGTCATCATATTTTTTCTCTCTGAAACAAAGCTGGCGCCCACGTGCACCGACACAATCTCTTCTCGTATAAGAAGGAGCCAGAATAGCGGCCTAGAAAAAAGAGGCTACAGGTGGGTCTTTGCAGGGTTGAAACCGCGTCATGTCACTGGTATTACTGCCTCAGCCGCAATGATCGGGCGATGGGTCAACCAGCTCGACGCCGCAGTTTGCGGGAGTTTAGGTGGTAGGGGCCTTGGTGTCTTCACATGAGCTTGGTGGAAAGACCGAAAGTTGTGGACGGAAACTAGAGCCAAAGCAGCGTTGCCGGGGAGTAATGGGTACCATACTTCGTTTCACAAGCTGTTGAGAGCGTTATCAAAGGCATGGGCGCTCTCAGTCATTAGTGACATAGCGCAATTTGTAATTTTGTTCTGACCATCCGTTAATTCATTCGACAGGTGGCCCTGTCTATGTGGGCGTAGGTGTACTACATTATTCAGCTTTTGTCTTTTGTAGCACATGGCCCTTGATCCATTTTTAATGTGTTTTCGTTATCATCGGACGGGAGGACCAGCGTTCAAAAACTGACCCAGACTTTTCTATTGTTGTCGTAAGCCGCTCCAATGAGTTCTTGTGATACTCGAGGCTTTTCCTAATTGTTTATGCAACATGTATAATTATAACAAACGAATGATTGAATCAATCAGTCTGAAGTTTTGTTACAACTTTTCAGCGGTCACTCGCATCATTTACTGCCATGATAGCGCAATGTTCTGTGTTTTCAATTTGGCTGCTCTGAGAGAGAAGTTTATTTACAGAAAGGCAGAGAGGTCGGCCTGAGCGATAGCTTGCTCTAGCCTGCTACTCTACACTGGGGGGAGGGAAAGGGAAAAAGAAAGAATAATGGATGACGATGGTGAGATAGGGAGGTGAGTATGAAGTGTTCTTTCTAGCTGAGACACATTTTATAGCCGCACATATAGTCCAGTGGTGTCCGAAAAGGTTATAACTGCTCTTATGACCGCAGTTGCACTGTTGGTGTCTGGCCAAGGGCCCAACACGGTCTCATCAGTTAATAACCTACTGCGATATAGTTCAGTAGAAGAAATCAGTGTTTGTCATTCACGCGCGTATGCTGGGCAGACACAAGATATGTGCTCAAGTGTTTCTGGCATATCACAGTGTTCACAATTAGGACCGGTGTCACTGCAACCGATCATATGTGCGTAACGTCTGGTGCACGCCACGCTAAGACGAATGCGGTGGCTCATACTTGTGAGTTGCAGTTTCAATTTAGGGGGCATGCGGAACCTCATTTCCGGGACCCATTTGTGAAGTCGCTGGTGTCGCCGTTCCGGTTTGGTCCAGTGCTGATGTGTGTAGCTGCGCATGACGCAGCGAATCAGGGCGTTCGTGTCAGCTCGTGAAAACGCAATGCGTACTTCAGGGGCACTGCTTAACGCATTTTTAGCTTCAACGTCTGCCTCTTCGTTTCCCATCACGCCGCAATGAGCGGGAACCCACTGGAAGGTGATAAGATGGTCATTGGTTGAAGCAACCTGATTAAGTTCTGTGATTTCTTTTGCCAAGCTGTAATATGGACCTTGCTTCGTGATGCAATTAATGGTTTGCAAATCGGGTTTGGCATCACAAAAACTTGTCCAGGCTGGAGGTCGCTTTACGGAAATAAATCTTATTGCCTCCCGGATAGCGACAAGCTCTATGGCAGTTGATGTGGTTTTATGGTCCACTTTGAATCGTTGAGCGATATTCATGTGTACGATAACAAAGGCTGCGGCGTAGTTGTTTAGCATGGTGGAACCAGCTGTGTAGACATGCAGATAATCACTGTACGTTGTATAAATGTGATAAAGGGTCAGTTGTCTGAGGCCAACAGAAGAGATGAGCGACTTCTTCGTAATTCCAGGTATCGTAAAAGAAACAGGTGGTTTAGGCAGGACCCATGCAGGCACTGCAGGACAATTGGTGGGGAATACCTTGATGGTATAACATTCTTACGCCGCGATATTACTCTTGGGAAACTGCAATCTGGGAGAGTGGTGGGTAGTACTGAAAGTGGGTGCTGTCTGTGTCGGCTCAGCAATCGGAGGGGAACCCTAAGTGACTCGCAGAGCATGTATATAGTGATGGGACAAGCCCGAGCCTCTGCGGTTGTCCCATTTGTTGAAGTACAGCGCGGTAGACCCAAGCATCTTCGTAAGCATTGAGCTTGAACACTCTCTAGCGTTTTCACACATTAGGTCTCATATTGGAGAGCACCGGCATGCTGTATCGAATGTATCCCACAAATAGAGCATTTTAAAATTTAAGTAGCGATGATTCTAATGGCCCAATTTTACTCCTGCTACGTGGCGAAGAACGAGAGCAAAGCTCTTTGTTTAGATTTAAGTACTGCGACATGTCTCGTCCACGAGAGATATCTGTGTACGACAACCCCAAGAATTTTGTGGTGCGTTACAGCAGGTATCGTTGTCCCAGTAATAAATATAGGCTATGGCGACATATGCTTGCGCGTGAACGCAATCGCTGCGCATTTGTCGATTGAAAGAGCGAGCCCCTGGCGTCGTAAATATGTGAATGTGATCGTCTCTGCACGCTGTAGTCAAGCTCGCAATTGCGGACGAGTAGTTCCGGATGCCCATATGCATATGTCATCAGCGTATGCACTGATTTTCACCGTGCTGGAATGTTCTGCTCCTAGGCCGACCATTGTGACATTGAATAGGATTGGGCTGAGAACTCCTCCTTGGGGAACACTACGATGAACTTTATATCAATCGGTGTCTCCATTATTTGTCGTCATGTAAATGGTGCGGTCCCTAAGGAAGCTAAAAATCCAAGCATACAGTCGTCCTCCGATGTCGAAATCTCCCAGGGCGTCAAGGATCGCATAATGCAGCACATTATTGTCGGCACCCTTAATGTCTAGGAAGACCGCCACGACTAGTCTGCGTCGGCTTCTTTCCTCTTCAAGTCTGGTGATCAAGTCGACCACACCATCAATTGCAGATCAGCCTCTTCTGAAGCCGTTCATAAATGCAGGAAAGGATTTGTTGCTTTCTAGAAGCCACTCTACCATTGTGCTCTACGATCCCGAGCAGTACACCCACTCGCAATGATTGACGTGAATCCGCTAGAGTATCACGGAGCTCATCACAACTTGAATTTTATCTGCTCATTTGGTGCAAGTACCGGCGGTGACTCTTGAAAATGTGCGTCCTTTCTATGAGATGGGAGTTCGAGAGCGTTTCTTGTACTTGAAGCCAAGTTTTCTCAGCATCCTCTTTATGGTATTCGTTCGCAAAGTTGGTAACGTTTTATACTTTGAAACGCTGCACCAGATTAGCAATAGTTGGAATTTCACATGTCTCAGAATAGCAATGCATTGCTCTTCGCAACACACTCTGGTTGAAATCGTCCAGCTTTGTCGTTCGATCAGGGCCTTTCCAGAAGAACGCTTATGCCTCGCATCGGTGGTCTAGTAGTTAGGTACTCGGCTGGTGACCCACAGGTAGCGGGATGAAATCCCGGCTGCGGCGGCTGCATTTACGATTGAGGCAGAAATGTTGTACGCCCGTGTGCTCAGATTTAGTGCAGGTTAAAGAACACCAGGTGGTCGAAATTTCCGTAGCCCTCCCCAACGGCGTGTCCCATAATCATATGGTGCTTTCGGGACGGTAAGCGCTACATATCAAATCAGAAGAACGCTTATTCAGTGGCAACACTTTGCCGGTCTTCAGTGGAGAGCTTAGTCGTCTGTCTTTTCCACCGACACAGCGTACGCTTGCTCACTTATCAGTTTTGTGTTCCTCTTGATAAGTTCAATCAACACTTGCACTGCCCCCCCCCCTCGACGGGAAGCCCTTCCAGAACTGTTAAAATGTCCGGTTAACCAGCTTGAGAAAGCCACGCATATTCGAAGTATGGCTCATCCGTCGCATATACTGACAAGCATCTTGCACAGACACAATCAACTCGGGTGAGCTATGTTTTTGAAGGGCCTTAAATAACCACCTCACAAGAAGCCTCCACAGAGATTCCTCCATGCGGCTTTTCTTTTGATTACTCTAAAAAATAAGCACTCCGCACGCTTTGAAAAAGTCAATCCTAACAGTTTTCTTATTTCAATTTCTGCGGGCGTAGCTGGCCAAGCAGAACTAAATTGCTAAAATATTTTAGGAACAATTTTATTGACCATTACAGCCCTGATTGGACGAGAGACTTTCACCTTTGACTACACTGCTAACAACCTATGAAATGAAGTGTAAATTCACAGCCGTCAAGACGAAATTTCCGGTGCGAGAGAGTTCACGCGGTGGACGAACAAGCCAGCTAACAGCATTCTTCAGCGTAAACTGCAACTTCAGAGATGGCTTCTCCTTCAAAAACATTCGTTTGGTAGGGTAGAGTGGTATTCATGACACATGAACGTTCGCACCCATACAGAATAAAGGAGACAGAAAAGCCAGTGATGGCTTGGGACGCAAAGTTATAGGCGTAGATCACAACTGGGTCCAAGTAAGTGGTCCCATTTTTTTATGGGGTTTCAGCAGGTACATTGCCAGCATGTCACCAAGGGTGCGATTAAACTTTCCATCATGCTTTTAGCTTGAGAACTGTATATAAGCTGCCTAATTGACATAGCGGTCTTTTCTGCTCATTTTTAACCTCGTATCTCTTGCATTGAGCAAACTCGTGAGTGTCTCACAACCACTGGCTTAAAGTTAAGCTTAGTGAAACACCATTATGGCACCTGTCAGTTTACTATCCTATGCCACGTCATCTCAAAAGAAGGCAGTTCACCTGATCCTACCACACTTGGAGCTCTTGCCAAAACTTTTGGCAATGATTTGAACATTCGGTTAATTCTTCACTTACAGCTATGGTTGTCAGTTTGATGCGCCTCAAAGCTCTGTGAAAATAGGTGGCAAATAACACTCTCAGTGATAGCATGCAGCACACACATGTTAATTTCACAAGTTTTTGTTTATCAGCGTAGGTTACTTATATGCAATCGCCTAGCCTTTACGGCTGAATCTCGCCCTGTTCTACTTGCATCTCCTAAAGAAGTCGTGGTGAGTGCTTTCACAGTGTATGAATTCAGTAAACGTTTTACACAGACTCACACACAGCATTTTACAAAGCTGCACCACTTTTTTTTTGTATGGCTCCGCCGCGGTGGTCTAGTGGCTAAGGTACTCGGGTGCTGGCCCGCAGGCCGCGAGTTCAAATCCCGGCTGCGGCGGCTGCATTTTCGATGGAGGCGGAAAGGTTCTAGGCCCGTGTGCTCAGATTTGAGTGCACGTTAAAGCACCCCAGGTGCTCGAAATTTCTGGAGCCCTCCATTACGGCGTCTCTCAGATTGATATGGTGGTTTTAGGACGGTAAACTCCACCCATCAATTGTTTTTGTATGTTTGTTGGGTTTGTTGATAGGTGGCAGCACACTGCTAGCGATTTGCTTCTTGACCGATTGGAGAGCAAAAAGTTCTTCGTTTTCCGATCACACAGATAACGCTCTGACGCGTTGGGGCGAAGTGATTCAGCGATAAAAATTCTCCGGGTAGTTTTCCGCGGTGGTGTCGAAAAAAAATCGCTGTATATCAATGGGGTGCATGATGATGAGTGGGGCGAAGCGTCTGTCAGTGGGTCCGCGTTTCCGTCCGTCTATTTGTTCTTGCTTCTGTTCGTCCGTCCGTTCGTCTGTGCGACCTTCAGTGCATCTGTGCTTCCGTAATTGCGTCTATGCGCCTATCCGTCCGTCCTTCCGCTCACGCATTCGTCCGTCCATTCATTCATGTGTCCATCCGTCCCTCTGTGCGTCATTCTTTCATCCATTCATCTGCCTCCCTGTCAATTAGTGCATCCGTTCCTCCGTTCAGCCATCTAGTGAACACACCAAGTACCACCATCTCGCATCATTTGGTCATATATTCATTATAGAGACGCACCGCTATGCAGCGGGCATTACAAGAACTAAACGAGAGGTGGCACGGCCTTCACTAGAGGAGCGGCACGTGGGCACTCTCTTACGCCTTGCACTCCGTGTCTATTTCCTACCTTTCAGTGCCGCTAGTTCATGCCACTGTGGCCCCACCCTCGTTAACCTAGCCAAAACCAAAAAAGGTTACACCCAGTGAGCTAGACGTGGCAACCTTTGCTAGTCATATTGGGCTCAAAGTGCATCAATATGTTACTAGTTTCACAGCCAAAGCTGTTATTAGATCAGAGCTCAGGTCTCGTGCAGCAACGTAGTTGTCTGCCACCGCCAGTGTCCGTAGCACATTGCGCGCAATTAAAAAAACTTAGTACTAATGAGACAGTGGAGCTCGAACCCGGGTCCACAGGGTTCCAGACTAGTAATCTACATCTGAGCCACGCCGGTTTTTTTTCATGGTAATAAATAAAGTATTCGCGCAATAAAGACAAAATCAAGTGAACAAAAGTACAATCAAATCGCGAAAGTAAGCGCTCAAGCGTTACTCAAAAACACGAAAAGGCTAACACAGCGTGAGTTCCTCGCATGGAGAGTTCTTCAGATCGTGTTATACAAACAAAAAAGGAGTGAGGTCAAACAGTTCTCCAAGATAGAGTACCAGTCCGGTCTAAAGTCTAGCTCGTCGTAAATGTTTTTTAGGTGGATAGCCATTTGAATGAAGTTTGCGCTTGAAGAGGTGGTGGGCTCTGCATTGCGGTCTTGCATTCGTGTCTTGCACAAGCTATGCATACCCATGAGGAAAAACATATCATATGGTAATTCATCAAGCGCTGCTGGTAGAAGATAACGTATTGTTTGAAAATTAATGACGAAACGTTTTTTCAGTGCTCGCTGAAAGGCATCCCAAAACAGTATGGCATCTTTGCAGCTAACAAAGCAATGTTTAATCGTTTCCGGCACATCACATAGACGGCAGTTAACAGACGGAATGAAAATACCCTTTCTTTCTAACCATGTCTTTACCGCCAATGTTTCAGAGTGGAGTGCATAGAAGAATGTTTTTGAATTCGGTGGAATGTTCATTTCTCGCATTCGCTTCAACACATCGTGGCCTGGAAAATTGGAGTACAGTGAGCTCTTCTGTAAAACAGGGATGCCCGATGTCACCTCTTATATTTGCACTTTATCTAAAACCACTGTGCTTAAGCATAATACAGTCGAGTTGCATTCGTGGGTTTAGTATGTTAGGCAGTGAGGTTAAAGTATTGGCTTATGCAGACGATGTCGCATTCTTTTGCACAGATAAACGAAGTGTCCAAAATGTGGTATATACTAATGAAAAGTTTGGCGTAGTATCAGGAGCTCGTTTAAATGCCTCTAAAAGTTCAGGACTGTGGTTTGGCTTGTAGGGTAGCACACCGAACCACTTTGCAGGGATTAATTGGACAAGAACTCATCCAACATACCTCGGTGTACCATTGCATGCATATAGATTCAGTGCGCATTACTGGAAGGAACGCGTCTCTAAGCTTGAACGACAGACCCAGACAATTGTTCCCTATCGACTTTCGAAATTTGGGAGAGCTGAAGCTTGCAATACTTTCTTAGCGACAAAGCTTTACTATGTATTGCAACTTATTCATTGCGCAAGATTCTATATGCAACGCTTTCATCGGATTTTCGCTACTTTCATAAGGTCTTCAACTTTTGAGCCCATGCGTCGTGGTAATATATTCAAGCCAGTTAGTGAGGGTGGGTTAGGACTAAAACACCTTTATCTTTGGCAAATAGTGTTGCGATTCTTCTTTTCTCGAGACAATTCACATCCTGTAATCCGTTGCTTTTTGCAGGTTACACTTGTTGATTGCTTACCAGATTTGATTGTTTCATCGAACTTCTCCGAATGCCCATGCTTGTGGGGATTCATGCAGGAAGTTTACCTCGCAGTTCAGTTCCTTAAAGCTCGATCTTCTGTAGAATACCTGTACACAGTATCGCGCAAGGTGCTGTATAAGGACCTACTGAGTACACTCTTCCCACCTCCATTGTACCGCTCACTGTACTCCAATCTTCTGAGCCACGCGGGTCTTTGGGCCTTGTTGGCAAAGTTGCCTTGGAAAGGCTTGGTGTCGGGAAAGAAATCACGTTAATAAGACTTACAAATTGTTTTAAAGTAGCCAAGGAACAAACAGTTGTCACACAATGCGAATAGTGAAACCAGTGGGTAGTCCAATGCTTCAACCCAATACAAAATGTTGTTTTTGTTCGGAAATAAACTGTGGCACATACCCATTTTGGGCATTGTTCTTCATCGTCATGAGACACTGCATGAACAATTGGCACAAAATTCCTCGCAATAGTTTTTAGCGCATACCAGGCTTCTCAGAAGAACAGCAAAAATAGCATGACTAATGCCAGCCTACTACCCAAATGTTTTTAAGATTAATTCTATTGTGGTCGTCAAGCGAGTGCGCTTGGAGCAGTTACCCAATGAGTGTTTAGAAAAGGCGCTGAAAGGACGCTCTCATGGCTTTCGCTGTGAGTGTGCTGCGCCACCCGCACAGGCCTGGCGTTTTTTTAGGGACCAAGCTTTTATGCCACGGTTCGTGCGTCCAGGATGTGTGTAGTAATAGCAGCAGCAGTAGTAGTAGTAGTAGTAGTAGTAGTAGTAGCAGTAGTAGTAGTATAGTAGTAGTAGTATTAGCAGTAGTAGTAGTAGTAGTAGTAGTAGTTGTTGTTGTTGTTGTTGTTGTTGTTGCTGTAAGTAGCCATCTCCACGGGCGGGCTAGAGGAGTGGCACGCGCGCACTCTTTAGAATTGAGGAGGAAACACGCGGAAGGTAATCATAAATAAAAAGATAGTTGTTTCTGATTAAATATTCTACAGATACATCAGTGACTTCAATAAAACTTGCCTTGTATTTGATGCTTATTAAAAAAAAGCTGGTTACTGAAGGATGCACTTGGAGGACTATCTGGCTTGAAAAGGTTGCCACGTTAAACTCACTGGGTGTAACTTCCTTGGATTTAGCAAGGTTTAGAAAAAAGACTACCAGGGGCCGCAGGGCACAGGTATGCCTCACATATGCTCCTGCTGGTTTACCTAATTCATGTGCTAAATCATTCCAGAACACAGATTCAGTGTCATCAAATCTGCAAGCCAAGCACGCACCAGCGGCATCACCTGGACGCTTGTGAGTTAACGTTTTAGGTACGTGTCCGCCTACTAACTTCCGTATTGACAGCTGGAGTGCTATCCTAACGCCGAGTGCGAGCGGGCGCCGTAGTGAGTACTTGGCTGACGAGATAAGGCCTTGCGTAGCCTTCACTCCGATCACGACCTGACTGCGGTTTAGATCTTCCACGTACGAAATGGAATCGCAACAAGTGAATAATGCGACAATAATGCCTAGCGATGAGATTGAAA
Organism: Rhipicephalus microplus; assembly: GCF_043290135.1. NCBI lineage: Eukaryota > Metazoa > Arthropoda > Arachnida > Ixodida > Ixodidae > Rhipicephalus > Rhipicephalus microplus. The sequence goes on from NC_134700.1 coordinate 104,967,481, forward strand.
CGGCCGACACGGAATCAACGCGTTACGAGGGCACCAGCGGGCTGGATGCGTTGGTAATATGGCGAAAGGTCATCTGTAGATGCAAGCTGAAGAAGGACTTGGCTAATGTCATACCAATGCCGCTAGCTCAACAGAGTCGCAGCAGCCTGCTTACCAAGCCAGGCAGCGTCCATGAAACATCGTAGCAACGTCACCAGATGCACCACTTAAACTCCTCGTCTTCCTTCGAACGTAGCAACACACATAAGCCGCTGGTACGTTGGTCATTGCCCTCACTTCCCGAAGACCACTTCAAGGCTGTCTAAAGAGCCAGATCACGTATGAAACTTTCCCGTCGGGCAGATGGAAAGATTTCGGAAGGGATAGGCCGAGCCTGTGAATATGCTTTTCGCAACTTCTGGGCAAACGTCATGACCCATACACAGGGGCGTCAAAGTTTGACTATCACAAGCACAGGTGACGAAGACTATGCGCTCAAACTGGCTGAAGTCACCAGGATTCACCTTGTAACTGCGCGTATGAACTAACTTTATGCATTAAACCAGTTGCAGGCGCAGTTCTTGGTGTCGTCTATGGAACCGCACCGGGTGCGACATATGCAATACTCATGGAACTGCTAGCAGAAATTGAACACAGCACGATCCTGCACGCCAGAATGTTGGGCAAGTCTTCATATGCAATAATTACTTTTGAAGGACTACATGTCCTCTTTTACGGAAAGATAGAAGGCTCATTGACCCGTCGCAGACCCTAACAGATATATGTGCAGTTTTGCAAGGCATTTGGGAATATATGGCACAGGCAGAATATTCGCCCCAACCCCAATACCGGAATCTGCAATAGGTGTGCCAAACAGCACATTGATTTCAATAATCAGTGTGAACGGAGCTGCAAACTTTGCAGATTACCTCACGAGATGGCTAGCATAGAATGCCAAAATAACCTAAAGCCAACGCCTTCGCTTCTTCACATAGGAGAACGCAGTAAATCTACACAGCTAGACGTGGCTAGCTCAGCCCGGACGAACGTTTTCACAGCATGCCCCCAACGCCGCATTCCCTCCCGATCGAGCACCCCAAGCAGAAAGCGAAACATGCGAGGGACAAGCAAGGAACGCAAGAGTGGCCAACAAAAGCTTATCTTGACATATTGGCAGAGTATTAGCGACAATGAGAAGAATATCCGCCACCACACAAACAGCTACAAAGATCGTAAGAAACAGATTGGCAAAGATTGCAAACCAGAACCTTTTCAAATCCGTACACCTGAACAGAGTAAACTCCAGACATACCCAAAAACAAGCTGTACCCTCTGTAAGCACAAACACGCAGATATGGCACATATTTTATGGCGATACACACAGGTCACAGTAATACACCAAGAGGACACTATAAAACCGGACCTTCTCGGGGAGCGTTGGCTGATTGCGCTGACTAGCTCAGATCTGCACGATCAACTGTGGGCAATCCAGCGGGCCTGGACAGCGGTTGAAAGGCTACGGCTCCCCGCAAAAGACGTCGGGGGGGGGGGGGGGGGGGGGCTCAGCCCGGGCCGGTAATCCTGCAGGATTTTGATTTTTATTTTTTAATAAAGTTTTTTTCCATCCGTCTGTCAACTAGGGGGAGATCGCTGCTGATGCTGTACATAACACAAAGCCTGGCAGGAACGCCTCCCCTGCCCGTGACTAATGGTACGAAGAAGAAATAACATCGATACACCTACAGAATGAAGACCTAAAACGCCAAATTGAGGCGCAAGAAAAACGTGCGCAAATAAGAGAGAATAATCTAGAAGGGAAGCTGTATTTCTTATCAAGCAACTAATTAAAAAGCAAGAAAACGCAGCTATCGCACTCCCAACGAGAAACCAAGCGGGAAACCCTCATGTACTTCAAGAAATTCGACGACATTAGAAGCACGCCTCAAAATCTCTATAGAATCAATGATGACAAAAGTAACAGTGATTGTGCAAATGGTCGTTCAGTCCTTCAAGCTTGAAATTGCACAAACAGGCGAGGAATGAGCCCACGCATCATAACACTAGAACGCGAGAAGGAAAAAGCTCGTAAGATACCAAAATATCCGGTCCATGAAACGCACATTCAAGAAACCCTTGGCAGTTTAAATGACGGCGACAATAAAGCAAAGTTCAAAACAACACCAGTACAACATGATATGGCAATAGTATTGTCACTCTATTCAACGAAAAGGACAGAACCTCGCACAGCTGTACACGCAATTCTTACCGGACATCATTGCTCTTCAAGAAACAGAAGTTAAAAAAACTTCACGTCTGTTGGTACCATACTCACATAACCGATGGAAAAACCAGAATGGTAATCCTATCCAAAAAAGCCTCACCACCAAACCTCACGTCATTGCACATCGCATCGATCATACCCTCGTCGAAATTGTTCCGAAAAGAAAAGCCTAGCAAAACCTTTTTGTTCTGAATATAGCGAGCCCTCCACCAGATCATCTAAAAGGTGTCGACAGATTCCTTTGTGAAGGTAAGCGAGAACGACCAAGGGAGATAAGTTGATTGTCATGGAAAATTTTAATGTGCCTCATGTAGCCTGTGGCTACACTTCGACCCTCAGGAAAGGCTAAAATGTTCACAAAGCTGCTCAGCATCATTGACTCACCCTGCTAGACGACCGTCAAGTTCCTACATGCATTGGAAATAGCAAGTGCAGAAACAACTCTGATCTGACATACGCTTATGGCATAAAGAAATGTGATAGGAGTTGCCTGAAGAAAACCTTTGTTAGGGATTATAACATATGCAAACAATCTTACCGCATCAAAAAACCAGGATAAGGATTGGAACAACAAAAGTTACTGATCGGCAAGCTTTTCGCTCCTAAACTACAAGCACTACACTGGAAGACATCGAAAAGTGGACAAAAGACATGTGAGGTATGACAGTAAAGCATACAAAAACGTTCCAGCGCACATACGACACCCCTGCCATTGACCCTCAGTTACTCCACCGCGAGGAAGCCTGCCGAGGACTCGTCAAACGATGGGAACGCAACGAATGCAACCAAAAATTCAAGATTAGGCTTGCAAAATCACTATAGAAGAACAGGACTAAGCCGATCAACTAGGAAGACAAACGTGGCGCCAAGCCTGCAATCGCCTGCAAGGGACGTTGAGCACCAAGCGTACCTGGGCAGTGCTTAAAACACTCCTTGCGAATAAGGAACAGATTGAAGTAGCTAGACAGAATGTTCAGCACCTTAGACATAATTACCCGGGGACAGAAAAAGAAGTCATAAATGAAGCCAAGGAGAATTTTCTCGGATCATATCACAATAAACAGGTGCACCAAAAATTTAATTACTACACAGGTCACCGAAATAATGAACTCGACCACCCTTTTACAGTAGTAGAAATGCGCGTGGCCCTTAGCAGCTTTACCCACAATACGGCTCTGGGCAAAGACCAAATGAACAAAATTTTTCGTAAGCAGATAGCCAAACACTTCATTCGACTGCATCAATATATGTTGTGAAGAAGGGGGCGTTCCGCCGGAGTGGAACCAGCTAGTGTAACTATGATACCTAAATCCAACAAGCCCTTTACTATCCAGAATCTTCGCCCCATAGCTCTAACTTCGTTCACGGAAAGCTTTTGAGCATATGGCTCTTTTTCGCCTCACCCCATTCCTCGAAGAAAACAGACACATACCGAACACTCTGTTTCGTTTCATCTCCATTCTTTCTGCCCAAGACATCTTTCTACAACTTAAAGCAGTAATCGACCAATTATAAACTTGCAGAAAGCAAGCTATTCTCACCCTTGATGTTAAAAGGGCGTTCGGCAATGATCTCCCGTGAGAGCATCCTTGATCATTTAAATGTTTAGAACTGTGGGGAGAAACTCACTATATTCCAAATTACTGTACTGACAGGACTGCCACGGTGGGACTGGGAAATTTTCGCCTAAATCCAAAGGGAAACGATAATTCCCTCCTATATCGCCAATGCTCTTCTACTTTGCCATGAGCTTCCTGCATAACCCAATTAAACGAGTAAAGGGCGTCAAGCCCGCAATTTATGCCGATGATCTCACAATATGGACCACACGTAGATTTGCTGGAACCCAACAAGATAAGCTTTAGGAAGCGGTGCACGCCACTGAACAATACATTGCGACATGTGTTCTCTCGTGTGCATTAGAGAAATCGAAACTCCTGGTTTTACGGATATGCACGCGAGGCCGCGCGCGTTCCTTTAGGGCGTGCGTTTGACTCTTGGTAAAATCAGTATTCCCAAAGTCATTACGCTACGAATTCTTCGCCTTTTTATTGAAAAAGATAGAAACAGTGAAGCAGACCTAGAAAAGATACAACGATCTGTCCAACAATTAACGCATTTGTTCAAGCGAGTTGTCAGCAAATGCAATGGACTTAAAAAGAAGGACTGCATAGCTATGACTCGAGCGTTACAAACACCAAAACATACGAGACTCCTTTCATGGACATAAACGGTCAGCGTAAAAAGAAGAACATCCTCATCTGCAAAGTGTCTAAAATTGCCTTATGACTTTCACCCACAACGTCTACGACAAAGCTTCTCAAGATGGGGGTGCATAATATCCGGGAAGATTCAATTGAAGCCCAAACGATGAACTTACTAGAAAGATAGACACAGAACAGGACAAGCACGTTTAAAAAACCTTGGCTAGGCAGTCGAAAAAGGAGCCCAACTTCCCTGGTCTATTCCCCATGAAATGAAGGAAAAAAATGTTTGTGTGCCAAATATCAAGTAATGTGCACTCAGAGCATGACCAAAGAAGAAGAAATGCGTGAGCACAGTTGTTGCGACAGTGGAGGGAGCTATAGCAACAATGAGAGCATTTAATACACAGATGACACTAAATACCGAGGAACAAACAAATATGTAGCCTGCGTGGTGGATGTAATGGGTAGAGAGCTCACTGCCGATTCGACGTTTGCCAATGATACAGCCCCTGCGATAGAACTGGGCATTGAGTTAGCAATAAGTTCATGTTCTTCGTTATAACAGTCGTGACGGACATACAAGAATCGTGTCACATGTTTAAAAGGGGATCAACTGGCAAAGCAGCCCTTGAAATCCTTCTAAAGATCAACTTCGAAAACTCAAGAATGCTCTGGACACCGGGGCACGAATCCGTAGCGGGAAACCGAGCAGCGCATGCCGCAGGTCGAGAGCATAAATACCGAGCTTCTCCACAGCGGTACTCGGACTCCAGAAACGAAGAGGAGACCGTATCGAGAAAATACTCTGAAATGTTGCGCACTATCGGAAGCAATGGCCTAACGAGAGGCTGTGTAAAGAGTAAGCCGTGACATGAAAAAAGCTACAGGCAGGCATCTATCCGCAGGGTACACTACTACATGCACGGTATCCTGGCAACTACAGCAAGAACTGTCACTACTGCCCGGGCTCTGCAAACCACCCTGTACCACATGGTAAGGGGTTGTCGAAACATCCCGAGTGTCCAGCCCATTGACGAACACAGCCTACAAGAAAATCCAGTAGACCAGTAGGAGGTGTTGCTGACGTCGGTAAACCACGAGGACCAGCTCCGGCTAGTCTAAAGGGCTAAGGCGTCGGCGGCTAGCCATGACTACCTGGAATGAGGTAGTCACCCACCTCTGGGTCAAGAGAACACACCCTCGGTCAAAAATAAAGTTTATTTCTCTCTCTCTAGCGAGGTTTAGAGAGGGTTGGGCTGCAGTGCTATGAACTAGCGGCGGTGAAAGGTGAGAACTAGGCACAAAGCGCAGGCCGTAAGAGAGTGCGCGCGGGCTGCTGTTCTAGTCCGGCCACGTAACCTCTCGCTGAGTCCTTGGAAAGTCCGCAGGATGGCGGTACTTCTATATGATGAATATATGGTGAAAAGATGTGTTCACTAGATGGACGGACGGATGGAAGGGCGGATGGACGGATGCACAGATGGATGCAAGGATAGATGGTCGCACAGACGGACGTACAGACGCCCGGAAGTATGGACGAATGCACGAATGGAAGGATGCATAGACAGACAGACGGACGCGTGGAAGAACCGACGGACGCACGAATGGACGGGCGGTCGCACAGGCGGACGCACTGATAGACAAACGCCAGAAAGAACGGATGGACTAAGGTGCGGATAGATTGATCGATGCTTCAACGCACTGATCATGATAATTTTTGTGGGTATTCTGTGAATTTTTATTGCATCGAATTCATGGCAAATTCTATTAGAGATTAAGTCACCGATACTACGTTCATATTTATGAGTAACGTGCGTGGGTTTCTTCTTAAATTAAAAAAAGTGCGCACGTACCGCTCGTCTAGCCTGGCCATAGATGTGCCTACCTACTACTACGACGACGATGACTTCTACTACTACTACTATATACATTGCGAACACACGACAAATAGCTTAATTAGCTTCACTCTTAAAAAATCTTTACGATGAGGCTATTTTGATTGGACGTAGAAAGCTGAGAAAGTGCCGAGTGTGATTGCGACGATTAACGATCAGCTGTTATCTCCCAAGGAGCGCGTTGCACTTCACGACTCCTCGTGCGTTGATATTTTTTGTGCTCTTAAGTCCCTTTCGTTGTATTTACTGTATAAAATTCTTGAGGAAGATCAAAACGAAAATTCCCATTTTTCTCAATGCACGTTGCCCAACTGTTGTGGATAACAACATAGGCGTGCGGAGGATACACCTTCAGAGGGGTGGGAGAGAAAAGCTCGTTCCAGCCGCCCCTTCCCTATAACGTCAACGTATGGGGCTGAGTCAACGCCCCACCTCACTATTATGCAAATGTAAGGGGCTACCTTTGCGCTACATTCTCTTAGATGACTAGTGGGGATGGGTGCCCTCTTGCCCCTCCTTCTCATATACACGCCTGCGCGGATCCTCTTTTAAAACGATAGGCTAACTTTGCTTCCCGGTGAACGCCCCAAACGTCCAACAAAGGAAGGAACATCAGCGTGGGTAGCACTAGTGATTTGAAACTATCTTTGAACGACTACTGCAAGTACACTTGCTTATGAGCCATGTCCAAATTTTCGCTTTTGCGAGTGAGCTACCTACGCGTCGATAGGATAAAGCAACGCAGCTGCTCACTATCTTGATGCTTTTGCTGATGATGCTAAATAGAACTGTAGTTTTTGCTGAACGAGGCCATTCCAGAAAAGAAAACTCGGCTGAATTTCATTGGAGCGTGAAAAGCGGCTATACTTCATCGCCGATACTGCACCTGAACTTCAATTCAGCCCCAGCAATCTGAAAGGTTACAGAGGTGTTTTCCTAATAAGAAGAGCGACTAGCCCCTCTACAAGCATACATACAAGTCACGTCGTCGTTTCGGTGCCTCGCAGGCATCTGTTCACCTGCATTACTTTACAGAACGTATATAAGATTGAGATATCTCCTCTATGCTGGTAAGCAGTGGAAAAAATAACAAAAGCAGTAATTTTATGACTAGAAGAAGGCAGTTGTCAGTATTCTTGCTTTATTTCATAATATCAATCTATAAGAAATCTGGATACCTGAGAACAGTGGTCATAGTAATTTCCACATACAAGTTTCTAAATCTAAGGCTGAGCAAGGTAGTAACAAAAAAATGGCAGTGGCTCAGCTCAGCTATGCCAGGATATACGTAGCATTAGCAAAGGTTCAGCTGTTGAGCTGATTATTCTTAGCTTTCCAGATATAATGCTTACAGCTGTTCCAATAACACACACACGGTATACGTATTATATGGCACATGTATATTTATGTTGCCGGGCAACTACTTCGGGATACGATGAGTTAAGCTTCTCCTCTCTTCTGAACCATGGAGCAGCATTTGCACTCTCCTTCTCCATGGTTATACCACAGTGGCAAACGCCAGTCAGAGGCGCTATCAAGCGGCTCCAGCGCAGCGTCAGATGGCGACTGCACAGGGAAGGCGCGCGCGTCGGCGTCCATATGTCTACCAAGGCTATGACGGCACTCCTTTAGAAAGCGCACACCGCGGCGGCCAGTCGCGCGCGGCTGCGGCCGAGTGTGAGGGAGGTGGCGGCTTCAGTGCGTGACACCACTGATCATCTGCGCAGCGCATCGAATTGTGCGCACACCGGCGGCGAGCCGTGCGCGGCGGCGACAGTGTATCAGTGCGCATGCGCAGACCAGTGCCACGCGAAATTGGCTCAGCGAGGCCAGTGTAGCTAACGCTACAAAAACTGGCCGCATTTCGGTGTGTTTCGCTGCTAATTTTGTCTAACGACGGTTGTCTTTTGCCGACCATACTATTGCAAGTTGTGTAGAGAACGAAAAGTAACATGATCATTATCGGAGAATTACATTACTGTTAGTGCCGGCGACAACGAGGCTTGGCGACGACTGGTCTGCAAGTGACGTTCGAACTGGTTAGGTGGTTCTCGGTGCTGGTTGAGTGGCTAATTACCGGATAGTTTTTATTTTTCACCTAGTATTTGGTGTGTTTTTCATTATTTCATGCACGATTGTTTTTGTTTTTTTGATCTAGTCTTGAGGCTGTACTGATGTCGAAGAATTCTCCGGGCCAGGTTGTTCTCTGTGGACGGCCTCTCTACAAAATGATGACTTACCTCTCGACTTGTTTCTCCGCAGTGGTGTTAGCAATATTACCATCGCTCTGGGAGCTTTGGGTGGAAATTTCATGAAGCTGAATAACCCTAAGGCGACACAAGAACATCTCCATGCTGTGACCCCAAAATACCAGAGCATGATCGACGTGCGGCAGTTTGGTCATGGCGGCATTGCATGTCGAACACCAGATCAGCAGTGTCTAAAGGATCTTCTTAAGTGTTCTTCCTTTGCTTCAATCCCGGTAAGTGCGTATATGCTGCAGCATCTCGCATGCACTAAAGGCATTGGGCGTGGGGTTGACGCACAACTAAGCCCTGCGGAGACGCTCGAGAAGCTGTCGGTGGCACGTGTGGTTGCTGTTGTCCGGTCCAATTGACTGGCTTGCAACAAGCGACATCACACAGAGTCAGTGATTACGAATTTTGAGGTACGTCGTGCCCTTTAAAAATTAAAGCTTGGCCATTAGTGTTTAGAGTAGATCAGTTTGCGTCCCACCCATTGCAGCGTCAGAACTGCTGGAGGTTAGGACATAGCTCTCGTGGCTGCAAATGAGAGGATCGATGTTGCAGATGTGGTGAACGCCACGCAGATCAAGATTGTAAGGCCCAAGATGACTTGTGTTGCTTGTGCGGTGAACATCACGCAGCTGATTTCACAGAGTGCCCATTGCGCCGTGAAGAAGTACAAATTTCAGAAATCTTACACAAAAAGAGATGCTCTAGAAAGGAAGCCATTGCAGCTGTTAAAAAGAGCACCCATGGCTCCGCTGGCGTTACAGCACGTCACTCATGTCAGAATACTAATATCGCACAGACAGTTGAGGTAGCGGCAGGAAGAGCTATGGCTACAGTTATAGACCAATTGGAAGCTAGCATCTCAGAATGCATGGCACAAGTACTCAGTAATCAAATTACTAAGCTGTTGATTCCAACTGCTTTGGGTAATCCAGAGCTCAATAAAATACCGACTGCCAGTGATGATACTGCAGTACGTATTGATGAGGTTAATAACACGGATAACATCCAGGGCTCCTCAGAGTGCATGACAAACGTTTACCAAGAACAAAGGTTAGACCTAAATGTGTCTACTGACGTCGAGCTTGATGCTCGGGCACAGAAACGCAGCCGGTCCCTGTTGAACCATGACGTTTTAGGTTCCCTTCCGTCTAATTCCAAAAAGACTGTCTAGCAAAATACCCAAAGAAAATATTTTGGAGAAAGTTATCTCCGCAACAATTATTACACAAACATAGCGTCCCTGAGAGTTCTACCGTAGAATTGTCGTTCTCCATTTGCTGCTCTTACTGTTTTATATTTCCTGTGTGATAAAATAAATCCTCAGTTAATCTTACTTCAATAATCCTGGATTGCTCCTGACACTAATATTCGTTTTAAGAATTACCGTTTGTTCAGACTAGCCCGCCGTACGAGTGGTGGTGGAATTGTGACAATGATTTCGAACAAACTTTGCCACAAAGCCAAACTGATGTTAATGTTCCTCTCCCCGGCCTAAGAAATATTAGTTGTAGGCTTAACTCTCCCGACCGGGCAGGTTTTGTCAGTAGTAAACGCTTACTTTGCTTTAGGCGTACATGACACTTGGTCATTAGATACTTTAACAACAACGTGTGAAGGAAATATTTTACTAGCAGGTGACCTCAACTCCCAACATGTTACATCAGGAGTAAAAACGGATACGTGTCGCACACGGTTGTGGCATTGGGCCCAAGATGATCATTTTTAATGTCATAATTCTGGAAGCCCAACTCACGTATGCAGTCATACATCGTCAACGCTGGATTTAACTTTTACAAGCTCCAACCTTACTCTTTCATCTTGGTCAGTAGTTCATTGCGCAACAAACAGCGACCACTTACCGATAACTTTCGAAATAGAAATTCAGATAGCCTCATCAATCTCTATTACTTGTACGCATATAAACTACTTGAAATTTAAAGATTTCTTCCTTTCTTCACTGTCTTCTTTGTCAGATAATAGCACGATGCCAAAGGCTCGGAGCATATAATCTTTATTGAAGAATTTCCGTGAGGAATCTGAATTATTGGTGTCGTGAGCTATACATAACTTGAATTTTCCGTGGTGGAATGACAATTGCTCGAGAGTCTATTGACGCAGGAAGGTAGCATGGAAAAAGCTTTTGTACAATCGGTGCCTTCAAAATTGGAAAGACTACCAGTACGTTGGAGGTGTTTTTTAACGCACAGTTACCAAGTCAAAAGAAGATTACGACAGGCGGAAGTTCGATTATTTTTCTAAGTCCAAGAATAAAAAGGCGCTATTTAGATTCCTACGTAAAAAGAAATGATTCCGCAGTCAATAGGTGCAGGCTCCATCATTTTGTCGGCCGAAGAAATAAAAACACTATTAGAAGTAGTTGGTACGGGATTGGAGCAACGTTTTTCCAGCCAACTATCCCCACCTCCGTCACATGTGCTAAGGGATGAGGACTTCCAAGAAGTTTCCAGGTATCAATTTTCGCAGATGTTAGCTAACTTCCAAACAGCGGCTCCGGGCTCTGACGGAGTTGCGTTGTTCAGGATAAAAATGATGCATAAAAAGTGCCAAGAGTACTTATTGATTATAATCAACTATTCTTTAAGATTGGCATTGCTTCCATTGGAGTGGAAAATGGCAAAAGTAATACAGATACCGAAAGTTCCAGATAAAAGATACGTTTTTGATAACATTAGGCCCATTGCGTTGGCCTCAAACTCCGTAAAAGTAATTAAGAGAATCCTAAACGTTCGAATTACAAATTTCATCAATGAGAGAGAAATTCTGAATCCATTTAAAATTGGTTTAGGATCCGGATGCTCCATATGGCAGGTCCATATAGACCTGCAAAGTCACCTAAAATTAGCTAAGCGCGAAGGCTAATATGTTGCGCTCGTCACTCTCGATATAGCAAAAGCTTACGACAGCGTTGAGCATATAGTGTTAATAAACCAGCTGCACAACATTAACTTTCCAAATTATATAGTGTCATGGATAGCAGAATTTGTACACAATAGAACGTTTTACTGTTACAAAAGCTGCATCTCGTCTTCTAAATATGTGCAAACAAGAGGTGTCCTGGAAGGGGCCATCCTTTCCCCGGTGTTGTTCAATATCTTGATGAGCTCTGTGCCACGGCACCAGGACGTCCGCACTTATGTGTATGCGGAGGACATCGCTTTTTCAGCAGCAAAGGACATTCATCAGCTATTTCGAATATTACAGTCATACCTATCTGCCGTAGAAATGTTGCTTGATAGCTTACATCTGTGCTTAAATGTAAAAAAATATTCCATTTTAACATTTCCACTTAATGACCCTTTTCACAATTCGCTCTCCTATCATCTGGAGCCTATCCCTCAAGTATTGAATGTGAAAGATCTGGGGGTGTTCTATGACAAACCAACGTCGTGGAAGACACACATTGAGTACATTGCAGCAAAGGGAGGTCGTGTGGTGGGAATATTACGCAAAATCAGTAATAATCGGTTAGGTATGGGGAGAAACACGCTTATCGCAGTGTATTGTATGTATATTCGCCCGGTGCTTGAGTTTGGGTGCGTGTTATGCGCGGGGGCACCTGCCTACAAGATACGTCCTTTGGTAGTCATAGAAAGACAAGACTTGAGACTATGCTTAGGTCTCCCTAAGCTTGTGGCAATCAAGATCTTGTATCTGGAAGCTAGGCCTCCCTCACTTGCTACCCGTTTTAAACTGTTAGCTCCACAGACATTTCTCAGGCTGTATAAATCGCCGGTAAGGCGCTTAGAAACAGTTTTTATTGGCCGTCCTGACTTGTTCTTTGGACACTACTGGTCGAAATTTTGTATACCCCAAATTCTGGTTATACAGCGCTCTGTAGCTAATTTAGACCTTCAAATAATGCTGTTCCTCTAATCAGTACTATTAACAATGCTATTAAATTGCAGTTTCATGATATATTTCCGAAAAATTCAAAATTGAAGCCACTCAGTTTTTTAGACTACATTAAGGGCACGGCGAAACGGCTGCGACCATGCCGCCAACCAAGAAGTTTGTTCTCGCTGTACAGGTTTTCCTGCTAGCGATCGCCGGCGTACCAACTTCGTGCAACATGTGCCTTGGACCCAGTGCGACCAACGCAAGCTCAGACACACGGCCGCAATCAAAATCAACATTCACGCCAGGCTTGTTGCACACCCCTCTTCAGGATCTGCGCATGTCCGTGACGTCATGCGCCACGCACAGTATAAAAGTGCTACCACAGAACTACTTCACCAGTGGGCACAGCGAAAGGGCTGCGACCATGCCGCTAAACAAGAAGTTAGTTCTCGCTGTGCAGGTTAGTGTTTCATTCTCTACAACTAGGACTGGAGATGAGTTGTTTTTATTGGTTTTGCCGTTCCCAGGCGCTTTTTTGAGTATTGCCTATGACTCTTTCGTAGCTCTTGGAATTTTGATTTGTGGCGATGTTGAAAGCAACCCAGTTCCCTCTACAGCTGATATTTTACAGAATGTACTGAAGGGACAGGCTGATAGTCACGCTGAGGTTACTGAAATGAAAAATAGGTTAAGCGAGTGTGTACAGCTCATTCGCGATCTTGACTCACGTTTAAAATCATTAGAGCTACTTATGAAAGAACCAAAGGAAAGCTCGCTGCTAATTACAGCACTTCAATCATCGTCATTATCCCTTCAAAATTCAGTGGCCTTGCAAAGCAGAAAACTTGTTGACCTTGAAGATCGCAGTCGAAGGTCAAACATAATCGTTTATAGCATTGTGGAAAATAGCGGGGAAAACGAGGCATTACTAAGAAAAAGTGTCGTTGGAGACATTTTGGAGAAAAAACTTGGAGTTAAATGCGAGTCGATAGCCCGTATTCACCACCTTGGCTGCCGCGCCGGCCGACGCCCAGTAATAGCTTATTTTCGAGATTTTAATGAAAAGCAGGCTGTCATTCAAAATACAAACAAGCTTAAAGGGACAAAGATTTTTATTCAGAATGACTACAGTCAAGAAACACTGCGCGTGCGAATGCTTCTTTGGGATAGCGCCAAAGTTGACCAAGTGAATAAGAAGCGCGTTCTCACTTTTGCATGATAAGTTGAAAATTGATAACACCATCTTTGTATGGGACGATACCAAAAATGAACGTGTAGCACTTCCAAAGCAGCGAGACGCCGCTCGTTGACGAAAAACGCGTACAGAGGCAAAATATATAAGGATACTAAATTTTAATGCTCGGAGCTTTGCGAAAAAAATTGGTGAACTTGAACTGTTACTTCTTGAACATGATCCACACATAACAGTAATCACGGAAACCTGGTCAAGTGACAACGTTTGTGATTCTGTTTTAATACCGCCAAACTATAGCATTTTTCGTTGCGACCGCGGCCAAGTAGGGGTGGCAGCGTAGCCATTGTTTTACGGCATCTATTGACAGGTGTTCATCAACATCATCATCTTCATCATCATCATCACCCTGACTACGTCCACTGCAGGACAAAGGTCTCTCCCATGTTCCGCCTGTTAACCCGGTCCTGTGCTTGCTGCTGCCAATTTATATCCGCAAACTTCTTATTCTCATCTGCCCACCTAACCTTCTGTCTCCCCCTAACCCGCTTGCCTTCTCTGGGAATCCAGTTAGTTACCCTTAACGACCAGCGGTTATACTGTCTACGCACTACATGCCCGTCCCATGTTCATTTCTTCTTCTTGATTTCAGCTATGATATCCTTAACCCCCGTTTGTTCCCTAATCCACTCTGCTCTCTTCTTGTCTCTAAAGGTTACGCCTACCATTTTTCTTTCCACTGCTGGCTGCGTCGTCCTCAATTTAAGCTGAACCCTCTGTGTAAGTCTCCAGGTTTCTGCTCCGTAGCTAAATACCGGCAAGATAGAGCTGTTATATACCTTCCTCTTGAGAGATAGTGGCAATCTATCTGTCATAATTTGAGAGTGCTTGCCAAATGTGCTCCTCCCCATTCTTATTCTTCTGTAACTTCAATCTCGTGGTTCGGCTTCGCGGTTATTACCTGCTTTAAGTAGACATAGGCCCATATTCAGAAACGCTCCTCCACTCGATTCTTCACTCGAAACGCTCCTTAAGTGGCGTTTTTCCATTCACAAACCACCCTTCAATTGAAACGCTTCCTTCACTTGAAAAAATGTTGAGCGTTTCCTCGAGATTGCCAAGGAAGCGATCGAGCTACCTTGAATCGTTCCTCGAGTGAAATATTTGCGCCAGCATCGCGTCTATGGTGGAGCCCGTCTCACTTTGACGGCGTCTCTCGATCAAGTAGGCTGCCACCGCCGCATTCTTTCGACAATGACGGTGCGCGTTTACTACGGAGCTGTCTTCGAACGGTTCAGCAACAGCTACTGTGGCGCCGGGACAAGCGGGCGTGGTGTCAAAAGGAGCACTCACCAGTGTCGTGATGTGTTGCGTTCCGTGCATGAGCCAGTGGATTACCTGCCTTCGGGTGTGCGTATACTCTTCGTGCGAGTGCTCCATGACTTACTGCGGATTCCAGTGCTTTGAAGTGTTTTGATGAAGCTCGCACACCGCATCAGTTCAAGCGTGGTGCGAAAGCTTGACAAGCAAGCGGCATAGCAAACTTTTGATGCGCAGGGTTCACCGTACTTTAGAGTGGCTTCCTCTCCGGTGAACCTTTGCTGCCCTAGCCGAAATTTACGACGAAGCACACCTCCTTTAGACGACCATCTGTACCAATGAGAAGGTGAGTTCTCCTGTGTTTTTTTTATTTTTTTTCCTGCTTCGGTCAGATTACTATTAAAGACAGTTTAAGAAAAGCACAATACAATATATTGGGCGCAATGAGTGTGCTGCTGTAGATACTACGCGTGAAACATAGCTTCTTCATACAGTGTCTATGCCGCTCACAATACCAATGAACAACCAAGTACACATTTAGGGGATCAAGCAGATGATCATGCTCTGTGAAACCTGCATGTACGGAAAAGTGCGTCGAGTGTCGTATGAAAACGCAAACATATGAAATATAAATGCAGCAGATACATAATGAGATGGTTTTTTCAATTTAACCCCATTCCTACCCCCCGAAGAAGAATTGCTGGCTATGGCCCTCATTCGTTCAATTAGATAATAAAATTATATACCCATATGCCTGGTCAGCTGCCCAAGTGCCTGAGCCAAACATGTGTCAATATAGTCAAAGCTCAATAATTCAACCATGTCTGTTCTTGAACGCGAGACATACAAATGAATGTGTGCACAGCTAGAATTAAAGAAAAATGCGGCTTTTGTATCCAAGCTCTTACGTTTTTCTAATATTATTTCTCTCCTCTTTTGTGCAGGGGACCAGCTGCCGACAGAAGAACACAGAGAAAAGGCCTCCTACAATCTGCCGTATTATCAATGCATTGCAGAGCTTGCGCGACTGTATACAAAAGCACAAAAACAGCAGTGAATACGTGCAGCTACACTGCATTAGGCGCGCTATGGTGTCTACTTCCTTGATCTTATTTATGATGTCCTCCGGGCTCGTACTTTATCTTTACAGTGTGTAGGTTGCATATGTTTGATTGATGAACACTTTTCATTTGCATTATTATGTTTGCCACGTTGCTCCTCATCAGCCACATGTAATAAAGGTCCATTTGTCAATCACAACTTCTGTTTTGTTCATTTATTATTATATAATTATGGTCGTGTTTGTCTTTTCATGATGAGACAGGAGTGCACAAACCACTTCTCCGATTCTACAGGAAAGCAGTTCTAGGAAAATTAAACTTGTTTTATATAAAGCAGCACCACTCCTCTTCCACGGAACTGAGATGGCGTGGTTCTAACTGGTAGACTTGCTAATGATGCAGCAATAGCGGATATTTTATTTACAGGGTTCTGACCAGATGTATCCGCGATGGCTGCAATACTTTGAGCATTTTTCACCGCTTTGTTGCACTGGTCTTCAATAAATCAGCAGAATAATATACGCTGCTCTTGACGACACTGTTTCGAAGGTTGAGAGAACCCACATGATAGTTTTTAAAACAAAACAGCGCCAAAAGTCAGACGCGGCTTCAATTATATGATCTCCAAAAAAAAAATCCCCTAAAATTTAGGTTGTGCCGGTGCTTTGGAATGCAGCACAGACACCACGATCTTTTTCAACAGGTATTTTCAGTAGTTATATTGCAAATAAAATCCAAAACATTAGTGCGAAGGTCATTCATTCACTAACGATTGTGCTTCTGAGCATGCAGATGAAGGAGACGGGAAAAAAATTTAAGACGTTGCCGCTGTGTGAATTTGGAGACGGAAGCTATACAAAATTAAAGGTTACTTTTATGCGAATCTGTCAAATGAAACACATCCACAAATGCAGGGCAAATAGAAAAACAATGCAAAAACAATGACTTGTTCCTTGGAAGTTTCCAATGTTAAAGTTGACACACACACACACACCAGTCACTGTTAACCGACTATATATGTTACTAAATGAAGAAAACAACTTTAAAATGTATTTTTCGCCAATAGTGAAAGAAAGGCACATGATCGCTTTTCTTAACTTGCGTAGCAGTCTAATTCGAACGCTCAGCCACGAGTATAACATGCATAGTTTTTAACGCTACCCTGGTATAACCTTGTATATCAGTTGCGAGCAATGTCTTTCGAATTTCCTTTTATACGCAGAGGAACAACTACGAAAGCGCCACGGTGAAATGCGCAGTAAATGAGAAAAATAAACATTGCACAGGCCCCTGAAATTAGGAACTGTGCACGTACTCCCGCAGCGAGAACGAATTTACGTATGAGTAATCCTTACACATAATGCGGTGGTGAATGCTAAAAGCACGCTAACATACTGTGATATATAGTACAAAATACTCATTCCACCGCGTTATACATTCGGTGGCTACATTAGTGATCAAAAGGCTCTCAGTAAAGCGAAAGTAAACAAAGCCACAAACCATTTATTGCGCTTCCTGTCATCACTCCCGTAGTTCGTTAGTCACCCCGGCGAAAGTAGGCTCTCAAACGACACACACGCAAACACTACCGTAAATATAAACAGCAATTAATAGACGCATACAAGAAAAAATGAACTAAGCAGGTACACACTTTCAGCAGCAGACGAAATGCCATCAGCTGTTCGTTCAGCTGCCTGGGTTCGACTGTTGCCAGATTTGAAGGAGGGTTTCGCTAACTCTATCAGCAGAAGGCTTAGGGAAACATCACTACCATTCTAAATGCACGTATTTTGCTGTAATGTCAATTTAGAAAAAATAACTAGAAAAGGCGTTCTCTTAATGTACATAGATAGGAAATTCTTAACCACAATTGCGAATACTCTCGTTATCAGGCGCTTTATTCGGCGCATGCAGTTCACTTAAGTGAAGGGAGCATTTCCAAGGCCTCCCTTGGCGAAGGAAGCGTGGAAGAGCTTTCATGAAACGCAGGCGCCTCTTGAGTGGAGGAGCACGCTCCACCTCCAACTCGAGGGTTGCCCTTGAGTGAGGGAGCGTTTGTGAATACGGGCCATAGTCTTTTACAACTTGAAGTGCACTATTACTTATCTCGAAGCGCTGCTCTTTTCCGAGGTTGTTGTACATTACTTTCGTTTTCTGCTGATTCATTTTAAGACCCACCTTTCTGCTCTCCTTGTCTAACACCGTAATCATGAGTTGCAATTCGTCCCCTGAAATACTCAGGAATGCAATGTCATCGGCGAAGCGCAGGTTACTAAGGTACTCTCCATTAACTCTTATCCCTAACTGTTCCCAATGTAGGCCTCTGAAAACCTCCTGTAAGCACACGGTAAATAGGATTGGGTAGATTGTACTCCCTGCCTCACACCCTTCTTGATTGGTATTCTGTTGGTTTCCTTATGAAGCACTATGGTAGCAGTTGATCTCCTGTAGATTTCTTCCAGGATGTTTATATATACTTCATCGGCGCCCTGATTCTGCAGTGTCTGCATGACGGCTGATATTTCTACTGAATCAAACGCCTTTTCGTAATCTATGAAGGCTATGTATAGTGGTTGGTGATATTCCGAGAATTTCTCTTTTACCTGTTTGATAGTATGAATGTGGTCGATCATTGAGTAGCCTCTTCGAAATCTTGCTTGTTCCTTTGGTTCATTGAATTCTATTGTTTTCTTTACTCTGTTAGCAATTACCTCTGTAAATAGCTTGTATACTACAGCTTGTACTCTTCCCGTCAGGAGACACCTCGTAAACAGGGTGGCTAGTTTTTCTAACACAATCTCTCCTCCATCTTTCAGCAGATCTGATGTTACCCGATCCTCACCAGCCGCTTTGCCTCTTTACATGCTCTCCAAGGCTTTTCTGACTTCTTCTATCATTATTGGTGGGGTGTCATCTGGGTTACTGCTAGTTTTTATAGTATTCAAGTCGTGGTTGTCCCGGCTTTTGCGCAGATCTCGGTAAAACTCCTGCGCTACTTTAGCTATCCTATCCATATTGGTAGTTATTTTGCCTTTCTCTCTTAGTGCATACATCCGATTTTTTCCTACCACAAGTTTCCTCTTCACTGCTTTGTCGCATCCTCCGTTTTTCAGAACGTGTTCAATTCTCTTCATGTTATACCTTCTTACATCGGATATCTTACGCTTATTAATCAACTTCGAAAGCTCCTACAGTTATATTTTGTCTGCTGTGTTGAGACTTCTATGCTTTGACGCTTGCTAATGAGATTCTTCGTTTCCTGGGAAAACTTGCCAGTGTCCTGTCTAACTACTCTGCCTCGAACTTCCACTTCACAATCCGTAATGATACTCGTCAGAATATAATTCATTCTATCTACGCGAAGGTTGGTTTCCTCAATAAGAGTCGAGTACCTGTTCTGAAGCGAGACTCTGAATTCTTGTACTTTTCCTCTCAGTGCTAGCTCATTGACTGGCTTCTTGCGTATGAGTTTATGTCGTTCCTTCTTCGAGTCTAGGCTAATTCTAGACCGTACCATTTTTTGCTCACTGCATCGCCCCCTGCCAACCACTTCCACATCCTGCACGATGCCTGGGTGTGCACTCATTATAAAATCTATTTCGTTCTTATTTTCGTCATTAGACTTCCTCCATGCACACTTGCGGTTTCCTTGTTTTCGGTAGAAGGTATTCAAAATCCGTAAATTAGTGCGTTCTGCAAATCCTACTAGTAGCTCTCCTCTGGCATTTCTAGCACCGATTCTATAATCTCCTACTGCCTGGTTTCCAGCCTGCCTTTTTCCTACCTTTGCAATAAATTCTCCCATCAGTGTAGTATACTGTGTTTTTACCTTACTCATTGCCGATTCCACGTCTTCATAGAAGCTTTCAACTGAAGTGTCATCATGGCTGGATGTAGGCTCGTAAGCCTGTATCATCTTCGTCTTGTATCTCTTATTGAGTTTAATTGCGATACCTACCGTCCATTCAATAATGCTATAGTGTTCCTCTATGTTGCCAGCTATGTTTCTGTGAATTTGGAACCCCACTTCCAGTTCTCTTCTGTCAGCCAAGCCCCGATAGCAAAGGACGCGCCCATTCTGTAGCACTGCATAGGCCTCGTCTATCCTCCTAAGCTAACTGAGCCCTATTATATTCCATTTAACACCCTGTAGCTCCTCGAAAAGTACAGCTAGACTTGCCACACTGGGTAAGGTTCTAGCAATAAACGTTGCCATGTTCAGGTTCCAACGGCAGCCTGGCCCGATCCAGAGATTCTTAGCACCCTCTGCTGCGTTGCAGATCTGACCACCGCCGTGGTCAGTTGCTTCGCAGCTGCTTAGGACTGAAGGCCCTGAGTTAATAGACGTATGCATGCGGGAGGTAGTGGCCATATCATATACTGCACCAGGGTAGCCAATCCTTCTCTGGTGAAAACCTGCCCACCCCCCCCGAAATAGTTTATTATAATGAGAATCTTTTTCAGCCTTTAACACAGATGTGAGCTGGTTTCTGTCCGTTGAGTTTTGCTAGCAATATAGTACCATTAGTTTCCAGAAACTTTGCGTACAGGTCATTTTTATGTTCTAATATATTCAACAGCATACAAGTAATACAAGGTTGACGTGTCTTTTCAGGCTTGATTCTTTTCTTAATTTGGAAGTTCACTCCATGGCCAAAATTTCTGGAGCCCTTCATTATGGTACTCTCATAATCACTAGGTGGTTTTGGGACGTTAAACCCCACATATCAATCAATAAAAATAAATTATGCATTCAAATATACAATTATTCAATAAATCAATCAGTAGAGTAATCAATCAATTAACACATCAATCAATCAATCGATCATCAAGTTCGCTCTATTAAGAGAGGTAAATGTATTTAGGAAGTTAGACTATGTTATGTTGCAAACGCAGTACAAATTACCACGTCTTCTCACTGTTGGCACTTTGTAATCGGCGTTAGTATCTGTAAATTTCGGCACAAGCTCAGCAAGCGCGTCTTTCGTAAATAGAAGGGCAACGCAACTGCCACGCACTCTCAGGAGTTTTAAAATAAGATTCATAACTAAGAGGGCAAAAAAAGTCAGGAATGTTCTTTGTTACCAAGTTTCTGTTTACATTATAGCTGTGAAGTTCAATCCAAAATTTTCTGACATTGATGTAATTTTACCACTCTTATTCACAAGTGATCACACGTTCTGATGCAAAAGCGTCATAACTGAATTTTTCTATTATAACAAAGCTGTTTTGTTACGGCCAAAATTTTTTTCCGTTCTTTGTGCAAGCGAATTCAAGCACATTGTTCGCGTTGTGCATTCGCTGCACCGAAGAGATGCTTTGTGGCTGTACATGCGTGTTTAACATAAAACATCTGAGTTTTGTTTTAAGCCAATGTCTTTCGAGGATATTTTTTGTTTTTTTCGTGTGAAAGAAAAGAGTCACCCACAGCCCGCCATGCAAAGTAACAGTTATTGGGGCTTGGGCTTTGGCCTAAGATTTGAAGTGGTGGCAAGCTTTTACATCACTGTCATTCAAAGGCGTTGATATTGCTGCTCCTACTTTCTTCAGCATATCTAAAGCATTTTAAGCGGGAATCAGTGATATTCCCTTCAGTTCAGTGTGATAGCGTCGACTTTATTGCTCAATTTGGACAAGTCGACTTTCCTGTGGGGTCAGCGTTGAATTCAAAAAGTTACTTTCCGCTTGCAAGGCTTTTACAGACAGTTTTCGTTCACGGTTTTGCTGATGCACCTGCATCTCGGATTTTCACATCTCTTCAAGCTTCTCATTATTATAGCGAAGGGTACTTTCGATTCCCCCGATTACTTTTCTTAACTCCCGTTTTAAGATTTTACGCAACTGGCACTTTTTTTCATGCTTGAGCTCTTGCTTCATTTCGTCAAAGCGCTTAACAAGTTCTTTCGACATTATTGAGGCAGCAGCTGGGGTAGCCGGTGAAATATTCAGAAGAGGGCAGCTTCCTGCAGTTGCACCAACCTGCGAAATGCACAAGACGAAGTTTGTAGCGACCGTCGGTTCCGCCACCACCGCTGTCAAAAAGGGTAGGGGTGCTGTTAGCTGTACTTTTAGTCCTGTGCACTCGTTCCGTTCGGATGAGACAGCCAAAAAAGCGCTTATTCGTGTTGCGCGGTCAGGTCTGCAACGCACACGTGTAGATAAGGCGCGGTGTATATACACGAGATTGCTGGAACGATGCAGCGTTACCTTGCTTTGCAATCGTCAACACGGCATCACCTTTAAAATGCACAAGATGAAATTTGTTCCGACTGTAGTTTTTTGTCTTCGCAGCTGCAAAAAATGCCTCTTTGATGCTTCAAGAACATTACGGCCTCTTTTAAATACGGTTTGGGCACATGGCGTGGCATTGTGATAGAATAGTTGATTGCCATGCAGAGTGCTGGGGTTCGATTCCAGCTGAGACTATGACAACGCAGTCGATGTCAGCTTTCTTTTTTCACCATCACGCGTTAAAATTCACTATGTGTGTTTAATGACCCATTACTCACCTTCCACTAAATCACCACTGACTAACAAAACGACAGAAGCCAACATTTTTATTACATGCAAAGCTCGAATGCGAGCAAGCTGTAGCCTTTCGCATGGAACGAACGAGATCGTATACCATCACAGGGCAGACTCAACCGTAACAACTCGGAAATAAATACAAAATGCCCAGAATGCACAGAAGTGTGCTGTTCGCTCGCACACATGCTCTGGCAATGTCCTGCGTTACCTCTGGGACCTCTCACTAGTCAGTCTGACTGGGAAAAGGCACTCAAGCTCAAGCACTCAACACCAGAGGGCCTAAGAAGTGGTGGAACGCCACCACGTTCCTGCCTCGGTTCGGGCATCACCTACAGTAGCAGCTGATGGAATGTCCCTTGTGGACGACACCCTGGTAGCTTAAAGTCCTCCGGACCTTTAATTAAGTTCTTGACTGACCGATTGTTCTCGCCGCACGTTAAAGAACCCCAGGTGGTCAAAATTTCCGGAGCCCTCCACTACGGCGTCTCTCATAATCATATGGTGATTTTGGGACGTTAAACCCCACAAACCAACCAACCGATTGTTCTCGCCGTTCCTCAGCAGGTTAGATATCTAATGTAAATCACCTACGGCACATACCTGCATACCAGGAGCTCATATCCACCCGCTGGTATGTGCCACTCCTCTGCGCAAAGTGTTTGATGAGGTACGCGACGTGATTTGGACATTGCTATGACAGAGCTGGTATGGGCTCGCAACCCGAGTCACGTGCGCAGTAGTTGTCCACCGCCGCTGGTATCTCTAACCACTATCACGCATGATCAGAAAAAAATCACAGCAAATCCACGGAGTGAATGATGAGTGAGGCAAAGCACTGGAAGGTTTTATCGCTAAACTGTGAACCATCCTCGAATATTGCTCACTACACTAATAAAGACGTGACAAACAGTGTATATAATTATACAAAAAATTCATTATTCGTAAGTGGTAGCTACACGTCACTTCCATTACCCCTTCATTGTAATGGCTTTATGGATAGTGAAGTGGTGCAGTGGTGATGGGGCGTAGTGAAATGTTTGCAAGGACGAAGTAGTGGGCAGTTTGCAAAGATGATATTATAGGCGGCCGTGTAAAAACAAGGGATGTGCACAGTGGGACAATGTATGGTTATTTAACGCGCACCTAGATAAAAGTGCACGACCATCTTGCATTTTATATTGGCTACTTCTCAACAGTATTTGTTTTATGGTTAGTGAACTGGTGGATCGGTGATAGAGGGTAGTGGGTTGTTTGCAAAAACGAGGTTGTGGGCAGTTGGCAAAAGTGGAGCTACAGGCGGCAACATACATACATACATACATACATACATACATACATACATACATACATACATACATACATACATACATACATACAAGGGATGAACAGACACACGCCTTTAGAAGCCTCGCCTCTAAAAACAGCAAGCCTGCGTGGAAAGCACGGCACAGTCGCAGCTAAAGCTAGAAGAGGGGCCTTTCGGAGCCTTTTTAAAACACTTATCGGATAGCAACTACAAGCACTCTCGCTTGATACCCACTAGGGCATAAATAACAAATTTCTGGGTAGTAGGCCGGCATTCGTTATGCTATTTTCGCCATTCTTCTGAGAAGCACGGTATCCGCTAAACACTTGCAAAGAATTTCGTGCCAATTCTTCATACAGTGGCTGATGGCGATGAGCAATTATGCCTGAAGTTGGTATGTGCCACAGCTCATAGCTGAATGAAAAGAAGATTTTGTAATAGGAAGGATCGCTGGATGACTGTGTCATTACGCTATTCGCATTCTGCTACGAGTGCTTGTTCTTTCACTGTTTTAAAACGCTTTACGAGTCATATTAGGGCGATTGCTTTGCCGACATCAAGGCGGTTTGCCAGCAAGTCCCAAGGAACCGGCGTGGCTCAGTGGTATATTACTGGGCCAGCTCCCTGCGGACCCGGGTTCGAACAACACCGTGTTATTGGTACTAGGTTTGTTATTTCAATTTCGCGCGATGTGGTTACAGATAACGGCGGTGGCGGTGGCAGTGGCGGACAACTGTGGCGCTGCGCGAGACCCCAGTTTTAATCTCAAAACAGCTTCCATTGTATATAAATATATAATAACATCAAACCCACCACGGCATTTGAACTTGGGTTCCTTGCATGCCCGCGCATCGTCCTACCACACAGCCATGCCGGGGCTTGAACCTCCGAAGCAAACTGCCCGTAGGCCGGCTTGATATTGGGAAACGAATCGCGTTGGAAGGGCTCTGCGACACTCTTGCGATAGCTTTATTTAGCCCCGAAACGCCTGTAGCAATGAGTGCCAAGACAAATGCAGCAAAAATGATGGAAAGTTTTACAGGAAACGTGAAATTATCACTCCTCAAAGTTCAAAACTAGGGCAAACGATGGCGAGAAACTTCTTTTTCGGTTTTGACTCGCCTGCTGGCGTCAAAGACCACTTCCGATTACCGAAAGCGCCGCATAAACACACACCCTAATTGTCACCTAACGGTGGCTTTCACACAATACCTCGCTCTCGCTCTTTTTGAGATCATGTTTTTAACGAACAACATGCGTCAGGTAGTAGGTGCCCACGTGGTAAAACTTTGTGAGATACGCACATACGCTTTAGGCGGGGTCACTTTTCGGCTTGCATGTAAGACGTGTTCTACGGCAACGCCGGCGTGCCGCGCAAGTCGCATTTCTGGCTCCCTTCGCTTCCACCTTTAGTTACTGGCGTACCGTAAATTCATTTTCAGACTGAGTGCCGCGTTCATTGTTCCGAAAATACATAATTTTGAAACAGAAATGATTTTTTTCTCAAAAGGTCTGAAAGGGGTTTTTGCTGTTTTAGCATTCACTGGTATGCCCTACAGATACCACCGTATGACTATCGCATGTAATCGCATGGTACTTGGCACCTCAGGTCAATCAAAAGCGAACGATCTGTGTCGTCACATCACGTGACTGAGTGATTGAGAACAACTTTATTATGGTCCAGTGCAGACGCTTTGGTTGCTACGCGTCACCCGGCTACTTTCACGTGGGGGCCGGCAGGTCTAGCCTGACGGCCCTGTCGCGGGCACACTGGACGGCCAAGATTTGGTCCTGAAGTTCTGGGCTGTGCAGAAGCGCATACCGCTCGGGTTTGCTATAAGTCGGTCCAAGCGACCCGCACTCCCAGAGCGTATGTGCTAATGTAGCGGTCTCCCCGCAAGCGGCGCAGGCGGCATCGGGGAACTTGTGAGGATAAATTGCGTTTAGGTATGCTAACGACGGGTACGAATGGGTTTGAAGTAAGCGCAACGAGACGGCCTGTGCTCTATTGAGTTTTGAATGTGGCATTGGGAATACCCGCCGCGCCATGTAGTAATACTTCGTAATCTCATTGTGTGTAGTAGGTGTGTCTTTATGTCCCACGTGATCGGCACTGCAGCCGTCACCCAGATTGAGAGCAGCGCGGTTAGTGAGCAAGCGCGCTGCTGTGTGGGCCGACTCATTCGGGTTCAGTGCAACGCCATTTACGGAGCCGACATGCGCGGGGAACCAATGCATGGTGAGAGGGACAATCGTATCGCTGGTGGAGCTGTTCAAGATCTTGGCTGCCTGTGTTGATATGCGGCCCTTTTGAAAGACTCTGACTGCGGCTTTGGAGTCGCTGTACACCTCTTCGCATCGACCATTTAGCAGAGCGAGTGCGATGGCCACTTGTCCGGCCACCTGGGTGTTTGTGGTGCGTACCGTGGCGCAGTTCGTAGTCGAGCCCATCTGGTCCACGACCACCGCTGTGAACTTTTTGCCGTCTCGATATGCTGCAGCATCAATGAAACTTGCATTTACGCCACATTTTCCCAGTTGCATCAGCAGAGCCATCGCCCTTGCCCGACGACGTCCCTCGTTGTGTACAGGGTGAGTGTTGCGGGGTTTTGGGGCAACGATGACGTTCTCTTGTATATGTTTTGATATACGCATGCTATTTGTTTCTATCTCCACAGGGTTAAAACCTAGCTCGCTAAGTATGCGCCGACCAGCCGTCGTAGTGGACAAGTGAGCCAGCTGCGAACGCTGCTGCGCTTCCGCTATCTCGGCAGCAGAGTTGCGCACACCGAGCGTGAGCAAGTTCTCGGTGTCTGTGCGTACGGGAAGCCCCAGTGCTTTCTTTGCGATCTTTCTGATGAGCACGTCGAACTTGTCCCACTCCGACCTAAGCCAGTTGTGCATGGCAACAGTGTAGGTAATCCGGCAGAGCCCAAACGCATTGATGAGCCTTAACAAATTGTCTTCCTTAAGGCCTCTATGTCTCCCGGAGACAATTTTTGACGAGCCGAAAAGCGTTGTCAGTCTTGGCGACAATCTTCCGCAGAGCGGTGCCATTGCCACCCTTCGCTTCAAAAAAGATGCCGAGGATCCGGATGGTGTCTACCCTCGGAATCTCCTCCCCATCACTCGTGTAATTGTGTATATCGCTTTCTTCGACGGGTTTCCATCCCTTAGGTCGGCCACCTCATTCTTTTCTATAGAGCAGGAGCTCCGACTTGGCGGGTGAGCATCTTAGTCCCGTTTGGCGCAAGTACGATTCCACCTCGGCGACTGCTTCTTGAAGGCCATCTTGCACCCGGCCTTCGCTGCCGCCAACGCACCAGATTGTGATGTCCTTGGCGTAGATGGTATGCTTGATGCCATCCACGCTTTCCAGTCTTTTAGTCAGTCCGACCATGCTGAGATTGAACAGCACCGGAGAAATCACAGACTCCTGGGGCGTGCCTCGATGTTCGAGTGGTACTTCTTCAGAAAAGAAGTTCCCGATGCGCAGCCTCGCTTTTCTTCCAGACAAGAAGGACTTGTTGTAGTTGTACAGCCTGTGCCCAAGCCCAAGTTTCGCCACAGTCTCCAAGATGAATTCGTGCTTGATGTTGTCAAAGGCTTCTTCTAGGTCTAGGCCAAGAAGAGCCTTTGTATCTCTAGAGTATCCATCAAGAACTTGGTGCTTAATGAGGAGCATTGCATCCTGCTTTAAAAGGCCGGTACGAAACCTGATCATATTGTGCGTGTAAATCTCATTTTCTTTCAGGTAGTTGTTAAGTCTGTTGAAAATCGCGTGCTCTGCCACCTTACGCACGCACGACATGAGGGAGATGGGGCGAAGATTCTCAACGCTAGGAGACTTTCCTGGCTTGGGAATCAGTACGGTGTCAGCTAGCTTCCATTCCTCAGGAACCCTTCCCGTTTTCCATGCTTCATTGATGAAACCAGTTAGGCGTTCTATGGATGCATCGTCGAGGTTTCTGAGGGCTCTGTTCGTGATCGCGTCTGGCCCTGGTTCCGATTTGCGATTGAGGATTTGTATCGCTCTCCGGATTTCAGCCTCTGAAAAGTCTTCGTCTAGTTCAGGTAGAGGAGGGCCGCCATACTCTGGGAACACGCCGTCTTCGCCCTCTCGTTCGACCGGCAGGTACTTGGAAACTAATCGGGTAACGAGTTCGTCAACCCCCTGTTCTTTGGTGGCTTCGTGAAGGGCACGGGCTAAAGTGTGTCTCTGGTTGGCTCTAGTGCTGTGCTCGTCCAAGAGGGGCTTCAAAAGGTGCCAGGACTTGCCATTTTTGATTAGACCGTCGACGAACTCGCACAGCTCATCCCACTGCTGTTTGCACAGTGTGTCGCAAGGTTGTTCGATTTCTTTGTTCAACTTTGATATTCTTTGCCGCAGCCTACGGTTGTGCCTCTGCTTCTTCCATCGAGAAAATAGAGCTGTCTTGGCTTCAAGCAGGTGGGCAAGTTTACTGTGTATCTTCTCTACATTTAAATCTGTGTTTATCTTCTTGGTGGCAGCGGTGGTACCTCTGCGGATGCCCTCCCACCATTTCTCGAAATTGTCAGAAGCACTGGCCCTTGTACCGCGAATGTTGCGAAAAGGTCCCAGTAAACCACCGTGGACTCTCGGACTCTGCTGCGGTGCACTATATTAGAAGTTTGCAGAACGTAGTGGTCGCTGCCAAAATCCATAGCGGTGTTGGCCCATGTACTCTTTCTGGCATTCTTGATGAAAGCGAGGTCTGGCCTCGTGTCTCTGGTCGCAGAGTTGCCTATCCGCGTAGGAAAAGCCTTATCAGTGATTAAGGTAAGGTCTAGTTCGGTGGCATCCTGCCAGAGGTCGCGACCTTTTCTCGTCTCATACACGTATCCCCATAAACCATGTGGGGCATTGAAGTCACCGACTATGACAAGGGGACGAGGACCGGCTAATTCAACTGCCCTCTCGAGCAACGTCTTGAACTGCTGGCGCCTGTGCCTGGGGTTACTGAAGGCATTCAATACAAAAACAGCGTTTCTCCGCTGATTGCGCCGTGGTGTGTCAAGTAGGATCTCTATCATTACATATTCTATATTGCATCTGACCATCTTCAAGTTGTGGGCGACGTGTGTCAGCTTTTTACTAATTAGTGTGCAAACACCTCGTCCTCCTGACTGGCCAGGGACTGCCCGGTAACCAGAAAAGGACGCTGCAGAGGCTATGGTCTCTTGAAGTGCTATAATTTCGGGTTTCTTCACTATTGTTCTAAAGTACTGCTGCAGAAGTGCGCTTTTACCAGCGTACCCCCTGCAGTGCCATTGCC
Source organism: Rhipicephalus microplus (assembly GCF_043290135.1). Lineage (NCBI taxonomy): Eukaryota > Metazoa > Arthropoda > Arachnida > Ixodida > Ixodidae > Rhipicephalus > Rhipicephalus microplus. The sequence goes on from NC_134700.1 coordinate 104,996,663, forward strand.
AAATACAGGCAGTGTTTTTACCGTTATTCATTAAGGATTCTACTTTGATCACCGCCCTGGGGGGTCAGTGTGGCTCGAAAAATCTGTTCCTCCTCGTAAATAAATCCTAGTATAACGACGTGTACAGGAATGGCCACTTCCACGTTGCCAGGCGATGCACCCTGTGGCGCAGATTTAGGCAGTTTGGCGAGATTTTCTAGCGCAATGATGCGCTCGTCCATTGCCCTAAGCCCCTCTTCTGGGTCCCTCAGTGCAGCTTGCATCTGCCTAACCGTCTCCGTGAGACTGGCTACACTCCCTGTCACCATCCTAATGTTCTCTGTATTTGTAACCAGCGTTTACTTAATCTCCTCGGCTTGAGATTCTGTGTTCTTAAACTTGCTTACTACCGCTCTGCATTTGGTTGCCATGGGCCCATCTCCAATAGGGGCCGGAACCGGCGTATCGGTGGTTTCGACTTCAGTACTGCTGCGCTTCGTGCTCATCATCCTTTTGAACTCTGCCATTCATTTGCTATTTTAGTAAGCGTATGCTTAAGCTCAGCGTTTCCCTTTTCAATCGTAATATCTCCACGTCTCTTGCATGCTCTGGGGACAGGTCGCATTGCATGGATTACTCGCCATCATTACTACGAATCCTGTCGGCCCAGGTTAGGTTTGACTTGCCCCTGCTCTGGTCCTTGGTGTCGTGGACTGCCCCGGACAGCTGGAGTCCCCGTGCGTGCCCGCAGTCTGCCCTGGGTGAGGGGTCCGATCTGGTGCACGGTGCGTCAGTCTTTCCCTGGCCAGGTCCGAGACTGGATCAGAAGTGGTCACCAGAGCTGGGACGTGGTCTTGTGCCACCGCTGGATTGAGACCGCGTCCTGGACATGGAGCGGGCCCTGGATCTTGAACGTGATCCGAGACGCAACCTGGATGTGGAACGACTCCTGCAGCTGCCTCTGGTTCCGGATCTCCCTCGTTATTTGAATCGGCCTCCAGGAGCGGATGGTCCGGGCTGGCCCTGCTGATGACAGTCGTTGAGCTCGAAGAAGCCATCGACATTGACGGATGGAGACCTCTCCCGAGGGGTGCAGGCCCTCAGGCCTCGCCTGCTCCTGACGACATAGGGTATCAATATCGGTGCTGGCATTCCCTGAATGCGGTGAAGTGCTTTGCACCACACAAACTGCATATTGGTTCAGAAACGTGATCCTCTTCTTGCTGGATAGCTTGTCTGCAAGCCTTGCAGACTGAAGCGTCGGGCGCCAGGCAGACGTCAGAGCGGTGTCCTAGTCGGTCGCAGGCATAGCAAACATCAACTTGCTTCCTGTATAAAGTGCACTTTTTTTTTATTTGAATATACTGCAGGCCCTTCACGGCCCAAGCAGGAGTGGGTACACAGATACATCGAAATACATACATTGCCAGAGAAAAAAAAAATCATGGTGCAAATTCAATACACTGTATGCGGTTGATGAAAGAGTCAATCGTACTACAACAAACAATGTCGTTGGGTAGGCTGTTCCAGAGGGAGATAGCTGACGGAAAAAGTGAATGTTTGTGAGCGTTTACACGACTTAAAGGTTGGCGTATTGTTTTAGAATGATTTAGTCGGAATGAGTGTTTAGGCGGATCTTGCAGATAATGAGAGCGTGATATGTGGAAATGACCATGATATAATTGGTAAAGGAATTTTAATCGTGACATTATTCTGCGTTGAAAAAGTTGTTTTAAGTTTGCCCTTGCGAGTAAATCTGCGGTACTGGACTGCCTCGCGAATTCTGAATATACGAACCTTACTGCCAATTTTTGTATTCGTTCTATTTTACTAATCAGGTACTTTTGATGTGGACTCCAGATGAGATCGGCGTACTCTAAACATGGTCTAATTAGTGTTTTGTAGGCATTTATTTTAATATGTGGTGGTGCATTGCGCAGTTTTCTTCTCAAGAAAGATAACTTCCTTTCCGCTTTCTGACACATGGCCAAGATGTGTGGTTCCCAGTTAAGGTTCGGCGTGAGTGTAATGCCTAGGTATTTTACTTGATTGCATTTTTCGATAATTGAGTTTCCAATCCTATATGTATAGTTAAGGGGGGATTTCTTATTTGTAAAAGAAATGCAATGCGTTTTTGATGTGTTTAGTTTCATGCCCCAAGTATTGCACCAGGAATAAATTGCCTGAAGTGAATTGTTAAGTTTGGTTTGGTCATCTGAATTGCGCACGACTGTGTACACGACACAGTCGTCGGCAAACAGACGCATCTGAATAGGGTTCTCAACGGAAAAGTGGATGTCGTTAATAAACATTAAAAATAGCAGAGGTGCAAGAACCGATCCCTGAGGTACACCAGAATAAACATCAAGTGGTTCTGATAGCTGATTGTCAATTTTAACGCTTTGTTTCCGTTTAGTTAAGAAGTTGTTGATCCAGGATATTATTTTGATATCAATACCAAAAGCCGTTAGTTTTTTGACTAAATCCAGATGTGGGACAACGTCGAACGCCTTAGAAAAGTCTAAAAATATAGCATCTAATTGGACGTTATCGTTGATTGCGTTGGCTATGTCATGAGTTAATTCAGCTAATTGGGTTATAGTTGAGAGGCCTGATCTGAAACCATGCTGTTGTTTGTAGAGAAGTTCGTTTGTTTCTAGGTGAGTTATTATGGCCTTGAAAATTACATGTTCCATTATTTTGCAGCACGAACTCGTAAGTGACACTGGGCGGTAGTTGCTTATTTCTAGTTTGGGGCCTGATTTATGTATAGGAATTACTACAGCATTGCACCAGTCGTCTGGTATCTGTGAAGTTTGAAGAGATAACGTGTATATTTTAAAGAGATACTTAGATGTCCAATTAGCGTATCGGCTTAAAAATGAGTTAGTGATTTGATCGGGGCCCGTAGATTTCTTTTGATCAAGCTTTTGTAATAGAGAAAGTATGCCCTCCTCATTTACGATTAATTCTTCCATGGGTATTTTCACAGTATAAGGAGGTAGTAGCGCATTACTGGTATGTTTCGTGAAAACTGACTGAAAAAACTTGTTCATCTCATTAGCAATGTGTTCGGGATCTTTAATGATTTGTTCCGAATTTTTAATTTGTGAGATTGAGTCTCTTTCATCTGATAAGTATCGCCAGAATTTTTTGGGACAGTGCGCCATAAACGAAGCTAACGTAGTGTTAAAGAAGCGGGTTTTTGCTTCTGACATTTTATGCTTTAATGTCCCGATAAGATCACGTACGTTGTTTTTGGTTCCCTTTTTCTGCCGTCGTTTTATTTTTCTTTTCAGTTGAATTATCTCACGCGTTATCCAAGGGTATTCTCGGTTGATGCGTTTCTTTTTATTCGGAATGAATGTGTCTTCGCAATATTTAACAGTGCTTTTAAAATGCGCCCAAAGTTCTTTTACGTCTGTAAGCTCAATGAATTCATGAAATTGTGTTTCCAGGAAACGTAGCACAGCAGGGTCATTTGCACGTGCGTAATCTTTAAAGTAAGTAGGTAGTGGCTTTTTGTATTTCTTCGCGCATGAAATAGGGCAGGTTAAGGTAATCGATTTGTGATCGGAAATGCCATTCTCGATGGACGCAGAAGAACCTTCTAATGTACTACTTACAAACGCTAGGTCAAGTAAAGACGATGACGTCGCAGTGATCCGAGTGTTATCAGTTACTAGTTGATTCAATGAAAACGCGAACGCTACGTCCAGTAGTAATTCTGAACTAGCAACGTCACGACCATCATGTGAACCATTGTTCCAATTTATTCCGGGAAGATTAAAATCCCCAGTAAGGATAATTTTTGACCTAGAGTTAGTATGCTTTGAAAGATAATCATGAATCACTTCAATGTAGTCAGGTGCCGCATTTGGAGGCCGATATACCCCTCCTACAATTATACTTTTATCATAATATGTTATTTTGCACCAGACGCTTTCGTGGTCGGGAATGCCATCGAGTTCAAAGGATTTGATATTTTTTTTTAATTGCTACCGCTACGCCCCCGCCTCTTGACCCTCTATCTTTACGGAGCAGTCTTTATGAGGGAGGGACGACTTCCGAGTCACGTACTCCGGAGTGAAGCCAAGTCTCTGTTATTATTAGAACGTGAGGTTGGTAGGACGAAATTATGTTCTCTAGTTCATCAAACTTGTTTAGCACACTTCTGGCATTGAGGGAAACGATTCTAAGTGTTTTAGTACTGTGCTGTCAGTTCGAGTTTTTCTTATTTGTAGAAGTTTTATGCGTTGATGAAGTTGGTCGGTTGTTTCGTGGTGGACCCGCTTTCTTCGATATATCTGTTCTAGCATTCTTTACTGGGTCCCAAGTATAAACTTTATCATTGACTTTCAGTTTATCGAACGACAGTTTGACTTTTGCTCCTTTGGCCCTTTCGTTAGCCGCAGAGTGCCATAAGTGCGCGCGCATATCCCTTACTCTTTTGGAAAAATCTTCGGAGACGGATAAGGGCGTACCCTTGAGTTTATAACAGCAAGATAAGATTTTGTTTTTTTCACTGTAGTCGAAGAGACGTAGGATGATTGGCCTTCCCTGGCTGGTTCTATGGTTGCCTATTCTATGAATTCTTTCGATGGTCTTTACTTCGATACCGAGTGTTTGTTTCAGAATGTCATCTTTTACTTTCTTTTCCAGTAAGATAGCATCTTCGTCAGACTCTTCCGTTACACCATAGATAATCAAGTTATTACGTCGGCTTCTGTTTTCTAAATCATCCAGTTTAAGTGCAAGACTTCCAATTTCACCTTTCATGGTGGCGTGCTTACTTTCATACTCGGCCAATTTTTCTTCGCAGTGTTTAAGTCGTTCCATATCATTTTCGATTTTAGTGAGCCTGGTTTCCATATTATCCACAGTTCGTTCAACCTTTTTCAATTTAGCCACTACTTCCTTTAACGTTTTATTTGTTTTAGTTTGTTCTTTGAGTATTTGTTTTAGAATGTTATTGTTGGGACGGGTGTCCGATTCCGAATCAGAATTCGGACCGGGATTTAGCTCAACATCACCCGATGTTAGTAACAGCAGCTTACACACATCATAGCAATCAGCAATCAGGGCAACAAGAAAGCGTGGACTTGGCAGCACCATCAGGGTTACATCATCGTCTATTAATGAGGTTACCGAGTAATTGTTACTAACCTGCACAACGAAAAGAGCAGGAATAAGCATCGGTCCCTGGTCGGTGCCACCAAGTCCACTGAAGTGTCTCGTGTCATGAGCCAGGCTTTTATACTGTTGGGCGCCTGCTTGCGTCGACGAGATCTCGTCCGTGGCGTGGTAGCTGCGCTGTAGAGGTGCGTAGAAGATCGCAGGCGCTTGCGCAGATTCGTTCCCTGTTGTTGTGTCATCGGTGATTACTGGCGTAGTTCCATTTGTGTGCAGATGCGTGACCAGCCCGGTAGAGAGGCCTTTAGGCCATAGCGCAATCTGCACAACGAAAAGAGCAGGAATAAGCATCGGTCCCTGGTCGGTGCCACCAAGTCCACTGAAGTGTCTCGTGTCATGAGCCAGGCTTTTATACTGTTGGGCGCCTGCTTGCGTCGACGAGATCTCGTCCGTGGCGTGGTAGCTGCGCTGTAGAGGTGCGTAGAAGATCGCAGGCGCTTGCGCAGATTCGTTCCCTGTTGTTGTGTCATCGGTGATTACTGGCGTAGTTCCATTTGTGTGCAGATGCGTGACCAGCCCGGTAGAGAGGCCTTTAGGCCATAGCGCAATCTGCACAACGAAAAGAGCAGGAATAAGCATCGGTCCCTGGTCGGTGCCACCAAGGCACTTGATGAGGGGGCCGCCATTGGAAACATAATTGAAAACTTTGAAAACCTTGTACCCGTCAAACAGCATTATGATGACGCCAGTATTCTTGATTCTTTTTGCTCCGAGGGCCAGTATATTTCTTGCGTTGACAATCTTTCGGTTGATGGCTCCTGGATCATCACTAAGAGGGATCCCATGAATGAGTCCCTTGTAGGTGGCATGCGGTGCAGCCACATATGCACTGACTTCGTGGCGCTGTCCGGCCACCGTAATAGCTTCAACGTTAACGTAGCGCTTAACATTTTCTTGGCTCGAAGTACTGACGACCATAATATTTTGCAGGTGATAAGGGCACATTGTGTCCGTGTTTCTCTCTTCTGGACCGAGCCCCGCCGCACTCCATATGGCCTCTGCCTCGACAGACGCACCAGGCTTGCTAATACACAGACCGCCTCTCGGTCTCACGATGACCTTAGTTTCTTCACATGGGAGTGGTGGCATCTTGCTTCCCCTTATAAGTTTTTTTCTTGACATCTCTGAAGCTGTGAAGGCCGGGCGTAGGTTCTTGAGCGTTCGTCTTAGACGCCGGCGCTCCGGCGCCAGCAGTTCTACTGGCTTTCCTCACTTCCGATCGTCTTTTAGTCATCGTAATCCATCCGGAATCCTTGTTATTCTCTTCGGCGTCCCCCGGGGTCCTCCATGATTCATCTTCCATTTCTTAATGTGGCGAGAACAAGTCCTTTTCTGTTTGAGACGCGGCGCTTCTGCACCACGCAGCCGGGCTGAAAGACGGCGTCATAAAAACAAAATTCTGTTCGAGGGTGTAGGAGTACCACGTTTTTTTTTCCGCTTTCGTCGTCACTTTGCTGCGCATTTTACGCAGGCCTGGCGGTTTTTGTGTAATAACCAGCGAGTCGTACTCGGCAAACTGTCTTACTGTTCCATACTAATTTTGGTTAACCGGAAGTTAAGGGGTGATCGCGAGAGCACACCAACGTAGGCGGCTTGATAGATAGATAGGTAGATAGACAGATAGATAGATAGATAGATAGATAGATAGATAGATAGATAGATTAGATAGATAGATAGATCTTTGCCAGAAGTGCTTGCAGTACGCAAACAAGCGCTTCGCTTTTACTAACTTCATGCCTTCTACAACGCTGTGCATACGGAGGAAGATCAATAGCACCGAGTGTGTACATATACAGCAGTCGATGGCTTAAGAGCAAAATATTCCTATGTACTTTTTCTGTTTGCCCAAGATTTTTTTTTGTGTTAGCCTTGTTTCAAAAGTATTATTATCGATATTAATTATTAATATTAACGATGTTATTAAGAAATAATACGTTATTATTATTATTATTATTATTATTATTATTATTATTATTATTATTATTATTATTATTATTATTATTAGTAGTAGTAGTAGTAGTAGTAGTAGTAGTAGTAGTAATAGTTGTAGTAGTAGTAGTAGTCACCCCGCCGCGATAGTCTAGTGGATAAGGTACTCGGCTGCTGACCCAGAATTGAATTCCGGCTGCGGCGGCTGCATATTCGACGGGGGCGAACATGCTGTAGGCCCGTGTGCTCAGATTTGGGTGCACGTTAAAGAACACCAGGTGGTCGATATTTCCGGAGCCCTTCACTACGGCGTCTTTTATATACATATAGTGGCTTTAGGTGGTAAACCCTACAAGTGGATCAATCATTCAATTATTATTATTATTATTATTATTATTAGCTGTAGTAGTAGTAGTAGTAATCAGCAGCAGCAGCAGCAGCAGCCTGACTACGTTCCCTGCAGGACAATGGTCTCTTCCTTTTTTCACCTGTGAATTCCGTCCTGTGTTTGCTGCTGCCATTTTATACCCGCAAGCTTCTTAATCTCATCTGCCCACCTAACCTTCTGCCTCCACCTAACCCGCTTGCCTTCTATGGAAATCCAGTTAGTTACCCTTAATGATCAGCAGTTATCCTGTCTACGCGTGCCATGCCGTGCCCATTTCCTCTTCTTGATTTCACCTATGATTTCCTTAACCCTAGTTTGTTCCCTAATCCGCTCTTCTTGTTACTTAAGGTTACACCTACCAGTAGTAGTAGTAGTTGTTGTAGTAGTAGTAGTAAATTATTTTTCGGTCTTGCACCTGCATGCTCATGCGTTCAGGCGTGGCATTCCGAGCCAGCTTTCCACCATTGAGGTCAGCGACTCAGATTGCGAACTGTCTGCCCTAGGGCCACTCGACGAAGCATAGCGGCTTCCTAATAACGAAAAAAATTGCTGTTATTAGGGCTTCCAAACTGGAGCCGGTGGGTTCGAAAGAGCCGACCATATAATCCTGTAGCCCTCAGGTATATAAATAGCCAGTTTCACTTGTGACAATTTTTATAATAGAACCACAATTCTAATCAGCAACGTCCTGCACATGTCGTGCACGATTTGAGGAGTGGCGTTGAAACAGATTTCAATGCTGGCATGTCTGAATTGAAACCTCATTATTATCTGTGGCGAGCTCAAATTGCCATTCGGGCAGCTAGACCTCGAGACGCATGGTTATCTTATCACACTGCCACTAACGATTGCTTCCGCGCTGAGCAGGCAGCAACGTGGGCCGCATGTTTTCCGTCGGCGAGGTCACTGGCCATCTGGCCCATGACGTCACCTTAAATGCGCGCCTATCAGTGGACGCCAGTGTTGCGGAGTTGCTGCTCCGTAAGCCGAATGAATCAAGTATCATTCCGCATTATCGCGGCTCTGGAATAGAATGGCGACAAAGCTTCGGTGGTTAGAATAGAAATAAAGTTATGCAAATTTTCGAAAGAGTGGAAAGAAAATTGGATTACATGTTTTTCCGAAAATACGGCTTATTTACGTCAGCATTCTGGTTTTCAAAGATCAAACATCAGTTGCTCGAGTTTCACAATAATCTAGTTAGTTAAAAACGTTTGGCTCATTATAAGCATGATACATTTATTAGCATCGCCCCTACTATAGTTCTGTCATTATAATAAATGTGTTCCTTCGAATTTTTTCTGTATTCTTCGCGTAACCCCGGCTCTATGTCTCTGTATCCGTCTTGCGGAACTAGATGATGGCGGCCTATTCACTTTACACCTGGTCATTTTTTCTCCGCTCGGTGGGATCTTGGCCACCTGCTATCTGCCCATTCTTCACTTTTTTCTTGCTTCTGCCGCCATCGGTGATACGAACGCATATTCTAAAAAGTGGTTTTCTAGGTTGCGATGATAATTGACGCGGCTGTGATGTTCGTTTGTGTTTACTGGAAGCTTTTGTGTACTAGTTTGCGCGCCATCTCACCACATATGGCGCCCCTTGCCCCCTCCCCTTTTTATTTTGCAATACATTCCCGTGTGCCTACATACATGGTTGCCTTTGGCTGAAACTCTATTTCAAAGGTCCGTTGGCCAGAGAAGCGCACCTTCACGTACGATTAACTGTGGGCTGTGTGAATTGGCTGTGCGTTGAACTGTTGTAAGAGATGAACCGTGAAGAGAGAGATAGAATAGACTTTTGAAAGCATCGGTTTGGATAGCTAGCCAAAGCAGGCGATTCCACGTAACCAAGGCGACATCTTCCCGAATCCTTACGCTACGATTTTCTAAGTTATTTTTTAGCAATAAGGCTCTTTAGCTTAAACGACAAGAAAAGATCATTCGCGTGAACACTAACCCTTGGGAAAAAGGCCTGCTTATTCACTAACTAAATACTAACAGTTTACTTGTCACGAAAAGTTTACTTGTCACTTCTCTCCTCGTCATAGTTAAAGGAGATAAAATGCTGATCAGATAAACTGGAAAGCTTGCCAAGAATTTCGTGAATAGTGCTGTCCCGAGTATTTATTAAATTACGAAATTTTCGGTTAATGGGCGTTTATATGTGCCTGTACATTGCCATATAAAGATAATTGAAATAAAGAAGCATACCCAAAATATTAGGCGACATGCAATTGTCCAAGTAGATTATTTCGTGGTCATTGTTTACTTCATGTAACTACCTTGGCAAGCACGCATGGCAGCAACATACAGATAGGCATGAACGAATCCCCAATGAGATCATACACGCAAACGCGCACATAGAATATCGCATACTGTGGCAGCCGTTGGAAGGCTATTCATGTTCCTATTTTAAAATGGCACACTGTGTACTGCTTGGCAGCTAAGGAATTAGAGGTCCCTTGAAACTTTGTTTTGAGTGACAATAGAACTATTTCACTGGAAAAGCTTATTGCCTCACAAATGCAACGCCAGAAAAAAATATAAGAATCCCTCCAGTCCGAGTGGAGCCACAAAGATTTGTCACACGCTCCAATCGCATTTTCTCTTCTATCGTCCTGACGAAAGCGCTGGAATCTAAGCAGGGAGGGATCGCAGAGGCAAACAAAAAAAAACGACACGTGCGCCTCGTGGCCTTCAGCACATTTTTTTCTTTGAATATGCGGCTTTTTCAATGCGATTGCACGCGCACGCGTGGACAAGTGACGGCGTCGCGTGGCAATCTTTGTAACGACCGAGCACGCCATCTTTAAATCAGCCAATGGCTTATAGATTGGCATTCTAAGAGGGATTTTTAGTGTCTTCCGCCATTTATTGAGTAAAGAGAGAGCAATTTTCATGTGACTTTGAATATTTATTGTGATTTCCAGGAAGTGTGCTGTGCTATAACATTTGAATCGCGCGTTCTCGGCAGCCTCTACTACCAATCCGCAGCGTTTTCTGACCATGCTCAAAAAATGTTGCAGAGCCCCTTTAAGAAAATAATGGAAGCTTTGTAGACATCACCGCCTGCCCTTCTATATATGTGTCATCACTTGGCACAAAACTTTATTTCGAACTAATCGACAAAGTTAAGATTGATTGAAACTTTTCTTAAGAGTGTCACATAACTGCAAGACACACGGTGATGTTTACGAGAGATCCGGCAACATACGAGGCTTAGTAGTTACCTACCTAAAAAAACCAAAACAGCAATTCTGGTTAGAAACAGTAAAAGTTTAAAGCTGTACTCTCTGCTAGCTAAAGAGATGCCATGAAGGTAGTAAAATACACTCAAAACAAGTAAATGCACGGCTTGCCCAATATTCGCGAACTTTTTTTACATTGTGCTTACCGTGCTTATACGATACGTAGCAGGACAACTGCCCCTATGGAAACTAGTACGCTGGTTGCATGGCACGAGATTAGTCACTAAGCTATACCCTTCTTTAACTATGGTAACAAGTACAGCGTCATTGTGCTGTTCTTATGCATCTAGTTACATCAGCTTTATGTTGTTAATACATTCTTAGCTCGATAAGGCTATGAAGAAAACCTCTCCTAATTTGGGGAATTGCAGGAATGAAATTGACCTACCTGTCCGTTGCCGGGATAGTCAGTGGGCTATGTTTTCTTATTCCGAGGGATCGAAAAGAATGTAGTAACAACAAGTCGAAATCCTCCGGAATGAAATTGTTATAGAATGAAGGTGCTCATTTCGCAACACTGATGGAGGCTCGTGTGAATTTGCCTTTCATTAAAAAATGCCGCTACCTTTAAAGTTGTACCCAAATATAGAGATCTCCTAACATTGCAACTAAGAAACACACTTGCCATCCCGAGAGATTTCAGAGGCCTCCAAGACTCGTCATTTTTCATTGGATCCTTTCATAGACGATACGGCTTACCTTAACGAAGTTGACGCAATGCAACTTGATACCCTTGTCAGCTGCCGAGTCCACAGTGAACGCTTTGCCATCACTGTGAGGCAGTGATGGCAAAGTGTAAGGCAGTAGATCAAAGAACCCTCACAGTATCTCGAAGAGGCCCTGATAGATTTTTTTTCAAGTAGTCATAGGGTGTAATCAAAAGGATGTAAGTGTCTCATGAATTCAGTGCCACTAAATTTCAAGAATCTGTCAAGTACGAGCCCAGTTACAGTTTCTTTCGCATGCTGCAACCGCTCCCTTCTGCCCCGCCGCGGTAGTCTAGTGGCTAAGGTACTCGGCTGCTGACCCGCAGGACGCGGGTTCAAATCCCGGCTGCCGCGGCTGCATTTCCGATGGAGGCGGAAATGTTGTAGGCCCGTGTGCTCAGATTTGGGTGCACGTTAAAGAACCCCAGGTGGTCTAAATTTCCGGAGCCCTCCACTACGGCGTCTCTCATAATCATATAGTGGTTTTGGGACGTTAAACCCCACATATCAATTAATGAACCACTCCCTTCTCTCGTCCCAACAAAAGTGCTGAAAGTTAAGAAGTGAGGGATGGCAGGGCAAAGAAATTACGTCACGCGTGCGTCTTCACTACTAGTGCATTTTTTTCTTTTTTTCTTCGAATACATGCTTTTTTGGTGTTACTCCGGGCGCACGCGTGGACAAGCAGCGGCTTCCCGCAGCGATTCCTGTAACAACCAAGAGCTTCATGTTCAAATTAGCCAATGGGTGACAGAAGGCCTTTTACGAGTGGTTTTTGAGCGTCTTTCGTAATTCGTCAAGAAAAGAGAAGGCATTTTTTAGTTGACTTTGATAACTTGTTGCGAATTCTTGGCGGCGGGCCACACTGTAATATTTGGCTCGCGTGTTCTCGGGAGCCTCTACTACCGATCGGCAGCGTGCTCCGAAAGTGTTGGAGAGCCCCTTTAACGCAATCAGGAATCACTTTCCCGGCGCTGTCACCATAAGCCCTGTGATTCTCACGTCAAAGTGCAACTTTTTGAATTAGGCACAAGATCGACCTTCCTAGTCTGGCTTTGGAAGAAGTACAGCGTTGGACTACACATAATTTTTGTGCTGACGGAAGACAAATGTACACGGGCGGCAATATGACTCAGACCTGTTTCACTGGTGATGTCACTGGTCTCAGAAAATCATGGAATAGTGAATGCCATGCCGATAGAGTAACGCAGGGAAAACAGTTGCACATTTGCAGGGTAGTTCTAAATAGGGTAGTCCTAGAATTGAGTACAAGATGCTTAGCATTCATTTCCATTGCACATCCGTCATACGCTAGTCACTTGGCTAGGAGGGTTATTTATTCGATGTTCGCCACGTGTGAACCAATCCAAATGCTGTCACAGCCAATATATATCTTATTGCCTTGAAGCAGACAACACGGTTGTTTGGACTTCCATCCTTCAATGCCCCATTAATCTTGCTGTTGGGAACAACGAAGGCCTAAGAGCACGAGTGCAATAGCTGACTTATTGGAACTTCAGCAGATCGTCACAATAAATAAAAGTCAAAGTGAAGAAGGTACAGTTTGGTTAAGGGGGCTGTATAAATTGTTTGTGGCGTATGGCATAAATATCGGAAAAAAAAGTGGACAAGAGAGTGGCCGGCGTGGTGGTTGAGTTGGTCATATATAGGACGCATCATATGCTAACGTTGAAGTTTCGAACACTATGATCGGCAAGAGATTTCTTATTTACTTACTTTAGTTTCTTAGAATTCATGTCTTTGCAACTGCTGAAAATTTAAAAAACTGGAGAACGCTAGAGCTTCACCTTGACGAGTGGGACGCGATTGAGTAGTTTGCCACGATTGACATCCCCTTCTGAGTAATCGGTCTATCCTCGCTACCCTATATCAGAACGCCAACGGGCAGAGTTCCGATGTGTCCGTAACGTCACAGATCTTTCTTCTGCGAACCGGCGATGTACACCACTACACGTCAGTAAAGCGACACACGTTATTGCGCTGCGGCTGAAAATTAAATGCATAAAGAGCGAATCAGACAATACAAGAACGAGGCAGAGCTTGTCTCCGTCATCTCCTTGTCTTCTCAGCACTTTTTGCACCGAAGATTTAACATTACCGAACAACAATTAGGCCGCTCCCGCATCGTGTTCAGTTGCACACTTTGTTGATGCTGATGTCGATAATGCTGATTAATAATGCATTGGTGCAATTAAGATGTCTTCACGATTAGTGTGATTCAGTGCTGATTCCTTGTAATGTTATTTCCGGTAAGGACACTGCTTAGGCTGCATGATAATATGGTCGGCTTTTCCTTTCTGTTACAATTTCATCTAACTTATGGTGGGTTAAAATGAGACACGGGGCTAGGCGCAGCTTATTGACTTTGGCGAATTTAGTGGCGAATACAAAAATTACTTTATTTCTCTTGTAGGGAGTCCGTCCTATGTACGGCTGACTCAGAAGCCTAGCTAATGTTTCAGCCGCACACATTCGTACCATGCACGATAGACGTGCCCTATCCGTAGCTCGTCTCATTGAGTTACACGGGTTCGGGCTAATAAGCCAACAGGCTAGGTCAACAAAATGACACATTCTGCTAGGCGTTAGCAATCGCGCAAACGTCGCGAGGAGATAGTAGAGAAAACAAGGGTAGAAGCTTACCCCTTGGTCGTTGTCGTCCTCGGCTCACAAGGGGGGTTTGCTGGTCCGACCTCCTTGGTTCCTGGCTGGTGTAAGAGAGGCCGTGCGGCCGTCCGCACGCCAGTTTTGTTCCCTGCCCGGGTTGCCCTCTCCCTGACGAGAATACCCTTTTTCGCTGAGGGGGAGAAATCTGTTCCGCGTGACGATAAAGAGGGGAATCGCGAGCGCCGGCCGTGTGGGTGTTCCAGCAAGCAGGCTTTCGCACTGCCGTGAAAAGGAAAAGGAGGCTGGGCGCGCGTGCTCCCCCACACTCTTATTACAGCGTAGGTGCTGGTAGCTGTGTACATTATACGTGCAAAAGTTGTCATTGCAACAACTTTCGCGTAGAAAAAATATGCGGCTGATGTAATTGTGTTCGGGACCCGTCAAAAAGGGAGAAACTTTCTTGGGTCAAATATTTGTATTCGTGCATGGAGCTACTTTGGCATCAGTGCAACAACTTACGTATGTATTTTGTTTCTTTATTTACTAGCTACATAAAACGAAAAGTTTAGTTCATTCGGTAAACCGCGCCAAAGCAGAGGTATTTTTGAATTCGCGCATGTTGCTGGGGAAAAACGCGACATAAAAGTCAGACCTGCGTGAAACGCGCACCACAATCACAGCGAAAGCTAGAAGAGGGGTCATTCAATAGCTTTTCAAAACACTCTTTGTTTAACTGCGATAAGGACACTGTTGAGTGCCCACTACGCCATGAGTATTTATAATTTTGTAAAGTCAGCATTCCCTTTGCTATCCTTGGTCATTCTTTGGAGAAGTTGTCTGCTACGCACTTGTTAGACATTTTGTGCAATTGTTTTGTGCCATGGCTGGTGATTATGAAGAGTTATGATTGAAGTCCGTATGCGCCACAGTTAATAGGTGATCAAGGACAAGTTTTCTGAGAGGTTGGAGCATTGGACGACCCTCTCGTTACGCAATTCGCTTTGTTTGACGCCTGGCTGTTCCTTTGACGTTCTAAAACGCTTTGGTACTCATGATAGCGTGATTTCTTTCGCAACAGCAAGCCTGCCTAAGGCCAGTTTAGAAAAGTGTTCTAAAGCACTGGCATGACTCAGTGGTAGAATACTGGGCTGGCGCGCAGTGGACCCGGGTTCAAATTTTTTTTGTGTCAATGGTGTTTATTTTTATTTACTGAATTTTTTTGTTCGCTATTGGTTACGAACACCAGTGGCGACGACGGCGACGGCGGTGGCGGACAGTCACGGCACCGCGAATGGCACATTCTCCGATCTCACGACAGCTTTAGCTGTAAAAAGCATTGAAATACCTTAGAGAATCTCCTAATAACTGAACAATTTTCTCATACTAGTTATATACTATAATTTTGAAGAATCAGAATGTAATAAAACTATTGTATAGAGCTTCACAAGTGAAAAACTATTTCAAAAAACCTTTACTGCTGATGAGGACTTGACTCACTTCATGCGGCTACATCGAGGCTGATCCACGTTCCCAAGGATGCCTTCAAGAGGTGCATAATGAACTGAAAAAATCTCCAAGAGAAAAAGTTCTCAATCAAATCTTGCAATCGAATTTAATTAGATTTTTTCATACCAAAATTTGAAAAACAACAAGCTACAGAAAATCCCAAAGTCATTGCATCACAATGCCGGGATGACGAAAGTGAAAACCATGAAATTCCCGAGCAGTTCTGCATCAAAACACCGAAAGAGCCATAGAAGATCCGTTATGACATGTTTTGTATTCAATCATTGAATAATCTAATAGAGTGCAAGCGTTCAACAAAATACACCATTAACAAGAGTTAATGACTGACTGGGGTGCTTAATGACTGACTGGGGTGCTTGATATACTATCAGTTTTAAAGCAAAACAGCAGCAACTTCCCTCTGGATTCATTGCGTGGAGTGCAAGGAGTGGCCTCCTGAAGACAGCATGGTGGTCCACGGAGTGACTTTAGGGTTTTTCTACTCCAGAATCTGAACGGTTGAAAAAATATCACAATGTCTTTTCTCCCTAAACCCTGCATCTCGTTTTGCCCCGCTGCTAAGGGCAAAATGAGACACCTGGTGCAATGGGTATTTATTTTTAAAACACACTGTTCAACTTTGGCAACATGTGCCGACATGCTCATATTTATGCCGCACGTAGCTTGTACCCAAAGGAAAGTTTATTTAATGACATTTATTGGCAGATAATGAAATAAAAATAATATTTACTATCTTGAAATATTCGTCACAATATAAAATTCACTTGTGCGTTGAAGTCCTGAGCTGGATTTGCACTCGAGCTGTAGTTTATTATGACCTATCTTTTGCGTATATCTGAAATTTTCGCAAATTTCAAACGTTATTTCTCTCTCACAACAAACGTTCTGGCCAAAACAGTGAAGCCAACACCAGAATTCCCAAGAAACAAACTCAGAATTGCTGTTTCGCGAAAAAAACTACAAAATTACTTGCTATTCCTTGATCACTAGAACTATCTTTTTACTTAGGTATGCCTTAATCACCTTTGCTGTCTTTTCATTTGGTTAAATGTCGTGTAACAGGAAAAGGGGTCCCTCAAGCCATTCTCCTTTGTTTGTCTGAAGCTAACGCGTATTATTACAAATACAAGCACAACGTTTATAAGAACCATAGCAAGTCTATATATAAAGCAATATAAAGAAAGCTGATGCAGTAAAATAGATAGATCTTTATTGTTTCTTCATGTTTGGAATAGATAGTTTTTAATCGTAGTTGTACATTTGAATATTACCCATAAAAAAAGCTTTCGGCATAGCTCCAAACAACTTCTGATGAGAGTGTTGTCCAATGAGAAGTTCCAGCTGAAGAAGAAGCGCCTGCATATTTCAGAATCGGACGTACTTTAGTAAACAGGGGTCGAGGGCACAGCGTTTTGTTTCATAAGTGCGCTTTTAGAATGGCGAGCCAGCTTTACTAACGATATGTTTCACATCTGTACTGGCTGAACTATTTTTCTTATGAAAATTTTTATCACAACTTGTGAATGATTTTGTAAATATGGGCCAAGATTCTTGTTTTGATATCAATTGAAAAGTGTTGCCTACCATAGCAGCATCTGGACGAGCAAATACGAAGATGTCGCTTTGAATCGATTTGCGGTTCCGCAGAAGGCTAGAAGAAGGAGAAAATGAACTTTTATTTATTCAGGACATCGTAAGTCTTTTGCGATTTACGAATTCGCTCTTACTGAGGATAGCGTCAAATTCGCAACAAAAATGCAAATGTGCAAAACTTTGTCACAACCCTCGGGCTATCACGAACCTCTGTAGTAAACATACGCTCTATGCCGGTATGCATTAGAATGGTAAACATATCAATGCGAAGTTCAGTGACACTGCAGTCAGGGCCAGACAAGTTGACGGTTACAAGTAATGAGGAAATCAGCAAACAAAAAATAAGATGAGTATATACATGCGGAATAATATTAAAAGTCTGCTGTATCTACAAGAACTGTGGAGAGACCCACCCATCTCCATAAACAAAGAAAATATAGGAATGAACAGCAAAACAAAAAAAATATTGCTGACCCAGTGTGTATTGACAATCGTATCAAAGATTTCAGCGAGTGCACATCAGCAAAGGGTGGAATCTGTCGCGAATACACGTACTATAATGGTACCAGCCGTTCGGTCAGGAGCTGAGAAAGCAAGCACGTGGTTTGCCTGGAACCCTCGAAAGACAATGCTAGTGTGTTAGCATACGAGACTGCTTCTTTCGCCCAAACAACCGTGGCATTACAGCGAGCGAGAAACGTCCACATTTCCTTTTTTGTGGTGCAGACAGGGAGAGGCAATGTTCTCACTCTAGCAAGGAGGAAATAAAAGGAAGCCTCAGGCGGTGTTTCGCATTGTCCGCCATTTCAGCCACCGTTATCACATATATGGGGACATTAGGTTTACTGACGCACGTACTGACGCCACCTGCAGACGCAGACAAACGCTATGCGAGTCAATATTTGATCTTACACAGCGGATCTCTCTGTTTTCTTTCTTGTCACGTGTTCTTTCTATCCTGGCTGCTGAAGATTAGTTCAGACTGTGTTACTTTTACTTATTATTTTCAGACAGCGTCATATACAATTTGTTTTGTAACACCCATTGTACATTTGTCAAAGGGGTCTTAAGTATGTTTCACGTTATGTATATATGTGCACCGCATTTGTATTGGATACCATGTAAGAACCATAGCAAAAACCTGCGCAGCTTAGCGGTAGAATAGTGGGTTCAAATACTATTTTGATGGGTGTTTTTACTTGCTCTTTTTTCTTGCTTTTCTTGATATTGGTTACAGATACCGGCGGTGGTAATGGCGGACAACTACAGCGCACGGGACCCGTGTTGCTTTCACTGTAATATTGCACTCTCCTCTTACGTTCTGTGTATCAAACGTTATTGCTGTATTTTAAAGCATTCAAGTTTCATGTACTAATACTGCTGAATAGGCGTTGTATTTTAAACATTTTAGTTAAAGTGTACAGAGCTGGTAATTTTAGCAGTTTGAACCTATTGTGTTCTTTATTTGTCAGTTTCCCTTATTATACCTAGTCGCTAATGGGAGTGGCGTTATCTTAAACTTGTGGCATGATATTGAAAAGCACTTTTCTGCGCAACATTTAGTGTGGGTCACCAGAATAAGTACGTTTGCAAGAAACGTGTCCAGAGGCTCAAATACCAGTGTATTAGTTGAAGCGATGTCGCTAGATCGCTGCAATACGACTTTCAGCACGGATAGGGCGTATGAAGAAAAAAATGGTAACTACTGTCGAAATTCTCGCAAAAGAAGGGTACTTCAGCGCAGGTGATGGTTCCGGTCACCATCTCGCTATGTGTTGGGAGCTAAATCTGAGATTCTCATGTTCTCGTTTGTTGGAGGCTTATAACGTTTAAAATGTGAGTCCGCAGAGCGTTGTTGTAGTGCGTATAATGCAGTGATCCTCTTACTTCGCTGCCTTTGTCTTCTTTATCAATGCAGAGTTATGACTGGCACAACCGAAACAATAGTGTTATATAACCTAAACTTGATTTGGAAATTTCTGAACTACACTGACTTGCCACATCGATCTGATAGTTAGATTCTGAGCGAAACTGTTGACTTGGGTAAGCTTGCCCTCTCTGTCAGATATAAAGAAGGGAAGATAACGTTTACGAGAAGAATGTTTTACTGATAGTTCATCATGTTGATCAATTTCAACTGCCAGGTAGTTGCACTTTATTCTTCCACCAGCTGTCTATTGTTCTTCGCTTATGATAAGTAAATAAACATGGCAGACCGTTTAGGCCAAATGGGATATCTTGTTCTTGAAAAACGAATTCAAGGTACCTGCCTTAACCAAACAACCGAAGGTCGCGGGATGAAATCCCGGCTGTGGTGGCTGCTGTTTTGATGGAGGTGAAAATGCTGTAGGCCTGTGGGCTCAGATTTGGGTGCATGTTAAAGAACTCCAGATGGTCGCAATTTCCGGAGCCCTCCACTACCTTGGCGAAAGCTTTCTGTTAGTATTCCATTATTTTATGTTTTATCTGCAGTGGATGCATATGCGCATAATGTAATAAATACGGAAGGAGGAATAGCACTGTACATCAAGGGTTAAGTTGTGGCCCATGTCAATGAACTTCCGTGTGTTTAGCCCTGTGTTGAGTGTCTGGTTGTACGACTTGAGGGTTTTGTTTTGCAGCAATTCTCACGCCTCCATTAGGTGATAAGTAGAAATCCTTTGAGTTTCTAGAAACTTGGTACCTTGATTTTTTGGTCGCAGACGCACAGACACTCTTTCGCTCACAACCAACAGGGCCGACGCGGGTGGCGGGGTTTCTGAGACACGAGCTCTTCAACGCTACTGTGTTAAAAAGCTGACATAGGCAGCACTGACCAGATGAATGCAAAGAATAAAGTTAAGTGTCCCAGCAAGAATCAAACCCTAGTATTCTGCTTGGCAGTTAAGTATTCTACCACAGAGCCATGCCCAGCCTCAGTTATACTTTCTCAATAGGCCCCAATGTTCGTGCAACATCAACTGTCGTTGCAGTACTGGCTAACAAATTTTATAATTATTACATTTGCACTCCTAAGATACAGCCGTGATGTCGATTGAACATCAGTTGTAGTCAGGTGCCATCCTGTGAGGTGTTTGTGTAGTAGTATTGAGGGCTACCATCCTCCTGAGTCCCAGCGAATACACCGGTGCTTCACACCAGCCTGCCAATTCTAGCGTGGCTGATATCCATGTTTTTGTTGGCATTGTTATGAAACTCCAAATAACTGCTAATGTTGTCATGGGTGTAACATCTCCATATAACAAATAAAACATATGTAGCTGTTTAAAGTATGTGTGTGCGAGGATTTTTACATATACTGAGCTCCACTTCATGAGATCACTCAATAAATAATTTAAATACACTCAATTTGAATCTGCGTGCTTCGCATAACATCGATTCTCAAAGTATGAGGGATCTGCCGAATCCCTAGCATCAATTCTGTATCTTTAATGCTCCTATAAACAATTATTTATTTGAACTTAAGCAACAGCTGCACTGTAACATACAAAGTTTTAGGTATTCAGAAAACTAAATATATTTATGACTACAGCATACCTAACAGGCAAACACTAGTGCCATATACATGACGCCCTACAGGAGAGCTAGACTAGAATATGGCATATTGGCACTTTACAATTCTTTAAAAATCCTAATTAACTTCAGTGCCCTATTCAGTTTGTTCAAATAGGATGTGCGTGACTACTTGATGAATAGCTTTTTTACTCAATTCTAACTAATGTTTCACGTGTGCATCATGTTGAATCATTTCTCAGGTATTTCTTGTATAAACATTTACTTTCTACTATGCTGTTTGTTTTTGTGTGTGAAATCTGTTGAATGTGCTGCCCTCTGTAAGCCCCTCAGGTGCTGTCAAGTTGTTTACACAGCTTTGTGCCTGGGGGAGCCCCATCAAGCATGTTTCCTGTTGAAAACAAACTGGATTTGATGCTGGCTTCTATTCACACAGAACTAAGAACACTCCGGCATGACTAAGCATACTGTATCTTAGACACTGTCCTGTGAAAGTTTTAGTGATTACTTCTGTCTTTATTATAGGCTCTCGGGTACAGATGGGCGGTAGAGAAGAAGCCAAAGTCGCCTGGGCAGCTGAAGATGGATTGTGCAAGTGTTTGACTTGTCATATAATATTAATCTAACACCACTTGCCTTACCTTGTCAATATTTGTGATTTTGTAACACACAAGTTTAGAAACAGACATAAATATAAAAGGAGAGCTGTAAATAAGCATTGAGCAAGTTTGCAGTGAAAGTTTTTAGCATGATGTCAACAGCACGTCACAAAATACCACATGTTTTATCACGCAACTACTTTCCTATGCATTTTTTTTCAATTGTGTGGGCACTGGCAACACCCTCAATATGCGCCTTCTGACTGCTTTTGCCTCTAACTTAAATTTTATTGTTCCTGTAACGAGGAACATTTATTTGTTAAAAATCAATTTGTGAAATAATTTATTTGTTACCTACTAAGCAAGGAGGAAAGTGAGAATGTTAAAAGTTAAAAAAGAAGTCTCGGCACAAAAAAGATGTGTATTCACAAGAAAAAGATTAGAAAAACACAAGATTGATCCTCACTCACACTGATCTCACCATTACAATCGGTGCAGTATTTCATTGGTCATGTTTACTATTGTCAATATTTTGGTTTTTATGCTTTTTACAATAAAATAGTTGATGTGACTATTTGCATCATGTTAATTTATTTTCAATAAATTTTATTAGAGACCTAATATCTTCCATTCTCACATGCATAAAAGCTCACTTCTTTACACATCATTTATTAGAGCGCAATGTGGTATGGTGTTGTATTTAGTGCATATTTAATGTGTGTATTTTAAAGTCAATATATGGCTGCTGAAATGTTCACCGGTATTCGAACCTTATATTTTTTTCTATTTGCACGCATACATGTCTGTATGGTGACCAAGCATCTAAAAATTGGGCAAGCATATGTGCAGAAAGGGGCCTTGGATAGATGTCAATCATTCTGGTGTAAAAATGAGTAGCATAGACTATAAACACACTCTGGGGTTAATTTCATGATTATTGAAACACACATTAATTATTATAGCTTGCTTCAGGTATATATTTACTTAATGTCTGCTTCCACCTTGAACATTGCACCATGCAGCCGGCACTGCTGAGGGCTTCTCGAAAGCACTTTTGTAACTAGCACACAAACGTACAGACAGCTGTAAGTGTGGCTTTCACCATTGACTGCTGGAGAACAGTGGCTTCGCGAAATCACACTTCCTTCGCGGTGAACCTAACTTTGCTCTTGCAACAGTCCAAGCTTATCTAAAATTCAGCACTGTTCTTAAGAAGCGCAGTAAGTGCGGCTTCTTCTATCCAGAGCAGCAAAAAAAAGAGGAGCAGCACCTGGACAGGGTAAGGCACAATTGCAGCACTTCTTGATAACAGTGCCGGAATGTCTATTTGCTACCTATAGAAAAAGCAAAACACTGCAGCTAACTTACCAGTAGCTTCACTGCAGAGCGATTGTGTTTTAAAAGACGATGATGGAGAAGCCCTACCTAGAGCTGTCACTGTGCTTCAGTGCTAGTTTCATAGGCGCCTGCGAGAGGCACTACGTGGAACGCCGGCCGCACGGTGCACGTGTTCAGAGTGGAATGGACAACATTGTACATCTGTTCAAGTATTAACAAACCGCATGTGGCCTGTCACACAGCTTGGTCTACAGAGTATAGAAACTTCTGCATTTCTAGCCATCTCCAGCGTCAATCCTAGGTTTGGCCCACTGGCACGTCGATGTCAAGCACCCTTCCATCACCCATTTTAAAGGGTGTTATGGCATGACAGCACCCTTAGCCAAAGGGTGCACCCACTACACCCTTTAAAATTTTTGCTCTGCACCCTTTTCTTAAGGATGCTGAGCTCTGCACTTTTTCTCAGCACCTTTTTTGAACACCCAATACAGAGCAAAAGGTGCTCGTCTGGCAACAAGCTCATTTACACCCTTATGGGTCAACATTGGTTTAGTGTGTAAGGCAAAGCTCACGATGAGCACAACGCGCTCGAGTAAGGGCTTGAAACGACGGAGTGAAATCGCAAGAAAAGTGCCGTTGTAATCTCTGACGGGTCTGTATCGTATGCGTCCGAGCGGCCGGAAAAGAAAAACGCATCGTACGCGGCAGTGTTCGAATGATACATTTCCAGGCAATCATCACGACAGTGCGCGCTATAGAGCTAACAAGCATGTGGGTGCTGATGGGCATCAGAGGTGGGCGAGAGGCTCCGTATATGGCACCAAGAAGCGTGCAAAACGGAGAAAGCGTCCTAAAAACAGGCAGGCGGAAATCGCGACGCGTTTGAGGAATGTATTCAAATGGCGGAGCGAAATTGCGAGAAAGTTGCCGTATCGCAAGCGTCCGAGTGGCCGAGGAGCAAGAAAAAGAGAAGCGCATTGTGTGCGTAAGTGGTAAGAGGGAAAGGGACTCTTCCGTTGTTTTCGCGGCGCATTAGACGGGGGGCGGAACACAAAGGTCGGTGGGTTTCGCGAAGTAGCAGGAAGGGACGAAGGCAAGTCTGCTTCGAGGAATGTCGAGGGGTTCGGTAAAGGGATTTACCTTTACGCGTGTTCTACTCCCCGCTTGAGGAGAAAAGCCTGCCAGGCCACCACGAGTTTGACTCAAAGTTGTTGCGAACAGCTGTCAGCTTCTCAAAAATGTTGACTCAGGACTGTTGAAAGGAATGGAATGTTTTGTTTGTTTAGTTCAGTGATTTTTGTAAATAACTAGTTTAAACTTTGTCTTGTTTGCGCTCTATTGTTTTGGTAGCCAATATGCGTTGAACATATATATCTAATAGAAGGAAAGGCATGATCAGCCTTTCGTCGATCTATTGATAGCATGTTTGATGGGCTGCGGAAGTGCGATGTCCGTGGCTAGCTAATAGTAACTGAGCGAGAGTAAAAACTCTGGTTGCCAGCGAGGAGCTTTACGGTGGTCGAAGGTGAAGCGAATGGGTTTCGCCATTGTTCCATTTCCCGTTCGCCAAGAAAGACCCCCAGGACGCGACACCGCAGGTTCGTCTGAAAAGGGAGTACACAGCCGTAGGCTTTTGACGATGGTCACTAGTGGATTTGTTTTGTTTTAATGTTTGATTTTGACGGTTTAAGTTTGTTTTGATTTTATAATGTGTTCTTTAAGTAGTCCGGCTACTAGATAGTGTTTAGGTAACCCATTTTTGGTTTTCTTCAATCCTTGGGCATTGTACGTTTTTCTAAGGTAAGCGCTGTGGGATTGCATAAACTACACGCATAGGAGCACTGTGACGTGCATTTGCGGATGTGGATGTTGCTGATGCAGATGCAACATGACAGTTATCTCTTCGTCTGCTCTGAGGGAACTGACGACTAGCTTTGAGTGGCACAAAATTTTGGGAAATAAAAAGATAGCATGAAGTAAAAGGCTTTTTTGTGAGTATGAGGCCTGGTAGGTTACAGCGGATTACTCACGCTAGCACACGGGTATGCCACGGGGAGCACATCACTTAACTGTTACTTTTCTTGAAAGCGGTTAATGGGAAGATTATTCTTGAACTGGAATTGGGAGTTTTAGTGAAAGGTCAGAGAAATGTTCAGATTGCTGCTTTGTGTTTGGTAAAACTACTTAAGGAAGGTAGTTCTGGAGGATTTTTAGGACTCGATGTGTCTCAGACCGAGGCGCAGTGACATCTGACGTACGCGCGGCCACTGGCCCTTTGTTTTACTTCGGAGAAGCTGGACACGTCTACCGAATACGTCTATACCGCTGTGTGGATCTCCGTGTATTATCGCAAATGCCCTTGTGTACGAGCCGGCGCGTCACAACTGGAAACAGAGAGCTTCATCTCGAATCGGCACAATACCGAACAATGATCGCACGAGCCCCGTTCGACGTCACCTGCTCGCTACAGGTCACCGGGCCCAGTCTATTCACGCGAAGCTTCGAGACACCACTCATCCTGTTCTGCAGGTCGGCAAAACTTAGTTCGGGAACCTGCGGAGGTGAGGCCGCTAACGCTGGCTGTAAAGAAGATCCTACACTACGACGACAGCGATGTCAACAAAAAGATTTACATATGCAGTCAAACTTGGTACGAAGAGTGGTAACATCTAGGATTGCAGTAACCGGGGACGGTGATGTAAAGGCGCTAATTGACATTGGAGCAGACACTTTCGTTATGAACATGGATTTTGCCTGCAGGCTGAATAAGGTTCTTTACCAGTGCGTAGGGTCCCAGGTACGTACGGCCGAAGGCCATCTCATCCAGTGGGACGGTGCACGGCGCGAGTTAGTATTCACATATTTACGTATTTTGCAGATTTTCGTAGTAGTGAAAAGTTGCTCAAAGCACCTATTTCCTAGATGATTTCCCGCGAAATAAGGTAGCCTTGATTCACTTGCAAGAGTAGTAAATGGCGTCAAACCCTTAGGACAGTTACGTCATTGCTTTGAATATTGTCGGTGACGTGACGTTACCGCCGATCAGTAGCGTGTTGACCTTGGTTTTTCGCAACGTTTTAGATGAATTCAACAAGTATGAAGATATTGAAGAGGTAAATATCGCACTGCTACTCGAACGAAACATCTGTGTATCCCGAGACCTTGTTTGGTTACAGAATAAATGCGCTCGAGATCTGCTGACCAGCTTCAGGACTAAGTTTCGGGACATCCACAGAGACACCAGTGTCGCTTTTCTCAGCGAAATCACCGACTTTTCTAATGTCAGCACATCGAAGACGACTTCATCGAATGCAAAAGCTTGTGCTGGCCCGGCAGCTGCAATCACATTATTCCAGGCTTGCCAGATACAGAAAAGAGCACCTGGTCAACACCGCACTGTTACCGAGGGATCGTCGCGGCCACTTCGCAAACATTCATACCGTGTGTCCCGAAAGGAAAATAACGTGACTCAGCGTCAAGTTCAAGAAATGTTGAATTATGACGTCATTCAACCCTCGACAAATCTGTCATATTGAAAAAAAGAAAACACACTACGCTCCTGCATCGACTACCGACGGCCTAACATAATCACAAAACGCGATGTTTATCTCCTGCCACGGATTGGCATTGTCTTAGACCATCTACGCCATGCTCAGTCTTTTACATCATTAGATCAGTGTTCTAGCAAAATGAAGTTGACGAAAGTTACCGTGAGAAAACCGCGTTAGTTAGTCCCTACGCGCTCTACATATTTATTGTGCTTCTTTTCGGTCTCTTTTCCGCTCCAGCCACTTTTCAATGCCTAATGGACACAGTACTCACTGGAATAAAGTGGCGGACGTGTCTTGTAGACTAAGATGATGTCGTTTTGCTTTCAAGCAAGTTTGACGAACATCTTTCAAGGCAAAAAAGCGTCCTCACTGCAATACAGATAACAAACCATACATTGAGCCCAAAAAGTGATACTTTGGCTATCAGGTACTCAAGCTTCTTGACCACGTTGTGAGCCCAGAGGCTGTTCGACCTGATCCGGAGAAGTTGAGTTCACTCGTGCTGGATGCAAGAAGGCTGCTAAGCGATTTCTCAGACTCTGTACCTACTACCGCCGTTTTGTCGAAAGATTACCCAAAATCGCGGAAACCCTTACAAGACTAACGCGGCAAGATGTGCCCTTCGAATGAATGGAACAACAACAACAAGCCTTCGTAGGGTTACTCAACCGACAGCAGAGAGCTCCAGTGCTGCCACATTTGACGACACTGCCGACATTGAGATTCACACGGTCACCAGGAACGTTGGAATCGGAGCCACTCTAATTCAATGGCAGGATGGCGCAAAGCATGTGATCACTTCCGAGAGCCGCAGATCCACAAGAGAAAAGGTTACTTACTCTGCTGCCGAAAAGAGTGTCTAGCAGCCGTTTCGGCCGTCAGGAAGTTTCGACCCTTTATACGCCCGGCCATTTCAAGCGGTCAGTGACCACAATTCGCTATGTTGGCTTGCATCCATCAAGCTGCTTCGGCTGCTGGAGCCTCCGTGTTCAAGATTCGACATAAAGATGGTCTACAAATCATAACATAAGAAGACGGATTCTGACTGCCTGTCGCGTGCTCCTGTTTCCCCGGTGTTATCCGACACTAAACAAGATTTACCGTTTCTTGTAATTGCCAATGTGATGCGAATGGCTGATCTTCAATGGGAGGACACTGAGCTGCTTCTTGTTATACAGTATCTTCAAAGAGCAGGTTTTATTGTCCCACGCCCACTGTCACATGGAATAATATTGTATTGCCCACGGAGCAGCGTTCTCTACAACAGAAATATTCGTTTCTTCTCGCCGTGTCGACGGCAGTCCACGAGGAAGTTCTGCAGGCGTACCCCAATGATCCATTTTCCCATCACTTAGGCTTTGCTAGTACAATTGCACGCATATGATAAAAACACTTCTGACCGCAGCTGTATAATTCATTTAGGACTACGTTACAATCTTCCGTAACTGTCAGAGGCGTAAAGTTCCATCCACGACTACCACCGGTTTTCTTCATCCTTTAGATCCAACTACAGACGCGTTTAAACTAGTGGAAATGGATCTTTTCGATCCGATCTCTATGTCAACCTCCGAAATCAAGTGGATAATTGTCGCAACCAACTATCTGACTCACTAAGCGGAAACCAAAGCTGAACCTAGAGGAACCGCAGTTGAAGTCGCCAGATTCTTTGTTCACGACGTTGTTTTGTGTGATGGTGCACTTTCAATAAAAAAAAGCTTGTCAGACCCTGTCCAGAGTGCTTCTCCAGAATAAAACCTTCTTTTATTTCCCAGACGCAGTGATCTATTGAGGTCAAAAAGAATAGAGGTGGCTATAACCAAATTTGGCTTCCACGTTACCTCCCTCAATTTTTACCTGCATAGAGCACGCCGAGTTACTTTCCCTTTGTTCCTCTTCTGTATTAAGGAGGACACCCCTAGTCATTTATTTCTATTTTGTTGGCGGTTTACGTCAGTAGAGTGCACTAGAATACGGGGAGTGACGGCACCAAGCTCTGAAAATTGAAGCCCAAACAGGGTCAATCCGCTTGTGGTGCTGCGATCGGTAGTCGGCAATGTGTCGTTGTTTTAAGAGCCGTGCGCAGCTCCACCAAAGTAATAGAGGAGTATAATGCTCGCTCTCTACTCAAAAGACCCTGGTTTGAATCGCAGCTGTGGATGATACGTTTTCTTTTTTGTTAATTTTATTTGCACAACTGTATTGGTTGGCTTTTTTGTAATCTGGCTTCAGTTGCCACTTATTTCTCCAAAAAATCATGCGAATTATGAAGTAAAAAAAACATGACAATGAGCGCATTTATTTACAGCGCCACCACATGGGGTTGAAAGAAAACTTTAAGGCATGGCTTCCGTGTTCTTGGCGAATAAGAGAGACGGTGTGCTTTCATTGGCATGCGATGAAAGAACACCGTCATATTTCGCGTGATGTTTTGTAGCAATATGTGGCAGCTGAAGCCACATTTTTTAAAAAAAGCAAGCAATAACCTGTGCAAGTAAAATTAAGAAAAAAGAATATCTATCATCCCAAGCTGCGACTCGAACTTAGGTCTTTTGAGTGTGAAGCGAGCATTCTACTCCTTGACCAGTTTTTCTTTCTTTATTGCTTTCTTCACTACAGGTCAAGCTAATCTGACAACCACCATCACACGTGTTTCAAGCGTGGTAACGCATGGAATAACGATAAAACATCTTCAACACAGCCGGTGGTCTTATACACATCTCGCACATTTACAACAGCTTCCACGAAACACTCATTAATGCATAGAACTCCTACATCACAGTGTATGTACGATAGCATACTACGCTGAACCGAATGAAGACCAAGTAAAAATATAACATCCAATTTTCGCACAGAACTATCACAAGGCAAAAAACGAATTCCATATGGAGTAAGTCCTCTGTAAAATGTCCAAAAAGAAAATGGTATTCTTACAATCAAAACACAAACGTTCAATGGTCTCAGGTTTGTTACACAGGAGACCGCTGCTTCCCCTTGGTACATACATCCCTATCTATTCAAGCCACGTTTTTACTGGCAAGGTTCCCGTATGAAGTTTAAAAAAGGTTTTCACATTGGGTGGTGTACACATGTTTTTAACTCGCTTTAGTACGTCATGACCATATAATTTTTCATACTTTGAACGGTAAAGGGACGGAGGAAAAACATTCTGTAATAAGTTCCACAAGAGAAAAGGTGACTGCCTTTTATAAGGCCCTTTCTTTTGACATTAGTTAGGTAATCTATCGAAAACCTCACCCTTAAAAAACGATATGACAACACAACTTCGTGCAAGAACGGTGACAAGTTGTGTTGTTCTCCCCTGTCTGAAGATACAAAGAAGTCAGGCATGTGGTGTAAGAGAGCTGTTTGAAATCAAGAACACAGAAAAGCGTCTCTCTGGTCTCTTATTAGCAGGAAACGAGATATTACTTGGTTAAGAAACAGGGGCTGAATTCACAAAGCTTTTTCTTGGCTATGCATTTTTTTAGCCAAGAACTCTCTTATCTGGAGGGATTAATATAGCGCGGGTATGAATTTAACTTATTTGGCACTTAAGATGATGAGGAGGACACACAATAGCCGATGAAACGACAAGGAAAGAAAAAAGTGTGTGCTGATAATATCAAGGTAGCACGCAAAGCGTCTAGCATCGAGAGTATACGATGATAGGCAACAATTTCCTGCATCGAAGTTTCAGTTCCGCGAGCGTCTGCTACAGCGCTTAAGGGATGCCACGTACGTTGTAACAGACGTTTTGGTGGGCTGTACAAAGCCAAGCACCCGCCTTTAATCAACGACTGTAGCTATAAAAGAAATCGCTCGATGGCCTTAAGCCACCGAGCAATCCATGCACTATCTCGCCAAGTACAAGTAAACAACACTCCAGGTGCACCACATCAATGAAACCACGCATAAATCGATGCATGCAATGTTTGAAAATGTGCCTCAAACGTCTTCCCCTATTTAATGCGATCAGTCACCTTACCTTTTAATGTAGCTGCGTTGCTACGTAACTAGTTCTGTGCAATCGAGCACGGTATAGTGGTGAACGTAAGGGTGTCTTATACCTATAGTAAAAGGTAGCCTTTGTTACAATATTCTTATTACAAGACACCAGAGCGACTTTTGTGCCTGCAAATTAATTGTGCGGAAATATATAACAGCAGTAATGAAATGAAATTGTGAGCGGAATTTCGCTGGTTCCATGCACCGCAGCATTTTTATAAAGCCGGAATGCGAGAATGTGCATACGCTTACGCTTAGGTATGTGTCTACGTAAAATGAGAGAGACTCGTCGGGAGGTGTCTCAGTGCTAATGCTTTTCACAAAACATGGTGCAAATATTTCGTCCAGCGTTGTTTGAGTGAGCAAACAAAGCAAGAGACGTGTATACGAGTCTTGAGGTTGAGACACGTTATCACACGTGCGAAAAGGACGAAAAGAGAGAGAGAGAGAGACTCACGTTTCGGCTTCGCGAAAGCTTGAAATTGATAGATTATAAAGACATTTTCTGGCCCAGCAGACGTCAGGGAAAGTTTTCGCTAAGCAGCGTCAGATGCTCGCAGAGCACAAAAAAGTGGAGTACGCGTTTTATGGGAGTGACAGCCACTCAGAAAGCGAGATGAAGTGTGACTGTCTTTAGATGTGAGAATCAATGCTAATTATGAGAGTTGAGTTAATGAGCCAAAATTTTCTTAAATAACAATTATGGAAACAAACTGAGTATTCATCTAGTGAAAGTGACAGTGAACTCATAATTGTTGATTAGCGTTGTCACAGGCCGATATATATATTTAATTTTCATATTTATATTTGGCAAACTATGAGAAGGTAGCCTACGTTAGAGCCGGCTATCCCAACGTCATGACAGTAATGTACAAGAATAGATAGCGCACGGTTATACAGTCACACGTGGCGGTTTCTATCTTCTAGTAACCTTGGGCAAACGGATTCTAACTATTTTTTCTACTTTCTACAAGGTATCACCGGACGTTATTGCATTTGGCGTCATTCGAAGGAATGACGATATATCAGTAATTGGCCGAATTCAAGCACTGCTGCAGTGGACGAGCGGTTACAGCGCTCAACTGTGATCTAGGAGGTACTTGGTTCGATTCTCAGAGTCCCCGGGCACATTTTTTTCAAGAGGTTGCCCGACCTGACATTATGCGTGGTGGCGGGTACTAATTTTTTGAGAAGGTGGCTTCCGCACTTCCTTTTTTCACTCCCCTTTTGACCCAAAAGCGTTGTACTGTGCTCCTTCATAAATTACACATTTCAGGGTTCATAATTTTCTCTTCCATCCTCTCTTATCGCAAAAGTGTCCAGTGCTGAAATACCAATATCATACCTGGTTTATTACTAACTTTTCACGTGTTTGGATATTCGACCAGCGATCAGTCGTCACGGTGTTTTGAAAAAAAATCTACACATGCAGTGAGCTAACTGCTTGCGGCCAAGTTGACTGCCTTTGTAGGGACACGCTTTTGTGCTAATTTGGTGGGCATCATCACATGCAGAAAGACGTAAAAGCACGGACAGTTAGAGCTGACACAAACAGAGGGATTAGTTTGTGTCTTCTCTCCCGCTATCTGTCATGCTGCACGCTTCAGTGTAATGTCGCTGTCAATGGTTAAAACGAACTATAGCAGTTATTCAAATTCTGCTGAGAGGGTCCCCTTTTGTCCAGAATGGAACAGAAGAATGGCAATTCGATTTGTGTCATAGAGAGATACTCTGCTTTTGGTTACTAGAATAAATTCTTAAACCGAAATTTATTTTTTATTAACAACAGTTCCAGTGCAGATGAAAGGTGAATAAACAAAATTCGTGTATTCAGCTTGACTAGGTTTGTGACCTTAATTGTAATTGCGAACCGGTATTATAATATGCATAGATACCACACACATATACAACCACGGGTGATAGCTTGCTTATTCTGAATAAAATTGGTATGTTGAAATCAACATATTCGACCAATGCAATGTGTACAAGATATGCCATGTAGAGTAGCTATGCTCTAAACTAATCTTTGCAGGTTTGTTCCATTTTACCCCGTTTCTCGCTCATGACCGTAGGTTGGCAAATGAAACAACTTCTTCGAACACACATATTTTTGTAAGGTTACATTTATTTTTATGCAGTACAAAACAAATAGAAATGTATGATGGTTCAGAAGAAAAATAACTGGAAACAAATTCAGCCAAATCATTACCAAATTTACTCACCAATGATAAACGAATTCTCATATAAAAGATACATACATACATACATACATACATGCATACGTACATACACACACTGACATACATATGTACACACACACATACATACATACATACATACATACATACATACATACATACACGCATACATACATACATACATACACTTATGTGTGAATATTAAAATGAATGACTATAAAACAACAATTCTAATACACTCATTTTGAATTTACAGAAAGTAACTTGTGAGAGAAATCTACCGGCACTGTTATGTCTGAACACGGTGTTTCTCGAACCATCTCAAAAAAGCTTGATGCATAGTTTCTGCTGCTGCCCAGTGACAATCAGTTTTTATAAAAAACACAAGAATAAAGCCCTTGACAATGTCATGCTAAAGAAAAGGGCTGTGCATCAATATTTTTTACATGTATGCAATATCACTCTGTTTATTTATATAGCTTGGCTCATTCAAAACCCAACAGCAAAGCATGTTAGGACACTTGGGCTGAAAGTTCGCACAGCGCAAAAAAATTCTAGACAATACATGAATGATACATTTATAAGCTACTAAGCTCTTTGGTGCAAACAGGGTTTATATTGACAGCTATAGGCACCATTTCTTTTCCCAAAAACACTTCTCAAAAGTAGAATCAACTTTATTTAGCTAAATGTTTCTATTCTGGCCCGTCGTGGTGGCTCAACGGGGGAAGTGACTCTTTCGGCTAACAAAACAAAGACCAATTATTTTTCCGGTTCGTAAATTCACCCCATGCTAACAATAAGACAGCTGGTAGGAGTGGTTTTGGAGAAAAGAAACCACCACATTCCCACCAGTTGTGGCCTTGGGTAGGTACTTCACTTGGACTAAAATGATGGAAAACACTCCTCAAGAAGACTTCAAAGTTTGCACATCAACCCAGTTCCCATACAGCTGTCTATTAGTGTCCTTGAAAAATATTCAGTTTACTGGTGGGCAAAGACTGTTCACTATGTGAGGTGATGCTCCAGTGCTCTGCATGTATGTCTTGCTGCTGGCCTCAACTGCGATGTTGTTCAGCACGTATGTGTAAAATCACAAATAATACTATGCCACTGCAAAGTAATTATGGGACATTTGCATGGGACCACAATGAAAGAACATAAGAACAATTACCTTGACAAAGTTCGAAAAATGTAAATACATTTCCATAGAGTTTTCACAGCTCATATGAGAATAGTAATACTTGTTATAAACACATTATTACTTCTCTAACAAAGTATTTTAAGATGCCAGCTTCAATATTAGAGTATACCAGTATTTTTGTAGGGCTAAACAATTGTACAGGCACCTAGAAAAAGATAAGTAAATGCATGCTACAGCTACATATAAATTAAAATAGGTACTTTTATTTCTAGTCTAAGTAAAGCTCTATAGATGATAAGTCACTTGCATAGTGCACGTTTACATGATGAACAAACCTATCCGAGCAAAGTATACATTAAAAAAGTTACACTTACACAGTAGAAACAGAGAAGTAGACTGCTGAAGGACGGACAGGCAGTGGGGTAACAATACACAAGCACTAAAATCTACTGTTAAGATATGCTAGGAGTAGTGATGATCCTCTTCCTTCCAAATAAAATAATTCACATAGATTCACCTCCCAGAGCTTATACAGTCATGGCATCATTCGTGCTATACCAATGAGTGTAGACTGAAAGAATACATAGACTAAGTACAAGATTACCGCATCCATGGCTTTACTTCTTGTACTACATGGAATGCAAACACAATTACCATTGCCAGCCATGGATGCTGTGATTTATGACAGGTAAATGCAAAGACACGCAGGCACTTAACACGCATGTTAAAACCTTCAGCTCAAAAATATTTGCCCACTAACACTACAGCAGCCCTTAAATTAGTGTCATAGTTTGGTATCTTCTGTGCAAAACCTAAATAACTTAGAATGCAAGCAAAGGAACTGCTAAATAATGCACTGCTAAGAAGTTAAGCTGCAGCTGCGCAGGATGTTACTACCTATACAATTCGAACTGCTCCGGACATCACAATGTGCTCTTTCTGCTGTCATAAACTTTGAGCAGGAGAACAGTCACTGGCAGTCCTTTTATACTTGGTGGTCTTCTGTGCTCTGTTCCTAATACACTGTACATGACCGTGGAGCACCGGATCACTTGTTTCTGCTGGAACTTAGAAAAATACAGATCATTGTTACAACCATGCTACATGCAGGAGTGTACGGTTGTTAAATTTGTGCTCATA
This sequence comes from Rhipicephalus microplus, assembly GCF_043290135.1. Classification (NCBI taxonomy): domain Eukaryota; kingdom Metazoa; phylum Arthropoda; class Arachnida; order Ixodida; family Ixodidae; genus Rhipicephalus; species Rhipicephalus microplus. The sequence continues at coordinate 105,031,345 of NC_134700.1, forward strand.
TTTACAGATGTATTTTCAGAAGCCAATGACAAGCCTCAACACACACACAAACAGTGAAGACTGAAAATATATTTTATTATGATACAAGAGCAAAACTACAATGTTATAGTTGAAGGCTTGAAACTTCTGCAATGCATAAGAAGCCAATAAAGTTTATTTTATTTCGACTTTACACTAGGTGCGAGAAGCAGACCACAAATAAGTTCACTAAAAACACAAGTTAGACTGCAGTATAACACTACAGCCAATGTTCATAACTTTAAGGCTGTCTCACATAGCCAGCTCACCATACCTCGTATAGGAGCAAATGGGCATTCTAGAAGACGCAAAGCACTTGTTAATTATGAGTGCGCTTGTTGCTGACATCTATTATTCTAAATTAAGAAAACCTTTGGAAATTGGACTTCATCAGGGGAAATATTCATACGCAACAAACACAACAGGCTCCTACAGGTGCCACCAACACTCACCATTATTGTAGATACCAGTGTATTGCCGGATGGATATGCTGCATCCTGCACAGAACACCAAAGGAGCGCTCCATGACTTGGATTGCGTGTGTGCTAGCTGCATCGCTCTGCTGCTGAAATAGGCTAGCCACAGACAAAGAAATGAGAAGCCATGGCTTTGAAACACACTGAACGTCACCTTTAGAGATCAACAATGCATACTTAGGTCAGGTACAATTTGTAGAAAAATATACATCACTATGCAATCGTGGTGAACACGTTCGGCTGAAACACAACAAGCCACAGCACTGAGAGAGAAAAAGCTACATGAAGTAAAAGATGCAGTAACTGGCCCTCTGTCGTCTGAGGCTTGTTCAATAGGTCTTTCTCCTTGCAAGTTGTGAACAGCTAGGCGATTTTCACCCACTTGCTATTTGCTTCTAGAGCACATATTCCACAGAGGAAGTCACAAGCTCAAGAGCTCAATAAGGAATCAAAGTATTTGTGCTCGTTTAAAAGCACAAGCTTTTGAGTCTCAGATGATTGAAGTTTCATTCATAGGCTGCAGGCTTTCATTTTTTAACATTTTCAATTATCTTGCTATTTAGTTCTATAAATGTTGAATAAGAATTTTGCGTGGGAATAATACAGGTAGCCACTACAAGCAACCATGCTTGGGTTTTCAATTAGTGCAAAGTAAGTGGTGTTCACTTAATCATATGTATTAAAGCAAAACTAACCTTGCAGCCGGCCGTTAGGCACTTTTGTGCCCTCGAAGCTCTCAAGCATATCGCAGTCCTTCCAGATCAGGCTGCCCTGCATGCTTCCAGGCCACACCCGCTGAGAGATAACAGTCCCACCAATGACATAGGCTTGCACAGTTAGGGAGCACGTGTCCTTCCTCTTTTTGTACAGGAGCTCCAAGTCATAATGAGGACTGATGTGCCAGTGTGTGCAACCAATGCATCACAGGACCTTAATAAGCCAATCACTGCGATCTGTGAAGAGCCAAAAACGAGATATTTAAAAACAATCAATAAAAGCACTCACTTTTATTACTTCTTTGACGACGCTATCACTTCGTTAAAGTGACCAAAATGTTCTATACTCACTTTGAAATAAACTGAAACGTCATGTAAAATTTACGTACCAAAATATATATGTCCTACTTAAGCATAGTACTACCACAGTGTTAATCGTCTATAGAACTATATTTCTAAAATAACATAAATTTCTTGAGTGCAACCTGGCTCTTGAAAAATAAATTCACATTAACTTTTCAACTATCAATAATTGTAAATCGACAGGCCCAACCTCATAATCAAACAAGAGCTCACTTGTATCAAATCACAAAAAAAACTTTGATGTATTTGCTCCATGATATATGTATATATATGTAACAGTAGTAGTAAATTTTTCATGCTTCAACTTACCATAAAGGAACATTACATCTGATGGGCTTATAAACTTGCACAGGATATAGTACTGCGTGAATTATAGTACCGGTGAAATTTAGCTCTGCAAGGTGAACTCACCGATGGCAGCATTTAGTAGCCGTCGGTGTCATGAGGAACCAAGTGTGCTCTACGGCCAACAGGCAAAGGATATCTGCAGACTGGAAGCTCCAATGACAGCAATGAAGGGCTGGCCAGGCGTGCAGCCCATTGATAAAGTGTAATAACTGGCTATTACCAGCTGTTGTCAAGGCTCTAGTGCCGTGCAAAACGATGGCCAGACAAACTCGGAAACCAGTAGTTAGGCGATATTGGCCTACAACTTCATCCAAACAAGGCACCGGTGAAATATTTGCTTTTTCTGGGAGCCGGAGGGAAACTTGGCGTTCACGGGCTCTGGCTGCCACATAGAACTCTCAAGTTGTTACCGAAGAACAGTCTAGGCGCGCTTCCAAAGTAGCACAATCCACAACAGAATGTAGCATCTCGCAGCTTCAGTTGATCACATCACAGCGCTACGACTGTGGTTATCACAAAAAGGAGAAGTGACGAGTTAACAAACAAAAGCACCAAGCTCCACCACCGCACCTTCGCAGGGCAAAACAGTTATCAACGCTGTCTTTCAATTTTCGGTCACACGAGCACAGCTTGTTCACAAGTCTTAGAACGTCAACACAGCACCACTGTTCACAACGAACATCGTTTCACTCCCGAACACCAGATTGCTCTTAAGAAAATAGACGCGTATGGGCTAACCAGTGGCGAAGCAAGAACCGAACATAGCGTGTAGTTCATACGTTTCCGTACGTACTTGGGGTCACTCAAGTAACGCGCCAAAACGCTGTGAATCCGAAATGTCGCACAGCACCGAACAGAGAGACTGGAAAGTCAAGCAAACCAACTGTTACCGGCACACAAACACACATAGCAGGGTTCTCGTGTGCTAGTTGCCGTCGATACACCGACGCCGATCCCCGCTTGATAACCACACCGACGCACAGGCCTCGCTGCGCTTCACCGCACACCATTGCACTGCCGCAGCTTTCCGCACTGCTAACACGCACAAAAGAGCTGCCGTAATCACAACGCATCCGGTCGAACGCTGAAGTAACTCGTGCGAGAAGCGTTTGCTGAAAGTCGCACCGACCGATATGCTGTTTACGACGCCATGTTGTTTTCGACAACTGCACAGCACGTAAGAGAGCTCTTAGAAAGTACTTGCACTATTTTCCCGGCGTGACAAAATTTGCTCTTATGTGCGAGGGGAGTGATATGACGAACAGGACAGGCGTGCCTGATGAAAGAAGTGTTTTGGCAACGTCACAGAGTGAGCTGATGTAGAGGGTATTGCTTCACAACCAATCACAAGCTGTTCCTGTCGGCCAAGCCGTCGTCGGCTCGCGTTTGTCGTCTGCTTCGATCAGATAATGCGACAGGGGATTCGCCTTCGCAACGCTATTATTCTCAGCTCAAGTGGTCGCTGCGTCGCACAAAATACATGTCAGTGGCTCGCTCTAACTTTGAATGATGTTCGTGCGTCAAGTTAAATGGCTGGTAATTATCGCAGGCCAAGGTTTGCTCAGCCAAGGTTTGCTCCAGAATCGTGAGGGTTTGCATATATCTGGTGTCATACAAAGTTACTGAGTCATTATATTCCGACTGCTTGCCATATTATCACGGTACATATCGGTGTATGAACATTGAAGGTGAAAATGAGTGATTTGTTTATAGTTTCATGCGTAATCACGCACACCCCTAATACGCTTCGGTTTACAAAGTTCCAGATCGTCCGAAAGTGTATCGACAACTGTATTTCAGAGATCGCACGCATTGGACAGTTATAAACAATGGAAGTACACTAGAGCACAAGCTTTATGAACCACTCAATAAAAAGTTCCTCTCATTTTTATTTCCTATAGCGTGCAAGGAATGTGCTCCCATTAACCTCTTTGGTGGTAATTTCCACCAATGAGGCAAGGATCTCGAGTCGCACTTTTAATTGGATAAGATGGGGCGCAACACAACAACATAACAAATAAGGTAGATCCTATGCCATGTCGCGTTCGAATGCGCCGACCATTCACGTATCACATTGGTTTTCAACCAACCACATATCTTTGCATGCATAATTTTACGCCATTGACGCCCAATAGAATTCTGCAATTACTGTGACTTCGAACCTATTGGACGACGGTGGTTGTCAACACCATCCACTGCGTAGAAGGGAAACAAGACATGAAACTCAAAGCGCCGAAAGAAATAAAAACGCACCAGCAGTCATCAGGCATCCCTTCATGGGCGTGAATTAACTCAAAACCAGCCAGGAAACCGAAGTATACCGCTGCGGCGGCAGATTCTAAGTAGCCACACTGTTCCTAAGAGTGGTCCGGACCCCTCTTGGGATTTTTTTTCAGCCACGCTGTTTTTACGCACAATTTTGCTTCGTGAATCTACTTACGAGCACTTTTCGGTGACGTAAGCAAATATAGGAACTGCATCACCATTGCTGACATGTTCCCGGGCAGTCACAGCGCGTTTTATTGCAGCGGCCGATGTGACAACAATGACCTCTTACGACGTTTTTTCGTTTCGTGAATCGACCTACGCAACAAAATTTCTCTTGCGCTAAAATGTTTTGTGAGTTTTGTGAATCCGGCCCCAGATGGCATAAGGACAGCCCTCCTTGCTTAACACGCCGAAACGAGTTCGTTCTAGATGTTCGCTCCCATGTAGAGCTCCAGATGGACGTGGCGAATATACTGTGGATTTTATGAATGCTTTTACGCGTACAACTAAGTACTTGCGAAAAGTACATAATTTTAGCAGCCAGAAACACGTTACATACTGCTGACCAAGAAAAAACTGATAAGACCACTTTTTTTAATACTCGTAGACGTTAGAGTATTACGGTAAATTAGGTTTTAAAATATTTAAACCTCCTTGATTACGGTAGACAGTATTTTCTTTAGCATTGCATACCTAAGCCTCGACCACTTTCGTGGAGCTGCGCGTGGCTCTGAAAACGACGACACATTGCAGACTACCGATCACAGCGCACAAGCGGATTGACCCTGTGTGGGCTTCACTTTTACTGCATTGGTGAGGCGGCCGTTACGGGCGATCCCCTTGTTCTAGTACGCTCTAACGTCAGTAAGGAAAAGATTCATTGTGCCACCTCTTCGATATCTGGGTCTGGAAATATTAGAATCAGGATTACATCCTTTCGGCACCTTTACTCTGGGTTACAATTGTAGGGATGTTACTTCTCTATTGGGGAATTTATCAAACAGTCTAAAAGAATATCTAGCCAACTTTTTCATATTTCGAATATCTAAAAAATAATACTTCGTACATAAATTTGCTATATTACATAGTTATATGTTTTATTGGTAGTATATTACGAAACATACTGAAACAATTTACCCTAATCTTCGGCCAATCACCTGCATAAGGTCTCAGCCATCAGTGAAGGAGAAAAACAAGGCAGAATCATCGCTTTCATGAAGGGCGAGTGACTGCATTCCTAGTGAAGGCAGCGGGTGAAGGGATGACAGAATGATAGGTGGACAGATGAGCTCGGAAAATTCTCGGGTGTAAAGTGGCAGCAGCGAGCACAGGACCAAGTTCAATGGCGAAACACTGGAGAGACTTTCATCCTGCAGTGGGTGGACTCAGGCTGATGATGATGATGATAATGATGATGACGATGATGATGATATTCCCTTCTATAAAGCGGCTGGGGGGACACCGGCCGTGATAGCTCATGCCGTTAGTAAAGCACCAGACACGCTATTCGAATGTTACAGGTTCGGTCCCTCCTGGCAGCAACTAATCGTTTTTATTGTTTACTTTTTTTCTTCACATTTACATTCAAATTACTACTGCAACATCCACTACACTTCCGGGGACATTATTGTCTGCTAGCTATCATTATTACTGCGTCTAACATAGACGATGAACGCTTGAATTGTTATATCTTTCTGATATCAATTTGATGACCATTCAAACTGTTCCTTTGGAGCAATACTCAAAATATCTTTAACAACTCAGCGTAGGTGACCAGTTGTTCACTTGTGTATGGCGCTATTGTTGGCTAATACGCGATTTCAATCTCTCAAACTGTGGAATGGGATTTCATAGACCTCAACTTGTTAGTAAATAAGATCCCAAATTGGTTACAAGGTGTTGATTCCGAACACATCCCTTCTTTAGGAAAAGAAGTAGCTCTCACTGCTAGGTAAACGACAACCAATTTTATGCATTTCGCACTCTGCACTCTTAATTCTCGCGCTGGTCGAAATATGGTTCTTGTTCATCCAACAGATACTCATAATTCGGGGTGCAGTAAGCGTGTCTCTGTCTTGAAAACACGCTTACGACATCCCCAATTCATAAGTATCTGAACGAGGCTCATCTTGATCATCTCAATGAATTATAATTTATGCGCATTTGAATGAGAGATCTGTACGAGGGCAAATATATGTGTGGCATGTGCCATGCTATATTTCACCTGGTGAATGCCTTTGCAGTCAACATGCGGTATTTAGTAGCCGGCACGTTCAAAGCTCAATTAGTGTTGCAATTTTAGGGTTTGCCAATAATGTAGGCAAGTCGTGAGATCCAAACCGCCGTTTCTCACTGAAGCTATTGCGTGTACTTGGATTTTCAAAAGCAGTCACAGAAAAAGACCATTGAAGTAACCACTTTTCTATTTGGAAGCGAGCCATGTTGTGGGGCTAACTGGTTTTATTTTACTTATTTCCAAATACTGCAGCCCAATGCAATGCAGGAGTGGGGTACATACAGTAGGAAAGAATATGTGTACCATCAAAACAAGTTCTTCATCAGAAAAAATCACAACAATTATCACCACATTCTAAGCACAACCGGGTACATAAAAAAAGGACAACAATGTCATTCCAGTGCCTCCAAAAAATCCGACATATTCATTTCACGAACCGAACATGGTAGTTCGTTCCAGTAGACAATAAGTTTCTGAAAGAAACTGTATTTAAGCATATTAGTACGCGCGAAAAATGGCTTTATGTTAAGATTGTCACCACGTCTAGTTGGCAGAGCATTAGCATACACGATGTAATTCTCATTAGAAAGCTGGCATGATGAGTGAACATAAGAGTGCAAAAGTTTCAAAGAATCACTATCACGCCTAGTGCACAATGGAGATAACTTCAAAGATTTCATTGCAGATGAGGGCGAAAAATCATGGTCATAGCGATGAAAAATGAAGCGAACAGACTTACTTTTGACAGATTCTATTTTATTCACGTCACCCACTTTGTATGGATTCCACACACACGAAGCGTACTCTAATATAGGGCGGAGGAGTGTTTTACACATTAGCAATTTGGTCGACTTTGGTGATTTAGATGATGTACGTCTTATGTAACCTCACTTTCTTAATGCTTTAGACGTAATGTAGTGTATGTGATGCGACTATTGCATGTTGTGTGTGAGCATAACGCCAAGGTATTTGTACGTCTGTGATCGGGGAACTGCGATGCTGTTGAAGAAGTATGCATATCGCGATGGTGAATGGCTGTTAGTAAACGACAAAACTACTGTGTTTTTGAAATTTATGCGCATCTGTCAGTACGAGCACCAAGAACAAAACTGCGAGAAAGAATCCTGAAGTATGGCATGATCATTAGGAGAACTAAAACCTGGTAAAGTACACAGTCGTCGGCGTACAGGTGAGCTTGGGACCTATTATTGCTGCGAAGGTCATTTATAAAAATCAGAAATAAAAGTGGCCCGAGAACGGAGCCCTGGGGGACACCAGATGCAACTTTTACGGCTGAGGACGACTTGGAATTGAATGAGACGAATTGAGAGCGCGAGTTTAGAAAGCTTGCTAACCAGTCATTCAATTGAGGATTATTTAAAAGTACCTGTAGTTCACCTAGCAGTTTGCTGTGTATGATGGTGTCAAAAGCCTTTGAGAAATCTATAATTATTTCATCAATTTAATTAACAATGTCTAAATTACTAATAATATCATGCCGAAATTCCACCAGTTGCGTTATTGTGCTGAAGCCGCGACAAAATCCATGTTGTGTGCAGGACAGAAGATTATTCGTTTCAACAAACTCAGTTATGTGTTTATGAATGACGTGTTCGAGCAGCTTTCCAGAATTGGAGGTAAGTGATATGGGTCTATAGTTGGAGAAGAGTTGTCTGTTTCCTGATTTATGCAGAGGCAGGACCTTGGCTAACTTCCAGGACTCGGAAACTGTATTTGAAGACAAAGATTTATTAAATATGAAGGTCAAATAACGTGAACACCACAGAGCATATCGCACCAGAAAGCTATTCGGAATATTATCGGGGCCAGTGCACTTCTTCGTATCTAAATTGAGAATCAAGTTTATGATACCATTTGTGCTAACTACCAGATCGTCGACGAACAGCTCTAGATTTGAAGTTCTGAGCGAAGGGAGAACATTATTGTCGTTCGTGAATACTGACCTAAAATAGGTATTGAACGCATTGGCTATCTTAATGGGGTCTGAAACTGCCTTGCTGTCTAATATAAAGGAAACTGTATCGGTTCTAGCTGGGTTAATGGAAGACCAGAATTTGCGCGGGTTAGATTTTAATAATGCTGGAAGTTTAATTTGGAAATAAAAGTTCCTAGCACATTCCATTTGTGTACGCAGATCTATCACAGCAGTGTTAAAGCGACTGACAACGTCTGTATTACCTGTCTTTTTCAAACGGCGCAAACGACGAACGCGACGTGAAGTTTGCAGCAAGCTGCGATTCATTCGAGGAAACTTCAGATTTATTTTTTTGGTCTTTAGAGGAATGAATTGATCAATGCATGACTTCACGGCATGCTCAAATGCGCGAACTAAAGTGTCAAAATGACCGTGACTACAAAGTGCCTGAAAAGAATCAAAGTTCGAAGCTAGCACATCTGTGATAGAGGAGATATCAGCATGGACGAAATAATAAAACTGCGTAACGCTAAGCTGCTGTTTATTAGACGGGATGAAAGCGATATATGCACAGCTTTGTGGTCAGAAATGCCATCGATGACGTTGCACTGGAATGCTCTTTGAACTAAATGAAAACTGAAGAAAACGAGGTCTAGGAGAGCGTTGTGGCGAGTTGGAGATTGTACGATATGAGTGAGGCCCAGGGTTAAGGACATAGATACGAGTTCCCTACAAATAGAGATTTCTTGCCCAGTGAAAATCTTTGTTTGCCAGTCATTGCCCGGTGCATTAAAGTCCCCCATAAATACAAATTCTGAGGCAACGAAGTCATGTTTGTGCACAAATTTGCTAAGTTTTTGTAGATATTCTAAGGAAGAACCTGGTGCACGATAGCATACACCAACAATTATTGACAGTTTATTTAAACATAGTTTGCACCAAACTAGTTAAGCATCAGGTGTGTCTGGGAGCACAAAAAATTTAATGTCTGAACGAATCAGTAGTGCTACACTACCACCTTTGTCATGTGATCGGTCATTGCGTACTGCTACATAACCGGGTGGGGTAAATTCACAATCAAACACTCCATAATGTAGCCAGGTTTCCGTTATGGCCACTAAATGGGGAGAGTAAGACGTAACAAATACAAGTAAAGGCACGAGCTTTTTACCAATGCTTCTGGCATTTAAATACAAAATACTTAGTTTTTGAGAAATTCCTGGCAGTCAACTAAAAGGTGCTTTAGTTTTTGAATTAAGCAATTCTTTAATGGCACCAGTAGAATCACGCTTTAAGGAATCTGTACTATTGTCCCAGATGTAGCGCACGTCATCAATATAGGCATGATCATACCGTAGTTTTATTCTGGATCCGCAATCTTGATAACTGCCAGTTGCGTCCCACAGTTTCTTTCGTAAGGTGCGCACATTCGGGAATAGATCTTCAGGTATGTACAGACCAGACCCTTTTAGTTTCGAAAAACATTTCAGGATGCGCATTTTTTCCCTGTAATCCAAGATTTTCATTATGACTGGTCATGGTCTCCCTTCACGCGATCAGCCTATTCGATGACATCGCTCAATATCTGGGCATCGCATCTGAAGACGCTCAGATAGCAGCTGTGTTACAGCATTCAGCAAAAAGTCGGTATTTTCAACACGAGTTTCCGCTATGTCATGTAAAAGAATATTGTTTCGGCGTGAGCGGTTTTCTAAATCATCTAACTTTAAACTGAGTTTGGTGACAGATTCTTTAAGTGACGCGATTTCAGAGTTAAGCGTATCGTTTGTCACATCACAATTAGCAATAGCCGTGTAAGATTCTAATGCAGAAACACGAGTCTCAAGGGCTTCGAACCGCGAGTTAAATGCTTCTTTGATATCAATAATATCGCTTACAATTTTTTTCTGGCCAGCCAGTAGTTGCGCAAGAAGATTAGCCATGTGGGTTGGGGAACTAGTTGAACTGCCAGTGCCACTCGCAACAGGGGTGTTAACATCGGTTGTCTTAGCAGTATATGCTGAAGGGACACCTCTAGGACCAGGGTTAAGTTCGACGTCACTACTCAAGAGAAGGCTAGAAAAATGCAAAACACGAGAGCAACAAGCAACAAGACCGTTCGGGCAGAGGAGCAGCAATAAGAAGCGGTCGTCGGAAAAATATCTATAGGCATCAGGAGTATAACATACCTGCGTGAAAAACAAGCAGCGATTTAGTGACATTCCGGTGTTGCCGCTGTTCTGCCCACTGATGCGAGGAGCCGCCGCGATGGCCTTTATAGCGTCCCGTGTTGACGTTGCCGACCACGTGTTAGCGATGAATGGCTTTGAGTAAATGACGTCGGTCATAGGCGGAACACGTGGGAGTCCATCGCTAAAGCCGTGCAGCGTGCCAGGGTCAACTTCAAGCGGTGTGGCAGGATAGACCAAAGGCACACAATCGACAGCATCGTCGTGTTGCAGAAGAGGCAGCATGGACGATAAGGCAGCGTCACCAGTGAGCAATCCATGGTAGAATCAAAAAAGCTGCGTGAAAAACAAGCAGTGATTTAGCGACATTCCGGTGTTGCCGCTGTTCTGCCCACTCATTTATTGATTTAGCAAAATCGTCAGCTGCGGGTAGATGATACAATGAAAAAGCGAACACCTACGCGTACACAAAGCATAGAAATTTAATTGACTTTATTGTTGGTAAGTACATAATATCTGGTTTCTTCAAATTAAGAAAATCTCAGAGCAAGGAATAAAAGACGATGATTCCATGAGCATTGCATAATATTACATTATACCACTGCGTGTATGTGCCACTGTGAATGAATCAGGGACGAGGACAGAGCTGGAAAAGATGAAGAAGGGATGTTTTTATGTGGTTTGTCATTACATTCAAGCTTTTAAACGTGCTCCATAGCCTTCCCTCTAAAAATCTTTCTGTAAGTAAAATACATAGATAAGAAAAGAAATATTGTCATAATTCAATATATTTGACATTGATATGATCAGGGTAATTGTGCAGTCTGGTGTACTTGTACAATTGCACAGCATAATCAATTTCTTTTTAGTTTTTGCATATATTACCCAGTCTTTCACTATTGGCTATTTTATGCTAATGTTTCAACATTTATCTAGTTAGCCACTCAGCTTGTAACAACGATATCCTGGCTAATGTCCCTGGGTGAGTATGTGCCATCTTCTGCCAGGCTAAAAAAAAAACAAATCCTGTGATCGGTTCAGTCCGACGTCCTCGTGTACTGATAGAAAGGGGGGTTCGTTCTACTTTTATTAACTCGAACATTTAGTTTAAAACATCAAGAACACGCGTACATCACATGCGCTGCCATTTCCCGTTGTTTCTAATAAAGAATTGTGGTTCATTCTTGAAAGTGAGCCAGAGCCCGCCTAGTTGGAACAGTTTTGTCGTTATGGTGTTCGCCGGCTGATGTGAAAATGAAGCGTTAGATACCAGCCGCGCCAGTCCGATTTCTGTGGAGGCGAAATTCGAGAATCCTCTCTGCTGGACGATCCTAATCCTAGGGCATTAGGTAGCACTGTATAATCGAAATTTCCGCAGCACTTCACTGGCGCATGCCTCGTAATCATATCGTGATCTTAGTGTGCAAAGACTCTGTTATAATCAAAGCTCGTTAATTCAATCTCGAGTGATACTACAAATGGGTTCGAATGAAGCTGAGTTTAAATTAGCGGTAGGCGCTAAAATGTAGCGTTGTGCACGTTTCTTAACAACAGGAACGGAACCGTGTTCCTTGTTTCTTCCCAATTTTGGAGGAAGTTGTTAAAAGTCCGTGCGATGTGAAAGGAACGCGCTACAGTTGCATTTCGAAAATTGGCACGTGTTGTTCATTAACCTTACATTTAACGTTTTGTGCAAGCGAATTGACTCCCTTAATCCTGAAGGGAAACAAATCCCATGTGAAGCCACATGTATTATGCGAATTTTACAGTACCAACCGCAGGTTATAGAAAACGAATGCAAATGAACGCTTCAAGTCAAAAGTTTGGAGACCGCCAGCCACACTAGCCAGTTGATGTCTAAATGGCAACTTCAGTTTGCGTGCTCTCCTATTTCAATTACCTAACATGGGGCACTTTCCAAGTCGGTATTCACAGGTGTAATCACGATACTGCCTTCCAATTGTTCAAATGAAATATCTCAACATATGCACCTATATAAGTAAAATAATTTCACACAATATCATTTGAAAAGTTACAATACCTAGGCAGTTAATGGGCGTTGAGTCAGTAATTCAGTGTTAGTATAAAATAATGCCCAGGAAGAACATTTACAACTTAGTGATATCTCCTGTTCGCAGTCGGTCAACACACTTCTGAATATTTCTCTCTCTGTTTTCCAGAGTTCTTTGGTCTTCCTTCTTTTTACTTCTTTCTTCCTTTTTCTTCATACATATTTCTTTTTTTTCTGTCTCGCTGTAGGCGCTCTCTCACCTTTCTTTTACTCTCTTTCTTTCTTTTTGGTATTTGTCTTTTTCTTTCCCAATATCCGAATACCTCTTTGTTTATTTTTCTCGCAATCACCTCTTTTCCCTCGTCTTCATTCTCTCTAAGCGTTTCCAATATATTGCTATACTAAGCTGTGCAATGTCTGCCAGCGTGCGCACATATTGTAGAGAAATGTGTAGCCGATAACTTTCTCAACATTCCTCTTCATTAGAATGAATGAGCTAAGAGATATGTATAGAAGTATACCTAAACGAGTCAGAATGGTATTTGTATTGGTGAGGTGCTTATACATCCTTTACCGTAGTAGTGTGTCATTGGAAAACGCCGTAGCTTGATGTATTCGCTCTACAAATAATCCTGACGCTTTAGTGCTATGTGAATAGGGGCAGCAATACCAGTAGAGTGAACATATTAGTCCTATTTATTTGCTAAAAATTGTCATGGCTACAGTAAAGAAATATCCTGAAAGAAAAGAAAACCAAGAATCCAAGTGGTTACGATGTCCGCCTTCGAATAGGCGGTTCCGTATCTTCACTCACCTAATTTGTTTTTCTTCAAGAAATGTTTTATACTCTTTTTCATCTGTTTCTCTCTCGCTCTTTCCTTACTCCTTTCGGCAATTGAAGTTATTGCATCTCACACCGGTCAAGTCCTCGCACATATTCTGAGAACGAAACAGGAGACAAAAAGGATGAAGAGTGCAAGTGCTTGTTCAAGATGATAATTTTCCTTATACGACAGACAAAAGCCTGAGAAAAGCAGCTCTGCAATAAAGAAATCAACATTTCCTTCCGCACGCGGTAGGTGTCGGTGTCTCTGCGAAGTGAAATCAAGGATGCAGCGTAGTTCCGTGAGAAAGAATGCTACATTTTCCTGCCTGACATTCAAGCTGACGTGGTCGGCCATGCGCCCTGTTTTACGTGATGTGATGTGTGCGTTAGTGCACATGTTTAATGTCGTGGAACGTTTACAGAAGGAACGCCATTCCCCCTGCCGTTCCATCACAGAAGTAACGCTTCACCGATCGATGGATCCCAAGAGGAACGTTGGCATTTCTCCGTTCATCCCAGAAGGAACCAGTTCCTGAAACGTTGTTCCTTGAATCCCCATCGAATATAACGTCGTAAAATTCACAAACATTGTACCACACTACACAGGCAGTACTCCTGAAGTCACGTCTGGAGTTGTTATAGCAAAGTAGGTGTTACTACACGTTTGCGACAGGTGATTTTGTTGATTACGTTTATATAGAGCGACAAACAGCTTTATTAATGACATTGCAAGGTAATTGAAATAATCTTTTCGGTTGTTCGAAGGATGATGGCCAAAAGCTTGCCATGACTGTTTCGGCTCAGTTTATTCCTTTTGCAGGAAGGCAGTAGTCAGTTGACGACAGTAGTGACTCTCATACGCGCGAAAGCTGGCAGTAGTGCTTTTGATGGCGGGTTTCCCTAGCATTCCCCAAGAATGTGATTTCGGGTAGCCTTCACGCAGCTGCAATCTCAGGAGTTCGGCTGAATCTCTTCTGGATACATTTTAGACAGCTGATGAGGGCTGGGAAAAGAATTCGGTCCGATACGCCTACTGTATATAGCCTGTTATCTTGACATATTTGCATGCCGGGTAGCGTATGTCTTGCAGTTCTCTCGGTTATTCACTGTAATTTCGATATACGTGGTGATCTCTTTCTGAGGAAAGTCCAGGGTGGAGGAGTTCATATCCCGATTCACTGGACCTCGGGCTACACGGTGGGCTGCCTCACGCCCTGGACTTCCGTGTGAGTGGGTATCCCTACATGTTGTATCTTACTGTTCCGTTTCCTGTTTCAATAACGTGTCGCTATGGGCCCAGTACAGGCCAATAACACTTTGTGAGCGCCCTTTTCGAATCACTCAAGATGTAATTAGAAGTGCGCATTGAGGTGGCCAGCGCAATGGCAGCCTCTTCTGCCTCTAATGCTGAGTCTGTTTTTAGAATTAACGCAATAACAGGTTCCCCATAGCCGGTCACCACGCATATACTGTAACAATCTCTCGCTTGTCTAGCAGCGTGAACATACAGAACATCATTAAGGTATGAAGTTTTCCACAGTGAAAAAAGTTGATTCATCAGTCAACCATACACCCTAAACAAATTGCTGACATGCATTCATGTGAGCACTGAGCCTCAATGTTAAAATATATGACACTACTTATGTTCCAAAACATGTTCTTAGTTACATGAAAGAGTCAACACAAATTATAAATAAAGTTGTCGACTTTCACCTTCGTGTTCTGCGGAATAATGTAAGGTTCATACAAGAGGCATAAGTATTTTTCATTTGCCTGTGTTTGTTTCTCGCCACCCTAAGTGCACCATATGTCACTTGCCAAAGAGCTTGAGCGCAGCGTTTTGATGCTGCACTGAAGCATCTGACGTGTCTCCTGATGGGAAGAGTACCAGAGTGTTGGATGAATGCTAACACCATCCTAATACATAAGAAAGGAGATGACAAGGGCTTGAGAAAATACAAGCCGATCAGCTTGCTCTCCGTAGTATACAAGCTATTTGCAAAGGTAATTGCTAACAGAGTTAAGTAGACACCAGAATTTATCAACCAAAGGAGCAGTCAGGATTTCAAACAAGATACTGAACAATCGACTACGTTCATGCTATCAATCAGGTAATCGAAAAATGCTCAATGTAGCCAACCACTATACATAGCCTTCATAGATTACGAGAAGGCGTTTGATTCAGTAAAAATATCAGCAGTCATTCAGACACTGCTGAATCAGGGCGTAGATGAAGCTTATAGAAACATCCTGGAAGAAATATGCAGGGGATCAACTGTTACCATAGTGCTTCATAAAGAAAGCAACAGAATACCAATCAAGAAGGGTGTAAGGCCGGGGTATACAATCTCCCCAATGCTATTTA
This sequence comes from Rhipicephalus microplus, assembly GCF_043290135.1. Lineage (NCBI taxonomy): Eukaryota > Metazoa > Arthropoda > Arachnida > Ixodida > Ixodidae > Rhipicephalus > Rhipicephalus microplus. Next base: position 105,047,097 of record NC_134700.1, read on the forward strand.
CCGCGTGCTTACAGGAGGTTTTCATTGGCCTAGAATGGGAACAGTTAAGGATAAGAGTTAATGGAGAGTACCTCAGTAACCTGCGCTTCGCCAATGACATTGCATTGCAGAGTAACTCAGGGGACGAATTGCAACTCATAATTACGAAGTTAGACAAGGAGAGCATAAAGGTGGGTCTTAAAATTAATCTGCAGAAAACGAAAGTATTGTACGACAACCTCGAAAGAGAACAGCGCTTTGAGATAGATAATAGTCCACTTCAAGTTGTAAAAGACAATGTCTACTTAGGGCAGGTAATAACCGCAGAACCGAACCACGAGATGGAAGTAACTAGAAAAATAAGAATGGGGTGGAGCACATTTGGCAAGTACTCTTAATTATGACAGGTAAATTGCCACTATCTCTCAAGAGGAAGGTATATAATAGTTGTATCTTGCCGGTACTTAGCTGCGGAGCAGGAACCTGGAGACTTACGAAGAGGGTTCCGCTTAAATTGAGGACGGCGCAGCGAGCCATTGGAAGAAAAATGGTAGGTGTAACCTTAAGGGACAAGAAGAGAGCTGAGTGGATTAGGGAACAAACGGGGGCTATGGATATATTAGTTGAAATCAAGAAGAGGAAATGGACATGGGCCGGGCATGTAGCGCGTAGTTAGGATAACCGCTGGTCATTAAGGGTAACTAAATGGATTCTCAGAGAAGGCAAGAGGGTATGGGGGAGACAGATTGTTAGCTGGGCAGATGAGATTAAGAAGCTTGCGGGTATAAATTTGCAGCAGCAAGCACAGGATCGAGTTTACTGGTGAAACATGGGAGAGGCCTTCGTCCTGTAGTGAACGTAGTCAGGCTGATGATGATGATATGATGATAATGATGATGATAAAGCTAATGGGTGCTGTGCAATCTATCTGAAAAGAAATGCTGCTGTTTCGTTGTTTTGCATCTCTAGTAAACTTAATTTAGTTTGGCTTTGTTAGATATTGTCATCGCCTTGACGAATTTCCCATAGACCTCCCCCACAGGAATAGACATGGCGTCGGCTTTAATTGACGCGAAGTTCGTATGAACGAGATCTTATACCGGTAACATGCTGTTGACCAGGCAGCCGAGTCACCTTTCCCCTCTTGTTGTGAACTAAAACGCCTCAATGACTTCCTTTTTTATCTATAATTGGCCCTCCACGAAGAGGTCATAGATTGCTCCGATCCAAGTTCCAAATACTGCCCACAACCATGCGCAAGGGTTCTTTGTGCTTCTCCCAACGATCCTAGACAAACTGTTTGGTTAGGTCTACCTAAAGCTGACGCCATCTAGCAGATAACTTTTTGTGTGCCTAATTTTTTTGAGCTTTTGAACAGTGGGTGCACTTTTATATTTCCAGGATGCAGAGACGATGACATGGACCGCCTACCTTTCAGTAACCTTAACGCTGTAGAATATACAATAGATATATGACGTGATGAAACGTTTTTTTTACTACGGCTGTTGGTTTTTCTATTTATTTTTTATTTATTTAGTTTGAGTATATAGAAAACATGAAGGCAGAGAAAGTAGGGAGGGAACAGGCTGACAACTGCCTCTTATAGTGCACAATTTCTGCCTGCTCCTTCGGGAAGGGGAGAATATAAACTCCTGAAGAAATCTTCTGGTTGTGTTATGAATTACATATCTCGGGTAACCAGCAGATAGCCGACTGCTGAACGGACAAGTGAAATTTCATTGTGCACATGCGTGTCCATAAAACTTGTGAAAAGTGTAAGCTTGAGGGACCGTTTTCTTTGTTGCACACAATAATGATGAGAAGCCACAAACGCTCTTGTCCAGGACACTTGGGTTGTTGTGAAAAGTAATTCTATTGCAAATATATAGATTGAAATGTGGCTAAAAATAATTTGCTGCCTGCAGGGACGTACCAAGTTTGGTCGTACGTCACATACAATCCCCGCCGGTGAATAGTTAGCACTTTGTGAACTTTTGTTTCTACAAATGTTCATTACGAATCCTCCTAATAATATCCACTATTCTTTCCTTAGTATATTTCTCCGGTAATTCTCAATAATACTGTGTCCAAGATTTCTGTAATGTAGAACAGAAGCCACATGTATCTTAGTCACAAGTGCGAAGTTTACAATGTGCATCGTTGAAAGCTGGTATGCCTGTTCTTGAACCTTGAATTGTACGATGAAAAAGCGTGCGAGCACCCGCCTTGGTGCTCTAGTCGATATGGTGCTCGACGGCCCACCAGAATGTCGCGATACCTAATTCTAAAATGACGTTAACTTGGACACGTTGCTTTTTTCTCCTTACGGGTACAGCACACAAAATCGAAGAAATATACGGACCCCTTCACATATCTTTGACTTCTTCCTTTTGTGCCCAATAGGTCTTAAGATCGGACTGTTGATGCCATGGCAACATTTCAGTGGTGAAGAAATATAGGAGGCCCATGTATGCCGCGCTCTAACGTATGCTTTATTAGGGTACGTTAAACAACTCTAGCTGGTCGAAATTTTCGCAGCAAGCAGCTACGCCCTCACTCAATAATCTCGCAGCAAGTAAAGTTCTCCATAATTAGACTTGACCTCTCTCAAACCTTGTTGTGTCTTGTTCCCCTTTTTTCTGCTCTGCAATGAATGAAACATAGTGTTGAGATACAGCACTCCCACTTGAGTTGTCTCTACTGCCATGAAGTTTTATGTGAAAAACGTGGCTGATCATCCTGTATAGGAATAGTTATATTACAAAAGTGAAACGTGTCTTTACATAGGTTGTTGAGCGTTTATTGTGCTTTGTTTCGTCCAGAGCTCCCCGCAGGAGCGCCTGCGCAAGTAGGCGTCCCTGCGCCTAGCCTCCCACGCCTGGCCGTGCGTGGCTTTGCCGTCTCCAGGAAAAAGGGGATCCTGGGGGTTGAGCTGACGCTGGGCACTTGGACCTTTAAGGCCCCCCGGCAGAGGCAACACACCCCTTTCACCCCGGCTTCACGTAGACGGCACCCCTGGGCTAACCCACGCAGGGCAAATCGGCAGTCTCCTTTTCCTATCTCTCTCTTCCTACATCTTCGTCTTTATGTCTCACATTTATCTGTCCTGTCATCTTCTCTTTTCAGTTTACTTCCAAATTTCCTGGTGGCGAGGGTTAACCCTGTGTAGTTACCCAACCTCGGGTAGTTATATTCGGTTATAGCGGTGATGCATGGCTGGCGTCTCCATGTGTTCACTACTCAACCTTGTAGCGTCCCCTTGCTGGGCTCGGTGGTGGGTGGCCACCATCTCCGCCGAACTTTATAGTATTCTATGGCAAAAGCTTCCCCCCCCTTTCTTGATCGCTCCCTAAAGAGGTGGCGCACCGAAGACACTTTCCTGGCTATCATACCAAAGCTGACATTTCCAAAGTACCATGTAATCCACAGTCAAAACGAAAAGAAGGCAGTCCGAGCCATTTCACCTTTCCTCGTTTCCAAAGCTCTCACAAAAGCAATAGGCCCAGGTTATAAAGTGATAACAATGGGAAGTGGCAATCATCTTCTGGAGGTTCGGGATAAAGCTCAGTATGAAACGCTGTCTAAGCTTGTAGCCTTTGGGGAAGCCCCTGTTTCGGTGGGCCCACACAGGTCCATGAACACTGCCCGTGGCGTGATTTCCGATGATGATCTTACTGAGCTTCCTGAAAGTGAACTGCTCGAAGGTTGGCAGGACCATAACGTGGTCAAAGTCCAACAAACAACAATAAGGCGCAACAACAAACTGACCCCTACAAAACACGTAATAATCACCTTCGGAAAAAGTGACCTACCAGAATCAATCGAAACCGGCTATTGTAAGCTCCGTGTAAGACCATACATTCCCAACCCTCATCGATCTTTCAAGTGTCAACGTTTCGGTCATGGATCGCAGAGTTGCAGAGGGCGTGCCACTTGCGCAAAGTTCGCATCCATTTAACACATATCGGATAACTGCACCTCAGAGACAACTCATTATTCGAACTGTGAAGGAGATCACGCTGCATACTCACGATCATGCCCCGCATGGAAAAAAGAGAAACAAATAGTAGAACTTGAGGTTTAATTCAATCTTTCATTCCAAGAAGCAAGCCAACGTTTCGCAATACACAACCCATCTTATCCCTCCTTTGCAGGTGTGACGCACCGGGGCGCCGCGCCTCATGTCTCGGCAGCCGCGAATGTCACACAGTGTGTGGCCGCGGTCGTACCACCAGCGCTCCCGGCTGGAGCAGCCTGTACTGCTCCGCCACCTGACAAACAGGGCCGGCAGACCCCTATTTCTGCTGAACGTCGGACCACTGCAAGCGCAGTTAGGTCCGAAAGTTCAGTGAATGTGCCTTCCCAGCAGGCACCATCCACCACCTCACAAGAGGTGATGGATACAAGTCCCACTCCTCCGGCGCCTCAGACGCCGAAGGATAGGCGCAACTCCTAGGAGCGCGCCAAAAAAGAAAAACCTCGAATCGCTGGGCCCTCAAAAAGCCCTGTAACCTAACGCAACACTTTGTACACACAGCACCAGACTATATTAAAATGACACAAATAGTACAGTAGAACCTCAGAGGACTGTTGAGAAACCTCGACAATATCCAGGAACTTTTACACAATCATACACCTAAGGTGCGGTGCGTACAAGAGACACACATGAAACCTAAACACACCAAATTTTTACGTCACTACGTTATCTTTCGAAAGAACCGGTTGATTGATTGATTTGTGGGGTTTAACGTCCCAAAACCCCTATTTGATTATGGGAGATACCGTAGTGGAGGGCTGCAGAAATTTTGACCACCTGGGGTTCTTTAACGTGCACACAAATCTGAGTACACGGGCCTACAACATTTCCGCCTCTATCAGAAATGCAGCCACCACAGCCGGGATTGGATCCCGCGACCTGCGGGTCAGAAGCCGAGTACCTTAGCTACTAGACCACCGTGGCGGGGCTTTCGGAAGGACCGGAAGGATGCAATTGTGCCGTCCGGTGGTGTTGCCATAATAGTCAATCAAGGGATTGCATGCACACAGCTACCACTACAAACACCCCTTGAGGCGGTGTCTGTTCGAGCAGTTCTTTTGAATGAGCTCCTCACCATCTGCTTTCTCTGCATACCTACACAACACCATCTTGAAAAGCATGAATTCGAGTCCCTCATAGACGAACTTGCTGAACCTTATATTCTCCTTGGAGATTTCAATACACATAGCAATCTATGGGGTGACTGTCGCTGCGATGCTCGAGGTCGCCTGATTGTACAGTTCCTTTATTCTTCTGGTGCGTGCCTGCTGAATCGGAAAGAGCCAACATATTGTTGCGCACATGCACGAAGACAAAGAAGCGTATACGTTGAACGCACTTGTGGCACAGAGCCAGAAAGGAAGAAGAAGATCAGGAGGATCTCTAACCAGTCGGCTGCTTCTGAGCTGCCCCTCACGACCTAATAAACGGCCCCTTTCAGCCTCTACCAGTCTCTTTCAAACGTAACAGAGTGGTGGAGCTGCCGGGTAAGCGCTTCAACTACGGAACGATCACTGCCACAGCTTCGACGAAGCCGCCGACTTGCCGGTCTCCTACCATCTGCCGTGAGTGACTTCGACATGCCCGAAGAAGCAGGTGTTTCCAGGACGGCACCGTCTGGTCCGTTTCCATACTACCGAGTTCCACCGCCCTTCGGAGGAAAAGCCGAAGAAGAGTTCGACGCCTTGCTCACCAAGTACAAACGTGTGGGCAAGTCCAATGGTTGGGATGCAGCCGCTATGCTAGCCAACGTAGTGTTCTCCCTGACCGACACCGCACTGGTATGGTACGAGAACCACGAGGACGCACTCACGACGTGGGATCTTTTTGTTGAAGAGCTCAGGGCGTGTTTCGGCGACTCGGCTGCTAGAAAGAAGCGGGATGAGCAAACACTATCGCAACGGGCACAGCTACCAGGTGAGACATGCACCACTTACATAGAAGAAGTGTTAAGGCTGTGCAAGGTGCTCTGCGCTACCATGTCGGAAGAGGACAAAGTTGGGCATCTGCTCAAAGGGATTACTGAGGACGTGTATAATTTTCTAATTTGAAAAGAAAGCCTCCGTTCTGTGTCCAACGTCAATCAGCATTGCCGAACGTTTGAAACGCTCAAGATGCGTCGAATTGCGCGCAAGTTTGGTCGGCTGGCTAACGTTACAACTGTTGCCAGTGTGGACACGAATCCTGGCCTCGACCTCTTTTCTAACATTCGACAGATTGTTCGTGAGGAACTGTCCCACCGAGAAATGTCGTGTTCGACAGATGATCATCGCAAGTTGTGTCTGCCACGTGAGGCTATGAATGTGTCTCATTTGACCCCATGGCAACTGATGATGAGCGCGGCAACTGTGGAGTACAGCCCAGCCCCACAGTCAAGGATGACAGCCAGATTTCCCGCGTCGCGGTATGACCGACGCTCTCAGCGCATGCCTCCTCGAAACCCGACGTCTCGGTACGACGCACCCGACCAGTACATCCGTCACACAAGAGCATATGATGACGCTCTATTCATCGACGAGCGACCAACGTTTCGACCTCGGCCGGTGTGCTATTCCTGCGGTGTGCCAGGCCACATATCACGATTTTGCAACCGTCGGGTGACTCCTCGGTATCACCACCATCCGACTTTTCACGACCCTTCAAAAAGCCTCATGGTGTCCGGCGGCCGGCCCGCATACCACCTGATGACAACTATTGGCCCAGCAACTTCCGCAGCCACTCCCCGTCATCTGACAGGAGTTTAACGCCCCCACCGCGACCTCGTGCTCATCATTCTCCTTCACCGCTGCGTCGCAAAGCGCCCTCTTCGCCACCGGAAAACTAGCCAGCGCGGCCAATGGGGGTGAGATCGCTGGAAACGTGCTACGGACAGAAATACCTCCTGTGTTTATGTTTAAAAACAAAGTGCGTGTTTTGGTGGATTATGTGCCTGTGATGGCCTTGGTAGACACAGGCGCAAAGATTTCCGTGATGAGTGCTTCCTTTAAAGACGTATTAGGGTGGAAAGTTGTTTTTACCTGGGATGAAACTTCGAAGTTCTGTGGAGTGAGTGGAGAGCCGTTGTGCCCTATCGGTGTGTGTAGTGCTGAAGTATTTTTGGGAGGCCTTATGATAACGACAGAGTTTGATATTATTCCTCGGTCAACACATGACGTCATTCTCGGCATGGACTTTTTGCGAGAATGTGGTGCAACTGTAGACTGTCGCACGGGGGAAGTCTTTGTGAGTAGCCAGATGCCGTCAGAACTTCTGGAAACTCCAGCGAATGACCAAACTACGCTGTGTGTCTGTGGCGATACGTTCATACCTGCGTTGTCTATCGTACGTATTCCTGTTTGTCGTGGCGCGGATTCTGACAGCTTCGATGTGAGCGTAGAACCAATGCACATAAACTGCGTGAAGAAGAATGTGTTGCTTCCCCATTGTGTGGTGTCGATCGATGCCGGAAAAACTGGCCTATGGACTGTAAACTGTTCCTCTGAGCCCGTGACACTACCCAATGGTTTGAAATTAGCTTCGGTCAGCAAAGAACACGCAACCTTATCAGTGGTCAAGCTCACAGACGTGCCAGAAGAACGTGACAGAACTGGTTGTCACAATTTGGACGGGGCGCTTATGGCAATGATAAATAAGTCGCTTAACTCAAGCGAACGCCGAACTTTGATGAATGTGCTGTCGAAGCACGTTTCGGTATTTGATTTTGCGCAGAAGGGCAAAGTAATTCCTATCCCCCTGTATCGAACGTGCTATACAATAAATCCTGATGGGCCTCTTTGAATTCAACGTGATGCCATTTGGACTGTGCAATGCACCGGCAACGTTCGAAAGGTTTATGGACACCATTCTGCGACGCTTGAAGTGGAACATCTGCATGTTCTACCTCGACGACGTCGTCATCTTTGGCCGCACGTTCAGTGAACACAACTCTCGTCTGGATACTGTTTTGAACTGCATCCGAAACACTGGCCTAATTTTAAACTCGAAGAAATGCCACTTCGGCGACCGCCAGACGTTTGTGCTCGGACATCTCGTTGACAAGGATGGCATCCGGCCTAGCCCCCAGAAGACAGCAGCAGTTGAGCTGTTCAATGCGCCGCGTTCCGTCAAGGAGCTTCGTAGTTTCGTGGGGCTTTGTTACTACTTCCGCCGCTTCATTCTGAAGTTTGCCGACATTGCGTATTCTCTCACATGCCTTTTACGAAAGGACAATTCCTTTCAGTGGACACCGGAGTGCGATTCTTCATTCCGTCAATTGAAGTTTTTGCTGATGTCACGACACGTCTTTCAGCACTTCAGTCCTTGTGCTCCGACAGAGCTTCATACGAATGCTGGCGGCATAGGTATTGGAGCCGTCCTAGTACAACGTTACGGCGACCGCGAACACGTAATCGCATACGCAACTCGCTCCCTAAGCAGGCCGGAACAAAACTACACTGTTACGGAACAAGAATGCCTGGCAGTACTATTTGGAATTCAGTGGTTTAGATCTTACCTGTACGGACGCCTATTCACAGTCGTAACCGACCACCACTCGTTGTGTTGGCTTGTCAACCTTCGTGACCCTTGTGGCCGCCGTGCGCGCTGGCACTCCGGCTACAAGAATACAGTTTTACCGTCGCTTACCAGAGTGGTCGTCGACATGCTGACGCGGAATGTCTTTCACGTGTGCCCCTTAGCACAACGGACTGTGAATCCGATGACCTTGACCAGCTTGTAGCGTCTGTGTCACCTACGTTCCCGGACTACCCCAGTTTCAGAGCAGAACAGCGCAAGGACGCTAAACTAGCAGCACTATTCGCCGCTGCATCCGCTTCAACCATTGCACGCCATTTCTCTATGCGTGATGAACTGTTGTTCAAAAGGAACCTCTCCAGCAGTGGCGCGCGTTTCCTTCTAGTGGTTCTGGAGAGCCTGCGAACATTTATTATGGGTGTCATGCACGACGACCCTACATCTGCACATTTAGGTTTGGCGCGGACGCTTCACCGGACTAAATAGCGCTTTTATGGGCCTGGTAAGCAGAAGTTCGTGGAGGGTTTGGCAAGCTGAATGCAATGTCAGAGTCACAAACGTCCATCAACTGGTCCAGCTGGTCTTCTACAGCCAATGCCTACTCCCAGCGCACCTTTCGAACAAGTCGGGATTGACTTTCTGGGCCCCTTCCCAAAATCGGCTAAGGGCAACCGATGAATAATTGTTTGCGTCGACTACCACACACGCTACTGCTAGACGGCGGCCGTCCCCTCCGCAACTGCCAGTGAAGTCTCGTAGTTTTTGTTACAGTACGTCATTCTCCGACACGGCCCACCTCGTCTGATTATCAGTGATCGTGGAAGACAATTCACAGCGCATGTCGTGGAGGAGCCACTCCGTTTATGTGAATCCCGCCAGCGTCACTCGACACCATACCACCCCCAAACTAATGGGCTGACGGAGCGTACCAACCGCACCATTATCAACATGTTGTCTATGTATGTCTCATGCGACCACAAGAACTGGGATGACGTACTCCCGTTCATTACTTACGCGTTCAACACCGCGAAGCATGAGTTTACAGGCTATAGCCCTTTCTTTTTGCTTTATGCACGTTCGCCCCGGCACACAATCGACACAATATTACCTTTCTGTGATCACGGCAACTTCACTGTCACCGAAACTCTCTGCCTCGACGAAGAGGCGCGTCGCATAGCTCGGCTACGCACATTGGCATGGCAAGACAAAGCGAAGGCATGCTATGAAATTCACCATCGACCAGTGATTTATCGCCGTGGTGATCTGGTGTGGTTGTGGACTCCGATGCGTAAGCGCGGGTTATGCCAAAAGTTTTTGGCCACTTACGATGGACCTTTTGTCATTGTCGACAGATTTACAAAGGTCAACTATGTAATAGCTCGTCTCACGGCGAGTGGTCGACGAGCTGCCAAAACTCAAGTGGTTCATGTTGCCCGCCTGAAACTGTACATGCCACGACAACTCGACTGACTCGTCCGGTGGCCTTCGTCTGCGCGGAGAGGAATGTTGCGCACATGCACGAAGACAAAGAAGCGTATACGGTGAACGCACTTGTGGCCCAGAACCAGAAAGGAAGAAGAAGATCAGGAGGATCTCTAACCAGTCGGCCGCTTCTGAGCTGCCCCTCACGACCTAATAAACGGCCCCTTTCAACCTCTACCAGTCTCTTTCAAACGTAACAATATTACAACATCGCTAACAATACGTACTCAACAATAGACCTCAGCATAACATCCCCATCACTCCTGCCTCTACTTAAATGGGATGTCATTATTAATCCCTATGGTAGTGACCATTTTCCTATCGTTATCAGCACATCAATAACAAATACATGTCCTGCACTAGCTCCCAAATGGCTCACCGAAAAAGCCGATTGGAAAAAGTTTCAAAAAATGACTGTATTATCTTGGATTGACATGGCGGCGTTGAGCATAGAGAATGCTGTATGCTACTTTACAGCTTTCTTGGTTGACGCAGCAAAAAAATTTATTCCCCAAACATGTGGACCGTCATGTAAACGACGAGTCTCATGGTAGAATAATGAGTTCTGTGATGCTCAAAAAAAACAAAATAAGGCATAGAAGGTGCTTAGAGACTCGCCAACAGCCGAGAATCTTGTAAACTTTAAGAACGTCAAGTCGCAAGCAAGGAGGACGCGCTGACAGGCGAGAAGGGAAAGTTGGCACAAGTTTTTATCAGGCATTAACTCATACACAGATGAGTCGAGAGTCTGGAGCGTGGTTGGTAAGGTAGCAAGATGAAAAGCACATTGACTTCCTCTAGTGAACACACAAGGGGAGTGTTTGGAAGACCAGGCAAACACTCTCGGAGCGCACTTCGAACAGGTCTCCAGCTCAACACAATATTTTGAAGTGTTCCAACGATACAATACCGCAATAGAAAAACAGAGATTTGAGCACAAGCCCACAACACATGAGGCATACAACGAACCTTTCTATTTGGCTGAAATACAAGCCTCACTTACCTGCTGCAATAAATCTACCCCAGGCCCGGACCGTGTGGCATATGAAATGTTAAAACGCCTGCCCACTGAAACCTGGAACGCTCTCCTCTCTCTGTATAATGCGATATGGTCTTCCGGCGAGCTACCCTCAGCCTGGAAGGAAGCTATCATTATCCCAATTCTAAAACAAGGCAAGGACCCGGCCTCATTTTCCAGCTACAGGCCAATAGCATTAACCAGCTCTTTTTGTAAGGCCTTTGAAAAAATAATTAACAGGCGCTTGATGCACTTCCTTTAAATTAATGGCCTACTTGACCCATACCAGTGTGGCTTTCGAGCGGCTCGGTTCACCACTGACCACCTTGTCCGTATCGCTTAATTTCACGACGCTTTTGTTCATGAGCAATTTTTTCTTTCTGTGTTCCTCGATATGGAAAAGGCATATGATACTACATGGCGCTTCGGCGTATTGCGACACCTGTCACAGTTAGGCGTGCGGGGCAGAATGCTGACAATTATCGAAAGCTTCCTGTCCAACTGTACATTCCGTGTCCGAGTTGGCACTGTCTTATCTCGAGTATTTGTCCAAGAAACCGGAGTGCCACAAGAAGGTGTATTGAGCTGCATACTTTTCATAGTTAACATGAATTCCGTGCACCTGTCCCTCCCACGAAATATCTTTAGTGCATATATGTCGATGATGTACAGATTGGTTACAAATTGTGCAACATCTCAATGTTCCAGCGTCAAGTTCAACTAGAATTGAACAAGGTATCTCAATGGGCAAACGAGAATGGTTTTATACTCATCGCTCAAAAGAGCACTTCTGTCTTGTTCAGCCGAAAGAGGGGCCTCCATCCTGACCCCAACATTGACCTGCATGGTCAACCTCTGTCAGTAAAGACCGAGCACAAGTTTCTTGGTCTCATATTAGACACTAAACTGACCTTCATCCCACACATCAAGAATTTAAAGGACGGGTGCTTAAAAACAATGAACATTTTGAAAGTGTCCCGCACTACATGGTGTAGTGACACGAAATGTCTAATGAATTTATATAAAAGCCTCGTAGCACACGCCTAGATTACGGTGCTATAATCTATCAGTCGGCAACACCATCAGTCTTAAAAATTCTCGACCCTGTCCACCATCTAGGCATCCGCCTCTCTATGGGTGCTTTCCGAACCAGCCCTGTGGAGAGCCTGTACGTGGTTTCGAATGAATGGTTGCTCCACCTACAAAGATGTCCCCTGTCCTTTTTGTACTTTTCGAAGGTGAAGGCACACAAGAAACACCCTTCCCATTTCACAATTAATGATATGTCTTGTTCTGGCTTGTTCGAGAACCGTCTTTCGTAGGCAGCCCTACGCGCTCCTTGTAAGGGGTCTGGCCGAAAAAACAGGTGTGCCTCTTCTTGAACACAGTTTGATGGCTCCTGCAACATATCTGCCACCGTGTCAGTGGCAGCTTATAGACTGCGATGCTCTTTTGTTGAAGTCACAAAGCACGCACCAGTTGCACACATACATACATACTTCCTGGAACTACAACATAAATATACATGCCCTGATTTCTTTACCGATGCGTCAAAGTCAAACACTTCTGTGTCATATGCAGTGGTAGGCCAATCATTTTCCGAGGCCGGCATTCTTCATCCTGATGCAAGCATTTTCGCAGGAGAAGCTTACGCAATACTGCTGGTAGTAAAACACATCAAACACATAAAATTACAAAAGGAGGTTATATACACAGATTTCCTAAGCGTGGTAAAAGCCCTAAATACTCCTTAAAAACACAGGAACCCCGTGCTGATGTCACATTAGCCACTTCTGTTGACACTGTACACATCAAAACAGCTTGTCGTTGTCTGCTGGGTTCCAGGGCACCGTGAGATACAAGGGAACGTCTTGGCCGACAGCCTGGCTGTTTGCGCCAATGACACTACTCGAAATGTATCAACACCACTCCCTGCACTTGACTTAAAACCTTTTCTAAAACCAAAGCTCAGGGGGTATTGGCAGAGCATGTGGATAAACACACACATAATAAACTCCATCCTATTAAGCCGCAACTAGGTTATCGGCCGCCACTATCAAAATCACGACACACAGAAGTAATACTAAGAAGGCTTAGAACAGGACATACACATTCTACACATTCATTTCTTCTATATACCGGCGATCCACCATATTGTGAGAGATGTGGAGAGCCCCTTACGGTTCTCCACATTTTCGTCCAGTGCAATGAGCTAGATGCTCTAAGAAAAAAGCACTTTTTACTGACCTACCGACAGCGGCTCCCTCTACACCTTGGGATGCTCATCGGTAGGGATCCGCTTCTTAAACTGCCAACACTTTTCACGTTTTGAAAAGATGTGCATCGCTTTCACCCGATATTTCGAGGTCATCCGTAGCACGACCTCTATAGAGTGGTCGTGGTTGCGGTGACTACATCTTTATCATGGTTCTATTATCATGACAGTTTGCCATCCGCTATCACTACACATATCTCACGCCACTGTCATGATTTTATTACTTCCATGTTTCAACCCGCGTTAGAGCGAGGAAGTTAAAGGCCCCTTTACAGCCACGCATCATATCATTGTTCATATCTGTAGTCAATCGAAATGGCGCTCTTTGGCCATCAATTGGCCCTTGCGCCATTAAAAAGTACTCGTCATCATCATCATTCACAGCTATCAATTGCAATGCCAATTTAGAAACAGCACGCAGCTCGCAAATCCTAGCGCATACCTAGATCAGCAAGCGCTTACGAAATTAGCGTACACAGGACGAGCGCGGCCTACAACTGCCATTATTCTTCATGCGTCGTGTGTCAGCAGCGCACTCGTTTTGTACACAGGGCCATGGCAGCTTGCGAAGTGACCTACGTCCTCCCCCAAATAGCGAGTCTTATAAGTGCGCGCGCAGGTGAGGCCACCCACCGTGGAACCGTGGGGCGGCGCTTCATGGAGGCGGCGTCTTTGAGAGCACGTGGAACGCGAGGTCGTCGCGCCGTTTCACCGCTAATAGCGAAAATGCGCGAAGGTTTGGAGGCAACCGGCATGTACTGTATATAAATAACTTACCGGTAGCACACCAGACATCGTACGCTTTATGGCGCAGTGGCTATTGCCGCGCGCTGAGAATCGAGAAATCGCTAGTTTGGCACGACAGATATTCGCTTTTCGAATTTTGCTTTGCAGTCTCTTCGTATATATTTTTAACTTCACTTCCGTGATGAAAGTACGTCAGCGTAGCCATGGTGGACCCCGGCATAAAACACATTAATGCTAAAAAAAGAATGACAAAAATGATTGTGTCCCGCCACGTGGCAACATCCCGGGCTCTAATCATGGAGCACCCCGCCGAGGTTGTCTAGTGGCTAAGATACTCGGCTGCTGACTCGCAGGTCGCGGGTTTTAATTACTGCTGCAGCGGCTGCATTTTCGATGGAGGCGGAAATGTTGTAGGCCCGTGTGCTCAGATTTGGGTGCACGTTAAAAAACCCCAGGTGGTCGAAATTTCTGGTGCCCTCCGCTACGCGTTTCTCATAATGATATGGTGGTTTTGGGACGTTAAACCCCACATATCAATCAAATCATTTAATCATGGAGCATTGAAGCCAAGTTTCATGTGGGCGTGCAACTGCAACGCAGATTGGAGGGAACGATCACTATCTTGTTCAATTGCGGATTTGTCTAAAGGCCATGAGTTTTAAAAAATATACGAGGTCGAATTGACACTACACATCTAGATCAGTTGGGCTGTTTGCGACGTTTTCTTGTCAGGTTGCAATAGGTGATCAGCTATTTTCATTCCACGAGCGGCGTACACGGCATTAGAACACCATAAAATTGGTGACAAAAATATCATGACGACAAAGTATGCAATAAACCTGAAAGAAGTACCGTTCAATCTGTGCGCGCATATCCAGCTTTCACGGACGGACGGACGAATGGATGGATGGATGGATGGGTGAATGAATGGGTGAATGGATGGATGGATGGATGGATGGATGGATGAATGGATGGATAGATGGATGAATGGATGGATGGATGGACGGACGGACGGACGCACGGACGGACGGATTTTTTTAATTATTTATTTATACTTATACCTACAGCACCTTCTGGGGGCACTGTTGTAAGGGGTTTACAAAATCAAAGTACATTTAAATCAGTGGGAACAAGTTGAATGACATGGCACTCAAAAAATAAAAAAGAAATCAAAATTACCAAAATCACAGCATACAATATAATTGTATGACCATATACTCCTTTAAAAGGGAAGAAAACGCTGTGGAAGGGGCGGTCACAATGTTTTTTGGAAGACTGTTCCATTCGTGAATAGTTTTAGGAAAAAATGTCTGCATATGTGGATGTTCAGCACATATATTCACACAGTTTCAAAGGATGGTCCCGTCGTGATGAGATGTACGTTGGTGGTTTGATGTATTAGTTTTTATCGATCCCAGTTTTGTCGTTTATTAGGTTTTAGAAAAGACATAGCCCGATATATTTACGCCTTGAGGAGAGTAACGGCCGACCAAGTGAACTAACAATTTCGCTAGACCTTCTGGTGAAGTCGTAATCACCCGTCACAAACCAGGCGGCACGTTTCTGAATGCGCTCCAATGCATCAATATTTATCTTTGTGGCCGGGTCCCAGGTAGTGCAAGCATATTCTCAAATCAGGCGTACATTTGACACGTAAAGAACTTGTTTAAGAACAGAGGGGGCGGTTCTGAAATATCGGCGTAGAAAGTTCAGCACGCGACTGGCTTTGACTGATACCATGCGAACATGATCATTCCACGATAGTGTGTTGTTGATTACAACGCCAAGATACTTGTATTCATTTACCATGGATAATGATATCCTTTCCATGAAGTAATTTGTTATAAAAGGCTGCTTTTTCTTGATAAACCTAACGACACAGCACATGGACAGGTGAAGCTGCATTTTCCACGTACTGCACCATGCTATTACTAAGTCAAGGTCTTTCTGCAGTTGTTCGGAATCTTGAGTGCACTTAATTTCACGATATATGCAGCAGTCATCTGCGTACAACCTCACTTGACTGTCCACGCATTCAGCAAGATCATTGATATAAATCAAAAAGAGAAGTGGCCCCAGGACGGAGCCTTGTGGCACTCCTGAAATGACGTCTACATGTGACGACGACGCGCTATCGATGATGGTGCATTGTTTCCTGTATGAGAGATAAGTTTGTAGCCATGCCAGTGTGTTAGCACATATATTGAGACACGATAATTTCAGTAAAGGAGCGAGTGTGGAACAGTGTCAAAAGCCTTACGAAAGTAAAAAAAAAAGCAATCAATATGGCTACCGGAATTCAACGTTGCGGCGATGTCATGTGTATTGATTGATGATTGATTGATATGTGGGGTTTAACGTCCCAAAACCACCATATGATTATGAGAGAAGCCGTAGTGGAGGGCTCCGGAAATTTCGACCACCTGGGGTTCTTTAACGTGCACCCAAATCTGAGCACACGGGCCTACAACATTTCCGCCTCCATCGGAAATGCAGCCGCCGCAGCCGGGATTCAAACCCGCGACATGCGGGTCAGTAGCCGAGTACCTTAGCCACTAGACCACCGCGGCGGGGCGATGTCATGTCATGTGTAAATTCTACGAGTTGCGTATCGCAGGAAAATACTTTCCGGAAACCGTGCTATGTTGGACAGAAAAAAATTGTTAGTATGAAAATGATTTGCCAAGTTCGAGTATATAATATGCTCAAGTGTCTTACAGGACACACACGTTAACGAAATGGGCCGATAGTTGCAAGTACTTGACTTGTCACCACTCTTAAAAATAGGAATTACATTTGCTCGTTTCCGGTCATCAGGAAATGCACCCTGCGATAAAGAATTTCTGAACACAGCTGTAAGAAATGGGCTTATTGAAAGAGCACTGTTCTTTAAAATGAAGTTTAAGATTTTATCTGGCCCTGATGCCGAGTTCGCTCTATGAATTTTTAAAAGTGATGCAACACCTTGTTCTGAAATTTCTAACTCCGCCATTTCCGGTAACGTTACTGTGTTGCGCATTGTAGTTTAAACCGCTGACAAAACCGAAAACACAGACTGAAAGTGCCGGTTAAAGCATTCAGCTTTACTTGTACTGTCCGACAAGTATTTAGTACCACCGTTTATATCAGGAATACAACCAGGAACCTTTGTATTTTTTAACGTATTTCCAGACGAGTTTCGGGTTAGTTTTCACCTTAATACTCAGATCACTCAAGTAAGCTCTCCCTGCTTTCCTCAGATCTTTGGTTATCTTCTTACCAAGTAGTTTCATCTGTTTGTATGTTTCAAGGTCTAACGTGTGACAATATTTGCAATAGAGACGATCTCTGTTGTTTATGAGCACTCGGAGTTCCTTATTTAGCCATGTTTTATCATTTCGTTGTTTGGCTGATATGACTCGCGATGGTACAAAAGTTTGAGTTAGAGATAACAGTTTTGCTTTTAGCTCATTCCACAAGCCATTTACGTCAGAACACAAGCATAGTTCTTGAAACTCAGGTAAATAAGCGTCTAGTTTTATTGAAATAGAAGCGTAGTCTCCTTTTTCATATAAAAACACATTTCTAGGCCACTAAGCTCGTTGTTGAGCTACAGCTAAGCACATTTTAACAAGGACGACTTCGTGACCACTAATACCTGGTACTGTAACAACAGAGGAAGCAAGCGTTTGATCATTGCAAAAAGCAGGTCTAATACGTTTGCACTAGTACTGCACACCCTCGTGGGGGCTGTCACAAGCTGATATAACTGATGGGCATTCAGGATTTCTTGAATAGCTTTATGTAGCAGTGACTCACTGTGAATTATCGGTTTGAATGAGGAACATGCAACATCGGGTAGGTTAAAATCACCGGCAACCATTATGTATGTTGTATCTAGAGTTGACAAAATATTGCTTAAAGTAAATAAAGACTCGTTTACTGTATCACTAGGGGGCCTGTACAAGGAACCAACAGGCACAGTTTAGCCAGCACTCAGCATAACCTTACACCACACAGATTCACACAAGTCACTAACACCATTAATAGAAACGCTACTGATACTGTTCTGGATCATTAGGAATACACCACCTCCGTGCGCCGTGCGTTCCCTTCGGTATACTGCACAGGTCGACGGAAAGAATTCATGATCTGCGATGTTGGTATCGAGCCAAGATTCCGTGCCAAAAACTATGTGTGGTTTAGTCATGTCTAATAACGAAAGAAATTCTGTTCTTTTGATTTTAAAACTGCGACAGTTAAATACGATGCACGTTAGTTCAATTTTTCTCAAATCTTTTGTCAGTAAAACGGCATTACAAGGTGATTGCTATCTACGACAAGGCACAACTCTATCTTCAGCACTGTTATACAGGAATATTTGGTCATTCATGAATACCTTATTGAAACGAAGCTTAAAATCACCACCGTTTCCTCTAGCGTATTGTATCAATTTCTGCCTCTCTAGCCTGGCTTTGGGTGAATAGTCTTCACTGATACCAAAGTTGGTTCCCTTTAGCTTGCCAGAAGACTTTAGCACACATAATTTTTCTTTAAAAGATAGAAACTTCACTATGACGGGCCTTTTCCTCGCTGCTGAATATCGGCCTATACTGTGACTTTGTTCAATTGCGTCAGGGGCAATTTTGAGCTGTAAGTCTCTAGAACAAAAAGAAATAACTTTTTCCTGTGTTTGTGCCCACGTTTCGTTCTCATTATCTGGGAAACCATAAAATACCACGTTATTTTGACGATTCCTACTTTAGAGGTCGTCGTGACAATATTTCATATGCCAGCGCAAGCACTTCAAATTGAGCTGCAAGTTACTCAACTTCTTTTTTGCCCGTGTTACCTAGGAAAGTGTTTTTTTCTACACGCGATAATCTATCATTTACATCTGCCACTCGCTGCTCAAGCGCCTTTTGTTCTTTGCGCACTGAATGTATTTCTTCGGTTATTTTTTGTTGAAATGCTTCATGGTTTGCTTGGATAGAGCTAAGTTCATCAAGAATGGCAGACTGAGAGATCTGCATTGAAGGTAATGTCATGATGGTGTCGAACATCTGCTTTCCCTGTTGCGGTGTTAGAGGGCCTGGGTTTTGCTCTATATCCCCAGATAACAGCAAAATCGTTTTCATCATATGACCACACACGACAGCATGCGCGTGCAAGGCCGACAGGTAGCAAAGTACCGAACAAAGAACAGCAGTGGGATCTGGCACCGATTTCTTAAATGGCCTACCGTATACAGGGAGGTAAAAGTAACTAACATGAAGAAACACTCGACGTAAGTTTCCGGCAGCCATATCGGTGCCAGATCCCAAAGTGGTTGAATGGTGGGTGTGCTTTTGTAGTGCTTCCCTGTCACGGTGTTTCCATAGTTGCCAGCTGCATATCCGCTCACAACCGAACGTTGACACCGCTGGCAGCGCCGTCAAGTCGAGTGGCATTCGGACCGCAGGAAAGCAAGGAAGTTCAATGAAGAAGTATTGCGTCACAGAAATGTCCGGCAGCGCCGGACACACTGCTGATGCTGTGGCGTCCCGTGCAATCGCTGTCATCTGCATCAACTGAAGAAATACTCGACGTAAGTTTGCGGCAGCCATGTCGGCGCCAGATACCAAAGTGGTTGAATGGTGAGTGTGCTTTTGTAGTGCTTCGCTGTCATGGTGCTTCCATCGTTGCAGCTGCATATCCGCTCGCAACCAAACGTTGATACCACTGGCAGTGCCGTCATGTCAAGTGGCATTCGGACCGCAGGAAAGCAAGGAAGTTCAATGAAGAAGTCTTGCGTCACAAAAATGTCTGGCAGAGCCGGACACACCGCTGATGCTGTGGCACCCCGGGAAATCGCTGTCATCTACATCAACTGAAGAAATACTCGACGTAAGTTTCCGGCAGCCATGTGGGCGCCAGATCCCCATCATCCATTCATCCATCCATCCATCCATCCATGAATGGATGGATGAATGGATGGATGGATGGACGGACGGACGGACGGACGGATTGACGGATGAATCCAACTGTGCCCTTTAGATTGGACGGTCACGCACGCCACCTAGCCATAAAGTTAAGTACTAGCACTGTGTGTTTAAGGATTGAATTTCCCTCGCGCCTAGACAGCCGGTCGAAATGCTCGGCCTGTAAATTATGGCTGAATAAAAGTCTATTACTACTACTACTAGATTGTATCCACCAATCAGTTAGCCTCTTCCTGGTTATTTCTACCCATTTAAAGTCTGTTTTGCCTTCACTGTCCCTAAACCCGAATGCTTTGAAAAATTCGGCGCCATTATCTTTGACAATAGGGTGGAGCCCTTTACAGAACAATGTGAAGTGTTCAGCCGTTTTTTCTTCCTCTCTACAGGCACTGAATACCGTGTCTGTGCCTTCGTATTTTGCTCGGTACGTCTTCGTCCACAATACTCCCGTTATAGCCTCGAAGAGCAGAGAACTACCCCGAGAATTATTGTAGATCTTTTCCCTTGCACTTTCTTTCTTAAAAGTTCGGTAGGTATCCAGTGATGATTTCGTAAACATTCCTATCTTCCACATGTCACTCTCTGTTTTCTTCCCCTCCTTCTTAACCGATGTTTTCTTTTGGCTTGGTATTCTGCTCTTGTCTAAATACCTGCTTGACAGTTTTAGAGTTCGTTTCCACCACTTAGCATTGCCATTTTTCATGTACAAGCAACTGAAAACTTTCCTAGGCTAATGCTCCTCTTTCATTTTTCTCAATCGCTCCTCAAATTATATCTTACTGCTAGCTTCCCTGCACTTCAACGATGTCCATCCCATGTCTACCTGCACTCCCGATTTGGGGGATCCCCGTGTATTCCCAAAGCAAGTCTACCTATGCCGCATTGTGTAATTTCAAATCTTGCTTGAACTTCTAATTTCATGCACAAGACCACATTGCCGAACGTCAAAACCAGGAGCATGACACCTTTCAAACTCCCTCTCACAATGTCATACCTATTGTAGTTCCACAGCGCTTTATTTTTTATTACAACTACATTTTGGGTGCGCTTAGTCATTACGTATCTTTCGGTCTCTCTTAGATACTCAGCTCCATTATTTATCCATGCGCCCAAGTATTTGTATTTATCCAGTATTTCTAGTGTGACTTCCTGTATCTTATGCTCACTGCATTTGTTATCTATAAAAATCATGATCTCCCTCATTACCAGTGATGTATATCAATCCCTACAGATCTTCCTTGTTGTCGACTAATATTTCTATATCATCTGCATAAATCAATGCTGGTAATGACTGTTAGGAACACTCACTGATCAACGCTCCTAGCGGCCATGGCTGGAAGCTCACACGTTTTTAATAGGATAGGGTCGAATTTCGACAATAAAAAGTCGCCGAGGCAGAAACTTCAAGAGTTCTTAAAGCGACAAGTACTAGGAGCTGGACTACAATTCACAAATGCAGCATCGTTCACGTCGGGGCTTCTGATTCTGTTCCCACGACGAATGAAGTTTACACAATGGGACCCTACAGAAGCTACCGAAATTACACCTTGTCTTTCTAGACAAAAAAGGGTCGTCTAAAAAAACAAGGCGGAAACCTGCAAAATTCTAGGAGGTTTAGGTAGTACAAAGACTAAGCATGGATTTAAGCGCACAACCATGTTTATGCTTAAAAAATACGCTCAAAATGCATTTTCTACAACACAATCGATTCGCAGACACGAGTCTTGAACGACAGTATCATGACAAGACAAATTTTATAGCGGTGCACTAGATTGACGTGATGGCCAAGTTGGCTGAGCGACCGAGCCGGTAGCTTGGTTGCTCAGAAAAATATTTGCGCTTCCTTTTTTTTTTGCTCTTTCTTTTTTATATAATTTGTGGGTGGTTACATAGTTTACGTAATTTGTGGTGGTTACTGTGCTCGGCTGCCGATCTGAAGGAAACGGGTTTGATAATAACCGCGCCTCTAGCAATTTGAAGTAGGCGAGAATTCTAGACTACTTAGATTTAGATTCGTGGCGTAACTCTAAAGGGTAGGGCAAGTTGAATATAGGATGCGGCAAATGCTTTATGCTCCATACCACCGCATGCTGCCGCTCTGTTGAAGCAATGTATGGGAGGCAAGGCTTTAGTGAGGCAGACAATGTTCCGCCTTTTGCTTTGCCAGCCAATACCTACCGTGTCTGAAATAAATCTATGATTAGTATTAATATTATTGTCAAAGTGACTTACGAGCGCCAAAAAAACATTAACGCACGAGGGGGCATGAAACGCAACTCGCTGCTCCTGAGTTAGCAGCTGATCGTTCATCGTCCCTGTCACTTACGGTGCATTATATGACCCGTAAAAAATTCTTCACGTCAAGGAGTTTTTTTGAAGACCACTGCTCAAAGGAATCTGAAAAATTCTCTGCGCTGACTGACTTCGAGAAAACCAGCAACCCGTGACTCACCACGCACAACACAAACACGGCGTCATTCACTACGTTTATCTGGGCGCGGAGAACAATTCGTTCAGACACCTGCCAAGAAGCGAATCACTTGCATTGTGCTGCCATCTATCAACGAACGTAAAAATCAAGCGACACAGCGTTGTTTAACGTTTGGAAGAGCAACTCGTGAGCCTGCGCTACTTTCCGCGTACAATAGTGTTATCAGATTCTTGCATTAGAAAAACACAGACAACTCCTATACGCACGTAAAACAAAGCGAGTTAAAACTGCGAAGGCCAGAAGATAACATTTAACTATTCAGTGTGGCTGCATAAAATATTGCGAAGCTGATATTTGTACTCTGAGGGCTGTAATCGAACACGTGAGTTTCCCCGTATTTCCACGCAATGCTCTCGTCTTACAAGAACGAATCAGATTTATCACGTCGCAGATGGCCTGGTACATTCAGTAATGAACGAAACACATGCACAATATGGTTGGTATCATTTGTTACTCACGCGTTAACGGTGAGGCTCGCACAATTGAGCAAGGGAGCGTCTGCCTACAGATTATCCTCGAGAGGACGCTACTGAATTTAGCTAGGTGGCACGACAGCCTATGAACATTGCGAATATTCGCGGAGATGCGGACACCGATAACGTGCGTATGTTAATTGGAAATATGCTGTTTTCGTAAGTACTATCTATACAGAGCTAGCTTGGAACTGCAGGAGCTCTGCGAAGGTAGGCTGCCAGCCACTTCTAACAGTAGCATGCGAGTGCGTGGTCGTTGCAGATGCCCAATAAGAACTGTCACTGAACAAGTTAACACCACTATACGCGTTGTTGTGTAAGCGACTGCATTACTCATGCAATGAGCGATGCGATAATTCATCAAAGAATTAGCTGCTTGCTGGTCGTGTATTGTGTCTGCACTGCTGAATGCTTGATATCATTTGGACATATACTTTAGGCTACGTCATAAAAACATCCCCACTATACTTGAAGTTGCAGAATGCTTCTCCGAGTGGAAACGATAAAAAAAAACTGCTGTGTACAGGAAGGCACACTGTATAAATGACCTTTGCTAGCCTAAAGACGGCACTTTGAGGCGCTGATATGGCGTGATCCCGCCAGCACCTACGCGGCACTATCTTTAGACCATGCCTCGCCCGTAACGGGAAATACTCTCGACTTTCGACGATATCCGTTGTTCCGGCTGCCACTGCGCGCTGTTTTCTCTCGTTTTTTGTTCGCCGTTTTTATGTCTTGCTCGCATTTGCTGTGACGTTCAGCGTTATAATGAAATCCAGGAAGTATAAGTGACTGTAGGAGCTGGGTGATTCCACGAGAGATCAACACTGGTCCAAAAGTTGATATCTTAGATTTCATTGAGTATTTTACATTTCGTGCACCTTTCCCCAGGTAGCCGGAAAGTCAACTTCGTTTTATGATTAACGGCATAACTTACGAGAATAAAAAATATCAAACTTCACCAACACGGAGGCACCAATTTCGTCACCTGTCATTTTCGAAAATTGCAGATGCTATAAAAAAACAAATATTTTTGTTTTAAGGAAGATATTTTTTACCTGAAATGCATGTCTAAAGAAGAATGAATTCATACAGTTTGAAGTTTGTAGACTTCAAGAAAATAGCTTTTAATAATGTCTACTTTTGCGACAGTTTAAAATAAGCTACGTATTCCCCTTTTTTTTTCTCCGAAAGTTTTGCAAGCAGCGTTTTCAAACTTAACACGTTTTAAGGATACAGTGTGTTTATTACCTACATAAATTATTGCTGCCCTAGGCCAAATGTATATTTTTATATATTGCCTCAAAATTCTCATATTGGCAAAAGTTTACTCCACTGTAACTTGAATAATAAAAAACCCATCTTCAATTTTTCTTGAAATTTTGTAAATAGACAACCGAAGACCATCATACAGTAATATAGAAAGACATGTTGCAATATTTTGTTTTTAGCGACAATATTCGTGGTAAAAATCAGAGCTTTTCGAGAATGCGCTGATAAGTTGAGAAATCTGGAAATCGGAACGGAAAAGCGGCAATAAGCTTCAAACGCGAGTAAACGTGACCGAATTTGGTGAAGAAAGGCTGTTTTAGCAGATACGAGTAACTATTTTAAACACGGTATTCTACAGTATCTGAATTCACTCTTATACGTAGAGCACTGAGACTTCTAATATGTGGTGCCCCTCCGTTACTGACAGACAGATGGAGCTGTTGTGACGGCCATGTGTTTGCAACACGTAGGGTAAGAGAATTGAATGTTAAATGAGTTCATAAACGATTCATAACAAATTTTTATCATTTGGGGCACGAAGACTGCCGCAATAGACAGAAGAACACGCTTTAGGGCAAGTTGTCGTCCGTCGTCTGCTCTACAGATGAATTGCTGTGCGCCCCATCTCGGAGGCAATGCTTTAGATTATATGCTTCAAAGTAGGGGACGAAGATTATGCCTCCCGTTATTTTATCGACAAAAACATTGTGAAATTCATTTTAAGGTACTTTACTTCAGTTTTGCATTCGCACTGTGGATACTTGCGGTGCTCGCCCTTCCAATGAGGCAGTCAGTCCTTCATTACCTTTGCTTGGGTAAGGCATGTATGAATACAAGTGAAAGGCACCTACGTTTAAGCCACCTACAGTAATGGCGTTTTCTGCCGGTGACTCTTACAAAAGCTGGTGTTTGTAAGTTGTGTTTTGTACGATAACAGCAATAAAACATGGTTGCTTACTGTGCTGGTTTTCATTTGCTTTTTTTGTTGAGAGCCTAATTTATGGTTGTGTAAATCACTTATTGTGTAGATTCCCGCAATTCTTCACGTTTTTACTTCCTCATCTAGATATCCCGTTCTTCTTTTCAAGTTCCTTTTTTCATGGCAGCTCAGGCTGAGCAGGAGTGACAACATAGTAAGCCACAAGTGTAAATCTTTCAAGCGTCACACCTGTTCTAATTATTCCAAATAATAAGAAATAAATTTGGAAACGCAATGCTGGTGCCTTCAGTTTATTTTGCACGACTTGACACTGCACACATCACACAAAGTTTGGTTCATAGAAGCACGTGAATGAGAAATACCTCGAGTATCTGTCTCATTGGAACTGAAATACCATCTCTTAGCGTTTTTTTTTGTATTCTGCTAGAGATAGTGTGTGTCCTTGGCGAATTGTATTAAAATGGTGCTAAATTTATTCTACTACTTTTCTGCAGTTGCTGAGCACAACGCCAAATATTTTTGGAGATGCCTGAAATAAATGCTTCACTGATTTCAGGAGTGGTCGAGCAAAATAGAGCATGGATGAACTGAGTAGCTTAAAATAGCCACAACGGACGCTTCACCCACGTAGGGTCGTACCGTCAAGAGTTGCCTTACTCCCGAAGAAGAAATGTGATCATCCACTAAAGAGTCCTTTCAATCTTGCTAAGGGGGTCAAAGGACTCTCCTAGAGCGTGCCGACTCTGACCCACCAACAGAGCCACCCTGTCTCTCTAATGAGAGTCGTGTACGTGGCAAGTCAGAACCCGCCTAAAAGAGTCAGGTATACTATCTTTGGTAAGAGTGTAAGGAAATGAGCAACGCCGTGTTCAACATGTTTTACCATTCTGCCCTGTAAATTAAATACTTAAAATAAAGAAAGTTCTTTTTTGGGCTTGGGGGAACATGTGCTATAAATGTAAAGCATTCTATCTAATCAAATATATTCATTATTCGGATATGTGCCGATCTCTCGCGGAACAACCCTTGGGGTTACTATAGGCAGGAGACTAACCACGTTTATGTTGGCCGTTTAACTGCCTCTAACCATGCTTAACCGTAGCTTTCGTGTGGCAGCAGTAAAAATGCACTTTAGTTGAAATAGAGAGGCACCAATAAAAAATATCCAGTAAAAAAAATCATGTTTGCATTTTTGTTTTTCTTTTTTTTGAAACAAAATTACTCATTGTGTCTCGCAGTTTTTTTAAGCTTTCCCCTCGCTATAGTTCACGTCTTCTTTACATGATGTGCAAAATTCTGTTGCGGTAGACTCTCGAACGGCAACGTACTTGCATACCAAGTGAAGTTACCGGCTGTCTCCTTGATGGGGCAGAATTACACATAGCCCGCTTGTAGTATTTGGCTGCTCTCAAGACGACGCGACAATTGTCTAATTCGATGCGGTAGTCGTTCTCCATGCTGTGCTCAGCGAGTGTACTCCTTTTTTTTTTTACTCAAACTTGCGGACATCGTTCTTATTTTGCCGCATGTTCTTGGGGACGTTTTTCATCCCGCATTAACGAAATGTCGCAATCATTACGTGGTAGGGAGTAAACCAATCGTGGCGTGTTCACTACGGGAACGAAAGGCGCACGAGCCAGCAATCCACCAGCTACAGTCCACATCCACGAAAGCACGTTCGTAAACTTTTTATGGCGGTTTCAAAGACGTTCTTCAAGGTTTGTGGGGCGACAGTTTAACTCCCCACCCCCATCAGTTATTCCGGGCGCCTCAACAAGTTTACACCCTCGATTTTTACAATTAAACAAGATTTTACCTGTGCCTTCTTTGTGCATTGCCGGCAAGACTACAGCAGTTCGACGCTAAAAGAACAGAATTCGTCGGGGCGATCCTTGAGAAATTGGTACATACAAATGAAAAATTAACGGGTAACTGACATCATGCGTTACCACAAAATCTTCCTAAAGGGAATCCTGATATGTTGTGAAGCAGCAGCGTTGCGCATGAACGCGATCAGCGTTTTTAACTCGCGGCTTGTGATTTTCATCGGTCTTCCACTGCCGACGCTTGCGTTCGGCTTCCCTCACTCGTACTTTGTCGGCGTTGCAGGCGCGACGTCGCCATTCGCGAACGCGATCGGCTCTGCTAACGTTCGCAACGCCGGCGACGGCCAGGTTAAGCCAGATCGCTTTGGCGCATGTTTTGACGGGCGAAGAAGCTTCGCTTTCCGGCGTCCTCTTAATCGCAGACAAACGAGCCGAACGAGTGTTCATTGGATATGCACTCAAACGTTGCGAGCGGTGAATATGGTGAAGTGAGAGACAGGTCACATGCAGTGAACGTATGGCAGGCTAAGGAGCGAGTGAAGTCACCGAAAACTGAGAATAGAGACCTAACCTGTTTGACACCGCCCCAACACCTGAGGTGAGAGAAGCGCGGTGTGGCGCGTTGGTACTGAGGCACGCACGAACAGCGTTAGACAGGCTTGTCAAAGAGCTGAACCTCATCTAATATGGAAACGAAAATATATTATTGGTTACAGTTCCGAAATAATAGTTTAAAAAGTAACTCATTACCGCCAATATTGCACGAACTATAACTAGAAAAGCTAATTATGCATATATGCGTGCTGTGTTGTAAACTTACGTACATTTCTGCATTAGCCATGCCTATGAAAAAACCGTTATGAACAAAGGTTTCAGATGATTAGTTCTTCGCAGATCAGTTCTTTACAGTCAAATCGATTGTACACGTTCTACACTAAACTTAAGGAACTCCGTCATGAAAGACGGTGTGGCAGGCCTGGGCGTACTGCGTAACCAAAATTTATTTGATGGGCTGCGCTCGGGGATGGAACTTGGAATCTAAGCCACGCTTGGTATCAGTGGTAGTTCATCATTGTTCAATTTTTTTACTTACGAAAACAAATGACGCAATGTAGGCAAGATCATGTTGTAACACATTTTCAGTTTAGCGTCATTGTTTATTGATAACAATCGCGGTAGTGCAAATAGCATTTATAAAAACATCGTCTCTAAGTTTGTTTTATTTTTATGCCTTGCGCCACTACTATCGGCTTTTCCTCTTCGCTTAACGAGGAAAGGCGGATCTTTGAACAGCTTCACTTGCTAAGCAACCGCGAATGCTGCGGTGATTTCGACTGAGACTTGTCCGACGCAGCGGATCGCTCGTCCGTTGGCTTCCCACCCTCGAAGGCTCTGCCAAGTGACACGGTGCTGGTCCTGCGCTTCCGGTCCTGCGCTTCCGCGGGTTCGCTGACCGGAAGGTCAGCGAACCCGCGACCTTCCGGTCAGCAGCAATGTACCATGGCCTCAGATACTTCATGGAGGGCGTAAAATAATTATGAAATTAGAAGACTTGTTTTAAATGCGAAGCATTTCTTAGCGAACTTCGGCGACTTTGAGCGTATCTATCTATCTATCTATCTATCTATCTATCTATCTATCTATCTATCTATCTATCTATCTATCTATCTATCTATCTATCTATCTATCTATCTATCTATCTATTCGCCTACGACTTTTAGCTTTCCTGGCCGTTTCAATAAAGATATCCATACCGATCTTGGTATGGCATAACAAGACTGTATGGAGAACACATTTCACTAGTCATAACGTGAAAATCCTGACATGTATGACATGAATGTCATGATTTCAATTTCATGGTCCTGCAGCTCTTGATGTGCTTTCGTTCCCATGGCATGTTGCAAAACTGGTATGGTATGGCATGATTGCATGGCGAACACAAACGACGGACTTTAACATGAAAATCATGACATGCATGTCAAGTAACAACATGACTGCATGCCACGCTCATGATGCGCTGGCAGCTGTTTCGCTAGCGTCCCATATACCAAATTTGGTATTACAGTACGTGAATGGATGACGAAGGTATATGACTGGTGCAAACATGATAAGCATGAGATGCGTGTTATGTAACAACATTCCTACATGCCACGCTCATGATGCCCTCGTGGTCATTTCGCTATCTTCGCATGTACCAAACTCAGTATTACGTGACGCGAACGGACGACATTAGCAAATGACACATTTACACATGATAATCACGACGTCAAAGTCATGTTGCACATTGACTACAGGCCACACTGATTATGCGCTTGCGACCGTTTCGCTAGCTTCACATATGCCAAGATTTCTATTTTGTGACGTCAATGAATGACGACGGTATGTGACTATTTAAACATGATTATCATGAGATGCGTGTCATGTGAGAACATAACTACATACCACAGTAAAGGCGCCAATACATTTCGACATGACGTGGTGCGCGTGCTCGCCGACATTCGTTTCGTCGCGTCACACCGGCATTCCCACGCCAGGTGCTGGTCTTGCCATATACTTGCAGGCGCGCGCCGCACTGCGTTTTGACATATGCGCGTTTCAGCGCGTCCGGCGTCCCTCCGTCACGAAAAGAGGGAGACGCAGTGTTGTCTGGGTAAGGCATTGGTACGAAATGCAGTATGTGGCATTTCGCGCCATTGTCCGCCGGGCCACGACAACGGGCGCTGGTGTCGCGTCTGGTGTGCTAACGTAGCGTCGCTGTGCCCAGCGTGCGCGTGCGTCAGTGCTACTTTGGACAATATTGGGCCATTGACGATGCATTCTCGGCCGTTTTTCTAGCTCCACGTATACAAATTCGGTGTTACGAGACTTTAATGGTTGACGAAATATATTACTGATGCAAACATCGTAATCCTGACACGCGTGTCATGTAAGAATATGACAACATACCACGCTCTTAGCGTGCTCGGGGTCGTTTTGCTAGCTCCGCATGTACTAAATTTAATATCACGTTTACGTCGATAGATGACGAAGGTAAACGACACATCGAAACCTAATAATCATGACACGAAAGTCATGTGCGGCATCAGTTAACTCCACCTATTAACGTTGTACTGATTTTAAAGTGACATATCAACATTTCTCATTCGTGTTTCGCATATAATGAATTCCCACTGTACGTGGGAACTGTCAATGTTTTTTTTCTATACAACGTGAAGCTTTTTATAACATAAGTGGCTAATGAGGCAACTTGATACAAAGTAGGTGGCAAAGTGCACCACACTAGTGTGCACCGGCCATGGTAGTTTTGGAGCTAAGGTGCAGCACTGCTATGGTCGTTGACAATAGCTCTGGTCCCGGCTGCCGGGCACCCTTTACCGCGAGGGTGCAATGCAGGAATACTTGTGTAGCAGGATTTGAAATATTCGGAATGCCAGATGGTTTAACTTGTTCTACACTTTTCCATTGTGGTGTGTCTTATAGCTCTGCTATGGTTCCATAAATATGTCCAAGTGGGCTGAATTCCGCACTCACAGAGCTCTTATTTCTGCAACCAGTGGAATTAGACAGTGGGTGAACGACAATAACTTGGGTGGAACTGCCTGATACAATATTTTAAACAGTGTGTTTCTTGTCTCTGTCTGTATTCACCATGTGTGTAGCTTACCAACTAAAAGTCGCGACTTCTGCAGCCACGTGTTTATTTATTACTCTCATATATTTTTATACGGTGGGTGATCTCCTTGTTATTGCGGCTTGTCGCTTGATAGTTTTATACGCTTTTGCAATTGTTTTGCTGGGTTGTTCTCGGGAAAAAAGAGGTCATTTCTGACTTGCACTCAAACCACCATGGTTGTGGCCGCCCGCGTTACTTCCGTCACCACGTTTAATTAAATTATTCTGAAGCAAAAGGTAATCATCAAATTATTTTAACCAAGAGGAATCGCGAATACCAGATAAAATGCTGTAATTGCACGCATTGCTGAACAATCACTGCCAGCTCCTCGGTGCAATACCGGCTGCTGCAGCTTGCGCATTCACCCTATGATGGGCTGCCCTTGAGTTCGCTGTTCAATCAGGTAAAATTGCAGGAGGGCCAAAACAACTCAGCTGTGGCTTTGCATTCAAGGCGCAGCGCTTATTTTGTAGAGGCTTGTGGTCAATGAGTCTTCTTTTATTGTTGTTTCACAAGTACGCTCAATGGGTATGTGCAGTGAAGGACTATAGATGAATAACATGCCTCAATTAAGTTGCCATTGATATCAACGGTGACGGTGAGTGAGGAAACGTTCGACAATAATTATTGCAAATGACTCGTGCGTGTGTTAGTGCTCGTCTAAATACAGGAGGAGGCATCTACGGGAACCACAATAATGTTATTTTAAAACACCCTTATTCTTAATAAATCATTACGGCAATGAGTAGTATACGCACAACGCTCTATTAGTGCGCTCAGTGATAAATTTCAGTACGCGAAACAAGAAATCTCTAAACTAATCTACGCTGGTAACTAACGTATAAGAGCACACAACACCTTAAGTAAACGCATTTCGCCGTGTTTTTGTGAGCACGAAGTTTTATATCTGGGCGTGTAGGAAATTAGGCAATCAGGATGTTAGCTTATTGCGATAAATGATATACTCGTAGCATGCACCCGTGTGAATGTGTCGCTAAATTTTCGCACGGTTTGACGTAGATGAATGTGCACATTTTTCTAAAAAGTGATCTTGTTTGAGCCGAAGCCCCGCTGTACAAAGTGAGACTAAACAGTAAGAATGAGTTGTTTCAGATTGGTAAACTGGAATTTGACAATTCTAATGTCATAAGTTTCACTCTCATAAGTTCAATATTAGCTGAAAAAGTAAACTTTGGAAACTTCAAATCTGAAATTTCGTGCCCTAATAATTGCGCCTGACGTAATAAATTTCGCAAACTGTTTTCCTTACTACCGCGAAATTGGCTTTATGAAACTTTCTTAGACCTCGTGTACTAAGTCTATGGCACAAACGTATTACAACGTGCTTTATTTTATTTATTACAAGAACGTAAGACCCAGTACCCGCCTTTCAAAGTTCATGACATTTTCTTTTTGCTTACAAAGTGTCATGTCGCTGTAAGAGTGTTGTTTTCGGTATTGTGAGATTGCATCTTAACAATGCGCGAAAAAAGCGTTTTACTCCTCATTGCGCCTGTATTACACTACATGTCTTTGTAACACTTTCTTGGGATTTGTTGTAGGTACTGCTGAATGTATATATTTTGGTAAAAGGGTGTAGACTTTTTATTTAGATTGCTGACGGCCTTGCGTCATGAATAATGCTGAACACTTGGATACGTCTATTCACCTTGGAAAGTCTTCATTAAGTCGTGCTCCACAGAGTGCCCTTACGACCTGGTCGAGTCTTCACCCTGGAGGATAGTTTTCCTAAAGAATTCCTTAGACGTGAAGCGAAATTGTGTTCAATAAATCAGAGAAAAGAAATGGTGAACTTCTGATACGGCACGCGGACAAGCTTTATTAAATGCCCAAGCTTGCTGAGTATGGTGCCCGTTATCCTTAGTAAGAAAAAGTTGAAGTAAAATTTTCAGGCACAACGTGGTGCTTCTTATCTCAGTTTTGTTCATAATTTTAGCACTGTTAGCCGGGATCATGTAGTGGTAATTGTGTTGATCTGCTGGCCCAAACGTTTCGGCTTCGATCGCGACCACTACGGGCGTTTTTTGGTAGAGGCAAAGTTGCAGAGGCCCGTGTACTCAGGAATGTTAGTGCAGTTCCGAAAAAAAACCTGATGGCGAAATGTCCGAGGTATTTCATTAGGGGGTCCACAATTGATACAACCATGTACATTGGTGCACCAACTCCAGACTGTGTAATTCCCAGGACAGTTTATGAAACGCACTATGAACAACAGCCGCAAAAACACGTATCCCAGGTATATCTGTCATGTTATCTCGTTAAGCTTTTGGTGCTTCAAGTGCTTTAGATGATTGTTTTTTCCAATCTTCTGCCGTAAACTGTAGCCTAGCGGTTCAGATTGGTGACGGCCCTAGCCTTTGTGGGTGGTAGGTTATAAAGAAAATTGTGAGAAAAGCGTTCCTGTGTTACACGTGAAAGAAAAAAGCACATTGACGCCGATGTCCAGAGAACAAAGGGAGCGCTGTGCGCAGCTGTGCGCAGCTGTTTCCCGACATAAACGGGCTACTGAAAGGCCCACCAGTTCGACTGCACGTCAAACGGCGAGCCGATGCCAAGTATAGAATGTAGAAAAGGTTCAATTTAGAAGGCTTGACAAAAAAAAAGTTTCTCAAGAGCTAGACAGTTTAGTCGCAAAGAGAATAATTCATGCCGTGCCTCATTTTGCATAAACAACGCCCAAAATACGCATGCTGAAAAAAAGATCGGACAGTGCGGATTTGCGGGGACCTTGAAGTCACCCTTAACGTTGTGTCCGAAGGCTAACGATACCCTTGCAAATTATAGAAGGGGCATATTGGTAAACTGTGCGTGGGACCGAAGTTCATTATTCTACTAGTACACCTACGTAACGCTTACAATCAAATGCCGCTTCACGACGGCTAGAAAATCTGGTGGTCTTTAACACCTGCAAGGGAGTATTTTTCGGCGACCTTTAACCTTTGGCATAGCCTCAGCCTCCCGCTCCCGCTACATTTCAGCTCAAGATCGAACAGCCTGCTAAAGAGTCTGCCAAGTACTACAGCCTCTCTTGATGATGTCCTCATAGCAGACACCGATGAAGACCTGATTGCTAACGCTGAAATGGTGCTTTGCCTTTTCACAGCTTATGGCATCAAACTTTGCGCCGATAACTGTGGATATTCCAAGTAATTCACAACCTATACTGAGCACCGCATTGACGCAGAAGTATTACATCCACTAGCAAAGAATGGTGATACGAAAAGGGTAGCTCTCGCCCCTTTCAACGTCACCGATATGCAGTTTTTTTGGTATGATAACTTTGTACAAGCTCTTGTCGAATCTGTATACATTTATCGCGCTGTTGCATTGACTTTTTGAAAAAGTAGTGAAATGAGGCAGAAAGAACAAGCTTTCAAAGAGGCAAGGACCGTTCTTTGAAGGGCACTGGTCCTAACCAAGATTGATTCTAAAAGGGAGCTACTCTTAGAAGCAGAAACTTCACGGCATGGCGTTGCAGTGGTGCTTTTTAACCACACGGACGACGACAACATGATGATCGGCTTGACATCTCGGGCATTCATCATAGTTGAAATGAAGTACTCGCAGATTGAATGCGAGACCTTGGCACTGGTGCAATAATTTACTCGGTCCCGGGATTACCTCCAGGAAGCCATGTCAGGCTTATCACTAATTGATCACCACCCATATTACAAGGCAATCTATGGGCAAATCACTAGACCCTTTGCTTGGCCGCTGCCAAAATTCAAAGATGGGCTGAGTATAAAATGCTGTACAAAACTGGTAAACTGATGCTGAACAAGGATGCACTGAGCCATTTCCCACTTTATTTGCAGGCACTTCAACGAACACTCCAAGAATAGGAGGCAATGGTGCTCATCATCGATGTATAGAGCCATTCTAAGTGGTCACGTCAGGAGTTTACAGCACTGTTAGTCGCAGACGAGATGTCATAGGTGTTTGTCAGTATGTTATCGATGGTTGCCCCTCACCAGTGCCCGTATGAAAGTTGACACTGTCCGAATACTACAAACAGTGACATGAATTTACCGTGAGAGGAGATTCACTGTCCTGGGGTCATCAAGTAGTAATCAGCAAACGTGCTCGTGAGAGACTGTTACTATTCTTAAACGAGGCCCAACAAGCAATTCAAACCATGAAGACAGTCCGGAGGTCTAGTTTCTGGTAGCCGGGGCTTAGAAACCTCGGTCACACATCTTATCTGACCATGACATCTTTGGGTGCCCGGCGCATACGGGTGGTCTCGGTAATGAACGAGCCAACCGACTCGCTCGCGTAAGTACATACCGAGCGACGAACGCGCCTGTCGACAGCATATTCCCAGACGACACCTTATCCCCGGAATACGATGATCGACCATGCAGTACAGTGGACATTCTCGAAGCTGAAAGGCTGCATTGAGCGACGCATTGCGGCGCGATCTCACTCGAAACTATACAGAGCACAATCTAGAGATGGACGCCGTCTTAAGTGAACACCTACTGCAAGTTACACACGATTTCTAAAATACATCCTTCTGAATATTAAGATAATTGCCCCTGGTGCGGAGGGGTACCCACGCTTACAGTCATTACTTATAGCAGTCCCTCGGGTCCTGTTACGGCAAACTCGACGCTTATACAAGCACACAATAGTTACCACACTGTTCAAAGCAGGCGCGACTTTCGCATCGGCAATTGGGAAGCCAATTGGGAACCCTGGACCACGTTCGGCGAGCCACAATAGCCACTGGAGCTCTGGACGAAGGGCCCCACCCAGTTCAGTTACTTACAAAACTAATAAACGTTTATTATCTCTCTCTGACAAAGCTAATTAGCCTGTCGAGAGTGACTGTCGCTGCTGTGTACAAGCGTTGTCCATGCCACCGACACGAGAGCCTGTAAGCTGGTCCATTACAACCGAGAACTGGTCTGGACTGCATGTATACATCGTGGGATATGGTAATAACACGATGATCCTAACTAATGTGGAGACGCACAGCAAGTGAATTGTGGCGATACGGAAGCGCCAAGTTACATCTAAGAACACTGTTGATTCTATTATAATATTGCTTAGCAGATTCGCACAGCCCCACAGTGTTCTCTTAAATAATGGCACACTATTTAACATGTCATAGTTTGAATGCTTTATAGTACGATGCTGTATTGATCTCACTCACATGCCGCGTCATTATCCAAGGTGCAATAGATTAGCAGGACTGCATAAATGCTGGCTTAAAGAAAATTACTGCCGTGGATTTCTTGTTTATCCTGGTTAAAATTTTGTGCAAGTGAAGCAACGTGCCAAAGGCTTCTGGGTTGTCCCTCGCAGAATTACTTTTGATATACAAGTTGGGCAGAAGACTAGACATATGTTTCCCACCCAGTAACCATGTAGCCCATCAGCGGAAATTTACTGATCCCACTACCTTAATTTTAGTACCAGATGGTACAGTCTTCGTCCTGACTATTTGAGTGACAAACAAGTGGATACCTGGTAAAGGCATGTACTACGGGTGATCGGCTGGTGGGCGTTCAGGCGAATAAAGGTCTGCTTTACAGGCACACCTATTAAGTACGCAAGCGTGCTCCCGACACACCTAAGACACCATACGCCAAACCACAGGAAGACACGATGCCCACACAGGAAAGGTCGCCGAAGCCTTCTGCAACGCCGGAAGATACAGAAGCTGTACCCCAGCTGCACATTTAGCTCCTACAAGGAAACTGGTACAGCGCTACTA
Source organism: Rhipicephalus microplus (assembly GCF_043290135.1). Classification (NCBI taxonomy): domain Eukaryota; kingdom Metazoa; phylum Arthropoda; class Arachnida; order Ixodida; family Ixodidae; genus Rhipicephalus; species Rhipicephalus microplus. The sequence continues at coordinate 105,083,524 of NC_134700.1, forward strand.
CTCTAGCGCAAAGGTTATTAAGAGGAAAGCAGAGCTATACCTGTCACCTCATCAAAATTGCATGCGACATTCGCCCGTGTACAAAGTATTTTCTTCTGTTCTTCCTGCCCCATTCCTATACATTTCCGAGACGGAAATAAAAAATATGGATTATGCCTAGACGTGCTTTCCGTTTCACTTCCGGATGCATAAATGCCTCGCCACGCTTGGCTACATTTCCTTAACATTTTGGTGTACGAGATAATGTGGCAGACAGTGCAGCAAATCATAGCCAAAACGTAAGACTTACGCAGGCTCCGGAATGAAAAACCCAATTGACGCTGCGCTTGCGGTGGTGGCTTCACAACGCCGGTTGTATCGCTTCAACAAATACATTATGAGTCTGTCTCCTCAAAGCAGTGCTATAAAGAATACCTAAAGCGCAATGCTTAGGCTATGCTACGAGCAGATTGAATAACAATTGCTTGTATTTTTATATTACTTCTTTAACCATATGGTCCTTTTGCTGTTATGAACATGCATTCACTCGCCGCGCAACTATGAATACGTTGCTCTCTCACCTGCAGGTTTGCCATCAGTGAGATTGGTCCTGCGCCCACTAGCGTTTCTAGCCGTCGAATCAGAGGCTTTCTGCGTTCCCGTTGAAGAGACAGTCCGTCTCGGTTGGGTGCCACAGAACGTCGACATTGTCACCACCTTGTAACTGCTGGCAGTTCAGCCCCTGACGTTCTTGTTGGATTTATCATACGTGATGGTTGTGAAGGACACAGAAAACTGCATAAAGGAATGAACAGATGGATTTCAGAAACATTTTGCAGATGGTGACAGGTTAATGTGCCATTTATTATCTGATGTGAGTCATTGTGTCAATCAAAAAATTATGAAGTGAAGGTGAGATAACGGTCATGCACGCAATAGTCTGCCAAACAAATGTTTCTTTTTGTTTGTCAAGCGGACCTCGTGAGAAACACCTTCATAGGCGAGTCAACCTATGAGTATAGTAATGGTTACCCTTTGATTATTTGATTTTCTGAGCATTTTGCTCGACAATTGAGGTTATTATTAGGTTGACCAATATTCGCAATATTCATGACATATTGGTGGCACAACTATACATCCAACAAGGTGGTCGTTCAGATGATCGCCCCGCGAAAGACGATACTAGAAAGAACACTTTCGGTGAAGACTGCAGTTATGCGTGCTTCGGTGACCCTTGGATTTTTGTTTTGAGAAAGTAGGGGAGCGCTAACATTGTATACTAGGTAAATGAATGCCGGGTAGCATATTGGGAAGATAAATATGCGAAAAATTCTATCGTATCGAGCAAACAGACTAAGCAGACAAGCTAATTCTTGCAGCAGGTCCCGAGGTGATTCACCATTACACGCGTGGCAGATAATCTCTGCCCGCGCCCCGTTCGAGTGAGCTATATACGCAAGAAATGTCAGTTTTGTGCCACGTAGCATGAGTTATCGTATATTTTAAAAATTGGCAACTTGGTAAGCGCAAAAAGAAGACACGGGGAACATAATTTTTGGCAGGTTGGTGCACACAAGATTTCTCTCGAAAACCACAGAGTGCAGTCTACAGTTGGCGGCTACAGCTGCCTGTAACTCTCCATCATTGTAGTGGGCCAGATTTACGCCCGCACTTGGACGAAAGACGATCTTAAAGTCATGCACTAGCAACCATGGCAGCCGTTTCAAGCAAGAACGCGCCGCAGTTGTATCGTCGAGCTTTAAGGGAACGCTGTGTGATGATTACGATTTTCGTTGTGTCTTTTCACCAGCTGATGCCACTTTACTTGACTGCATTTCATCAGTTTCTTTTGACTGCTGTCGAGGTGAGAGTTTTCGGTCATTCAGCACTATACTACATTCTTCCGGATTGAATTTTGTGGCAGGTACATCCACTACGCTCACCTCGAACTCCACTGCGTTGCCGTATGAACTTGTGAACGCGCGTCGAAACGCGAGTCCAACGCGGTTCCGGAGGCGTTAGGGCTAACGAGGCAGCGTTCCCGCGCTGAGCAAGGCTGAAATTTGCAAAGCTCCTCAAGAACGAAGAAGTTGTAGGCACTCATCAACAATGTCAACAATTTGCTAAACTCAACAGGGACCACCGTTGGCACCAGAAAAGCAGTCTTGGTTCAAAAAAATCTTCGTAGAATGCGGAGCCCATGCGAGGCACAGCTGCCTTGCTTGGCTTTTAGTGGAAGCGCGACCACATAAGTGAGGGCAACATTTATTGACCACCTCCACGAGAGCAATGCGTTCATGCTCCATAATTGAATAATTTCGCTACGAGGTGGACACCAGCCTGCAGGCATAATATTTCACGCGATTCTGCCCACGTTGTCGCGGTGCCAACACAGCACCTACTCCGTAATCACTGGCATCGGTGCAGACTTTGGTTAGCGCGGGAAGGTCGAAGTGCGCTAGAGCAGCAGAAGACGGGAGAAAGTGTCGCGATGGTAGCAAGCTGCTGCTTGCGAGGGACCCGAGATAAAAATCACATCTTTTTCACTGAATGTCTTAGGGGCTTATCGATTTCCGCGAAGTTCTTGATGAACCGTCGAAAATAGGTACAGAGCGGCACATAGTTGCGAATATCTTCGGTGGTTTTCGAGACAGGAATGTCCTTCACAGCTCGAAGGTTTTCAGGGTCACGCTTTACGGCAGTAGCGTCCACAATATGTTCAAGTATTGCAATGTGGTGGCGGCCGAATCAAGGCTTGGATGAATTCAGTTGAATTCCGGCGACAAGGAATTCATGAAGAATTTTCGACAGTCTCTCGAGGTGCGTTTCCAAAGTGGGAGAGAACACAAGTACGGCGTCCAAATAACTGAAGCACGTTGACCACTTTAATATGTTAAACAGGTATGTCCCTCTATACTCCGCTACCGTCAGTCGAAGCCACTTAGCAATATTAGCTCGAGATTGATTCATGTTTGATGTGTGGTGCAAGGGTTTTAAACTTTTTTTTTTGGACAAATTGGTACGTTTGCGAAACGTAATGCCCAGCGCTGCCCATATGCTTTTCAGTACCCGCACTCGTCCACATGTTTGTTTTTATATTATTAAAGACGATATTCTTTCTTGGGAATCTACGATGCAAAAATTTCGATCTGTCTGTTTGTCTGTCAGTGCATTTGTTCGTCCGCCCTTAACTATCCCCCAAACCATCAAATCTATCTGCTGCGCCCACCAAATATTGCTCAAGATTCAGCGTTCATACTTTTGTGAGGGTCAATTAAAAACAAATTATTGCGCATATCTGAGGCACCGTAACAACACGTAAATATTCAGTATGTGTGTATCTTACTACAAAACCCATACGTAAGCGATCCTAAGGACTGTACTGTTTATCATTCCGCGCTGACTATGCAAGGCTTGCACACAAATGCAAGTGTTTCTAACGCTTCGCTAAGACGACATGGTGGTGTCACGTACCCGCCACCTTGCGTTCTACACCTGATTGCCACCGAGACGGGTAGGTCACTCTAAGATGGGCACGCACGCTGCACGCTTCGTTTTTCATAATAACTGCCAGATAGCGTCCATGTCTCACGTGTGACGGGACTCGATGCGCTCGTTCGCCTCCGCTGCACGCTCGAGACACTCTAACGCCGTGCCTCCAGAATACCCTTCACCGGTTTTCTTGCGAACAACATGATATAAACGTTTTGTTCACTCTCTCCAAACGCAAGATTATTGTCTTTCGACGACATTTGCAATGTAACATGCAGATACGTGGCCAACGTTTTATGCATAGACCATACATATACAAAAGTACTATTCAGGCCAAAATAAGTTAAGCAGTGTACATTTGTAAATTGTTACAAAATAGTAAAAGGTCACGCCAGCACACAAACATTCATTTTAGGCATTAATAAACTCTATTCCATTGTTTATTTAGGTATTCTAAGTTGTTCTTGTACGTGATTGTGAGAATGGCTTTGAAGGGGTTGTTTTATAATGCTGTGACGCATGGTAGTGCAGATGCTTGAGTCCTCGCAACAGTTCGCCTAACGCTGAGACTGTAGTGTAGTTGTACGCGTAGAGGTGAAACTTTTTAATCGATGACATGACAGATCATGAAAGTATTTCTAAAGCACACATAAAACTGAAAGAGAGCGACAAGCATGTAAGGACAGTTGAGAAAATTCTTGCCTAATGATAGTAACTGTGAAAGGTTGGTTGTAGTTAGGTGATATATATCGACGAACGCTGTTTTGAACTCTAAATGGTTATTGAAGAACTGAAGATAAGGAGTCAAAAAACTTTTTTTCTAATTCCAGCTGTAGGTTAGCGAAGGTTTAGTAGGGTAATTCACTTAAGTTTGAACTAGAATGATGCCACTTACGAAGCGAAAATCCAAGTGTTTTAGTTGCGCTCCCAAAAAGTGTTTTATTTGCCTTTTCCGAAGTATACCTAACTGCTCCTTCTGCGACTGGCGGAAGGTAGCTTTGTAAATAACTAAGTGCATGATATTCATTCAGGCTGTATGTGTTACTTGGAAAATAAAAAAAGAGGACCCTAAAGCATCGTCTTTAGGAGCTGAACGCGATAGCAACATCCTGTTCATAGCGCGTAATTCAAACACCTATTGCATGAAACCTTTTCGATATCACCTGTATCGATCACACCACACCATTCTCTGAACAGTTTCCGAGGCGTAGTGTCTGATCAAGACCTAATTAACCTGACAGAGAGTGAGCTCCTTGAGGGCTGGAACGAACAGCATATAACGCATGTACAGAGGATTAGGATTAGCCGTAGCAACGAAGAAACTCTGACAAAGCATCTCATTCTTACATATTGCACAAGCACACTTCGAGAATATATCGAAACATGCTACTGAAGTTGAAGGTCCAACCGTACATCCCCAACCCCTGACGTTGTTTTAAGTGCCAGCATTTCGGCCATGGTTCTCAGAGCTGCCGCGGCCGTCAAAACTGTGCAAAGTTTAGTTCGCACGAACACGCTACAGATGGATATGAAGAAGCAACAACCCACTGCACGAAGTGCGATGGTGAACACCCCGCTTACTCTCGCACATGTCCTAAATGAAAACATGAAAAACAAGTACTTACATTGAAAGTAAACGAAAACATCTCCTTAGGGAGGCGCGCAAGCGTCTACTAATGCAGGGTTCTTCGTTCGCGGAGGTGGCACGAAAGGGGGCATTGCCAGCAAAATCCGTGGTGCCCGCACGTACCACACAAAATGGACGAGCGGCAGCGCCATTCCCCCCCTAAGCGGAAGTAGCGCAGGCTCTTCCGCCTCCAAAAGGCTTGCAGGTCTCCGGACCTGAAGCCCCAGGGCCTTCTGTTTCGACAGATAGCCCTAATACTTCCATGCCCGCACACCTAAAGCACGAGCGGGCATACAGCCTGAGTGGATGGACACAACAGCAACTGCAACGGTGTCTTCGGCGCCGAAGGACAGGCGCGGCTTTTTAGAGCACGCCAGAATGTCATCATCACGGGGCCTGACAAGGGCTTCTGACTTCATGCAATACTTTTTTAGTACGATCAGCACTCATTTACACTCACAAAGGATACACAAATAATACAATGAAACTTCAGAGGACTGCTTAGAAACCTAGACGATATCCAGGTACTCCTACACAAACATTTCCCAAAAGTGTTCTGTGTACAAGAGACGCACTTGAATTCCAAGAACACCAATTTTCTGCGTCAGTGTGTAATATTCAGAAAGGACCGCAATGACGTTGTAGCATCATCTGGTGGTATGGCTATTATAGTTGATCAGGGCGTAGCATGTACACATCTACCACAACAAACATCGCTTGAGGCAGTGGCTCATCAAGCAGTTCTTTTGAACAAACTTGTGACCATCTGCTTTCTTTACATACCTACACAGTATCATCTCGAAAAACACGAATTCCAGTCACTGATAGATGCAATACCGGAAACTTATCTGGTCATTGGGGACTTAAATGCACATAATAGTCTATGGAGTGACTCTCGCTGCGATGAACGAGGTCACCTAATCGAACAGATTACCTTCGCTTCGGGTGCGTGTCTGTTGAATACAAAAGGTCCAACATACTTTAGGCTCGCCAACAAAACCCACTCATGCATTACCCTCAGCATTTTGTCCCCATCGCTTGCACTCCTGCTTCAATGGAAAGCGATCGACAATCTGCTCGGAATTGCCCACTTTCCGATCATTATAAGTGCACCAATCGACAAAGGTCCTTCACGTGTTCCCAGATGGCAGACAGACAAAGTGGACCGGGAAAATTTTAGAGAAGCTTATACTCGCTTAAGATGGTCAGACATAGGTCAATTAAGTATAGAAGCAGCTGTCGACTTTTTGACAGCACTTTCTATTTATGCTGCAACAAAGTGTATCCCACAAACTGGACGGTCCACCAGGCGACACGTCCATTGGTGGAACAGTGAGTGTCGGAATGCAGGTATAAACCAAAATATAGCAAGGAAGCAGCTTCGAGACTCTCTGACAGTGAAGAACCTTAAAAATTTTAAAAACATAAAGTCTCAAGGCAGGATGATGCACCGACAGGCCAGAAGAGAAAGTTGGCACAACTTTATATCAGGCATCAGTTTATATACAAAGAAGGCTCAAGTCTGGAACGTGCTTAAAAGAATAGCAGGAAAACATATACCTTCACTCCCTCTCATAAACACACAAAGTGACAGCTTGGAAGATCAAGCAAACTTCTTCGGCGCACACTTCAAACAAGTTTCCAGCTCGTCAAACTACAGTGAAGCCTTCTAAGGATACAAAACAAGAAATGAAAAGCAGAAACTGGAACACAGGAATATACAAAAAGCACGAAGCGTACAACCAAGCTTTCAGCTTCACTGAGTTCCAAGCATCACTAAACTCCTGCAGTCATTACGCCCCAGGTTCTCATCGTGTGGTGTAAGAAATGTCGAAAAACCTACCAATAGAAACGCAAAAAAAGTGTACTTTGCTTGTACAGTGTTCTCTGGTTTTCTTGCGCTATCCCAACTTCCCGGAAAGAGATTGTAATTATTCCCATTTCGAAAGAGTGCAAGACAATTCCTCAGTTCCAAGATATAGACCTATTGCACTTACAAGCTGCTTGTGCAAGCTCTTCGAGAAAAAAAATGATAAACTGCCGACATGTACATTTCTTTGAAGCCAACTATTTGCTCGACCCATTTCAACGCTAATTTTGAGAGGGTATATCCACCACCGACCACCTTGTTCATACCGAGGCACAGATCAGGGACGCTTTCGTCCACAAACGAGATCCTCTCTGCGTTCCTCGAAAACAAAAAGGTTTACGATACAACATAGAGCTTTGTAATATTAGGAGATTAGTCCCACCTTGGTGTGCGTGGCAAAACGTTTATCATATTCGAAAGTTACTTGTCAAATTGAACAATCCGTGTCCGAGTGGGCAGTGTTCTCTCCCAAACATTTGTCAAAGAAACAAGAGTTCCGCAATGTGGGGCACTTAGCTGCACACTTTTTATTGTCAAAATGAATTCTTTGCGCTTGTCCATCTCTTGACTTGTTTTACCGCACATATGTCGATGACGTGCAGCTTGGTTTTAAGTCTTGTAATCTGGCCATGTGTGACCGGCAGGTCCAGCTTGATTTTAACAAAGTCTTCAAATGAGCAGAAGAAAACGGGTTTCGACGGAATGCACAGAAAAACCTGTGTGTTTTCATGTTCAGAAAGAAATGTTTTCATTCCGAACCCAATATGCAACAACAAGGGCAACGTCTTCCTGTTAACACTGAATACAAATTCTTAGGCCTAATCTTGGACGCCAAGCTAACCTTCATACCACATAACAATTATCTCAAAAACAAGTGTGCAAAAGCCATGAATCCTATGAAAGTGTTGGCACGCACTACGTCGGGAAGTGATGAGGAGTGTCTGATCAATTTGTATACAAGCTTCACATGTTCTCGCCTATACTATGAAGCAATAGCATATCAGTCTGCGACACCTTCTGCCCTTAAAATGCTTGACCCTGCTCATCATCTAGGCATCCGCCTCTTTACGGGTTCTTTTCGCACAAACCCCGTGGAGAGCCTGTGCGTGGATTTAAACAAATGGTCACCTCACGTACATAAATTACGTGGTTTTTAAATAGTATTTTAAATTGAACGCAGACAAGGAGCATTCTTCACACTCTACAATGTCAAGCCTTGCTGTGTTTGAGAAACGACCTTATATGAGACAGCCGTACTCACTCCGTTTGAGGGGCCAAGCGAAGGAAACCGGTGTGCCACTTGAAGACCATTTGATGGCTCTGGCAGTATGCCTGCCACAGTGGCAGTGGCAGGCGATAGATTGTGACGTGTCTTTATTGGAAGTTACGAAGCATGCACTAGTTACTCATATTGAGACATACTTCCTTGAACTACAACAGAAATACACATGCCCTGAGCTATATACGGATGCCTCAAAGGTCAACACTTCTGTCTCGTATGCAGCCGTTGGCGCAACCTTTTCGGAAGCCAGCCTTCTGCACCATGATACAAGCATTTTCACTGGAAAAGCCTATGCGATACTTGCGGCTGCTAAACACTATAAACAAATAGAGCTAGAGAATGCAATAATATACACAGATTCCGTAAGCGTAGTAAAACCTCTGAAAACTTTTAAAAAGCACAAAAACTCTGTCCTTGTCTCGCTTTATGCACACTCTACTCATTCAAGCAGCATGTTGTAGTCTGCTGGGTGCCAGGATGCCACGAAATACAAGGCAACGTTCTGTTGGACCAGCTAGATGGATCCGCCAACAAAACCGCTACCAATTTATCGATAACAATTCCTGCACTCGACAAGAAACCTTTTTATGAAACGAAAGCTCAAGGGTTACTGGCAGATATCTTGGGTGTAATAAATTGCGTGTCATCAAGCTGCATCTTCGTCATTGGCCGCCGGTATTAAAATCACGCCACACAGAAGTAATAAAAGGTTACGAACAGTATATACATACACAGCACATTCATTTTTTCTCTGGCGGTGACCACCTTTGTGTGACAGATGTGCAGAAGCACTCACTGTAATTCACATTTTAATCCAGTGTAAACAATTAGGCACGCTGAGATGACAAAAATTTGCATTACCCTACTGACAACAGATATCACTTCATCTTGCAGTGTTCGTCAGTTGGGAATCATTTTTCACACATAGATCATCGCTAGCGTTTTCGAGAGCAGTTCGTACCTTTCATATTATATGCCCAGGCATCCCAAAGCACGACCTCTCTAGGGAAGTCTCCGCTGCGGTGGTTACACTCAATAAAGCACAATCGTGTGAACGAACGAGGCACTTCTGCTAATGCCATGCATGTTCATAATGGGTTTTTTAGTGTCGCAAACTCACAGCATCGATTGGCGCTACAGGCTTATCGAGACATAGTCATGATTTAATTGCTTCGATCTTTTACCCTCCCTATAGCGTGAGGAATTTTAAGGCCCTCATACAGCCGCTTTTCACAGTAATTGTCTACATCTCCAGTCCCACAAACTGGTGCTCTTTAGCCATCAAATGGCCCTTGCTACACAAAACACTAATCATCATTCAATCAAACCTTTTCGGATTTTTTATGGACCCACCACGTGGCCTTAAGAGATTAGGCGCAGTAGCGTGTGTGCCTTTGTAGTGGGGTAGCGGCTTTAAACAACGGAGCCATTAGATAATCATATTCTGACTCTTATTGGCAATGGACGCTTGTACCACGAAATATTACTGGAATATATTGTGTCGCATTGTGAAGGATGAATACAGGACATATATGTTTGTGAAGCATGAAAGCTACTTTCACTGCATTTCCAAGCTGAGGAAGTTCCGCTCGCTGTTTTTACAAGCAGAGGTGGGGCCGTGTGGTAGAACAACCGCTTGTCACGGAAATTACCTGTGTTCGATCCCCCACTTGGACCCAAACTTGGACCCAAAATGGATCCCCATTTGGTTTGGTCCCCACTCTGCTGCGGAATTTCAAATCCGAAGCATTTTTTATGGAACTTCGGTGGCTTTGAGCGCATCTATCTATCTATCTATCTATCTATCTATCTATCTATCTATCTATCTATCTATCTATCTATCTATCTATCTATCTATCTATCTATCTATCTATCTATCTATCTATCTATCTATCTATCTATCTATCTATCTGTCTATCTATCTATCTATCTATCTATCTATCTATCTATCTATCTATCTATCTATCTATCTATCTATCTATCTATCTATCTATCTATCTATCTATCTATCTATCTATCTATCTATCTATCTAGCCGCTTACAGTTGGGTGCCCTCGCTGTGACTACCTTAACTTGGCGTGAACCAAATTCAGTATGGGACGTAAAAATGGTTTGAGGAATATGACACACTGGTCAAGACATGAATAATGTCATAATCTCATCGCGTACGTTGTGAAACACTTCCTGCCAGAAAGTGGCACATGCTGGTATGTGCCACAGGTGATTGACACAGTAACTACCCAGGAATGACGAGAACACACGTGGGCAATATTAATGCGTGAGCGTTAAGCAATACCTGACATCAGTTGCGTCGACCCAACGAAGGCACAGAATAAGCGTTAGTGTTAAGAAAAACCTGATATATGCAGCGCTGAGCGCCCGAAGAATGCAAATCAAAAATTTCAGGGTCCCAGCAGGTATCCAACCCAAGCAATGTGCATCACAGTCAAGCATTCTACCTTAAAGCTATGCCAGGTCTCGGAACTTCTTTTTAAATATAAATGCTAATCTTCAGGAAAGGTGAATAGTGGTTGCAGTGCTGCAAACCCAATTTTATAAACATATGTAATCCTTTGATACAGCCGTCGCGTGGTGTCCCCGCAAAGCAGCGTCAGATGCTCGGAGAGCACAAAAAAATGGAGTACGCGTTATATGGGAGTGACAGTCACTCAGAAAGCGAGATAAAGTGTGACTGTCCTTAGATGTGAGAATCAATGCTCATTAGGAGAGTTGAGTTAATGAGCCAAAACTTTCCTAAACAACAATAATGGAAGGAAACTGAGCATTCATCTAGTGAAAGTGACACTAGTGAGAGTGAACTTATAATAGTTGATTAGCGTTTTCACAGGCCGATGTATATTTTTATTTTCTTATTTAAATTTGGCAAACTATGAGAAGGTAGCCTACGTTAGAGCCGGCTATCCCAACGTCTTGACAGTAATGTACAAGAATAAATAGCGCACGGTTATACAGTCACACGTGGCGGTTTCTATCTTCTAGTAACCTTGGGAAAACGCCTTCTAACTATTTTTTCTATTTTTGACAAAGTTTCACCGGGCTTTTTTGCATTTGGCTTCATTAGAAGGAATGACAATATATCAGCAATAGGGCGAATGCAAGCACTGCTGCAGTGGACGAGCAGTTACAGCGCTCAACTACAATCTAGGAGGTACTTGGTTCGATTCGCAGAATCACTGAGCACTTTTTTTCAAGAGGTTGCCCGGCTTGACATTATGCGTGGTGGCGGGTACTAATTTTTCTAGAAGTAGGCTTTCGCACTTGCTTCTTTCACTTCCCCTTTGACCCAAAAGCGCTGTACTGTGCTCCTTCGAAAATTAAACAATTCAGGGTTCATAATTTTCTCCTCCATCCTCTCTTATCACAAAAGTGTCCAGTGCTGAAATACCAATATCATATCTGGTATATTACTTTTCGCGTGTTTGGATACTCGACCAGCAATCAGTCTTCACGGTGTTTTGAAGAAAATCTACACATGCAGTGAGCTAACTGCTTGCAGCCAAGTTGACTGCCTATGTAGGGACACGCTTTCGTGCTAATATTGTGGGCATCATCACATGCAGCAAGACCAAAGAGCACGGAGGACAGTTAGAGCTGACGCAAACAGAGTGATTAGTTTATGTCTTCTCTCCCGCTATTCGTCATGCTGCACGCTTCAGTGTAATGTCGCTGTCAATGGGTAAAATGAACTATAGCAGTTAATCGAGTTCTGCTGAGAGGGTCCCCTATTGTCCAGAATGAAACAGAACAATGGCAATTTCATTTGTGGTATAAAGAGATAACCTACTTTTGGTTACTAGAAGACATTTCTAAACTGAAGTTTATTTTTTATTAACAACAGTTCCGGTGGAGACGAAAGGTGTATGGACAAAATTTGTGTATTCAGCTTGACTAGGTTTGTTACCTTAATTGTAATTGCGAACCGATATCACAGTATGCAGAAATATCACACACATATATAACCACGGGTGATAGCTTGCTTATTCTGATTAAAATTGAAAGGTTGAAATTGACATATTCATCCAACGCAATGTGTACGAGATATGCCATGTAGAGTAGCTATGCTCTAAACTAATCTTCGCAGGTTAGTTCCATTTTACCCAATTTCTCGCCCATGACTGTAGGTTGGTAAATGAAACAACTTCTTCGAACACACATATTCTTTGTTAGATTACATTTATTTTTATGCAGTACAAAACAAATTGAAATGTATAATGGCTCAAAAGAGAAATAACTGGAAACAAATTCAGCCAAATCATTACCAAACTTACGCACCAATGATAAACGGATTCTCATTTAAAAGATACATACATACATACATACATGCATACATACATACATACATACATACATACATACATACATACATACATACATACATACATACATACATACATACATACATACATACATACATACTTACATACGTACATACATACATACATACATAAATACATACATACATATACGCACACACACATATACATACACACACTCAGGTGTGAATATTAAAATGAATTTCTATAAAACAACAATTTTAATACACTAATTTTGAATATACTACAGAAAGTAACTTACGAGAGAAATCCACCGGCACTGTTATGTCTGAACACGGTGTTTCTCGAACCATCTCGCAAAAGCTTGATGCATAGTTTTCCGCTGCTGTCCAGTGACAAGCAGTTTTTATAAAAAACACAAGAATAAAGCCCTTGACAATGTCATGCTAAAGAAAAGGCCTGTGCATCAATATTTTCTACATGTCTACAATATCACTCTGTTTATTTACATAGCTTCGCTCATACACAACCCACTAACAAAGCATGTTAGGACACTTGGGCTGAAAGTTGGCGCAGCGCGAGTAAATTCTATACAATACATGAGTAATACAATTCTAAGCTACTAAGCTCCTTTGTGCAAACAGTGCTTATATTGACAGCTATAGGTGCCATTTCGTTTCCCCAAAACACTTCTCAAAAGTAGAATCAAGTTTATTTAGCTAAAAGTTTCTATTCTGGCGCGTCGTGGTGGCTCAACGATGGAAGTGACTTTTTCGGCCAAGAAAACAAAGACCAATCATTTTTCCAGTTCGTGAATTCACCCCATGCTAACATTGAGGCAGCTGGTAGGAGTGCTTTTAGAGAGAGGAAACCACCACATTCCCACCAGTTGTGGTCTTGCGTAGCTACTTCACTTGGACAAAAATGATGAAAAACACTCCTCAAGAAGACTTCAAAGTTTGCACATCAACACAGTTCCCATAGAGCTGTCTATTAGTCAGCTTGAAAAATATTGAGTTCAATGGTGGGCAAAGACTGTACACTATGTGAAGAGATGCTCCAGTTCCCTGCATGTATGTCTTGCTGCTGGCCTCAACTGCGATGTTGCTCAGCACATATGTGTAAAATAACATCTAATACTATGCCACTGCAAAGTAATTATGTGTCATTTGCATGAAACAGGGACCACAATAAAAGAACATAACAACACTTGCCTTCACAAAGTTAAACAAATGTAGATAAATTTCTACAGAGTTTTTACAGTTATCTGAGGATAGTAATATTGGTTGTAAACACATTCTTACTTTCACTAACAAACTATTTTAAGATGCTAGATTCAATATTAGAGCATACCAGCACTTTTGTAGGGCGAAACAATTGTACAGGCACCTAGAAAAACATAAGTGAATGCATGCTATAGCTACATATAAAAATAAATACTTTTATTTCTAGTCCGAGTAGAGCTGCATAGATGATAAGTCACTTGCATTACATTATGAGCAAACCTATCCGAGCAAAGTATACATTTAAAAAGTTACACTTACACAGTAGATAAGTAGACTGTTGAAGGACGGACAAGCAGTGGGATAATACCCAAGCACTAAAATCTACTGTTAAGATATACTAGGAGTAGTGATGATCCTCTTCCTTCCAAATAAATAATCCACATAGGTTCACTTACCAGAGCTTATACACTCATGGCATCAATGGTGCTATACAAATGAGTGTACACTGAAGGATTACATCGACTAAGTAAATGATTACTGCATCCATGGCTTTACTTCTTGTACAACAAAAAATGCAAACACAGTTACCATTGGCGACCATGGATGCTGTGATTTCTGGCATGTAAATGTAGAGGCACGCAGGCACTTACCACACATGTTAAAAACTTCAGCTCAAAAATATTTGCCCACTAACACTACAGCAGCCTTTAAATTAGTGTCATAGTTTGGTATCTTCCATGAAAATTTAAATTATTTCGAATGCAAGCAAAGGAACTGCTGAATAATGCACTGCTAAGAAGTTAAGCAGCAGCTGCTCCTAACATCACAATGTGCTCTTTCTGCTGTTGTAACCTTTGAGCAGGAGAACAGTCACTGGCAGTCCCTTTATACTTATTATTGATCTGTGCTCTGTTCTTGATACACTGTGCATGACCGTGGAGCACCGAACCCCTTGTTCCTGCTGGAACTTAGAAAAATACAGAACATTGTTACAACCATGCTACATGCAAGAGTGTATAGTGTTCAATTATGTTCTCATAATTACAGATATTGTATTTTCAGAAGCCAATGACAATCCACAACACACACACACACACAAACAGTGAAGACTGAAAATCTATTAATTATGATACAAGAGTAAAACTACAATATTTTAGATGAAGGCATGAAACTTCAGACAGGCATAGGTGCGAGAAGTAGACCACAAATAAGTTCACTAAGAAACACAAGTTAGACTGCATTACAACACAACAGCCAATGTTCATAACTTTAAGGCTGTCTAACATAGCCAGCTCACCATACCGCATATAGGAGCAAATGGGCAGTCTCGAAGACACAAAGAACTTGTGGATTACGAGTGTGCTTGTTGCTGACATCTATTATTCTAAATGAAGAAAACCTTTCAAAAATGCACTTCATCAGGGGAAATAATCATACGCAACAAACACAACAAACACAACGCAACAAACGCTACAGGTGCCACCAACACTCACCATTATTGTTGATACCAGTGTATTGCCGGATGGATATGCTGCGTCCTGCACAGAACACCAAAGGAGCACTCCATGACTTCGATTGCATGTGTGCTAGCTGCATCGCTCTGCTGCTGAAATAGGCTAGCCACAGACAATGAAATGAGAAGCCATGGCTTTGAAACACACTGAACGTCACTTTTAGAGATCAACAATGCATACTTAGGTCAGGTACAATTTGTAGCAAAATATATATCACTATGCAATCGTGGTGAACATTTTCGGCTGAAACACAAGCAACAGAGCTGAGAGAGAAAAAGCTACATTAGGTGAAAGATGCAGTTACTGGCCCTATGTCATCTGAGGCTTCTTCAATAGGTCTTTTTTCTTGCAAGTTGTGAAGAGCCAGGCCATTTTCACCCACTTGCTATTTCCTTCCAGAGCACTTGATCCACAGAGGGAGTCACAAGCTCGAGAGCTCAATAAGAAATCAAAGTATTTGTGCTCGTGTAAAAGCACAAGCTTTTGAGTGTCAGGTTATTGGAGTTTCATTCATAAGCTGCAGGCTTTCAGCTTTCATCAATCTCTATTATCTTGCAATTTATTTCTATAAATGTTGAATAAGAATTATGTGTAAGAATATTACAGGTATCCACTGGAAGCAACCATGCTTGGGTTTTCAATTTGTGCACAGTAAGTGGTGTTCGCGTAATCGTATGTATTAAAGAAAAACTAACCTTGCAGCCAGCCGTTAGGCACTTTTGTGCCTTCGAAGCTCCCAAGGAGATCACAGTCCTTCCAGATGAGGCTGCCATGCATGCTTACACGCCACATCCGCCGAATTATAACAGTCCCAGTAGTGATATAGGCTTGCACAGTTAGGGAGAACGTGTCGTTCCTATTTTTGTACAGGTGCTCAAAGTAATGATGAGGATTGATGTGCCAGAATGTGCAACCGATGCATCACAGGACCTTAACAATTCAGTCTCTGCGATCTGTGAAGAGCCAAAAACAAGATAATTAAAAACAATCATTAAAAACACTCACTTCTAATACTTATTTGAGGAAGCTATCACTTCGTTAAATTGACCAAAATCTGCTTAATCACTTTGAAATAAACTGAAGCCTCATGTAAAATTTACGTACCGCAATATTTATGTCCTACTGAAGTATAGTACTACCACAGTGGTAATCGTCTATTGAACTAATTTTCCAAAATAACATAAATTTTTTAAGTGCAACCTGGCTCCTGAAAAATAAATTCACATTAACTTTCCAACTATCAAACGTGGTCAATCGACAGGCCCAACCTCATCATCAAACAAGAGCTCACTTGTATCAAATCACAAAAACTTTTTATGTATTTGCTCCATAATATATGTATGTATATACCAGTAGTAGTAAATTTTTCATGCCTCAACTTACCATAGAGAAGCGTTACATCTGATGGGCTTGAAAACTTGCACACGTTCTAGAACTGCGTGAATTATAGTACAGGTGAAATTTAGTTCTGCAAGGTGAACTGACGATGGCAGCATTTAGTAGCCGTCGGTGTCATGAGGAACCAAGTATCGCCAACAGACAAACGGCATCTGCAGACTGGAAGCTGCCAATGACAGCAATGGAGGGCTGGCCAGGCGTGCACGTTCATTGATAAAGTGTAAGAACTGGCCATGACCGGCTGTTGTCAAGGCTCTAGTGTCGTGCAAAACAATGGCCAGACGAACTCGGAAACCTGTAGTTAGGCGATATTGGCCTACAACTTCATCCAAAGCAAGGCACCGGTGAAATCTTTGCTTTTTCTGGGGGCCGGAGGGAAGGCTGACGTTCACGGGCTCTGGCTGCCACATAGAACTCTCAAGTTGTTACCGAAGAACAGTCTAGGTTCGCTTCCAAAGTAACACGATCCCCAACAGAATGTAGCATCTCGCAGCTTTGGTTGATCACATCAGAGCGCTAAGTCTGCGAGTCGGAGGGACGCTTGACGTTCACGGGCTCTCGTTGCCACATAGAACTCTCAAGTTGTTGATTGATTTGATTGATTTGTGGGGTTTAACGTCCCAAAACCACCATTTGATTATGAGAGACGCCGTAGTGGAGGGCTCCGGAAATTTCGACCACCTGGGGTTCTTCAACGTGCACCCAAATCTGAGTACACAGGCCTACAACATTTCCATCTCCATCGAAAATGCAGCCGCCGCAGCCGGGAATTGAACCCGCGACCTGCGGGTCAGCAGCCGAGTACCTTTGCCACTAGACCACCGCGGCGGGGCACTCTCAAGTTGTTACCGAAGAACAGTCTAGGCGCGCTTCCAAGGTAACACGATCCACAACAGAATGTAGCATCTCGCAGTTTTGGTTGATCAAGTCACAGTGCTAGAACTATGGTTATCACAAAAAGGAGAAGTGACGACTTAACAAACAAAAGCGCCAAGCTGCCCCACCACAACTTCGCAGGGCGAAACAGTTATCAACGCTGTCTTTCAATTTTCAGTCACTCGAGCACAGCTTGTTCACAAGTCTTGGAAGGTCAACACAGCACCAGTGTTCACAACGAACATCGTTTCACTCCCGAACAGTCCATTGCTCTCAAGTAAATAGAAGCGTACTGGCGAACTAGTGGCGAAGCAAGAACCGAGCGCGTAGTTCATACGTTTCCGTACGTACTTGAGGTCACTCAAGTAACCTGTCAAAACGCTGTCAATCCGAAATGTCTCACAGCACCCAACTGAGAGACTGTAAAGTCAAGCGAACGAATTGTTACCAGCACACAAACACACATTGCAGGCTTCTCGAGCGCTAGTTGCCGTCGATACATCGACGCCGATCCCCGCTTGATAACCACACCGACGCACAGGCTTCGCTGCCCTTCACCGTACACCATTGCACTGCCACAGCTTTCCGCACTGCTTACACGCACCGAAAGAGCTGCTGTAATCACAACTCATCCAGTCAAACGCTGAAGTAACTCCTGTGAGAAGCGTTTGCTGAAAGTCGCACCGACCGATATGCTGTTTACGACGCCATGTTGTTTTCGACAACTGCGCAGCACATAAGAGAGCTCTTAGAAAGTACTTGCACTATTTTCATGGCGTGACAAATTTTTCTCTTATGTGCGAGGAGGTTGGTATGACGAACAGGACAGGCATGCCAGATGAAAGAAGTGTTTTGGCAACGTCACGGAGTGAGCTGATGTAGAAAGTATTGCTTCACAACCAATCACAAGCTGTGCCTGTCGGCCAAGACGTCGTCTGCTCGCGTTTGTTGCTGCTTCGATCAGAGCATGCGACAGGGGATTCGCCTTCGCAACGCTATTATTCTCGGGTCAAGTGGTCACTGCGGTGCACAAAATACATCTCAGTGGCTCGCTCTATATTTGAATGATGTTCGTGCGCCAAGTTAAATGGCTGGTAATTGACACAGGGAAGCATTCAGCCAAGGTTTGCTGCAGAATTGTGAGGGTTTGCATATTTTCGGTGTCATACAAAGTTACTAGGGTGTGATGCGGGTTCTTGTTGCTGATTTGTTTTTCTCCCGGGCTGAGCCTCAGAGAGTTTTTCTAATAAGGACAAAGCCGTTCGGTTTCCAAGAAACACACAAAAAGTTTAATTGAAAAGAAAAAAAGGCAAAGATTCCTCACAAAACAAAACACTTAATAAACAGTTGACTGGACATGACGAAACACATCTGTAAACACCCAACAAAAACGTTCAAAGTCAGTAACTAAACCTAACGTTCGAAAGGGGCTGAGTGATGGGAGTAGCGCAAGAGTATCGGTGCAGTCTCACCCACAAGTTGGTTTTCGGCGGTGATGAGAAACCGGAACGCCGTGACTCCTGCGTCAATGCGTGGGCTGGACGAGGACGAGGGAACGCTGGCTGCTGGCGACAAGTCGAAAAGCCCTACCAAATCGTGATGGTTTCGGCTTGAGGAGCGTGGACACGTCGGAGACGGGAGAACGCAGGCTGGTGGCGACGCGTCCGGGAACTAGGGTCGACCTAGTCAAGCAGCTGGGCGCACAGCTCGGGCCCGGAGCCCGACGGCTGTAGCTCGCCTGCCGGAACCGAAGTCCGCAGGCTCTGGAAAGGAGTTCAGGACCGGATGGCCACGGTCCTTTGGAGCGGGAACCCGACAGCAGGAGGCCCCGGCCGGTGGAAGTCCTGTAGGCTCGGGTCCGGAACCCAACGGCCCATCTTCAGCGCCCGGTCCGGTGACGACCTTCCGCTTGCACTGCCTGCCTCGAATTCCCCTTGCTCTGGTCTCCCCAGGCTCCTGCTTCAGCTCTGGCCCACTTGTCTCGTTCTCATTGGAGATACTACTGTTTCGTGGTGTCAAGCCATTGGGCCTTGAAATCTCCGTGTTCGCTGCCCATTGGATGTTTTACCTTTTGTTTACTTCACGTCCTGCCACGCATCCTCGTGCTTGACGCTCTTTAACGTCGTCATTCTTGTTTAAGCAGCACCGCACGTGCACTCTGGTATTTCTCCTTTTGTTCTTTTTTTTTTCCGTGACGCGCACTTTTCGAAGGCGCGCACTTTGAACGCGCACCACACATCACATACGCCCCCCTTTTATTCAAGTTTTTTTTTTAGAAAAAAAAAAACTGCCGATGAGTGCGCGTTCTGCACTACGTCACACTTAAACCACATATTTGCACCACGCAGTTCAACACATCACCGGGCTACAGTTCGCTACATCGTCCAAATGTCCACACTTAAACTTTAGATTCACCCAATTGCATTTAAAAGTTCTGAAACCCGGAATAAACCTTTTTACTACAAAATCGACTATGGACAAAGCTACTTGTGTCCGCATCTAAAAGTCGAAGTCCAGAAAGAGCTACCGGTTTTCTAACCCTACACTCAGGTTATCGCGTCCCAAACCAGACGCACTGCCCTTCTCGCGCGTTTCGAAAGTAACTGTGGCAAACATGCTTTTATGCACTTTCGCTGAAACGCGTGTCTGCGCCCCCGCCGGCCACATGAACGCTTACCGGTCACAGAGGAACAGGGCGCGGTCTCGAGCCGTCGGCGTCGACACGAAACGCACTGAGACACGAATGTCCAAATGCCACAATCTCTCACACAAATGCTTTCTTTTAATTCACCATCTAATGAACACAAGCTCGGGGTGCCCTCAGCAAGCCCAAACGCTCCGACAAGCGTGTGAGGTTCCTGGATTCTTGAGAAGGGATGCCGTTGTGCTCGGTCATTATACAGCTCATCTTGAGTGGACTTAATTATAGGTTCAAAACCAATCACGTTCTCAGGTTCAAGACCCTGTCTGGCATTCTCCATACCTACTATCGAGCCCACCTCCGATTCGATACTGTTTATTTTGAAGAGTGCTTCAGCACTCCCATCGTGTTTTCTCGGACAAATAGCAGTTACGCTATCCTGTGAACTAGAATCCCCTCTCTCTCTGAGTGAGATATACGTATGGTCTAGGACCATTGACGTGGTGCCTGCTGCTACCTCTGTCGGTACAAAACAATCAGTGGCCACTATATCAGAGCCTTCATGGCATTCGCTGCCATCTTCCCAATGACGTTCTAGCGCTCCTTCCATGGAGCTATTGAGAGGTAGCCCTACCCCTTCCCGAAATGTGCTCGGCCTCTGAGACGTTCTGATACACACCTCATTCTGAATGGAGCTTCTTCGTTCCCTGCTATCGAAGCTTTGCTCCACAACATTTTCCACAGCTTCTAGGTCGCCCATATCCAGGCGCTCTTCTTCATAGGTGCTTGGCCTCTCAGAGGTCCCCAAGCAGCTAACGGAAGTAATATGTTCCCAGCCAGAGAAGCTTTCCGTCGCTTCAACAAACTCCTCATGACTCCTGCCTTCTTGGCTGTCCACCTCTCTGCCTTCCTCTATCTGAGCTTCTCGCTCCGAAGTAAGGCTGTCGCGAGATTCGAGGCCAACCTTGCAGGAATCGACTTCCCTCCAGCAAACGCTGCTATCGGAGCAAACATTCACCGCTTGCTCGACCTTCTGCATCGCCAGCTGCCCCCTTTTCGCCATCGCAAGCTCGAGTCGCCGCTCGAAGTCCACCCTCTCTAATTGGAGCTGCTGCTTCAGTATGCGTGTCTGACGCTCTAGCAACACTTTATTTTCACGCGTTACGCGCTCTAGCTCCTCCTTCTTAGCTCTAAGCACCAATTCAAGCTTTTCCTTCGCCGCCTTTCGTTCTGCAGCCCGTTGCTCACGCTCCCTCTCCATCCGCTCCTCGTACCATACTCTAAACTCCGCTCCCGTCAGTCCCATTTTATCCGCCAACTCAATTAACTCCCACGTGTTCGTCATCGTGTTAACCGCGTCAAAAAAATCTACTGGAAAAACAAACGACTTTGTCCTGTCGCGGACGCCAGTTTGTGATGCGGGTTCTTGTTGCTGATTTGTTTTTCTCCCGGGCTGAGCCTCAGAGAGTTTTTCTAATAAGGACAAAGCCGTTCGGTTTCCAAGAAACACACAAAAAGTTTAATTGAAAAGAAAAAAAGGCAAAGATTCCTCACAAAACAAAACACTTAATAAACAGTTGACTGGACATGACGAAACACATCTGTAAACACCCAACAAAAACGTTCAAAGTCAGTAACTAAACCTAACGTTCGAAAGGGGCTGAGTGATGGGAGTAGCGCAAGAGTATCGGTGCAGTCTCACCCACAAGTTGGTTTTCGGCGGTGATGAGAAACCGGAACGCCGTGACTCCTGCGTCAATGCGTGGGCTGGACGAGGACGAGGGAACGCTGGCTGCTGGCGACACGTCGAAAAGCCCTACCAAATCGTGATGGTTTCGGCTTGAGGAGCGTGGACACGTCGGAGACGGGAGAACGCAGGCTGGTGGCGACGCGTCCGGGAACTAGGGTCGACCTAGTCAAGCAGCTGGGCGCACAGCTCGGGCCCGGAGCCCGACGGCTGTAGCTCGCCTGCCGGAACCGAAGTCCGCAGGCTCTGGAAAGGAGTTCAGGACCGGATGGCCACGGTCCTTTGGAGCGGGAACCCGACAGCAGGAGGCCCCGGCCGGTGGAAGTCCTGTAGGCTCGGGTCCGGAACCCAACGGCCCATCTTCAGCGCCCGGTCCGGTGACGACCTTCCGCTTGCACTGCCTGCCTCGAATTCCCCTTGCTCTGGTCTCCCCAGGCTCCTGCTTCAGCTCTGGCCCACTTGTCTCGTTCTCATTGGAGATACTACTGTTTCGTGGTGTCAAGCCATTGGGCCTTGAAATCTCCGTGTTCGCTGCCCATTGGATGTTTTACCTTTTGTTTACTTCACGTCCTGCCACGCATCCTCGTGCTTGACGCTCTTTAACGTCGTCATTCTTGTTTAAGCAGCACCGCACGTGCACTCTGGTATTTCTCCTTTTGTTCTTTTTTTTTTTCCGTGACGCGCACTTTTCGAAGGCGCGCACTTTGAACGCGCACCACACATCACATAGGGTCATTTCATTCCGATTGGTTGCCATATTATCACGGTCTATATCGGTGTCTGAACAGTGAAGGTGAAGATGCATGATTTCTTTGTAGTTCTATGCGTAATCACGCGCACCCCTAATACGCTTTGGTTTGCAAAGTACGCTTTGTTCCACATCGTCCCAAAGTGTATCGACAGCTGTATTTCAGAGATCGCAACCATTGGACAGTTAGAGCCATTGAAAGTACACTAGAGCACAAACTTTATGAACCACTCACTGAAAACCTCCTCTCATTTTTATTTCCAATAGCGCGCAGAGAATGTGCTCCCATTAACCTCTTTGGTGGTAATTTCCACCAATAAGGCAAGGATCTCGAGTCGCACTTTTAATTGGATGAGATGAGGCGCAACACAACCACTAACAAATAAGGTTGATCCTATGCCATGCTGCGTTCGAATGCACCGACCACTTACGTATCACATTGGTTTTCATCCAACAACAAATCTTTACATGCGTAGTTTTATGCCATTGACGCCCAATAGAATTCTTCAATTACTGCGACTTCGAACTTATTGGACGATAGTGGTTGTCAACACCATCCACAGCGTACAAGGGAAACAACACACGAAGCTCAAAGCGCCGAAAGAAATAAAAACGCACCAGCAGTCATCAGGCAGCCATTAATGGGCGTGAATTAACTCAAAACCAGCCAGGGCACCAAAGTATACCGCCACGGCAGCAGGTTCTAAGTAGCCACATTGTTCCTAAGAGTGGCCCGGAACACTCTTAGGATTTTCTCTCAGCCATGCTGTTTTTACGCACAATTTCGCTTCGTGAATCCACTTACGAGCACTTTTCGATGACGTAAGCAAATATAGCAACTGCATCACCATCGCTGACATGTTCCCGGGCAGTCACAGCGCGCTTTATTTGCAGCGGCTGATGTGATAACGATGGCCTCTTACGACGTTTTTTCGTTTCGTGAATCGACTTACGCAACAAAATTTCTCTTGCGCAAAAATGTTTTCGTAAGTGAGTTTTGTGAATCCGGCCCTTGGTATTTACACACCTGCAACACTTCAACATATGTCTCTGAGTACATGTATTTAGCGTCATTTGATGACGTGCAACTTAATAAAAAAAGTGCAACACAGTCATCTTCCCTGCGCATTCTTCGCATAACATCGATTCGCAGGTGTTTGAGATCTGCCAAATTCTTGTATTATTTATTTATTTTACTTACAACTTTTTTAACGTTTTGGTAACGCATAAGATGCTGAATTTTTGCTCACAACAACGACAGCGACGCCGACACTGACACCCACACCGGAATTTGAGAGAAACCAGGGGCCGAATTCACAAAGCTTTCTCTTTGGCTACGCATTTTCTTAGCCAAAAGTTCTCTTATCTAGAGGGATTACTATAGCGCGGGTATGAATTTAACTTATTCGGCACTTAAGAGGGCAAGGAGGGCACACGATAGCCGATGAAACGACAAGAAAAGAAAGAAGTGTGTGCCAAGAATATCAAGGTAGCACGCAAAGCGTCTAGCATGGAGAGTATACGATGATAGCCAATGATTTGCTGCATCTAAGTTTCAGTTCCGCGAGCGTCTGCTACAGCGCTTACGGGATGCCGCGTACGTTGTAATAGACGTTTTGGTGGGCTGTGCAAAGCCAAGCACTCGCCTTTAATTAACGACTGTAGCTAAAAAAATAATTACTCGATGGCCTTAAGCCACCGAGCAATCCATGCACTATCTCGCCAAGTACAAGTAAACAACACTCCAGGTGTACCACATAAATGAAACCACACATAAATCGATGCATGCAATGTTTGAAAATGTGCCTCCAATGTCTTCCCCTATTTAACGCGACCAGTTACCTTACATTTCATTGAAGCTGCGCTGCTACTTAACTAATTTGGTGCAATCTAGCACGGTATAGTGGTGAACGTAAGGGTGTTTTGTACCTATAGTCAAAGGTAGCCTTTGTTACAATATTTTTATTACAAGACACATGAGCGACTTTGGTGCCTGCAGACGAATCGTGCGGAAATAGATAACAGCAGTAATCAAATGAAATTGTGAGCGCAATTTCGCTGGTTCCATGAACCGCAGCATTTTTATAAAGCCGAAATGCGAGAACGTGCATACGCTTACGCTTAGGTATATGTCTACGTAAAATGAGGGAGACTCGTCGGGAGGTGTCCCAGTGCTAATGCTTTTCACAAAACACGGTGCAAATATTTCGCCCAGCGTTGTTTGAGTGCGCAAACGAAGCAAGGGACGTGTATACGAGTCTTGAGGTCGAGAGACGTTATCACACATGCGAAAAGGATGAAAAGAGAGAGAGAGATACTCTCGTTTCGGCTTCGCGAAAGCTTGAAATTGATAGATAATAAAGACAATTTTCTGGCCCAGCAGACGTCACAGAAAGTCTCCGCAAAGCAGGGTCAGATGCTTGGAGAGCATAAAAAGGTGGAGTACGCGTTATATGGGAGTGGCAGCCACTCAGAAATCGAGATGAAGTGTGACTGTCCTTAGGTGTGAGAATCAATGCTAATTAAGAGAGTTGAGTTAATGAGCCAAAACTTTCCTAAATAACAATAATGGAAGCAAACTGAGCATTCATCTAGTGAAAGTGACGCTAGTGACAGTGAACTCATAATAGTTGATTACCGTTGTCACAGGCCGATATATATTTTTATTTTCTTATCTATATTTGGCAAACTATGAGAAGGTAGCGTACGTTAGAGCCGGCTATCCCAACGTCATGACAGTAATGTACAAGAATAAATAGCGCACGATTATACAGTCACACGTGGCGGTTTCTATCTTCTAGTAACCTTGGGAAAACGCATTCTAACTATTTTTTCTATTTTTGACAAAGTTTCACGGGACGTTTTTGCATTTGGCTTCATTCGAAGGAATGACGATATATCAGCAATAGGGCGAACACAAGCACTGCTGCAGTGGACGAGCGGTTACAGCGCTCAACTACAATCTAGGAGGTACTTGGTTCGATTCGCAGAATCACTGAGCACTTTTTTTTTTCAAGAGGTTGCCCGGCCTGACATTATGCGTGGTGGCGGGTACTAGTTTTTTTAGAAGTAGGCTCTCGCACTTGCTTCTTTCACTCCCCTTTTGACCCAAAAGCGCTGTACTGTGCTCCTTCAAAAATTTAACAATTAAGGGTTCATATTTTTCTCCTCCATCGTCTCTTATCGCAAAAGTGTTCAGTGCTGAAATACCAATATCATACCTGGTATATTACTTTTCACGTGTTTGGATATTCGACCAGCAATCAGTCTTCACGGTGTTTTGAAGAAAATCTACACATGCAGTGAGCTAACTGCTTGCAGCCAAGTTGACTGCCTTTGTAGGGACACGCTTTCATGCTAATTTGGTGGGCATCATCACATGCAGCAAGACCAAAGAGCACGGACAGTTAGAGCTGACGCAAACAGAGTGATTAGTTTGTGTCTTCTCTCCCGCTATTTGTCATGCTGCACGCTTCAGTGTAATGTCGCTGTCAATGGTTAAAATGAACTATAGCAGTTAATCGAGTTCTGCTGAGAGGGTCCCCTATTGTCCAGAATAGAATAGAACAATGGCAATTTCATTTGTGTGATAAAGAGATACCCTGCTTTTGGTTACTAGAATAAATTTCTAAACTGAAGTTTATTTTTTATTAACAACAGTTGCAGTGCAGATGAAAGGTGCATGGACAAAATTCGTGTATTCAGCTTGAGTAGGTTTGTGACCTTAATTGTAATTACGAACCGATATCACAGTATACATAAATATCACACACATATACAACCACGGGTGATAGCTTGCTTATTCTGATTAAAATTGAAAGGTTGAAATCGACATATTCAACCAACGCAATGTGTACGAGATATGCCATGTAGAGTAGCTATGCTCGAAACTATTCTTCGCAGGTTCGTTCCATTTTACCCAATTTCTTGCCCATGATTGTAGGTTGGTAAATGAAACTTCTTCGAACACACATATTCTGTGTAAGGTTACATTTATTTTTATGCAGTACAAAACAAACTGAAATGTATAATGGCTCAAAAGAGAAATAACTAGAAACAAATTCAGCCAAATCATTACCAAACTTACTCACCAATAATAAACGGATTCTCATTTAAAAGATACATACATACATACACACATACATACCTACATACATAAATACACATACATACATACATACATACATACATACATACATACATACATACATACATACATACTTACATACATACATACATACATACATACATACAACCATACATACATACATACACACACTCAGGTGTAAATATTAAAATGAATGGCTATAAAACAACGATTCTAATACGCTCATTTTGAATATACTACAGAAAGTAACTTACGAGAAAAATTCACCGGCCCTGTTATGTCTGAACACGGTGTTTTTCGAACCATCTCGCAAAAGCTTGATGCATAGTTTTCCGCTGCTGCCCAGTGACAAGCAGTTTTTATAAAAAACAAAAGAATAAAGCCCTTGACAATATCTTGCTAAAGAAAAGGGCTGTGCATCAATATTTTGTACAGGTCTGCAATATCACTCTGTTTATTTACATAGCTTGGCTGATTCACAACCCACTAAGAAAGCATGTTAGGACACTTGGGCTGAAAGATGGCGCAGCGTGAGTAAATTCTAGACAATACATGAATATTACAATTATAAGCTACTAAGCTCCTTTGTGCAAACAGTGTTTATATTGACAGCTATAAGTGCCATTTCGTTTCCCCAAAACACTTCTCAAAAGTAGAATCAATTTTATTTAGCTAAAAGTTTCTATTCTGGCGCGTTGTGGTGGCTCAACGGTGGAAGTGAGTCTTTCGGCCAAGAAAACAAAGACCAATTATTTTTCCAGTTCGTGAATTCAGCCCATATTAACATTGATGATGATGTGTAGTTTTTAGTGGCGCAAGGGCCAATTGTTGGCCAAAGAGCGCCATAATAACATTGAGGCAGCTGGTAGGAGTGCTTTTAGAGAGAGGAAACCACCACAATCCCACCAGTTGTGGCCTTGGGTAGCTACTTCACTTGGACAAAAATGATGAAAAACACTCCTCAAGAAGACTTCAAAGTTTCGGCATCAACAAAGTTCCCATACAGCTGTCCAATAGTCTGCTTGAAAAATATTGAGTTTACTGGTGGGCAAAGACTGTACACTATGTGAGGTGATGCTCCAGTGCACTGCATGTATGTCTTGCTGCTGGCCTCAACTGCGATGTTGCTCAGCACATATGTGTAAAATAACAACTAATACTATGCCACTGCAAAGTAATTATGTGTCATTTGCATGAAACAGAGACCACAATAAAAGAACATAACAACATTTGCCTTGACAAAGTTCAATAAATGTATGTAAATTTCCACAGAGTTTTCACAGTTCATCTGTGGATAGTAATATTGGTTGTAACCACATTCTTACTTCCACTAACAAACCATTTTAAGATGCCAGATTCCATATTAGAGTATACCAGCACTTTTTTTAGGGCTAAACAATTGTACAGGTACCTAGAAAAACACAAGTAAATGCATGCTATAGCTACACATAAAAATAAATACTTTTATTTCTAGTCTGAGTAGAGCTGCATAGATAAGTCACTTGCATTACATTATGAACAAACCTATCCGAGCAAAGTATACACTTAAAAAGTTACACTTACACAGTAGATAAGTAGACAGTTGAAGGACGGATAGGCAGTGGGTAATACCCAAGCACTAAAATCTACTGTTAAGATATACTAGGAGTAGTGATGATCCTCTTCCTTTCAAATTAAATAATTCACATATAGTCACTTCCCAGAGCTTATACACTCATGGCATCATTGGTGCTATACAAATGAGTGTACACTGAAGGATTACATCGACTAAGTACATGATTACTGCATCCATGGCTTCACTTCTTGTACTACGATGAATGCAAACACAGTTACCATTGGCGACCATAGATGCTGTCATTTCTGGCATGTAAATGTAGAGGCACGCAGGCACTTAACACACATGTTAAAAACTTCAGCTCAAAAATATTTGCCCACTAACACTACAGCAGCCTTTAAATTAGTGTCATAGTTTGGTGTCTTCCATGCAAAATTTAAATAATTGCGAATGCAAGCAAATGAACCGCTGAATAATGCACTGCTAAGAAGTTAAGCAGCAGCTGCTCCTGACATCACAATGTGCTCTTTCTGCTGTTGTAAACTTTGAGCAGGAGACAGTCACTGGCAGTCCCTTTATACTTGTTGGTCTTCTGTGCTCTGTTCCTGATACACTGTTCATGACCGTGGAGAACCGAACCACTTGTTAATGCTGGAACATAGAAAAATACAGATCATTGTTACAACCATGCTACATGCAAGAGTGTATAGTTGTCAATTATGTGCTCATATTTACAGATTTTGTATTTTCAGAAGCCAGTGAGAAGCCTCAACACACACACACACAAACAGTGAAGACTGAAAATATATTTAGTATGTTACAAGAGCAAAACTACAATGTTATAGATGAAGACATGAAACTTCTGACAGGCATAAAAAGCCAGTAGATTTTCTTCTATTTCGACTTTACACTAGGTGCGAGAAGTAGACCACAAATAAGTTCACTAAGAAACACAAGTTAGACTGCATTACAACACAACAGCCAATGTTCATAATTTTAGGGCTGTCTAACATAACCAGCTCACCATACCGCATATAGGAGCAAATGGGCAGTCTAGAAGACACAAAGAACTTGTGGAATATGAGTGTGCTTGTTGCTGACATCTATTATTCTAAATTAAGAAAACCTTTGGAAATTGGACTTCATCAGGGGAAATATTCATACGCAACAAACACAACAGGCTCCTACAGGTGCCACCAACACTCACCATTATTGTAGATACCAGTGTATTGCCGGATGGATATGCTGCATCCTGCACAGAACACCAAAGGAGCGCTCCATGACATGGATTGCGTGTGTGCTAGCTGCATCGGTCTGCTGCTGAAATAGGCTAGCCACAGACAATGAAATGAGAAGCCATGGCTTTGAAACACACTGAACGTCACCTTTAGAGATGAACAATGCATACTTAGGTCAGGTACAATTTGTAGAAAAATATATATCACTATGCAATCGTGGTGAACATGTTCGGCTGAAACACAAGCAACAGCACTGAGAGAGAAAAAGCTACATTAGGTAAAAGATGCAGTTACTGGCCCTATGTCATCTGAGGCTTCTTCAATAGGTCTTTTTTCTTGCAAGTTGTGAACAGCCAGGCGATTTTCACCCACTTGCTATTCCCTTCCAGAGCACTTGATCCACAGAGGGAGTCACAAGCTCGAGAGCTCAATAAGGAATCAAAGTATTTGTGCTCGTTTCAAAGCACAAGCTTTTGAGTCTCAGATTATTGGAGTGTCATTCATAAGCTGCAGGCTTTCAGCTTTCAACATTCTCAATTATCTTGCAATTTAGTTCTATAAATGTTGAATAAGAATTATGTATAAGAATATTACAGGTATCCACTGAAAGCAACCATGCTTGGGTTTTCAATTTGTGCACAGTAAGTGGTGTTCACGTAATCGTATGTATTAAAGAAAAACTAACCTTGCAGCCAGCCGTTAGGCAGTTTTGTGCCCTCGAAGCTCCCAAGCAGATTGCAGTCCTTCCAGATGAGGCTGCCATGCATGCTTCCATGCCACATCCGCTGAATGATAACAGTCCCAGCAGTGACATAGGCTTGCACAGTTAGGGAGAACGTGTCCTTCCTATTTTTGTACAGGTGCTCCAAGTAATGATGAGGATTGATGTGCCAGATTGTGCAACCGATGCATCACAGGACCTTAACAAACCAATCTCTGCGATCTGTGAAGAGCCAAAAACGAGATATTTAATTAAAAACAATATTTAAAAGCACTCACTTCTAATACTTATTTGAGGAAGCTATCACTTTGTTAAAGTGACCAAAATCAGCTATATTCACTTTGAAATAAACTGAAGCGTCATGTAAAATTTACGTACCGCAATATATATGTCCTACTGAAGTATAGTACTACCACAGTGGTAATCGTTTATAGAACTAATTTTCCAAAATAACATAAATTTTTTAAGTGCAACCTGGCTCCTGAAAAATAAATTCACATTAACTTTCCAACTATCAAACGTGGTCAATCGACAGGCCCAACCTCATAATCAAACAAGAGCTCACTTGTATCAAATCACAAAAACTTTTTATGTATTTGCTACATAATATACGTATGTATATAACAGTAGAAGTAAATTTTTCATGCTTCAACTTACCATAGAGAAACATTACATCTGATGGGCTTAAAAACTTGCACACGTTATAGAACTGCGTGAATCATAGTACCGGTGAAATTTAGTTCTGCAAGGTGAACTAACCGATGGCAGCATTTAGTAGCCGTCGGTGTCATAAGGAACCAAGTACGCCCAACAGGCAAAGGGCATCTGCAGACTGGAAGCTGCCGGTGACAGCAATGAAGCGCTGGCCAGGAGTGCACGTCCATTGATAAAGTGTAAGAACTGGCCATGACCGGCTGTTGTCAAGGCTGTAGTGCCGTGCAAAACGATAGCCAGACGAACTCGGAAACCTGTAGTTAGGCGATATTGGCCTACAACTTCATCCAAAGCAAGGCACCGGTGAAATCTTTGCTTTTTCTGGGGGCCGGAGGGAAGGCTGACGTTCACGGGCTCTGGCTGCCACATAGAACTCTCAAGTTGTTACCGAAGAACAGTGTAGGTTCGCTTCCAAAGTAACACGATCCCCAACAGAATGTAGCATCTCGCAGTTTTGGTTGATCACATCACAGCGCTAGGACTATGGTTATCACAAAAAGGAGAAGTGACGACTTAACAAACAAAAGCGCCAAGCTTCCCCACCACGACTTCGCAGGGCAAAACAGTTATCAACGCTGTCTTTCAATTTTCGGTCACACGAGCACAACTTGTTCACAAGTCTTGGAACGTCAACACAGCACCACTGTTCACAACGAACATCGTTTCACTCCCGAACAGTACATTGCTCTCAAGTAAATAGAAGCGTACGGGCTAACTAGTGGCGAAGCAAGAACCGAGCGCGTAGTTCATACACTTTCCGTACGTACTTGGGATCACTTAAGTAACGTGTCAAAACGCTCTCAATCCGAAATGTCGCACAGCACCAAACTGAGAGACTGGAAAGTCAAGCGAACGAACTGTTACCGGCACACAAACACACATTGCAGGCTTCTCGAGTGCTAGTTGCCGTCGATACACCGACGCCGATCCCCGCTTGATAACCACACCGACGCACAGGCTTCGCTGCGCTTCACCGTACACCATTGCACTGCCACAGCTTTCCGCACTGCTTACACGCACCAAAAGAGCTGCTGTAATCACAACACATCCGGTCAAACGCTGAAGTAACTCGTGCGAGAAGCGTTTGCTGAAAGTCGCACCGACCGATATGCTGTTTACGACGCCATGTTGTTTTCGACAACTGCGCAGCACATAAGATTATAAGAGAGCTCTTAGAAAGTACTTGCACTATTTTCACGGCGTGAAAAAATTTTTTCTTATGTGCGAGGGGGGTGATATGACGAACAGGACAGGCGTGCCAGATGAAAGAAGTGTTTTGGCAACGTCACGGAGTGAGCTGATGTAGAGGGTATTGCTTCACAACCAATCACAAGCTGTGCCTGTCGGCCAAGCCGTCGTCTGCTCGCGTTTGTCGTCTGCTTCGATCAGAGCATGCGACAGGGGATTCGCCTTCGCAACGCTATTATTCTCAGGTCAAGTGGTCACTACGTCGCACAAAATACATGTCAGTGGCTCGCTCTACCTGTGATTGATGTTCGTGCACCAAGTTAAATGGCTGGTAAATGACGCATGGATGAATTCAGCGAAGGTTTGCTCCAGAATCGTGAGGGTTTGCGTAGTTTCGGTGTCATACAAAGTTACTAGGGTCGTTTCATTCCGATTGCTTGCCATAATATCACGGTCCATATCGGTGTCTGAGCAGTGAAGGTGAAGATGCATGATTTGTTTGTAGTTCTTGCGTAATCACGTGCACCCCTAATAAGCTTTGGTTTACAAAGTACGCTTTGTTCCAGACCGTCCCAAAGTGTATCGACAGCTGTATTTCAGAGATCACAACCATTGGACAGTTAGAGCCAATGAAAGTACGCTAGAGCACAAACTTAAGGAACCACTCACTGAAAACTTCCTCTCATTTTTATTTCCAATAGCGTGCAAAGAATGTGCTCCCATTAATCTTTTTGGTGGTAATTTCCACCAAAGAGGCAAGGATCTCGAGTCGCACTTTTAATTGGATGACATGGGGCGCAACACAACAACATAACAAATAAGGTTAATCCTATGTCATGTCGCGTTCGAATGCACCGACCATTCACGTATCACATTGGTTTTCATCCAACCACAAATCTTTACATGCGTAGTTTTATGCCATTGACGCCCAATAGAATTCTTCAATTACTGCGACTTCGAACTTATTGGACGGTGGTGGTTGTCAACACCATCCACTGCGTACAAGGGAAACAACACGCGAAGCTCAAAGCGCCGAAAAAAATAAAAACGCACCTGCAGTCATCAGGCAGCCCTTAATCGGCGTGAATTAACTCAAAACCAGCCAGAGCACCAAAGTATACCGCTGCGGCAGCCGGTTCGAAGTAGCCACATTGTTCCTAAGAGTGGTCCGGACCACTCTTGGGATTTTCTCTCAGCCATGCTGTTTTTACGCACAATTTCGCTTCGTGAATCCACTTACGAGCACTTTTCGGTGACGTAAGCAAATATAGCAACTGCATCATCATCGTTGACATGTTCTCGGGCAGTCACAGCGCGCTTTATTTGCAGCGGCCGATCTGACAACTATGGCCTCCTACGAAGTTTTTTCGTTTCGTGAATCGACTTACGCAACAAAATTTATCTTGCGCAAAAATGTTTTTGTAAGTGAGTTTTGTGAATCCGGGCCCAGCTCTTTAACAATATCGCGTTTTAAAGGTGGATGCGTACTGCTTACTACTGGATGAGGCAACTTCTTTTACTTGAGTTAGGGTCATTAGTAATTTATAACATCAGCAGTAATAGACTTACGAGCGTTGTGAAGGATGCTATGTTGATAAGTTTTTAAAAACACGGTAAAGATCGCAGCCATTGGCGAAGAAATTTGCAGTGGAATTTATGTTTGTGGAATTGTCGTTAATATAGGTCAAAAATAATCAGGCGCCCCGGACGCTCTTGTAGGGTGCATTGAACTTCGCCAGCCAAAGAAAAAACGTACTTATTTGATACTGGGAATTAAAGACTTTAGGACACATAATTTTTAAATGACGAAAAAGTTAGGAGTGTCAACTCCAATGGCTAATTGTTTTTCAATAATACGACAATGTACTGCGCACTCAAGCGCTTTAAATTATACTGTCGAGAAAGATGCAGTCAGATTAGAGGTTATCATCAGTGTTAGAGCATAGATGGGTAGGTAATTCAAGTATTTGTGTGTCACATAAGAACCCACGAAAACAGTGCTGAACAAGTTATTAAT
Source organism: Rhipicephalus microplus (assembly GCF_043290135.1). Taxonomy (NCBI): domain Eukaryota; kingdom Metazoa; phylum Arthropoda; class Arachnida; order Ixodida; family Ixodidae; genus Rhipicephalus; species Rhipicephalus microplus. The sequence goes on from NC_134700.1 coordinate 105,117,760, forward strand.
AAAAAAAGTATCAAACTCAAGGTGGCTATATAGGTAAAAATTATTTGTAATGAAGTTAACAGCAGCTAAAATTTCAATGAAATATGACGATATTCAGCTACGTTACCACGTCGGTTTTCAATTACGGAAATACTTTCCCAATTTTCGAATCCACTGCTCATTCTTCTGATGATAGCATGTGGAGGAATATGGAGAGTAGTCGTTGACTAGAATTCACATAGGTACTTTCACTACAGTACAATATTTGTTTTCGAAACTAGAAGACTTGTACAACCTAAGGATAGAAATGAGAGTCTATGTGCCATTCAGCGATATTTAAATGTGCGTTATAAAACCAAAGTAAGGTTCGGGAACAAGTGGTACGCGTGAATTACCTTCTCGAGTAAAAACAGACTAAAAGAAAATACTGAGTTTTTATGCGCATCCTTCAGCAGAAAGTTGTGTTAGGATTATTGCGGTGCATGGAAACATGTTTATGAACGCTATTTTTGCCAATTGTCCTCTAGAATTTTTTATGATTAAAAAGCCTTACAGTATATGTGGAAGTGTTTGCATTTTGCCTAAAAAAACAGTGTCTTGAGACGTCTCGTGGATATGTATTTACATCACCTCTCATTTCATATTTGTCTGAGGTTTTCAATAAACCATGAGTTTACAGTTTTTATGCAGAGAAACGCACTTGGGCATCAAAACAGAGGTGTTTGTTTCTGAATATACTCCGGTTTTCCTTCCAAGAGAGAGAAAATATTGTGGCCAAAAACATTTTATTAAAGAACGCCTCAGCCTCGGCATTCATATTGTTAAACTTAACCTTAGGGCAATCATGAATATTTGGAACTAGAGCTCCTGTAAAATAAAGACCGTTGTTATGATCCCGCTGTGGCATGGTACGATCCCTAAACGCACCTAATGAGGTAATAGGACCTACAGTGTGAGGATCATTTGATAATAACACCTATGAAATGTATGAAACAGAAGTTGGTTGCTCAACAACCTAAAACAAACAGAAACCCGTTGCACCACCACAAAAGGAAGACAAAAACGAGCAGACAGTATAAGGAAAGTTTAAATCGCCGAACAGATAAATGTTATCCGTCATACACTGTTTAGATATCTCAGATAGATTTTCGTAACATGTTCCACAAACGAAGGACGGGAATCTGGTACACGACATGAAGCGCCTAGCAATGTTTTGTACGAGAGTAATGAAAAAGCAACACCAACGATTTCACGCCCGAGATAGTATGCACAAGTGAAAATACAATGCTTCTTTTAACGGCAACCAAGACACAATCACCACCACCACAACGTTTTCTTGTTCGATCCTGTCGGCGCATGTTATCCTGCTTGTCTTTATCTTGAACTATTTTTTACTATTTTGAAATACAGTGATGTTTCTTTGATACCAACTCATCACTGCGACTTTCGTCAAGAAAAGAGTGCACTTTACCGCGTTTAGAATAAAGACAGCTTATGTTAGTAAAGGTTTTGTTATTATTGTTAGTAAAGGAGAAATCCGATAGGATAACACTATCGAGCGAGGCTTATTCAAGTGCAAACGTTTCTTAATCTGTCGCTATCCGGTGCACGTCATGGCTGTCACGTGTCTTACAACATGTATAAGTTGCAGTTACCAAGAGCAGCTCATGGACAAATTGGCAGGTTTGTCCTGCAAAAGGTACAAATTTCTTATTGCCTCACGTGTCGATGTTGAAATATGTTCGCGAACTAACAACTTCGATTCTTGTAGTTTTGTGCGCTGAAAGTTACATTGCTTCTTTATGCGGAAAATATTTTACCTGAATTAGTATGTGCTGCTTTTGTTTATGTTGTGACGATTTCCAACGTGAGACAAGTGAAATATGGCACCCTAAAGAAAGAAACAGAGAAAGATTTGGAAACTGTTTTTTTCCCTAAAAAGCGAGTTCATCTAAACACTTACATCTTGCTGGCCCCTTTGGCTTCAGTGGAAGCCCTTGCCAAGATCTCGGACTTCCACAACCTTCGCAGCCTCAACAAATTGTGGCCGGAAAGTGACCACGAAGACATTATTTGGTATTGAAACATGTCCTCGAAAAGTTCCCTGATCTAGAAGAATTGGGCCTGGCTCGATGCGATGGTGTGGTGCTCTCTACTATTGCAAAGCTGTGTCCCAAAATCAAGGTTGTCCAGCTTGAAGATATTGCAGTGTCAGCGGGGGACCTCAAACTGAATGTTCGTTCATTCCCTCATCTGCGATGTCTCGAGATTAGCGGGTAGATGTCAGTGAAAACTTTGTGCTTATTTCTTACTCTCACTCGCGAAACCCTGCGCGTAGTACGCTTCAACAGCTTCAGCATGTGCTTCGAATTTCTGCACTACGGCATTCAATATGGCCCTGTCCTGCTTTTTTCACGCCTCGAACACCTGACACTGTACATGAGTCAGACACTGCGCGAGTTGCAACTTGAACCCGAAAACTCCACATTGTGCTCAAGGCCTTGCCCGTGCTCCGTCAGCTCGAGAGTGACAGCTACGATTTACGAGTCTTCTTTGAGAGCTACTGCGTTCCACGTGGTCGGTTGTGCCTGTCCTGGACAGGATGCGCCGTCTTCGAGGTACACAATCCAAAGCTAGCAAGCATCTTGAAACCATGACCGCCCTCGGCGACCTTTGGATAAAGTGAGGCGTGCGGCACATCATCATTGTGCGCAATATTCATTATGTCAGGTTTTCACACATGTAGCTATAGAGACTATCATTGAAATTGTGTTTTTATGTGCACTGTACGAAAATGTTTCTTTTTTTGTCATTTGTCCATGAATTCCGCAGAAATAAATCAGCACTCCTCATCAGTGCTACATCAACAGGACCTCTCCACGACTCTACCTGGAACTAACTATAGTATCGTGCTACGCAACGATATTTCTCTAATGGACACCACGTGAGACTCACCTGAAGTGTTTGCAGTTCTCCATATGCAACCTTTCCACAATATTTGAGTATAGTATATAGCAAATTACAAGTCTACGAAGGGTGAAACACGCGGTGCAAGTGCTTGTTCCACATGTGTCGTTTTGTTTCGCCGCACGCCATCTGTACGGCTGAACAAAGCATCACAACTCGTCCAGAATGCTAGCTTTCTGAATCTTCCAATCGTTTTACAATAAAATTTAAACGTATTCTGCAAAAGCGAGAAAGTTGTGGAGTTACGCGCTTCAAGAGTATATCGTGAAAATAAATGTTTTTGCCAGCTGTATTTTTAAGGCACAAAATATAATAATTTATTGACAAAAACAAGTAGTGTCATGACTAATATAGAAGACGTGAATGAGCACTTGCAGTGTATCCAGTGTCCAGAAGACGCTGGCTCGTGTCGTGTGTAAATGTTAAGCTTCTTTCTGTATTTTGCTGGTCGGTGGTGCAGTGAATCGCGCAAAGAAGCAGCAAGAAAAACGAGTATTTTAGTATCACTTGTGTCAAATAACTAGAATGGTCATCTCACTTGCTCACGTTTTGTTTCTTTAGACGCCATGTCTCGCCACTTTCGTATCAAGAACGCTGCGCCACGCTTATACACCTTTTCACAGGAAGGAAAAAACACCGCCATGATGGGCTGTGCGCGGGAGTCGAAAAGCTAAGGGCGCAGCGTTGCCAGTGCATTTTCGATGAGACGCGCAGGTTTGCACAGCCCAAGGAGGGCTATGGCAGCGCCAAGGAAGGCGTTTATGAAAAGGTGAATAGAACACATGCCATTTATGACTTCAAAATGCTGGGACCTTAGCGACAATGTTAAACAGGACGCGAAGTGGCTGAATATTACAGTTGTATTGGCAAAATTTACAATCCTACTTGAGTGTAAATTAACAAAAATGAATAATGTAATTCTTCTATACGAAACTAGAAGACAACGTCAATCTGCGGAAGAACCTCATGCATGTTCTTGCTAATTTATTTAAAACTTATGCGCGACCTTTACGACACTTAGAATAACTCGAATAAATCTTACGAAAACTGATGTAAATGCTAAGGTATTTATTTGTTGATCCATTGATATAAGCCCATTTGTATATTGTACCTAAGAGAAAATAATGTTTGAATGACGTAGCTCCAACGACAAAGTAAGTTCATTTTTAAAATCTTTTTCTAGAGCAGATAGTGCCTTGGCCGAGCAACGTAGCTAATTACACCATTGTAGCATCAAGTTTCATGTGGAGTAATGTAAAAGTGGCTGATAGTAGAATCTCTTCACGTAGCTGTTTAGCCATGGACTCCAGTTCCTCTCCCGCATACTGAGAACGAGCTGGGTAACCTACACGGCGTAGAAATGTTCTCCCAGTAGTGGTTAAGTTAAGCCTCTCCCTTTGAGAAATGAGCACCGCTGCGCGTAACTCCTCATAATGATTGTGTACACCGAGGGCTTCGAGACGTTCTGTGGACGTTCCAAGTGGTAGGCTGAGAGCCACTTTGTACGATGTTCGTATGAACGCATCTAGGGCCTTTAAATCAGTTTTATTGATCTTCTGGAAAAAAAGACTATATGTTATACGACCGAGGAAAAAAACCTGAACCAGCCAGAGCGTCCCACCTTCCTTGAAACCTTTTCGGTGATACGTGACTCTATAAATCATACGGGAGATCTGCTTCACCGTTGTTCTGAGGGTTTTTATTGTGTGGTCCTCTCGCTTGTTGCTTTGTAGCCACAGTCCGAGGACTCGCATTTTCTGTACCTCTTTTATCTTGTGGTCTCCTAGAAAGAGGTTGACCAGCTCTTGAATTCGGTGGCCTCTGTCTCGGATTCTAATAAATTCACATTTATCGGGAACGCAGCTCATTCCACCCTGATAAGCGAAGTCGTCAACAGCGGTCACTGCGTCTTGTAGGATTTGCTCTTTTTGTCCCAAAGAGCCACTGTTGGCCCATAGGGTAATATTATCGGCATAGAACACGTACCCTAGCCCTGAAACACTGTCTAGTCTTCTTGCTAAGCGTCTCATGCCGATGTTGAAACGAAGAGGAGATAGTATCGCCCCTTGTGGTGTGCCTCTATTGGGCATAGGAAACAGATCTCAGTGTGTATTTTCTTGGCCCATCGTAGCAGAGCTAGAAGTTTGAAAAGAGCAAACGTAGTCATATATCTTTTGCCCACAACCAATGTCATTTAGCTCAGAAAAGATGAGCTCATGGGACATATTATCAAATGCACTTTTCAAATCAAGAGCTACGAAGAGATGTTCTGCACCAACCCTGGTATTGCAGAGTACCTGTTCCCGAAGTAAAAGGAAGACGTTCTACGTTGACAAATGTTGGCCAAATCTAAACATGCTTGTTGGGAAAAGGTTCCGATCTTTAATGTAAGTCGTGAGACGTGTGTGAATCACCTTTTCGAATAATTTGCTAAGACAAGATGTTAATGACATTGGTCTTAGATTCTGTAGGTCGGGTGTTTTTCCTGGCTTCGGAATAAGAATAATTTTGGCTTCCTTCCAATGTTGAAGAACCACGCCCTTCTCCCATACCTGTTCAATAAAATACCGTGTAAGTTGTTCCAGGTGTTCATCGCTCAGATTCCGAATGCTTGCGTTTGTTAGCTTGTCAGGTCCGGGGGCAGTATTGCGCTTTGCTGCTTGCGCGGCCGCGAATAGTTCTGCTTTGGTGATCGGTGCGTCGAGCACTGCGTTTTCCTGGCCTTGGTATGCTAAAGTGCACGGGAGAGTTGTGAACGAGCCTATGTTTTGTCTCGGAGCTTAGCTAGGAGGGCGTCATCTGTTCCTGGGAATTCCCCAGCGAGCTTCTTAAGAGTTCGGTTTGCTGCCGTTTTGGTTTTGCCAGGTTTCATTATGCTGCGCAGTATGGCTCATGTCTTGGAGGTGTGTAAGGTTCTTTGGAGTGAGTCGCAAAAATTCGCCCAGCCCGCCGTCTCCAACTGCTGCGCGTAGGCGTTTGCCCGCTCAGATAATTCAGCAATTCTATGGCGCAATTTTCTATTGAGTCACTCTTGTTTCCATCGCTTGGTCAACCCTCTCCTGGATTCCCTCTCCATCAGATGGCTATCGACTACCGGGGTTTCTGCTGTGAGCGCAACCCGCTCAGAAGTTGCCTTGTGAGCCTCTCGTATGTGCGCTGCCCAATCTTCAGCGCTATCCGGTAAAATTTTGGGCAGTGGGACTTTGCGATAAGTTACCGAATCTGTTAATACAACATGGCCATGAGACTGCCGAATTTTGGGGGAGGCAATCGACACGCTCAAAATATAATGGTCACTGCCGAGATTCTCTTCTAGGTTGCTCCAGAACACCTCGTCAACAATATTTATGAATGCAAGATCAGGAAATTTGTCTGCGCCGACGCTGTTACCCAATCTTGTCGGGTGTTGCGGGAGTACGAGAAGTTGTAGCCCAGGCGCATCAAGAACTCGCTCGAGTTCACGGCCTTTCGGGGTATCTTTTCGGTACCCCCAGGTAGTGTGAGGGGCATTAAAGTCCCCGAGAAGCAGTAGTCGATCCTGGATGCTGGAATTACTCTTGGCATACCGAATGAGCGCGTCAAAATCGGCCCTCTTTTCCTTGGGGGAGCTATACACGTTCGTAATTATGGTTTTGGCTTTGCTACGCTTCTGTGGTAGTATACTTATGATTTTGTGATTAATGCTGCTTGTTACCGGATAATCTATACTAGTCGGTATTTCCTTAAGAACCGACGTGGCCACTTTAGGGTAGTCTGGATTTGAAATCGTGTAATAGCTACTCATTTTGACTGGCTTATTGCCAACCTCTTGTAGACAAATGACATCAGATTTTACTGGCGCCGTATCATGAAATTGTTGTAGAGCGGCCACACGTTTGTGGAAGGTGCAGCAATTTCGTTGCCAAATTTCGAGAAATTCGGTGTGTGCTCGTGTTTTACTCGCCGTGGATAGTGCTATCGCTGTCCGAGGTTTGGAGTTGCTTCAAATGACGGATAGACGGAGCACCCGGGCTGCTTTTAGGCCGTTTAACAGTGCCCTTATGCTGGCAATAGATTCGTCGACATAACTTTTTAGGTTATGAAATTCGGCAAACATTTGCTGCTGAAAGTTTTGCCTGCTTTGCAGTTGCTGCATTACATGTTTTAATGTACCTCCCATTGAATTAGACTCAATCGTTACCTTGCCAGATGTGCCGGTTGCTTTAGAAAGTGTTTTTTGGCTCGATTCCATACCGCGGTTAGCTTTGAGGGAGGCCAACTCTCGTTTTATTTCTGCCAAGCTCTCACGGAGGAGTCAGTTCTCGCTAATAATTTTTTTTCATATTCTGGATTAGCCGTTATAGGAGCAGCGGGAGAAGCAACTCGTGCATAGCTCACCTCGCCATGTTCGGGCACTTGCTTGTTCGCTGAGCGTGAAGGCCCGGATTTTGGTGACTTTTGTGAGTGGAATTAGGGTGGGGTCTTGTGAGTAGAGTCCTTCCGGGTCCGGAATCTCGATCTAGATCTGTATCTAGAGCCGAACCTTGGGCGAGTCTCTGACGACTCCGGACTGTGGTCCAGGGCAGATTGTTCGTCATCATAAATGAACCAGCGGGTGCGTTGAGGTGGCTTTGGTGAGGTGTTATTCGGAGTAGGCTGGTGCACACTAGCCCTTGAGGTTCTTTACTTCGGAGATTGGAGTCGTTTTCTGCAACTTCGGTCACCTGTAAATTGACCCTCGCCACAAGCTTCACACATCGGAGAGCACTCATGTCCATTTGCAGGGTCATGTTGTCCACAAACGTGACACACTTGAGTGTCCGGCTGAGGACAAACGTCCGAACGGTGACCAACCTGATGGCACACTTTGCACAGCTGAATGGTAAACTTGTAGGGGTAGCAAGCAAGTTCTCCGCCATTGTAATAGACGTACCGAGGTGTAATCTCCCAAAAAAATGTTATAACGGCTGTCTTGGTGTTTTTAAACATCCGTGCTTCTAGAATTTCGACACCTTGGGTGCGTATGCGGAGATTGGTTTTGAGCGCTTCAGGCGTCGTGTGGGGGTCTAAGCCGTGAATGACACCCTCAGTTGTCCCTTCACTTGTCGCTACGTGGGCATTGACTGAGTGTGGCCGGCCGTTGATCTTTAGGGTGGTAATACGCCTCACGTGGTCCGCCACTGTCTGGTGCGGCGTCGAAACAATGAAAATGTTGGAACCTTGCTTGATTCTGAGCAAAAATTGCTCACCAGATATTTTTCCGTTGCAATCTTCTATCACGGCGTCTGGCAGTAGTGGACTAATCAAGGTCTTGACCGGTAGCTCTTGGTGTGGTCGCACCACTATCTTGAAGTCGTCTTTGGGCAAGGAGGGTAGCCACCTGTGGGCAGGCCTATATTTAGATTTTCTGGTTGCTTCAGCAGGGGATACCTGTTGGTGGTACGACGTCGTCAAAAAATCCATGAACTTGGCCTTCTTTTCTATCGCAAGAGCCTTCTTCTGCCGCAGAGTGAGCACCGTTTGCCAGGCTCCATCCGCTTGGTTTTGGCTGTCGGACTCGGCGTTCTGACCGTTCGTTTCATTTGGCGTTGAGAGGCTCTAAGCTGTAGAGTCTTGAAAATCCATATTTTCAAGCTCTTGGCGTCACGTTTCCGTCATCCGCGAGAGTCAGGGACGCGCAATGGCGTCTGAGGGTTCATTCGCGAGAGCCATCGTGTACGTGCGCAACGCGCACGGTAGCGTTCCTGCAGCCTCCTACATGGCAGCGATGGCATTGTCGAGCTCGCACGATAGGCAGGTGCGTTTGGGCTTCTAAAATAAAACGTTGCGGCCACTTACAGCTGTGGTTGGTGTCAGTCGATGGGGAACAACTACGGGAAGCCATGACAATAGTCGAAATTGGCCGCACACATAAAGTTCCACAATGAAGCCAGAAAATTCATGGAGCACTTGCGGACACGGCTGTTCTTGTCGGCGCCACCTAGCGTCCCGGATCTGCTATCAGAAGGAAGCAACTGTGCCCTGGCAAGCCAGAGTTAAACTGTATGTCAATACGGATGATTTTATTATCAACAGACAAGTACATTACTTAGTCATGTATCTGGGATAGTGCAATTGGTTCCGAGCGTTACACGGGAATAGCACAATGGTTAAGCCAAATTTTTACATTCATAAATGAGATAGCTTGAAAGACTGTGTGCAGGTGTGTTTCAACACAGCCACCGCAGAGAGGCCTGCACTCATACACTACTTTATTTTCGTATACAGTATTGATGGACGCCCTCGCCGCGCACTTTAGTAAAAACGTCATTGGTGACTCCTCGGTGGCATGCAGTACTGTGGAGCCGCGGGTAGCCGCCACGGCGCTTGCTGCTTCGCTACGGTCGTTCTCTGAGGCTTCCGCTTTCCTCGCACGTCGCCGTCGTTCATCTTGCGCGTTCCGCATTGGCTCTCTTCCGTTCTCTGTCGGTGTGCCGGTAACGACGACACCAAAGCTGCTCAACGCATGAACGAGTAATTAAGAACTTTGCTTCAGTAAATACAAAGACGAAAGCTCTAAAGTAAATATTTTTTTGCATGGCTAGACTCAAAGTTACAAGCCGAGCATTTTAACCACTCGGATACATAGGTCCGCGATCAGAGCATAACATAGCCTTGTACATATAGTTATAGAAAGAAGTGGGAAACGAAAATGACGATGACTAGGATATAAAAAAGGATAAAAGAATGACTACAAAGAAATCAAGAGATATATGAAAGAAAAAAGAGAAGGTAATAGGAGGATAGTGGTATAAAACAGGGAAAGTCGCAGAAAGCACAAGAGAAAATGAAATAAATGATAAAAAAATAGTAGGAGGTAGAAAAACAGGGAATGGAACCGATAAACACAAAATATATAGATATACACAGACCCAACTGTAGATTCAAGAAACGCGGGCATAGCCATTAAAATGTCTAGCAATGGTTGGTGAACACAGGGGTGAGATGAGAACAGCCTAGCCAAGCAACGACCAACAAGGTGACCATCAGCTATGCTGTGACAAAGTCTTGGGCGATTCAGTGCACGATTTGGGAGCTCTTTTGTTTTCTCCGAGTAGTATGATCGGCAGTTCTTAAATAAAGATTGACGTGGGAAGACTTCTTATGAATTTCTTGAGAGAAATATTGATTCCGCTGAAGTTGAATAAACATAAATACAAAAGACGGCATACAGCAGGCGACAAAAATACTCTGTATTCACACCGTTAACACAAGACAAGTAAATGCAACGCGAATATGGGTAGGCAAATCTCGTGTAATCGTATACAAAACATAATGTGGCCCGCCATTTATTGGCTTGGCAGTTGCTAAAGTTACTGCGCTGCAGATGGAAGATTTAAAAAAATAAGAAAGTTTGCACTAACTCGCGCAAAGCTTGGCACAGCCATACAAGAGCGCTTTACTGCTCACTAGGCAACCTATCTCGCTGTATTTCTATCATATAGCTTAATGTGGTTCTACTTTTCTTTCTGCATGTTTTTTTCTTTTCCTTTTGTAACATGTCATCTGTCAGGAGCCGCTCAGTATTGTCAGTGACAGTGCTTCGCTTCATTGTGGAGGTACTTACTGCCAATATGATTGGTCCTTAGCTTTCCTAATATTTTTCATTAACCCCCGTGCAAAGCGTACAATAACAAGTATTCTGGAAATTATTTCACAATTTCACCGACATTCTTTTATGGGGCGTTTTAGGAGTATGTGAATTATGCAGCCTTCGTTATGTCACTGAACACAACGTTTGTAAGAAAGGCGGCAAGGCAACTTTCTGTTTTCCTCACATTGTCAAAACAACACACGAACAATAAACACAGAACACGCACTGATGATAACAAAACATCTTACAACCTATGCTACGAGCTCTAAGCAGTCACACTGCCGTCCGTATATTAAACATGGTAGGAGTACCCAAAGAGCAGGTTCTGCTTGTCTGGGCTCCAGCTCACCAAGGACTTAGAGGGAACGAGGAGGCTTATTGCGTCGCCCGAGGTCTCACCTACCGGTCGACTCCTGGAACCTCCCAAGTTACCGAACAAAGAAGCGAGTATATGCGCACATACCATGAAATCGTCGCACGCTACAGGCTGAATAGGCAAGTATACCCGAGAGCGGACAACTCACTAAGTAAGAAAAACGAGATTTTGTGGCGAAAGTTACAGACCGGGGTTTTTCCGAACCCCGCACTTTACAGCAAGTGGCATCCCGCAGTTTTCCAGTCCCAGTGTAACATTTGTGATGAGGTAGCAAATTTGGTCCACATGGTGTGGACATGTCCAAGTCAGGACGATGGTTCTCACACTTCAGAATCCTGGGAGGCCCTGCTCTGCAGCCCAGATCCCAACGTCCAGCGCGACATTATCAATCAAGCTCTTGCTGCTGCCGCGTCCCAAGGGATTCCGGCCGACAGCTAGGGGCGACGGGCCATGCTTGAACAATTGACTGACTTTTTAATAAAGTTTTTTCTCTCTCTCTCTCTCTAAGCAGTCACGAAAAATTTTGTTTAACCATAACCAAAAGTTTCACCGGCACGTGCTAGTACACTGAGGCGTCGCAGACGTCTACGGTGAGCAGATACATGCAAGGGCAGGACGTCGTCGGACGGATCTGGCGAAGAGCAAGGCTAAGCTTAGATGAAGAAATGACAGAGCGAGTAGGTTCCGAAGACAGGGCCTGCAAAGTCAAGCAGTCTTCCCGTTAGGCCCGTGGACCAGGAGCCACGGCCAAGCACTCGGGCTAACGCCCGACAGTGGGCCTGGGGGCTGCGGTAAATTCCCGCTGGCTCAGTGGACCGTCGATGCTACAGATCTAGCGAAGCAGACTGCTCTGACTCTTGACCTCTTCCAGGCATTCGGGAAAAACCACGACCGTAACGCTCGCGAACTGCCTGCACCACGCTTCTGCCCGAACCAAGAGCCCCCTTGCCGACGGCCGTGGCCCTCCTTTTCTTGACTAGTCGGCTTACAGTTGGGGCTTTCTGGGTGGCCGTGTTTCCAATTAATTGGGCCCTGCGATCTCCGTGTTGAGTTACTATCGGGCCACTTGCACGTCGACACCTTGCGCCGTGCGGTCTTGCGCTCGACCTTACGTTCACGTTGTCGTATTTTTATCAGCCCCCACTAGCATGCACCTTTCCCTGTTGGCAACTTAAATGCGCACACTTTAAACGTGCACCACACATCACCACATTTTACAGTCCTGGAAACGTGACCAACACTCGTAGACATAAGGTATGTACTTAAGGAACTAAACCCAAAACATGTATTTTTCTTAATATTGTCGCATCAAACTAAGCTCACCATTTTTCGTCATTGTCCTGTAAATAATATTGAAATCATGATTTTTCTTCATGAAGGAATGAATAGAAATATAGCCGTTAGCAAGGCCATACCATTTAAACGTTCGATACGAATACCACCAGAACCACATACCTTCCAATTGTTAATTCCTAATGTATCGGACGCTACTTTTTTATTGCTTAAGTTAGAATTTCAGTTTTCCGAAAAACTTGGGGACTATGATTATTTCATGTTTTGCTAGAATGCTCTAGCGAATATCTGTAAACCTGCAAGAAGCACGAACAAAACTAGATGCCCGAAACTAGAGCCGGTGTGTAACGGTCTATGGAAAACATGTCACGTGAATGAGGTCATTTTGTTAGGTCATTGCACAAACAACAAACATGATGATTTCATTTTACCTATCACAAATTGCAAGTCAAGTTCATTTTACAGGAAACACCTTGCACAACCAAGTGCATAAAATTACTTGTATCCGACATACTAGGGCTTGATTTTATGGCTTCGTTTATAAACATGACAATTCAATTGTGTACTAAATTAAATATTTGCAAAATATCACACCTTTTTACAGTTTATTCCATTCGTGTGTGAATGTATCTGATGTGTTTAATGCATTGTCTGGCTCGATTTCGGCTTATACACTCTAAGCCGAAAAGGACTAAAGTTGGGTATGCCATTGGTCCTTTAGTGGACTAAATGCGCTGCCACAGATTTTGAACCAATATTTGGCTAACTGCGGGAGTAACTGCAGGAGTTTTACTGTTAACCCAAGCACTTACCCCACTTGTTTAAATATTGGTCCCAGTAGAATGCTCCAGTGGGACTAACAGTTGAACCGTCTCGACCAATGGCAAAAAAAATGGCGACACTGCGTTTGTGGAGTATACCTTTTGTTTATTCCAATTTAATCTGCACTGAAGAACATAGTATGTTATTCATGCAACACACACACATATATATACATATGCGCCATTATTTCAAAGTAAAACACCGCAATCACTGACTGCCGGCACTATACTACAAAGAACAAACTATCGGTTATATATAGCACAGTATTTTGACCTCCCATCTAGTGCCGGTGAGCGACTTTTACTCGGCTTAAAAAAACAATAAACATTGACACCGCAACGCGAAAATTTACATTGGCTCATTCGTAGCGCACCGATGCGCAACGATCTTTTAATATGGATCCATCTAATCTTCAACATGCCTCCAGCCCGAGAATACGAATTATCAGCTGGCATTTGATCATGTCGGCCGAACCAGAGTTCGCAGTGCTGGCGCATGAGTCCACAAACACAAACATAGCAGCGGCGCTTATGCGGGAAAGCCGGCGAAGCAGTTAGGTGCCCCGCCGATGCCATACAGTGTCTGCTTGCCGACGGCGTCGCTAGGCTTACGACGGGTACGGCTAAACGCCCACCGGCGATCGCAACATGCGGTTCGCAGTGGAATTTTTGTCGTCGTTATTTTATAGTCACAAATGAACAATAGGTAAGTGTCCGATGTTTGCGGTGGCTTACCGAGTGATGTAGATATCTGTATACTTACAGCGACGAGACCGTTCGCAGCACGGTTCTTTCATCGTGCTGGTAAGTCGCTCCCTTTGTACCGCCGGCAGCACGATTAGTCGTATCCACGATTGCCTACACGCTGGATGTTTGATAACGATTGTCGCATGGAGAAAAAGACACAAGTTTGTCTGAGCTACATTATCTGTGAATTTGTACGCGACGTTTCCTTCGCTTGTGCCGGCAATGCACTCACACCGGCAGCCAGCTTGATACCGATGACGTACAAAGCCTACTTTTTCTATATATCGCTTTTAAGTAGTGGTCACTGTGGGGGTACATGACCGCTCATGAACAGCTTACTTTTATTAGCGTTGTCAGTGTTCATCGTAGTTCGAACTGATTCAGCACATTAAACCGAGATATTCGCATTGCCCGTGTTCGGCAATTTTCACTTGGTTTCGGCCCGCCCGTGCCGGCATGATGGAAATGCGAGGGCGCTTGCTGTATGCACTGACTGCGTGTTGTACTACTTGTGTCTCATAACATCTTCTATTTGTTTCATAGTGCTTCGCTTTCACAGTGGCGTACAGCCTATATAACTTATTTTCATGATCACCGACCCCGCCGAGCATTGCAGTGCAGCATCGATAGGAGGCGATCGTGACGCAGTTGCCCTCCCCGTTGGTCCCTTTTTTGCCGGGCTTTTGCGCACGACACGCACTGTCACACATTTAGTCCCTGTTGGACGAACCGTTCGTCCGTTGATGTAACGACTGAAGTTAGTCGAACTTTGCCGAATTTCGGCTTAGAGTGTATATGTTTTCTTTTCTGTATTGGAAAATCAATTTCTACTGGAGAAATGGTTCTGTTGTATTTTCACTAAATAAACCAAGTGAATGTTTCCTATAACGGTTATCCCCACATCATGATGTTATATTCAAGAATTTTTGAAATATCTTGACGTAACCAGTGCATTCGCGCTAAGCTTCCTTCAAGCCGTGAACTTTACCTCCAGCAAGAATTTATGTATATTCAAGCAATAAAATAATTTATATTTTTACAGCGGTTATTTGTTTTGTACAGCTATATATGCGGACCCATCAAGCATTTTTATATATTCTGCATGAAGTGTTTTGCTGCTTCAATGCTGGGGCGTCTTATTTTAACCTACTTTTATTTATTGCATAACATCGCCTGCTCAAAATATTGCGGTGTCTTATCTAATTTCAAACCACTTTCCAGTAATACTTCCTGAGGATATTTTCATGTGCGAGCTACATCAATAATTGATATGCTACCTTTCTTTCCTTAGTTTTTTTACAATAATGTACATAAACTTTCCTATTGTTGAACATTAAATAATTTTCACATCACTACACACCACGGCACTTGGTCAATGACTGTGTTTCATCTCATTCAATGAGTTAGAAGCCGAAATTTCTTCGCGCTCTCTAATACAATGCTCTACCGTTTGTTTACTGCGAACCCAGCCATGTGATATGTTTGAATTCTTTCTTCTTTAAAATACACGTACTCTACATACAAGGTTTACCTACATGCAAAGTTTACCCACTTTATGTACTCATATGACCTCCGCATATCAGCACTGAAAATTGTATCCGCAATCTCAATACGCGCATCTGATCGCCGCACTGCTTCCATTTGTACTTTTCACAACTTTCTTACAGCTCCCTCGGTGATAAGCATACATTCTCTCCCCGCCACACATCTCCAGTCACACCGGTCAACCGCACTAAATTGTGCGCCTACGTGCCTTCACCATCACCGTCTCGTTTTTCTAATTTGTTCGTACAGCAACAAATTGAAATGATCTTTTCAAGAACACTGTAGCCAGAATCTGTTTCTCCATATTTCCGGCCACCTTTACAGATTATATGTCATTGTAATAAAACAAGGCTTTTATTTTTATTGTATTTATCCAGCCCTCAAGTAGGAATTCTTTATTAGGTATTTTTTTAGGAAATAAAATGAGGTAAAATAGCAGACAAATCTTCTGGTACAAGGGATACCAATGCGCATGCGCTACTCTTGCTCATGTGGTCGCTTGGAGCCCCTAGAAGGCGTCGTCCTGCCGGACAGTCGACGCTTTCACGGAGTTGCTAAACAATCACAATATTTTTCATTTTTCACTGCTTCTACAGTTTTGGCATGTGAGTTGTAAAAGCCTACTACTACGCAGTCGGTACGGCAAACCACCAGGGCCGAATCATGACAAGGACAAGAAGGAAGAACACACCATGTCGCTTTCTTCCCGTTTTCTTCGTGTATCAGCGCTGGTGATTTGCAATCCTGCCGCTTTGAACCAGTGCTCTAAATATATTCATTAGTCACATTTAGCTTACAAATGAAAATCACTTTCTTATCAGCATTTGTAACACTCTGTAGGTTAGGGTGCAGGATAAAAGATGTTACATCCTCTCAAGCTAAAAGGAACTCTGTGTACATGCGAAGCAGCGGACGCTAACGCTAACACTGACAGCGGCGTTAACGCTGGCGCTCATTGCAATGTTTCGTAAGATAGAAACCTAGAAAAGAGCAACGCACGCAGTGTCAGACAGGTGTTTCCTACTAAAACATTTCAATCGCAGTTATTGGATAATAAGAGGCAGAACACTTCGATTTGACACGGATACCGGGAGTTCACTTTTAGTTAACGTGAAGTGCACGATGCAAACTTACATTTTTAAACAATGCACAGCAGAAATCTCCCACCGGCACTACCTGGGAGCTCAAGATCCACTGCTTATATATATGGGGTGGCCAGTGAGCGGTTGTGCAGCGTGAGACGTCCGTTGTTATTGCGATAGCAGTACCAGGCTTCCTTGGATTTCGCCGCCGGCGTCGGTGCCCGCCGTCATTCATTGTAAATGTGTGCGTATTGATATATCTGATAACACAAGAAAGAATAATCCAGAAAAAGACCCCAGCTCTCGGAATTGAACATTCGGCCTTTCGTTCGTGAGCAGGCGGCGTTAGCCACTGAGCCACAAAAGAGCACCTCCTTCAACGTTGAAACGGCAGCAACTTATAACTACCACTTAGCGCTGGCGGCGCCTATTTCGAGAAAAATGGCGTTTTCACAACTATACCAGCGAGTTGGTGCGATGAGCGCGCTCGGTGTGAATCTTGGCGCCCAGCTCATCACGATGCGCTGATGCGTGCTAATCTCCCAAGTGCGCTTTGCTGCAGGGAGAGAAGGGGCTTTCGACTTTCACCAGAACAATTGCGTTTAGTTTCCGGGAACACAAAGATCATTTCGCTCCTTGTATTGGCGCCGTTTGCGAAAACAGCGCGCTTTTCAAACACAGCGAAGTAAGAACTGGGACACTTGTTAGTTCGCGCTCACATCTGTGACTTTGATTACGTTCTGTGCTCATTTATTATTTTGACAGAGCGTTAGGGTGTCGTTTGTGAATTGTTGGTTAGCTCTCGTCCTGCGTGTGTTGTTTTCATGCATCATTTGTGCATGAACACCGGCCTGCACGTTTTGATCTGCTTTCGTTCTCAGCGTAACACTCGAAGTTGTTGCTATTGCATTACTTCACCCTTGTGGCGAAACTGTCGCTTATTTCAATCGAGAAACTCGCTAGCATACGCACGCTGCATAAGCGTTACGAGCCGAGAGAGGGAGCAGAGAGGTGGTGGTGGTGGTAGTGGTTTGAAGAGGAGAAAGGCACCTAATTTCTACAGCCCGGTCGGGTGGAGAGCATAGGGAGGCGATGAGGACGCCCATGCGCTATGGGTGTGTGAACGCCGAGGGAAGGAATGCCAAGAGGAGAGAGAGGGGGTGGAGTGTAGACTAGCAGACGCTCCGTGTGACGGCGTAGTGAGGAGAGAGTAGGGGAGAGTAAGAGGGTAGGGGGCGCAAATGCACAGAGGCGCGAATGCACATTATTGTTACGCATATTGCTCTGAAGTAGGTGACGTAATATATGAATAATGTAGGTGATAGAGCAAATTATTGTGTTGTAATACTTTCGTCCTTTTTTTCACCTGTGTATTGCTTATTTATGTTATTACGATAGTTATGTCAGATTTTATTAACCATTTATATAAATTGACACATTGTGGTTTTTTAGATACTTTGTATAAGATGCACATTGCTATTTCATGTAAACAATGATTGAATTTGTACCCCGTCTCTGTAACGGCAAATTGGTACAGTCTCTAGAAATCAATAAAAGTAAATAAATAAATTAATTAACGCCATGGTGAGGGATGTCAAGAGGAAAGAGGGATGAACGTAGACTAGCAGGTGCTCCCTGCACAGGCATCGCGTGACGAAAGATAGGGGAGCGTAGGGAAGAAGGGGCCATGCAAATGCCACGAGGAGGGGAAAGAGAGAGGGAGGAGCGAGCTTAGGCAGCAGATGGTGCCAGCGTCGGCGCTGCGAGGCGAGAAAAAGAGAGAGGGGTGCGCATGCGTCATAAGAATGGCCACGCCGCAACCAGGATAGAGCTCGACCGTAATATACTTAGCATCTGAAGGAAGAGCTGACGTACCACACCTGTATCACCTAGAAACTATCACTTCTTAAAAAGAATGGAGTACGTCCAATGAGTACGTTGAGATTATTGCGCAACAGAAAGTGCATTGAAAATATGCTCTACACATTTGTGTCATCTAGATGCCAACACAAAACTTTCCATGATCTACGCTATCGTAATTCGTTCGTGGGCCATGCAGGAACTGTTCTTTTTGTTCCGTCTCAAGTACCAATGCTACGCAACTGATTTGACGATCGCAGCTTAATTATCTGCTCGTCGGCTGTAAAAAGCATAACCCATATATACAGGCAAATCGGCCAAAACACCACTCCTAATTTCGGGTTACTTGTCGCAGACGTGTTATTGCCACGTGTGCGACGTAAGCAGCAGCTAATCTTTAGTGTTTCATTTACACCACGTTTGCAACAATATGAACAAAGTAGATGACCTACACGATGGCATACACGTTTTTGTCAACTTTAAAAATTCGTGTCCTCACAATTGAGACAGTGACAAAAATGGTGCGACTTACAAAATTGATTTCAACGGGCAATGCGACCCTCTATTATAATATATCTTGGCTTTCCAAGGAAAACTTATTCACCATAGCTGACAGTAACCTGAGGACGTCACTCTAACGCAACTGAAGTAGAGGAGACTTCAGTGCTTTCAAAAGGTCGCACTCTTTCTGAATACAACCTGCGCCGCTAAATCTTCAGCGACATTATATTATCAAATGTCTCATGGGCATCATTTCATCATAGGCATCACCAGTGCACAAGTATTTGCATTACTGCTAACAAAACATGCTGGCACCAAGAAAAAAACTTTTAAATTATAGAATAATTATAATTTACAGCGAATCCTGCTGTAAGGTTTGGCGTCGCAGGCCATGAAGCGAGTCTTCTCGGTCTCAAAAGGGCACGCTTCCCAAAAAGCCGATTCTCGGGAGACGATTATCTCGGCGTAAGCGCGCCCCTTCTGGCAAGAATACCGCGGTCAGTCGCCGCTTCTAGCAACCAGCTAAATGGTCCCAGGACTGCGGATTGCCGGCGGGTCACGTGAGGACAGTGCATAGCCACCCATCCGTCAGGATTAGAGTCCGGTGGACGGCTGTCGTGCTGGACAGCGTAGTCATCTCGCGGTAATGCAAGAGGCCCGCAGCCGAACGACGCCACCATTGTGTGCGTTCGCACAGTTTGCGGAACGTTGTGCGCAGGCCTGTCCTTTCGCATCTCTCTTTCTGACCGAGCAGTCGAGTGCGGGAAGAAGAGAGCGAGAGGAGGGGACAGCAACAAGTGTGTTGTTTGTCCAATAAACCAACTAAATTGCTTTGGTTGGCCGTGAGGAGAATCGGGAGGGGCAACCGAGGTATTAAAACCTGGCTTCCGAGTCCTCGCGGGGGAGTCTGGTCGCAACAAAGAGTGCTCTGCGCTATCGGTTCTGCCGAGGCAACATTCGACGGTTCCGACTGTCAAGTCTTGTAAATATGTACATAAGTTTCTGTATATAAAGTCGAGTTGTTGTAACGTTTGAAATGTGCTGGCCTCCATCCCCGAACAAGCAGCAGCAGCCCCGAAAAACAGGACGGACACCGAGAAGCAACCAACCTTCCACTCCCTTCTGTAGCAACAGCCGCTACGCAGCTGGGAGAGCTCTGCTCAAGGGAACAGAGGGAGTGGGTAGAAGGTTGTGTTTTACTCCTGTTATATACCGCAATATAGATCGCGTCTGGCACCGCAGTTGTCCGCCGCCGCCGATATTCGTAAGCGCTATCGCACGAAATAAAAAAAGCTCCGTAAATATTACCACAAAAGACACAATGGAAATCAAACTCGGCTCCCGTGCACGCCAGCCCAGTATTCTTAAGCAGAGCCACGTCGTTTTCATCTCTTCATTTTTGGCAAAACTACACAGGAGATGAAGAGGTTAATCTATATATTACAATACACAGAAAGCATGAAAGAACAATTACTACAGCGCAGTCACGCATTGCTAAAACACATCACACCTTAAAATTAATTCATAGTAAGCGGGGAATCTACCCTTTCTAACCATGAAGGAGCACATTAGTTAGTTCTAACTAACTCGAGCAACATTGATAAGTTTCCCTTAAAATACTGCGTTGCGGGTATTCCGTCAAGGTCACAGTGAAATCAAGCCATTCGAGAGCGCCATTCGCTCTGCAAGGCAGTCGTAGTTGTTAAATCAAAACGTAAGGTCTCATGAGTTTTTATTGCTAAGTATCTGATTCCATGAAAGCCCAAATCAAATTTTTGTTTTTTAATGTCCTCAGTAAAAAAATCTCCAAATTATACCCATTCCCAACAGTGTAGGAAAACGTGGTCAATCATTTCCGGTTTTTTACAGATTAGACAGTGATATCCTCATGGCATATAAAAACCACGTTCCTCTAGCTAAATTCTTACAAGGAATATTTTAGTGTGTAATTTAAGAAATCACGTTTTTTCTAATATAGCTACCTGCATGTTTTTTAAACTCGTTTAGTTACAATCTGACCCTTACGGGATGAATACAGCGCTTTGTGAAGTGAGATGGGGAGCAGAGTGTCACATAAATTAATGTATAGATTTTTTCCTCTTTCCAACAGACCACAGGGAGTCAGTAGAAAAACGGACACGCAAAAACGCTGGTCAAAACTACCTTCATGTAGCCTTGCACTGCCCCGGTCATAGGTTGAGTGCTCAATACAAACCAAGGCAATAGTCTACCTAGCAAGAAAGGATCTGTTGTTTCAGAAAACAAAACACCTGTTTACTAACTGCTTTATGAAGAGGTGTGCAAGCTTGATGCCTCCATTCTTCACACGTCTAAACGAATTCATGTCACCGCACCTTTCACAGTTAGACCTCCACACAAACATTGCAAAGACCCGATGTATTTTTCGCACATTGACGCGGGAACAGTACAGAACTTCCATCACATACGATAACTTAGACACCAGTTGCATATTGTAGCCTAGGTAAACAATGGCAGATAAGCTCCTTTCCACCTACTCGCTTTCTCTCCTATTTAGTTTGTTGTTTCGAAACCAATACTAATCAGTACTTTTGCTTGACAGAAGCGGAACCCCAAGATATTTACCGGCGTTCATGTCCAATTTATGGATGTGAAAAATTATGCGACAGAAGGTTAAGATGCATGCGAAAAGTTGGGGAATTCACTCCAGTTTTTGAGACTGCCTTTACCGTCAGCGCAGGCTCGTTTGCAATCCGGCCTTCAGCAGGCTTGATTTCATGAAAGAAATCGCAATACGTGAGTAAAAAATTTCTTTAGAACAGCAAACAACAACCAGGCGTCAAACAAGGCAAATCGCATAACGATTGGCTTATTCAATGCTCAAACGCATTAAAAAAATTTTGTTTTTGACCCCTATTATTTGTGGCGCTCACTCACTTAAAGCCTTTTTCTTTATTGCTGTCAGTCACTGCATAAAACATTTGCACAACATTTCTTGCAATTTTGTGGCGATACCACGCTCCTGCGAAAAGTGACGCAGGATAGCATAGTGAATGCCAGCCTACAACACAAAAAATATGATAACTTATGGCTTAGAGCGTACCCAACAAGTGTGCATCTCGCAGTTAGCAAAGAGTGTCAAAAAAGGCTGCGAAAGACTGCTCTTCTACCTTTCGCTGTAACACTGCAGCGCGTTCAACGCAGTCCCGGTGTTTTTTTTTTTTTTTAGGGGCAAAGCTCCTTAAGGCGTGGGCTGGGCGTCTACTAAATGTAGCCATCTCTCGTTTAGTTCTCGCAGTGTTCACTAGATGGCGGTACCATCCCCTATATGTAGCCACCTCTCGTATAGTTGTTGCAGTGTTCACTAAATGGCTGTACTTGTAGCTGATGCTGAAAAGATGCAAGATGTTATAAACTGGACGGCGGTACTTGTATTTGATGGTGAAAGATGCGAAATGTTATAAAATAAAAATGATGTCACTTATGACGCGTGTAATTGGTGAAAGGCAAGTGTTCACTAGATGGCAGTACCTTCCCCTGTATGTAGCCTCCTCTCATTCAGTTCTTGCAGTGTACACTAGATGGCGGTACATGCAGCTGATGATGAAAAGATGCAAAATGTTATAAATTAGACGGTGGTACTTGTAGTTGATAATGAAAGATGCGAGCTGTTATATAATAGGAATGAAGTCACATATGGTGCGTGTCATTGGTGGAAGGCAATCGTTCGATTTAGTGCGGCGACCTACGCTAGGGAGAGCGTTGTATTAAAATCGAGTGGGCAAAATGTACAGAGGAATAATGGTTTACCAGGTTTATCTCCAGAGCTTCACCCACTCATCATCATTCACTTTCTGGATATGGCGGCACTTTTTTAAATTTACGTTATTGCGCTATATACTAACCATCATCAGCATTTTAGGCAGCATAAATTATATATGCGCTTCGTAGATATGCCTAATTATATACAAATATCACTGATAAGAAATGTATTTCTTGGAGTAAAACTGAAATATTTGGAACTATATATTACTTGTAAATCAAACCATTAGTAAATTATTATACATACAAGCTGTAGTGTATATAGATAGATAGATAGATAGATAGATAGATAGATAGATAGATAGATAGATAGATAGATAGATAGATAGATAGATAGATAGATAGATAGATAGATAGATAGATAGATAGATAGATAGATAGATAGATGCTCAAAGTGGTTGCAGTATATAAGCAAAGAAGCTTATTTCAAAAACCAATGACAGTATACCCCCCAGACTTATTTTTAAAAATGTGCTTTTTTCTTGAGAGGAACAATTATCCAGAAGGCCCAAAAACCTTCAACTCTTAGCCTGCATTTCATAAGGATTCGAGTGAAAAAAAGACTGATAACATGCCAGTTAACAATGTGACACTCGCCGCATATGATACCCAAAACATTGTTGGAAAGGGAGTCCGACGTTAAAATGAGAGAAAAATTGTATGAACGAAATTTGAAAGGTTATTGTCAGTTTTTTTCAGATAAGTATTGATATTTCAAATTATGACTAAATGGCAATTTCGTTCCCGACACCGCTCACCCTAATCCAAAAAGATAGTTCGATGGAGTCACTCTCAGAATGCTATTCTCAAACGACAGTCTTTGGATTCAGCCTTCTGTCTGCCCTCTTGATCTAACTTTTTCATTCAGGAAAACGCGCTAGATTCGGTAGTGCGGGGAACGAGACACCTTTTCCTCTTTCGAGTGATAACTTCTTTGACACAGTGGCATAATACATGTTCTTTTTTTTTTGCATTGCCGCTTAGATTTTAACATCTCAGGGTGTAGCAGTGTACATATGACGCCGTCGAACTTCACAGTAAATCAGATGGTAGCTGTAACACACTGATTATAAACGTGGCGAGGCTCCGGCAGTAACAGGGCAACATGAATTTTGCGTGTTCGTGCTACCTCTCGACACGCAGCGCCGCTTGTGGCATCAGAGTGCAGTCATCACATGCAGGGCCACCCTCTCTCCTGCGGAATGTGCGCGCTCAGCACACTAGGCAATATTTTTCTAGACAATGTAGCTGCATTATCAATCTAAGCGACAAAGTTGTAGGCCTGTATACTCAAATTCAGGCGCCCTTTAGAGAACCGCCATGGGGTCAAAATTTCTGAAGCCCTCCACTACACATCTCTAATAACCACAGAGTGATTTACGCACGCTAAACCCGATAAATTATTATATTTACAGTTTTCACGGGGAAAACGCCGGATCAACAACACCTTGCTTTTCGCGCACGAAACTTAACAACAACATTCCTAGCGCCGCCTGTTGACCCGAATGACATGCATTGATTTTGTTGAAGCTAGCGAAAGATGGCAGCAGCGACTGCTTGCCGTGCGTTTACGCTCAGAAAGTCTCGAAAAGTGAAGCGAAAACGAAACCGCCAGAATTGCAGAGAAACCTTGACCGCGTGCGTCGAAGGTGTTCACATTTGTTCAGCCTCATCCTGCCGCCACTGCTGTCGCTGCCTTGACAACTAATTAGATGTTGTTCGATATCTGAGAACTAAAGTTCGTTTCAAATTTCTGTTATTCACGCAACGTACTAAAAGAAACAGCTCGCACCTTTTGAAACGTTGTTTTGCGAGATACGCTAGTAGAAACGACACCAGCGAACGCACCGGTAGCGGCGGCAGCGGATTTAACTGGCTGTACACAAAAGCAAGACACGTTGGGGCACGCCCATTCTCTCCAGCTGCACCGTTTACTTTCTGCTCTCGGTGATGGTAATCAAACCAGGCTCTCGATGAACGCGTGCTCTTTGAGGCCGTCAAGTTTCGTCGTGTTGCACGGTAGTTTGCGATTTGATCTGAAGCAAGCCACCGCTGACGCCTTTGACCAATGTTGAATCAGTTGCCCGCTGGTTAGATCACGTGGTTTGAGCCTAGTGCGAAGGGGTGAAGCGGAAAGCGAACCCGGTTTCGCATGGCGGTAAAATTGGTCTCAGACGGAATTTTTCGTGTAGGCCGGCCCGCGTAGTTTTCCGGCCGCTAAGGCGGGGGCGTGAGTGAATTTTCGGTGAGTTTCGCCGCTTTTGGTCTATTAGAGGCCAAGTATGAATGGGCTTTTAGCCTATTCGCAAGGTAGGCTTGAAACGATAGTGGACAGCCTCTGAGGAGGACAATGAAGTAGTTCTATGGGTGCGTGCTCTGGTGTTTGTGTTTTGGCCTCTGGTACTGAAACTAACCACCCTGTTATGTGCCTGTGTCCCTGTGTCCTTGTGACATGTTCAGGTGGAGGTGCTGGGTACGGTAAATGATACGGTCCCCAGAGAGCACCTCTGACGTAAGTCCCTGTAGTAGCTCAGCCAAGCTTACCCCTGTGCACGTACGTTCCAGTCGTTGTCTCCAGGGACTCGAGCCACAGCACGGTGTGCTGCCTGAACGTCAGAGGACTACGAACCAGCACTCCCTAACGTCGCCACGTTAGCAGCAGCGCACCTTGTTTTCAACCAACCCAAGACACCGAAGACATTTCCCGGAGCTGCTTTTGAAGGTGCTGACGACTCGTTCGAGCATTTCGACCGGGTCACCGTCATGAGCGATTGCACCCGAGAGAGTAAGCTACGCTATGTCTACTGCTTTCTCGGGGACTCCGCAAAAACATGGTTTGAGAACCAGGAAGCAAGGCTTACGTCATGGGATGAGTTTCGCCGACAGTTCCTCATGGCCTTTGCTCGAGAGGACAGGAAAGAGACAGCAGAGCGTGCTATAGAGACAAGCGTTCAATGAACTAATGAAAAGGTGACAACCTACGTAGAGGACATGGATAAAATTTTCAGGTTTGCGGAGCTCTCTATAACCGAATCCAAGAAAGTTTGCCACTTAGTGCGTGGTGTTGAAGAAGAGATTTTTGCCGCCCTGATTCAAAACCCGCCTCCGACCCTTCCGGAGTGCCGTGATGAAGCCACTGCCACGGAGAGGGCCTTTCAACAGCCTGCGAGGCAGTAAACCGTAGTGCACATCCAAGTGAAGTCACTTCTGTCACTCTCGGCAATTACGTTAGTGCGTTGCGAGAGCTCATCAAAGCTCTCATCTAGGAGTAGCTACAAAAGATGCTCCCCAACAGTACGAGGCACCACAACAGCGGCAATGCCTCAAAATGAGCTACGCAGAAGCAGTGTGACATCCTCGATTGTGAAGTTCACCCAGGGTGTCTTATCCAATGAGCGACGCGCTCAGCAAATGAAAGTAGGCTTCCATCCTCGCAGCCCACCGTTTATCGCCGAAGCACGGCCGAAGAAGAGTGACATCTGGCGTATATCCGACCAGTGTTTCCACTGCGAGGAAGTCGGACATGTCTTCCGAACATGTCCATACCGCCGTGTGGTTATCCGTACATTTCGGCCTAATGCCCCTCATCCAAGACCTGGTGAACGACCCCTGGAAATAGAGAGTTTTATCTCTAATCGTCGCCATATCTACTATCGGTCGCACGAGCCCCGCTCGTTGTCGCCTGCTTGGTACAGGACACCGAGGCCAGCCTTTTCACGCAGCGCTCTGAGATGCCGCTCACCCAGTCCTGCAAGTGAGGAAAATTGAGTACAGTTGCCTCCGGAGTTGAGGACGCTGACGCTGATTCTACGGAAGATCCTCCATTACGACGACAGTGACGGCATCAAAAATAGGTAAAGACGCAGTCAAACGTAGTATGAAAAGTGGTAACAACAGACGTTGCGGTAACCGTGGATGGCGAAGAAGTCATGGCGCTATTCGACACTGTATCAGAGATGCTATGAGCATGGGTCTTGCCTGCAGGCTGAAGAAGATTTCTACCCAGTGAGCTGGGTCCCAGATACGTACGGCAGGAGGTCATATCCTCAGTCCGATGGGACACTGCACAGTGTGAGTCAGTATTCACGGGTTTTCCTATCTCGGAGTTGCTCGAGGGAACCGTTTCTCGGACTGGACTTTCTTCGTGATAACGGAGCCGTGATTGACTTACAAGAGTCACAGGTGACATAGGTGACATTTTCTAGGGCACACGATTTTGCGCGCAGCCCTCACGACAGTTACGTCAATGCTTTCAGAATTGTCAACAAAGACGTCACGTTACCGCCGAAGCGTGTTGACCTTGGTAACGTGCGCCGTTTTCGGTGAATTCAACGACTATGAAGGTAATCCAGAGACAAATATCCCGCTGCTGCTCTAACGAAACACCTGCATAACCTGAGGCCTTGTTCGGTTAGATAATAAACACTCTCGAGTTCTGCTGACCAACTTCAGCAATGAGTTTTAGCACGTCCCTAGAGGCACTATGGGCACTAGGGGACTTTAGCACCTGCCCCCTCGGGCTCAAAGATTGAATGAAAAGGCAAAAGATCACAACAAATATTGGTAACATTATTAAATCATGCAGAAGGAGGATTTCGGGCTCTGAGCTCAATCTTACCAGTTTTTGACCGGCGAAAACAAACCCACAAGCAATTTTTCCCACCTTATGACCATATGGGGGCCGCCATCTTGTGTGGGACCAAGCCACTTTGAGGACA